>NC_084829.1:155984959-156623352 GCF_033115175.1 Lepus europaeus | reverse complement strand
TTAACCCGCTGAGCCACAGCGCCGGCCCCTGCCTTCCTTTAAAGTAAGTCGAGGGGCATTGTGACTAGAGGCCAGTTGGGACACCCACGTGCTGTATTGGGGTGTCTGGGTCCAAGTCCCAGTTCCACTCCAGGTCCCAGCTTTCTGCTAATAACACAGACCCTGGGCTCAGAGACTCGGGTCCCTGCCACCCACGAGACCCACGTGAGACACCAATTCAGTTCCAGGCTCCTGGCTTCAACCTGGCCCAGCACCAGCTGTGGCAGGCATTTGTGGAGTGAGCCAGCAGGTGGGAGACCTCGGTGTGTCTGTCTCTACCTTTCAAATAGAGAACTTTTGGAACAAGAAGAGAGGAGCTGTGGGGAAAGTCCCCTTAAATCAGTAAGTCGAGAAGTGTTGGAGCTTGTAGCCGCACTCCAGAGCTCCAGCAGACTGAAGCTTCTCCAGTCAGAGCCGCAGGCCTTCCCACCAGGACCGGCCACTGGGACCCCCTTTGGCCTTGAGCTCTGTTGAGTGTGCACGTGCCGTGAAGGCTATGCATGGGAATCCAGGTGCCTTAGTGTGAGCACCAGTGGCTACACCAGGCGCCACCTTGGACTCCACCATGAGCATTGGTTAACCAGCCATGTAGACTCTGTCATGCAGCCAGTGTGCGTGAAGGTTTATTCTCAGCTGAGGGACCGGTGACCAGGACAGAATGTGCAGCACCTGGGATGCGACTGGCAGCCCGTGCAGAAGGCGAGGTGGCTTCCCCTTGATGGCTGGGGGAGTGGATTGGCAATGAGAGGGCGTCCGTGGAGGAAACACAGGGGGCCAGGTCTCTGCTGGAAGCAACTCAGGACGATGCACTGGGCTGGGCCTTGTGAACCTGAAGTACCCCAAGACGCCAGTCTTTAAACCTAGGGTTTTTCTTCCGGGATACTAAGTCCCAGATTTAAAGTAAATGGCAAAGGTGCCCCAGTGGACACTGCCCATAACACGGCTCCGTGGTGGTGCAGAGGGAAGACAACATGAAAGAAGAACGGGAGCCCTTCCCAGTTCCACAAAGGGCGCTTTCGTTAGCAGAGTCTATGGAAGTTAGTTCTCTGGAAGCAGGGTGGCTGCTTGGGCTTCAGAGGTTAGCAGGAGAAGCACACACAGTGTGCATTGCTCTGTCCCCATCCCCGGCTTACGGCTGCAGGGTTTACAGAAAGGAGTGTGGCAGGAAAAGAATCCAATGTCATCTAGCAACAAAGAAACACAGGGCCAAGCAGCGACTCCACTGTCAGGCACACCTGCTCACTGCTGCCAATAAATTGAATATGCAAAAACCTGCCCTGTAACTTCAAGGTCAAGAATGCAGCACGATCCATTAAAATGGCACTTAACTTACTTGCTAAATGCAGTGTTAGCCTTTTTTCAACCGCTAATGAAAACGGCTCTAAAAGGTAGCGAGCGACTCACCTCGTTCTAGAACCTTCTGCACTTTAATATGGTTAGCACAGAATCCGCTGTAGAGTTTGAAGTGGTCCGCATAATAGAGGAAGGAGCCGCCGAGGGAGAACAGTAACTTCTAGAAATGGAGGGAAGAAAGTGAAATCAGACGCAGGCTGGCATTGCAGACACCACAGCATGCTCCTTCAGCAAAGTGGCGTGCTGAGCTGGTGTGTGGCCCACAACCAGGCCGGCCCCACGAAAACAGAGCTGCCAGACTGCTCGCTGCCACGTATGTGTGGTGGGGGGAACGCAGCCGCCTCTGCCACTGGCCGGGCCAAGCAGCGCCGTGGAAGTGTGAAATGCACTTGACCTCGAGGGAGAATGCCGTGCCATTCCCACTGAGCTTTGCGGCAAGCCCGAGCCTCAAATACGTGCCCTGAACTGCGAAGGGGTCTCCAGGATGTCGAAGTCAGAAGAGGCTGAAATTCCGTCTTCCAGGGTCTCCAGAAAGACCTTCTGAAACTCCAGCATTTCCGGCAGACTTCCGAAAAGGGACTCCATCTACACGAAGAGCGGGAGTGGAAGAGGACGTCAGCCGTGAGGATGCCGCCACACCGACGCTCCGGCCCGCGGCGAAGCCCACGTCGCTCACCCAGAGGCAGGCAGAAGGCCCAGCGCAGCCACTGGGGCACAGACACAGCTCCAGCCCCTACAGCCCTCAGTTCTAAAGTCACTTTCAAATGGATGGGAAATCCCGTGGGGAACGGGGAGCCAGCAGGAAGGACCTAATCCCTGTGAGTGAACATTAAAATTTCACACTGAAAGGCACTTTGGGGCGAGCCTTAGCCACTGCGGAAAGAACATGGCCGCCCCGGTGCCTTAGCAACCACTGCGCTCCCAATGCCGGAGGCCTTGTCCGTGCTCTGGGAGAGGCCAGGCACGAGACTGGAGGCCCTTAGACCCTGGCTGTTCTTCGGGGGTCGCTGGAGGTGACGTCCCTGGAGCTCTGCCAGAGGGCTGCCGGACACCGACCCCGGGGCCACGGACAGAGGGAAGCCGGTCCTCACCTCGTCTTGGGTAAGAAAAGTCTCACTCTGAAGCGGCTCCAAGTACAACTCAAAGAGGCAGCTCAGATCCTGGAAGACAAGAGAAAGTCTCGCTAACACCCACGGCTCCCAGACGCCCACGGGATTCCAGCAGCGCCCGTGGCAGCTCCCAGCACTCCTGTTCAGAAGGATGAAGCCTTACTGAAATCCTTGACCCTCAAAGTGGCCGTTCCTGCTCACCACACTCAGAGGACTGTCGGCTGCTGCTTGCTTTCTTTCTTTTTCTTTCTTTTTTTTTTTTTTTTTTTTTGCCATTTAACAGGCAGAGTTAGACAGTGAGAGAGAGAGACAGAAAGGTCTTCCTTCCGTTGGTTCACCCCCCAAATGGCCGCTATGGCCGGCGCTGCGCCGATCCGAAGCCAGGAGCCAGGTGCTTCCTCCTGGTCTCCCATGCAGGTGCAGGGCCCAAGCCCATGGGCCATCCTCCACTGCCTTCCCAGGCCACAGCAGAGAGCTGGACTGGAAGAAGAGCAACCGAGACAGAATCTAGCGCCCCAACTGGGACTAGAACCCGGGGTGCCAGTGCCGCAGGCAGAGGATTAGCCTAGTGAGCCACAGCACTGGCCAGGCTGCCCCCTTCCATGTATTCCCTATAGCTCGGGCACCTGATCTGCTCAGTTACACAGCTCACTGCCAAGGAACAGGCTCTCTCTTGAGAGCACCACCGTAGGAGCACTCACTTCCTGAGCGGAAGCCCAGGCAGGTGTGGCCAGAGGTTCTGGCTTCCTCCACTCCCAGGAGCACAGCGACAGCTCCGGCCTGGAGCTGAGAGGGACCACACAAGACCGGGGGTGCTCGCTCCAACGCTGAGGCTGACACATTAGCAGCATTTCAAAGTCCCGTATCTCACGCAAGAAAGAAACCTCTGAGGATGTGCAGTCACACTGCTTCCAATGTCAACCGTCCATGGGTCTCCCCCAAACTGGGCTTCAGCGGGACAGACGGTGGAGCTCGACTGCACAAACCCCATTAGTAAAGGTTTCTGGTTTAATAAATTGCAGCCAAGACTAGGATATAATTTAGTGGCAGAGAAGGGTTTTCTTTCATGTTCCATTCTGCAGAATTGTGGGCACTCAAGCACTGTGGCCAAGTCCCCTACACTGAGATCCTTAACAAGGGGGAAATCGAAGGCCCACAGGGCAGGTGCTTGGCACACCCACTCCCCAGAGTGGAGTGCCTGGGTTTGCTTCCTGGCTCAGTCTAGCCCCCTGCTCACAGGCACCCTGGGAGGCAGCAGGTAAGGGCTCAAGTAGTTGAGTCCCTGCCATCCATGTGGGAGACCCAGAGTGAGTTCCAGCCTCAGCCATTGTGGGGGCATTGGGGGGCGGGGTGAACCAGAGGATGGAAGATCTCTCTTTGCCTTTCAAATAAATACATGCAAATAAAATTTTGCAAAGACCTAGACAGCTTTGTAAAGCCCAACGTGACCATGGAACCTTTAGGCATCCATTCTGAGAATAAAGCCAGGCCTGTCCTGCCCCCCCCTCCCTTACCAGAACCCTCAGTGGCCTGCCCAGGGCAAGGAGAGATGGGAAGTTACTGGATCGTATCCAGGGATGCACATGTTGAAAAACCTTGAGATCAGAGTAAAGAATAAGCAAACTCCATGTTCAGTGTCGGCAACAACAGTGAGGGGGGCCGTGAGTCAGAGGCCGCACCGGTGCTGGCTGTCTGCTCACACAGTGGCGGTGGGCAGGCCCCGGTCGCTGCTGCTCAGGCCGCCACCCTGCAGGCAGAGCAGGTCCCTGCCGAGCTGCCACTGGCAGACACTGCGGGGCTGGGACCCAGAGAGGCAGGGGCACGGGTCGGTGCCTCAACCAGGCATCCATCTCTACCCGTGCCAAAAGAATCTTGGGTAAGCACAAAGAATCACAAAAAGGGGGGTGCTGGCACCTGCAGTGCCGGCATCCCATCTGGGCACCAGTTCGAGTCCCGGTTGCTCCACTTCTGATCCAGCTCCCTGGTAACGCGCCTGGGAAGGCAGCGAAAGATGGCCTAAGTGCCTGGGCCCCTGTACCCATGTGGGGGAGCCGGATGAAGCTCCTGGCTTCGGATTAACCCATCTCTGGCTGTTGTGGCCATATGGGGAGTGTACCAGTGGATGGAAGATCAATCTCTCTGTCTTCCAAATAAATCATTAATAAATCACAAAGGGACTTAGGTGCTGCTCTCCCCTCTGCCCTTGACTTTGCTCGTGAGAACCCCAGGACCTCTGCAGGTGTCAGAGAAACCCCAGAGCCCTCGGCGCCACTCACAAAGGTCACTGTGGCTACACAGGGTTACTGTAAAGTGTACCCTGCAGTTCCCGGTGTCTCCTTCATTGGTGGATGCGGGACAAGACGTAACAGCAGGTGAGAGGAGACTGCGACTGCTCTAACGTCTTCATCCCCTAAGAGACCAAAACCTGGGGCTCTGAGGAGCTCACCTGGGCTGCTCGTGCTTCTGCCCCTGGAAAGTGCAGGGAGCAGCGGCCACACAAGGAGCAGCCCAGCTCCGCCAGGTGTGCTGAGGCTCCTCTTGTGAGCTCAGCACAGCAGGGCTGCACCTCTGCGGAGAACCCATGGACCACATCAGAGGCGACATCCAAGGCCACACAGCACGACAGGGCAGAGGCACAGCCGGGTGCTCAGCCGCCAGCCCGAGGCCGTGCTGTCGCAGCTGGACAACAGGTGAAGCGAACACAGAATCGCCCCAAAGCTTCAGCAAGCACTGGAAGCATAGGAACTCCACCTTCCTGGGCTCCTGTGTTCTCCGTGGAATTTTTCTCAAACCACTCACTGGGGGCTTGGGACATAAAATAACTGAATTCTTCAGGCATTCAGGCTACTCAGTCACTGCCCCTTTACCATGGTGCCTGCCTGCTGACGGACACGCCCGTGTGGGCTCTGTGTTCAGCAGGGACCCCCTGCTGCAAGGCCTGGGGGCGCCGGCACCTGCGCACCGACTGCTCCCCAGTGCCTCCTCACCTAGAATGCTCTCCCCCTGTGCTAAGCCAGCACAGACTGCACATGACAAACCAGAACATCTATTTCCATAGTGAGAGCTACCTTGGTAACAAGAGGAGCCAAGAGTCTGACTTTTTTAGCTGCTTCTCAGCTCTTGCACCCTTGCCGCCCGTCCCCTCCCTTCCCGGCAGTGTATCCGTGAGTGGCAGGTGTCCCGGGCAGAGGGGAGCTGAGGACAGCACCACCCTCACCTTCACATAGGACTTCTCCGTGTCCATGAGCTCCTGGATGACTCTGCGGAGGCGGTCGGCGTCCGAGAGGTGGCGGGCCAGTGGCCGCGGGGGCGGGTCCTGACTCTCCCTCGCGCCCTCCATGCCGTCCGTCTGGGCGTCGTCAAAGCCCCTGCACAAAGTGGCGATCTGCTCAGCACTCTGAGAAAGAGAAGAGGTGGACTGTCAAGGGCTGGGTCGGCCACCCAGCAGGGACAGCAGGCATCTCCACCTCCTGCACTCTTTCAGGAGGCTCGGCAAAGGGTCTCGTTCACCTTGGACCACCCTGGCTGGCATTTCAGGTCCCGGGGAGGAGGACATGTGTCTGCGCTGGCGTCCGGCATTACACACACTGCTCCCATGGTCACAGAGCTGTGAGACTCTCCCTCAGTGCCAAGACAAGAGGGGAAGCAGGCACGGGGCTCCCTTCTGCACTCCGTGAGCTAAGAAGTCACGACCTTGGGGACAGCACACAAAAGACATACCCAGCTCCTCCAATGATGGCCTGCTCCAGCGTTCTGTGCCCCATGCAGGAAGAGCTTGGGGAGATCAGAAACAGGGTAGCATGGCAGTAATTTTAGGAAGCTATGTCATGGCGAGACGAGTCCAGAGTCCTGCCCCCAAGTGCAACCAAGTTGGGCCATCTGGGGCCAAGTCACGAAGTGACAAGTGGAAAAGTCTTGAGAACGTGCATTTGCTACAAATGGTGTAGAGACTGAGAGAGAGGAAAGACGGGTCCCCACCTCAAAGGAGTGCAGAGCCTGGCAGAAGGCACAGGCAGGGAAGCAGACGGTGCCACAGGCCCAGTGCGTGGGTAGGAGGGACACGCCAGCTCTGGGGAGACTCCACGGAGGAGAGAGCCGAGCCGAGTCTCCGCAGGGTGCAGCTGCGGTCAGACCCACAGAGACTGAGTCCAGAGAAGACTCATCAAGGTAGTGGGGTCAGGAGTCAGGAGCAGGGACGCTCGGGGGCACATTCCGGTTTAGGTCTAAGCAGGAGGCAGTGAGGCCCCACTGCGTGTCTCAGTGAGAACTCCCCCACTGCTGGGCTCTTCTCTTGGTGCCAAAGTTAGGTCAACCCGGTAATGGTATTAAGCCTCCCTCTAGACGCACAGACAACATATAAAATAATTTACTTCCAAACATTTCAAAGCATGTGGACATCCTAGCGGTCCTCACTGGATTTACAAATGGCGCACCTGTTTTATTTTTTGTTTTTTACTTTGAACACAAGCATATTTCTGTTAACACCTATAGGGAGACATTCATTTCTGGGTAAAATTTCAAAGACTAAGAAAACAGGTGTGGATCTTAAGGCGCCACTCGGAATTCAACCTGTGAACATGTCTCACATCATGTTTGTAACAACCAAATTTTATGACTTGTCATTGAGGAATCTCCGACACTGCTCAGCCATGTCTGGGAGTGCACAGACGTCCGACGGCGGGTGCTCTCCTTCTCTAACGGAACACGAGCGTCAGGAATGAGGGTGACCAAACCACCGCAAACTCAGTTCTCCCCCTCCTCCCTGTCAGTGGCCCTCGGTCCTGGCCACACACTGGCCTTTCACGGAGAGCTTCTAGAAACACTCGTGCCTTGACCAACTGACCTGGAATCCCTGGGGCCCCATCACAGGTATTCACTAAAGGCTTCCCAAGAGATGACAACCTATACCCTGTGTAAGAACTACTGGTCAACCAGCCAACAGGGCTACATGCTGCTTGGGATTCCCGGGCGTGGCTCCACCCAGATTTCCATCTCTGGTCTGCACTGAGGGATGGCCTCATACATGATGCATGACCTGAGGCAGGAGGAAACAGAATCAACGCCAGGACTCTGGGTCCTGGGGTTGGCTATCTACTGACAGATAAAAAAAAAAAAAAAAAAAAAAGCCCATCACCATAACACTCAAAAGCCCATCACCATAACACTCAGACTCCAAAACTCTCTTATTTGAAATCTCTATCCTAGGATTTGCACCACAAGCTCAGATGATATAATCTTGCAATCCTGAACACGAACAGTTTCCAGGGCTGCAGAATCTATATTAAGCTTGCACACACTGTAGAAAATAAGATCTGACAAAATGCACCATAAGTTAAATGGCATCTGGTGAGATTACAGCTTTGCCTTGCTGGGATGCCAGAAATCACACCTAACAATGCAGTGTTAAAATAACGAGATTTTAAAAATAAAGTATCTTGCCATTTTAGAAAATCAGAATTCATTTTAAAAGTGCTTCTGGTAAGATGAACTTCCAAAGAGTGAAAGTTAGCTAGGGTTTTCAATAGCGGGTCTACTTTTAAAGGTACCACAAGCAAGTGTTCTAGTGCCACAGAGACAGCCTTCACGCACCTGACAGAGTTTAGATGTTGTCTAGCAGTGGTGTGCAAGGATTACCTGGGATCAAAAGGAGACGGAGCCCCTAACAAGAGAAGAGTAATGATCAAAGTAGTGTTTAAGAGTGTATCTGGGGGCCACCTGCAGTGCCGCCATCCCATATGGCTGCTCCTCTTCTGACCCAGCTCTCTGGTAAGGCCTGGGAAAGCAGTGGAAGAGGGCCCAAGTGCTTGGGCTCCCGCACCTATGTGGGAGACCTAGAGGAAGCTCCTGGCTGCTGGCTTTGGATTGGCCCAGCTTCAGCCATTGCAGCCATCTGGGGAGTGAACCAGCAGATAGAACCTCTCTCTCTCTCTCTGCCTCTCTGTAACTCTACCTTTCAAATAAATTAATTGATTAATTTAAAAAAAAATGGACTATCTGAAAGAGGCCCCTGGATGGTCCTATTTCAGCTCCCCCCATCTTAGCGATGGCTGTGAACACAGAACAGTTACAGGCAGCATCCTGCGGCTCCGGGAAGTGCTCGCTAGCCATGGTGGCCATCTGGGTTGGGATGTCACACAAACACGGGACCGGCAAGACCGAGTAGCCCCGAGCTGAGCTGCAGTCCAGAGGCTGTGTCCCTCGCGTGCTGCTGGGTAAGCCTCACTTCTCCATGCTTGGTGTCCTTACACATGAAAAATGCAGCAGCAGTGCCTTGTCCCATCAAGGAACCCTCACAGGCCATGTTGGGCACCTGCTCCCCGCCCAAACAGCCCCTCAAGGCTGTTCTCCCAGGGCACGCTGCACATCCCCAGCAGATGAGCAAGGAAGCTTCCAGCAGGGCCGCCACGACATGAGGCCTGTGTCCTCTGGCTGTCCACGCAGCACCAGCCATTCCCAGTATCCAGCAGAGCCCGGGCAAAGCACACTTCCTCCTCCCGGCTGCCCCTGCCTGCCACGTACGTGGTCAGGGCTCTCCTGGCTCCAGGTGTTCTGGGGACACAGCCCTCTCTGATTCCCCATGCACACAGGCAACTAGCAAGTCCCCGCACCCCCCCTAGGGATGCTGCTTTACAAGCAAAAGACAGAAAGGTTCGCAAGTTAGGGCTGGATCTGAGTGAGGAGTCGGCAGCTGGACAGCGCCCACATGCAGAGCAGAGAACCACCCCTGGCTGGTGTTTCCAGTTGTTGCACTCAGTGCTAAGAACTCGGGCTCACCTTCTACGAGACCACAAACCAACTATTTTCTTTTATGTTCACAGAAAGATTAAATGAAAGCATTTTCCCCTAAGATCAAGCTGTCTAGAAAAGTAGTGATAGTGACCCCCAAATTATTTTTTTTCCATGTTTTGAAGGTTACACCAAGGTTGGTCCCTGCTTGGAAATGACATCATCCCCTTCCCTCCCAGGCAACGGGCAGCTCACTCAGGCAGCAGCAGTGGGCCAGGCAGACATCCACGCGCAGTTAGTTTTGTCTTGGTTTCAGTGTCAGGATGAAGACCACTTTACAGAGCCTGAAACGTGTCGGTAAAGTCATTTCCTGGTGGCAATAAAACTGCAAGGGCTTGGGAAGCTTGCGTGCTCCCAGCAGACTCTCTCGGGAGCAATCCGGAGCAGAATCTCGTCCCAAGACCAAGCTCTGCCTCGCTCGGATGACCCTGCTATCTGATACCGCCCCCATGCGTCCCATCCCAACAGCACACAGCTCCTGCTGATGCAGGCTCAGAAAATCTGTTCCCCGGATCACAACCTCACTAGTTATTTTTCTCTTACTTGGAGACATCTCTGCTTTGCAATTTCCCTGTGAGTCCCGGAACAAAGAGCTCAGTACCTCACAATATCAGAACTGTCTTGAGACTTGGTAGCCACTGCAGGAAACACGGGTGCTGGCCAGGAGCGCTTGACAGCAACAAAAGCTGGGCGGTGCTCTTTGTCTTTCCCGGCTCGGTTCGGGGCCCCCAGAAACCACACACTCTTTTCTCAAAGGCACCTGTTGGTGCTACTTGGGCTCAAAAAAACATATTGAGCCTAAGAGAACAGGTTTAAACGTGCTGCCTCGCCGGGCAACCATTGGTACAGAAGCACTTAGAGATGAGCCACAGGGGCGGGTGTTAGGGCTAGTGGCCACCACCCTGCTTGCAACACCCGCACCTTGTAGCGGAGGGCCTGGGTTCCAGTTCCAGCTATGCTCCAGCTTTCTGGCGGTCCACACCCCGGGAAGCAGCAGCTGATGGCCCAAGTGCTACGGCGCCAACTGCCAAATTCCAGCAAGTTCATGAAGTCAGATAAAAGACCATCTAAAACTCGTTCAAAGGACTTTTTCTCAACCTTCCCTGAATTTCATCAAAGTGACCATGTCACTCACAGAAAGATCTAATGCTATCCCCAATGTTACTGGCATGGGAGCCCTGGAAGGACCAGCAGGGGTCCAGGACAAGGCTGATGGGCAGACATGGACCAAGGTCTTGAATGGAGGCGGATCCCCCACATCCCGTGCTTCCCAGTGGGAATGAGACTGGGTCCCGGTCCCACCTGTCGAGCCTGTGCTACCTGGGCCCACCTCATCCCAGCCAGATCAGAACTACAGGGAGACATCGTGTGAGATGCCCGGGGGCAACTGGGAGGGCTCCCAGGCCCACTGACCACAGCGATTCTCAGTGGATGGGGAGGAAGAAGGATTTAGCCACACCTCAGCAGGGTGGTGGAGTTAAAGACCACGCCCAGCACGGCCACTGACAGTCCTCTGTGGGAATCAGGCCATTCAACCCGATGCCAAAAGATGAAGAAACATTGCTCGAAAACGTCCCAAATTCTTTGCTTCCTACCCTAGGTAGCTCTGTTCTCAAATGTTCCACAAGGCAAAATAAGAATGTGATGGTAAACATTAACCTCAAGAAATTACGGTACAAAAATGCAAGCAAGATGCACACATATGCAGCAGTTACCAATGATGGAAGATTCTGATATCTGTGCACCAAAAATAAATAAATAGAAGAGACATGAGTGGGGCCAGTGCTGTGGCACAGTAGGCTAAGCCTCCGCCTGCAGTGCCATGCATCCCATTTGGACACTGGTTCAAGTCCCAGCTGCTCCTCTTCCGATCCAGCTCTCTGCTCTGGCCTAGGAAAGCAGCAGAAGATGGCCCAAGTGCTTGGGCCCGTGCACCCATGTGGGAGACCTGGAAGAAGCTCCTGGGTCCTAATAGATCCAGCTCTTGTTGTTGCAGCCATCTGGGGAGTGAACCAGCTGATGGAAGACCTCTCTCTGTCTCTCCTTCTCTCTGTAACTCTACCTCTCAAATACATAAATAAATCTTTAAAAAGTAGGAGAGAGATGTGACTCATTGCTAGGGAAGGAGGTAAGGCTGCATTTTTAAAACTAACTTCCTATGTATATTTACTATATATAAATATGTATGCTTAGATTTTTTTATATAAAATTGATATATATAATAAATGCAATGGTTAACGCTGCATTTCAAGATATTTTAATTTTAATCTTTTGGCTTATCTGGATTTTCTCACTTTTTATAGTGGTTGAGATTTTTTAATAGAATTCTTTCCCTACTGTTTTTAAAAAAATGATTATCTGCAGCAGAAAACACCTGATACGACATTCTGTTTCCGTGAGGACACCATGATGAGCAAGTATGACACAGTTCCTGGGCTCACAGCACCCAGAGTGTGGCTGGAGGGACAAGCTTCGAGCAGGGAACCAAGTACAATCAGGGCCCCGAGTGTGAGGTCCCAGGGAAACAGAACAATGAGAGCCGCACTGGCCGGAGCAAAGCCAGGGGCAGCTAACCCTGAAGCTGTGACTGCAGGGTAGAGATGTAGCTACATTAAACACAGCATGTGGTGTGCAGGAACTGAAGGCCAGTGTGGTCACGGCCCACGCGAGTCAGAGGTGCGGCAGGGGCCTCGCAGGTGTGAGGTGACGGCAATGGCTTCCAAGGAAGAGGCATGAGATGGTAGCTGTATATTAGGAATAAGAGTTCTGGGCTGGCGTCATGGCGTAGCAGGGTAAGCCATTGCTTCCAATATTGGAACTCCATATGGGCGCCAGTTCATGTCCTGGCCACTGCACTTACAATCCAGCCCCTGCTAATGGCCTGAGAAGGCAGTGGAGGATGGCCCAGGTGATTGGGCCCTGCACCTATAAGGGAGACCTGGAAGAGGGCCCTGGCTCCTGGCTTAGGCATGGCCCAGCCCCAGCTGCTGAGGCCATATGGGGAGTAACCAGCAGATGGAAGCTCTCTCTGTATTTCCCACTCTCTCTACGTTTGCCTTTCAAATAAATAATAAATCTTTGTGGGGGGTGGAGAGAACCAGAGCTCAGAGGAGGGCAGAGGAGCCCCAGTTCATGGCTTGAGTGTTGATCCTGACCTGGCAGCTCCATAATCCTCCCCACCTCCTGGGCACACACAATACAGATGACAGCAAGGGAGCTGGTGGCATTGTGAGGCTGGACTGGCACTCTTTAGAAAAAAATATATTCATTTACTTGAAAGGGAGAGTGACAGAGAGAGACTGAACTTCCCCCAAATGTTGCAACAACCAAGGCTGCACCACGCCAAAGCCAGAAGCCTGGAATTCCATGTGGGTCTCCCACATGGGTGCAGGGGCCCAAGCGCTGGGGCCATCTTCCACTGCTTTCCCAGGTGCATTAGCAGGGAGCTGGGTCACAAGTGGAGCGGCTGGGACTCAAACTAGACCCCATACGGGATGTCAGTATCACAAGCGTCACAGGGGCCTCTTAGTGTGCTATGGGCTACACCTTCCCAAGCAATCATTACTTTCTAGAAAGGGGATTTTCACATATGGGCATTCGAGTCAAAAACCCCAGCCATAGCAGTTACAAGCGACGTGACCCTGACTCAGTTTACCTACCTGTAAGGCAGGGGCCACTTACACGAGGTCACTGAGCAGGCTCAGAGAAGTAAGACAGGTAAAACACTTGACATGGGGCAAGGGAGTGACAATGGCGGGGCTCCGTGAAAGTCCCAATTGGCACAGGGAGTTTAACATCTGAAATCCTGCTATTTTTAGAGGTACGGAAGAATAAGTCCCCGAATGCCCCAAGCGTGGGCCGGAGTAGAATTTCACTTTATCAGAATTTTTAATGGAGCCCACTCTTCTCTACCTGGCTTTGTTCTGAGTGCTGGGGAGAAAGGGCAGAGGCGACAGGGATGGTGACAATGACAACCACACGGCGTCTCTCATAGAGGGAGGGGAATAAGGCAAAGGGGACACACAGAGGGCTGGGAAGGGCGGCAACTGTACACGTGGTCAGAACAGAACAAGATGAAGTTTGCCCAGAGAGGAAAAGAAGAGCGGCCACTCGGACTTCCAGGCTGACCCGGGGACCTGTTCCTGGGAGGAGGCAGAGAACGTGGACAGGGCACTCAGTGCTCCCAGCAAGGCAGAGCAGAGCCCGCACCTGGAGACAGGAAGTGCCACGGGCACATGAGGTGGCTCCCCAGTCGGCGTCAGGACCCGGCACCTGCTCCTGGTGGGGAGCAGCTGAGCGCTCGTGACAGAGCCACGCGAACAGGAGGAGCGCCGGGCTGGCTGGTGTGTCCTCCCTGCCTGCCTTCTGCTCGGTTTCCTGATTTAACAAGAGTTTGAGCAGAATTTGGGACTGAAAAAAAAGAGATGTGCTCCCTGCCAGGGAGGCCTTGAGAGCTAGGGCAGCATCTCTGCGGCCCGGCGCCTCCCCCACAGCAGCAGGTGTCTCAGCATCACACAGACAGGATGTACACAGAACAGCCCATCTACTGAGCCTGTGCCCCGGAACAGCCCATCTACTGAGCCTGTGCCCCGGGCCGCGGGCTGCATTTCTCTTGCCTGTTCCACCCAGACAGAAAGACACGGCTTCCTCTGATGTCCGCAACCTCCCCCTGACTACCAGATATGAAAGAGTGATAGTCATGGTATCACCCACTGCGACACAAACAGGAGTTAAGGTGGAGCCGTAGAGCAGGGACGGCAAACCACGGGCTGAGGGCCACCCACCTGCCACCAGTTACTACGAATAAAGTAGTTCCTGCTTCTGTCTATGGTGGCTTTAGCACAATAATGCACAAAATTTATGTCACAAAATTTGAACGGTGTCCAGATCAAAACAAAAAGACCTATGCACTCACCTGGCTCAGATCCAGGGTTCAGAAAAGTGATGTTTCATTTTTCTTAATGGTTTCTATTTTACTTTGTGTTGCTTTTTTGGTAGATGGCACAGTTCTGTTTCATTTTCCTGTAACTTGGGGGTATCAGTGTTTAAATTCTGCCTGTGGGGCCGGCACTATGGCGTAGCGGGTAGAGCCTCCACCTGTAATACTGGCATCCCATATGGGCGCCAGCTGGTGTCTCAGCTGCTCTACTTCTGATCCTGCTCCCTGCTAATGCACCTGGAAAAGCAGCAGAAGACAGTCCAAGTGCTTAGGCCCCTGCACCCACATGGGAGATCTGGAAGAAGCTCCTGATTCTTGGCTTTGGACTGACCCAGCCCCAACTGTTGGGCCTTCTGGGCAGTGAACCAGCAGATAGAAGATCTTTGGCTCTCTAAGTCCAACTTTAAAATAAATAAATAAATTTGCCTGTGATGACTTTACGTCATTCTAACATTCACTCTGAAAGTGTTTAATTGAAGAAGTCTCTAGATCAACCTTCAACTCAATTTTGGGGACAAACAAGTACTTAACCACGACTTATCTTCCAGAGCTGCCCTCCTCCTACACATCCCTGGGCATTGGTATCTATCCTGGGACAGAGCTCTCTTTCCATTCGTCGGTTTCCTCTCTCAGCTCACGCTGTGGTTCTGATAATCATATACATTAGTTTAAACTTGTGAATTTACAATACCTCCGGTCAGTAGTTATTGTTTTCATTCTAGTTGGTTTCCATGTTTACTGCCTATTCTCTGAATCCCAAATTTCCATCCCATGACTCTGGCTTAATTCTTGGCAACTGAGAATACATGCATAGTTTCAGAAAGCTCATGGAGAAATGGAATTAAAGACATCGCAATTTTCCATGCACTTTTTAAGATTTATTTATTTGAAAGAGAGAGAGAAAATCTTCCATCTGCTGGTTCATTCCCCAAGGGCCACAACAGCCAGGGTTGGACCAGGCTGAAGCTAGGAGCTTCACCCGGGTTTCACACATGGGTGGCAGGAGTCCGGGTCCTTGCGTCTTCTGCTGCTTTCCCAGGTGCATTAGCAGGGAGCTGAATCAGAAGCGCGACAGTTGGCACTCAAACTGGCACTCATAGGGGATGCTGGCATTGCAGGGGTGGCTTAACCTGCTGCCCCACCACAACAGCCCCAGCTTTCCCATGAACTGTTTGAACCTCTCAATTTATTGAGCAATTTTTGCAGACAAGGTCTTTAAGGGTCACATAGAATTCACTGAATTGAGATTTTTAACCTTTTGCATATTAATAGTTCAACACTAAAATGATTGCTTTGTCACTTTATTTGAAGAGAAAATGTGTCACTTACACCAACCACAACTGAATTCTGGACAGACGAAAGCTCTGACAAGCCTTTGCTGGACCCCAGGTAAAGCCTCCACTATGAACAGAAGGCTGGCGAGGCACAGGTGAATCCGAAGGGAGGGAGACCGCACCTTTAGGTTCACCGGCTCGGGCTGTGTCCCGCTGTGCTTAGGACAGATCTGTGCAACCACCCACTCCCAGACTATCCCCCGGCTGAGGGCCTCACTCCCTCTCTCTGGTTCCCCAAGCCCTGGGTTTCCATCCTAGCTGTACTCCACGCAGATTCCAGGCTCCCTGCCCCAGAAACACAGAACAGCAGAACAGCCGCCGGCTCCTAGCTGCAGACCCAGCCTCTGCTCTGGGGCAGTTCTGAGAGGCTCAAGGGAATAAATCCACAGTTGCTCTTATTCCAGTCCCTCAATGCCATTACTTGGGCATCGGCAATCACCTTCCAATGGCTCTACAGGGTCACGGCTATGGTTACAACCAGCTGTTGTGGTCTCCCTGCCTTGGGGCCATAGCCTTGGTCCCTAGCCCCTGACAGATTTATCAGTGAGGGTGTGGGGGCGGGGGCTTCACAGAGACAGACTAATACAGCCCATGTGGCACTCCTTATTAGATTGTAGCATCATTAACACACTACTGCCGTACAGTGGTTCTGTCTTACCAACATCTTCACAGGAACCCACACACAGACACTATCAAGGCAGCTACCACAGGGGTTGCTGCTTTTTTTTCTTTTTGAAGATGTATGTATTTATTTGAAAGGTAGAGTTACCGACAGAGAGAGACAGACAGACAGAAAGAGGTCTTCCATTGACTGGTTCACTCCCCAAATGGCCGCCATGGCCAGGTCAAAGCCAGGAGCTTGGAATTCTCTCTGGGTCTCCCAGATGGGTGGCAGGGACCCAAATACTTGGGCCATCTTCTGCTGCTTTTCCAGGCACATTGGCCAGGAGCTGGGTCGGCTCATATGGATGCCTGCAGTGGTTTAACCCACCGCATCACAACACTGGATCCCTAGGATTATTTCTAAAGGCTACTTTTAGTGTTATATAAAGGCAAGATATTTTTTCCTACAGTTTGCCTCCCACCACCACCAACAACAACCTGGAATGGGCTGGCAACAAATAAAGCAAACCAAGAGTACGACAACATTTAACTAAGACGTCTTCACCCCTTTGGAGATGGGATTTTACGCTATTTTGAGTCAACTTAACTGTAATTATGTAAGGAAAGAGCTCTAATGGGAAACACAACATTTAAAAGGTGGATTCCGATGAGAAAAGTTATTGTTTATAAATTGCTGGGAAATGTTCTCTAACAATTACTGGCAAAAATCACAGATTCGGGGGAAGGCGTTTTGGCACGGTGGTTTAAACTGTACTTGAGACACTGGCATCCCATATCACAGGGCCTGGCTCCAGTCCTGGCTACTCTGCTTCTGATCTAGCTTCCTCCTAATGTGCATTCTGGGATGGCTCAGGTATTTCAGTCCCTGCCACCCACGTGTGAGACCCAGATGGAGTTCTGGGCTCCTGGCTTCAGTCTGGCTGGCTGCTGTGGGCGTCTGGAGAGTGAACCAGGACTTGTAAAATCTCTCTCTCTTCCAAATTAAATTTTTCACAAAGCACAGATTCATTATATCAGACTCCTCCACGCTAAGCAGACGGTACCCAGGGTGGGAACTTGCAACTCCTAGAGCCCTGAAGGCCCAGACAGAACCCAGAAACTAGCCCTGCACACCAAAGACCATTTCTGTGCAGACGTAAGCGGCATTTTCCAATAGCACCAAACTGTCCCCAAATATATTGTAAGTGTTCCTTTTTAAAAAGAAGACCAATATGCTGTATTGTACTGTTCGATTTTAAAGTTATTTCATAGTTGTTAGATAATTTTTTTACTAAAATGTTGGAGGTAAAAACATAGTATTATGTGTATACAGCACAGAAATCAAAAATTATCAAATTAATTACTATTCAGATACAAATACCAGACATTAATACTTAATATTCTAACACTTATAAACTTTCTGAGAGTTCAAATTATTGGACAAAAACACTAAAATTCTCATAATAACTATGAAACAGATTCTTTAAAGGCCTTAAAACATTAAAGCAAAAACCATATTTATGTAGCTTAAGAACCAAAAACCCAAGCCCAGATTTCTAATATCCTACCCTACAATTTAACAAATACAAGTGCAGGGACAGCTAACGTTGCCACCTGCAGTGCCGGCATCCCAAAGGGGCGCCAGTCTGTGTCCCGGCTGCTTCACTTCCAACCCAGCTCCCTGCTAATGGCCTGGGAAAGCAGCAGAGGATGGCCCAAGTGCTGGTGCCTCTGACACCCACATGGGAGATGCAGAAGAAGCTCCTAGCTCCTGGTTTTAGCCTGGTTCCCCCCTGGCCGTTGTGGCCATTGGGGGAGCGAACAAGCAGATGGAAGATCCCTTTCTCTGAGCCTCTAATTCTGCCTTTCAAATAAAGAAATATTAACAACAACAACAAAATACTGTTGTTTTGCCTTCACACCAGCAGTGCTACCTTCTCCATGCTAGGCAGTGGGAAGCAGCAGACAGCACTGGCGTTGGGCCTGGCAGAGCTGGGTCAGAATGCTGGCTCACTCTGGGCCTGGCTAGGACATCATGCCTGTGGGCTAACCTGTCTAGGCTTCAGGTTCCTCCTACTAGAAGGAACAAGAAATGTCTATTCAATAGAGAGATGGAGAAACTGAATGTAAACGAGTTGCTGTATTTAAAATTCATAGTACAGGTTGTATGTCCCTTATCTGATATGGTTGAGATGAAAAGTACTTCAGATTTCAGATTTTTTTTTTTTTTTGGAAACTTGCATACACATAATAAGATATCCATGGGATAGGGCCCAAGTCTAAACAGAAAATTCATTTATGTTTCATATAAACCTATACACATAGCCTGACATTAATTTTATGCAATATGGTAGTAATTTTGTGCATAAAACAATGCTTTGTTGTACGGAGTCTTCTACTTGTGGCACCAGATCGGCGCGCAAAGCGTTTGGGATTTTGTAGCACCAGGGTCTCTGATTTGCAGACGCTCAGCACACGCCAAGGGCTGAGTAGCACAACCTCACTGACTTACAAGACTGTCACACCTGTGGCTCTGTCTTCATCTTGAGATGAGAAGTGAGGAAGTGAAGCAACTTTCTGAAGGCCACTGATCAGTGCCTGGAAGGTCCCAGCACTCTCCAAGCATCACCCACTTCATGCAACAGCGGATGAAGAGACAAACACCTATCTTCCTTCCCAACTCAGTGCGGCAGGGGATGCAATCCCCTTGGCTAATGGTTGTATCTTTCTTCTGTAGCCAATTCTCCAAGCACACACTGCCGATGGGCTATTTGGGGACGGCCTTGGCCGTGGCACAGCCATAGAGACAAGGGTTGCAAGACAGCAGCCGGCATGCTGAGCTCCTTCCCTGTGCCATTCTCCAAAAGAGACCAAGTCATGGCTTCACTGCCTGGGACAGGCAGGCAGCAGTGTGGGCTATAACTCGGAGAGGGGGGGAACATGAAGAGGATATTTTCCTGCCTGAATTTGTGGCGGGCAAATTATGAATTCTTAATTGCGTATTTAAATTTCACCATCTACAATGTCTGGTTCCACACAGAAGCAGAGCTGTCAGTTCTGGCACACTAGCAACACTGACCAGCGCTGCAGGATACCCCACTGCAGCCTCGAGGGGCAGCCAACCCTCCTCCTCGTCCCCTTGAGTGGCTGCTTCCCGGGTGACATCTTCGCCAAGGACACTTCTGTTGTCATGGTTCCTCCAGGTCTCACGGATCAAGGACGCCCCCAGTCACTTTCTGCAGAGCAGCCTGGGAATAGGCAGAGAGGGCCCAGGCACTACGACTGGTCTGAAACCAACCACACACCCCCCGTGCTTAGACAGGACTTGATTTTTTAACTTTGGAAATTTGGCTCCAAACAATGCCTGGGATCTGATTTCCAAACATTACAGCTGGGGCTGGCACTTAGCTCAGGAGCTAAGACACCGCTGGGGACGTCTGCATCCCAGATCAGAGTGCCTGAGTTCGAGTCTCAGCTCTGCTCCCAACCCCAGCTTCCTGCTAATGTGCACCTGGGAGGCAGCAGGTGGTGGCTCCAGTATCTGTGTCTCTGCCAGTCACGCGGGAGGTCTAGACTGAGTTCCTGGCTCCTGGCTGCAGCCTGGCCCAGCCCCAGCTGTTGTAGGCATTTGGTGAATAAAGCAGCAGATGGGAGCTCTTTCTGTCTCTGTCTCTCTGCCTTTCAAATAAATTTTTTAAAGGAATAGCTTTAGGGAGAAAAATCCTAAGAATATAAAACATCAAATGATTTGTTCATACCCTAGCAACTCAGTTAGGAATGGGTACTACTAAGGGTTATTTAACTAAGTGACTACAGATACAGGCTGTGTACCTGTATGTGTGGAGCAACATTTGTGGCATGTGTTTGCCTGAGGCATTACTGCTAGCCCACCTCCAAAATCCACCACTGATGACATAGCAGAAATGAAGTAATGAAACTTCAATGAAGACAACTATTATTTCTAATAAATGACTTGACATTTCTGACTGCCCTTCTGGAAGGTACAATCAATAGCTGCGACGTCACCAAGGCTGAGTTTCCCTGGTGGTGAGCGGAGCGGAGACCCTGGGAGAGGCACGCACAGCCAGACCCTGGAGCCAGACCCAGGGGCGGAAGAGACAAAGTGGTGACCACAGGATGGAAACGGAAATGCTCTCGGAGCCTCGGACACCGGAAAGGCCATTTTAATTTTTTTTTAAAATTGATGTTTAAATGGCTCATGTATTTATTTGAGAGAGAGAGGGGATGAGAATGAGAATGTGGGAGCACTTCTGTTTCCCAGCTCACTCCGCAAAGCCCACAACAGCTGGGGTCCAAGATGGAAGCTGAGCCCTCAGTCCGGGTCTCCCCTGTGGGTGACTGCCACCTCCCGGGGCCTGCATGGGCAGGAGGCGGATCAGGAATCAGCCAGATGTTGATCTCAGGTGCTCTGATCTGGGACACAGGCGTCTTGACCACTAGCCTAAACGTCTGTCCCCAAAACAATCTTCAAACCTCACCTTGGATTACCGACTTGATGATCCAGCTTTCATTCGTGGTAACTCATCTACTAAAGCATCATAGACAAGACCCTGATACTCAGAAGAGAGGAAAGAAGACACACACATGCGCACACACACACACACATGCACACACACCCCTCTCCAGCCACCTGGAAGCCCCAGGCACGGCCTGGCCATCTCCTCCAGGATTCCACTTTATCTTGTGACTGAAGCAACCACAGAGGTGATGGATCCTGAAACATTCCACAGCCAGCTGAGAGCAGAGCAAGAGGGAGGAGGCTGCAGGACTCCACAAGCCACCCGACATCTGGGGTTTCTGAGCCCTTAGCTGAGGACCCCCCAGCCTTGCCCAGAGCCTTCCCCACAAATGCACAGCCCCTAGTGACCTCACTGGACACCTGCTTCTGAGAACACCAGAGAAGGCAGGTGAAAACAAAGAACGAGAGCCTGCCAAGGACACTTCAGGAGCTGAACCAGCAGAACACGGGAGGGGGAGGAGACACCCACACGGGGATGAAAAGGAGAAAAGATGGAAGTGGGAGTGCCCTGAAAGCACACTGCAAAAGCTTCCCCTTCCTTCCATGGTAGCAGCATGCATGTTTCTGTGGCCCTGTGCTTCATGCCACTATCATGGTAGTGACATGCATGTTTCTGTGGCCCTGTGCTTCATGCCACTATCATGGTAGCGACATGCATGTTTCTGTGGTCCTGTGCTTCATGCATTATCAAGAACAGCAGGAGACTGGCCTACAGATCTAAGCACCCACTCTGGACTCTCAGCACTCAGCGGCTGCTATCAGAGATGGTAAGAACATCGCACCCTCTTCAGGGGAAGCGTTCCTAAGCGGGTTTCCCACCCGTGCCCCTTTCCCTCAACCCCCATCTGCAAACAGACGGTGACACATAAATCCAGCTCATGGCTGAGACTCTAGCGGAAACCGCAGGATGACTCAGAACAATTTCTTAGAACTTACTTTTTTAAAAAGTGAAAGCAGCCACCAAGTGCGGTTGGGACATGATCAAAGGCAGGCATCTGCCATGAGTACTAACAGGCACACAGCACTGAGATCCTAACGCAGCTTCATGTAATGCATGCAAAGTGTGCATTTCACTACATTGTCTAAGAGCACGAGAGTTGTTAAAGAAGGCATCAAGGTGACTGTTTCAGGCCTCTTATCAATGCCTGACATCCAACAATGCCTGTGTGAAGAACTCAACGGAGAATGAACAAGTGGTGTGAAACTATGCACGTGTGTGTGTGTGTGCACACACATTCTTGGTAAATATTAAAGACTCAAGACACCCAAATAGTGGCAAGTCAAAATGAGGCTGCAGCTGTGGCTACTACTCCTTTAAACACAAAGAAGCAAGCAGCCACAAAGACTGAGCTAACTTCTTATAAAAAAGCCAAAGGTGGGAGCCACCGCTGTGACCTAGCAGGTAAAGCCGCTGCGTGCAGTGTTGGAATCCCATATGGGCGCTGGTTTGAGTCCCGACTGCTCCACTTCCGATCCAGCTCTCTGCTATGGCTGGGAAAGCAGCAGCAGGTGGCCCAAGTCTTTGGGCCCCTACACCTGTGTGGGAGACCCAGAAGAAGCTCCTGGCTCCTGACTGGTGAAGCAGATAGAAGACTGCTCTCTCTCTCTGTCTCTGTCTCTCTCTCTCTCCCCTCTGCTTCTCTGTAACTCTGCCTTTCAAATAAATAAATCTTAAAAAAAAAAAAAAAAAAAAGCCAAAGGTGAAGTCCATTGCAACATGTCCTTAAGCAAGGAACACGGGAGCCCCTGCTGCACCAGAGCCCCCAAAGCTGAGGCTGTAACCCACCCCTTACTCCATCAGACACCTGTGTACTGCACCAAAGACATCTATACACTTTTGGTTTGGGATCAAGGTCTAAATGCTTCCCCACCACCCCATCACTCTTTCCACTAAACACAGGAAATCAAACGTTTTAAAATACCAAAACATCAACACACAGTATTGCCAGTTGTGTCCAATAAGTGAAGGATGTCTACCCACTATTGGGAACATGGTCTATTCTGTCTCAAGCTCATCAGGTATTTGCCATCCAGGGGCTGTCATTCATTTAACAGTCCTCAATGTCTCCTGGCATGTGAAAAAAAAAAAAAAAAAAACTAAAGTATTAATAGCTAACCCCACCAAACCAAGTAGGCTGGAAGATAAAGCTCAAAATGCCTCTCGACTAAACATTCAATGTTTTTCACATTACAAGCACTTGACAACTGCTTCCCCGTGTCCACTGTATTAAGACAGCGGCTGGACTATTCCGACGGTTACTCAGTGTCAGAACTGCACACCTGGAGTTCAGAGATTCCTAACAAGGAAATCCACACAAAAAAGTCCTGTGATTCCGTGAACCCCCTGGAATTTCCATAACTTTTTTAACACGTGCGTCTGAGCGGTTCACTGGTTCTCATATGGCCTGCTCTGAATGACGTCCTCAACAAGGGAAGACATACAACAGCAGAGAGGAAGCCGGGAGAAGGCACCCAACCATCCTGCCCTTCGCTTACCATTACCTTAAAATCCGCCCCAGACCTCAGAGCTGGACGGCGGCGATGCGCGTGAAGAACCGTGACGTGTAACTCACGATGCTAATGCTAATAAGGTTCTTCTAAGACTTAGTTTTTGCTTAAGCAGCTCTCCATATTCATGAGGATAAAAACTGCTTTAGCTCAGGTGTTTATGCAGAAGCACAGACATATCAGAGCCGGAGAGATGGACAGAGCCCTTGGTTTCACGACCGCCCTGTCCAAGGAAGAGCTTAGCCGTGGTAGACGCTGGGCCAAAAGCTGTGTGTGCATCTCACTGAGTCCACCCTACGTCCACATGGCTTCCCCAAAGGAAATGCAAGAACCTGCAAATGGTGTTGACATCAGGTCAGGGTCTGGCCCGAGGGTGCAGTCACACTGAGGCGTCTGTGAGTCTATCTCCAGTCCAGGAAGTCCAGAAAGGAAATAAATCCACATGATGAGAGAGAAAGGAACTCAGAACGGCCCCCAGCCCCACCTCCACCACTAGCCCCAGAGGCCAAAAGGAAAGGGGCATTCCGAGGAGCACTGGCTGGAGACCCCTCCCACCACCCAAGGCTGCTCTTGGCACTTAGCCCCCGGTTTGCCTTGAAGGACAAACACATCCTCCCCAAGGTCTCATCTCAGACAGGATGGGAGCGAAACCATGGCCCTGCCGTTTCAAGGAGAGAAACAGCGGGAAGCAGCCTGCATCAGAAATCAACATGGCCAACTAACCATCCAGTGAAGACCACCTCGCCCCAAGGCAGCTCGGCCCCATCAGGGTCAAACCCTTGTGTGGCTCTGCAGAGTGTCCGAGTCACCCTCCTGGGAGTCACTGTCCCAGCAGCGTGAGGGAGGCGGCGCAAAGATCCCGTCGGCACTTGGGCTGCTCTGACGCCAAGTTAATTTCAGATGCAGGTCTGCACCTGCCAAGCCCCCAGCCTGCAGCCCGCCCCACGCCGTGACTCACTCTGCAGCTCTCACACTGCTGCCAGTGAGAACTTCCTCTCTCTCTCTCTTCTCCATGATGTGACTTTGACGATGACCCTGCATAGCAACGGATTTTTTTCCCCCCCAGAAAAAACAGGCTGCGAAGGGAAAGTCCAGAGAAGGCTAAGAAGCAGGGGATGAGGGAAGACAGAAGGAAAGTGCAGGGGATGCAAAACAGGCCAGAGAGAAGAGCGGCATCTGGAGACCTGGGCTGCTCACAAAGCAGCTACAATTATCCACAGATAAAAGGGGCCGTGGGGCGGGTGTCGGGTGGAGCTGTCTAGCAGCCGCTCCGGATGCCCACACCACATACTGGAGTGCCTGGGTTCGAGTCCTGGCTCCGCTCCCAAGTCCTGCTTCCAGCCAATGCACACCGTAGGAGGCAGCAGGTGCTGGCTCCAATTCTTGGGTCCCTGCCTCCCACACGGGAGACCTGGACTGAGTTCCTGGCCCCTGGCTTTAGGCTGGCCCAGCCCTGGCCGTTGTGACATTTGGGGGAGTGAACCAGCAGCTGGCACAGTTCTCTGTTTCTAGGTCTCTCTGTCTTTCCAATAAACTTAAAAATGAACAATATTTTTTTAAAAAAAAAATTTAAAAAGGGGGAGAAAGGAATAAATGACCCCTCTGGATGCTTCTAACTTCACACAGTAAGTCAGGGGAGATGACCTCCCCGCTCAGGACGAGAGGCCAGCAGAGCTGAGAGGGACATAGCCAGCCCCACGCCTCCCAGTCCGGCTTCCAGCCCAGCACCACCAGGCCCCCAAACCTCTCAGCCTTCACTGCACTAGACCCACACATGGTCCACATTTCACAGGTAAGACACAAGCCTTGACCCCCTGGGCTCACCCATCTTAGCCTCAAGCCACGCCAGTCTCCATTTTCTAGTTCTCCCTGGCAAAGGCCCAGACAGCCGAGGGCTGAAGGGGTAGCATCCCACTGTGGGGTTGCCACCGTGTCGCCAGACCCCAGGGAGCCCACGGCTTGGGCCACAGCACCCCTGCCCGTGTTTTGGTTTGCTTCTGTCCAGGGACAAGTTTGGCCAGGAGGAATCAGCCTCACGAACGGGGCTCCGGCCAGCTACAAGCAGTGGGGGGAAGGCCAGCAGCAGCGAGGGTTCCTCCAGCTGGGCCTTGTCAGGGGCAAGCTCCCACGTGCCGCTCTCCATGCAGCCACCATCTAGGCGTGTCCGCGCCCACGTTCTCAGCACCGCTCACTCTCAATCCCTCCCTGACACCCGCCCTGGGCTGTTTCTTTTTCTCTCCCGTGTTCGTGTTGACACACGGGTGACATCTCCAGCCCTGCTGTGTGAGGCACATCCATGGAACACGGTGACAAGGACGACAAGAGTCTGACAGCTTCTTGCCACGGCCACGTCCTCCGCGAGCCACCGCCTGCCTGCCACCCCAGCCCCGACACTCCGACCCTGATCATCACAGACAGACCCGGATGAGCAGGGCATGGACACCTGGGAGCTCGGGAAAGGAGCAGTGGGTTTTTTTTTTTTTTTTTCTTTCCCCCTACTTAGTCTAGCTAAGTACAAAGAGGTCAGACACGGCTTAGGAAGAAGCAGGCACAGTCACTTCAAACAAGGCCACAAACGCCACCAGCTCCCTGTTGTTGGGCTGTGCAGTATTAGACACAAAGAACAATGCACTCAGGAGCTGGTGCAGAGACCAGGCTGTCCTGTGTCCTTGCCACCTCTCTTCCTAATGGGACAACGTCCCACACAGCCTCTTAGATGTCACCAAGACTCTCAGTGTCCACGCCTCCTGCCATCTCACAGATGCCACCTGGACTGGGTCAGTGAAGCACCACCTTGGAAAAGCTCACCGACTGACAGCACTACAGGGGACGAAGATGCACTAGCAGGTGCACTGACCTAACACGTGTCTTAACGTCCACAGGACTTCCTTAGGGCGCTCGTCTACTTGTTCACAATTGCTCATCTGCCGTCGAATCCCCCAAAGGAAGAGGCCGGCAGGTGAACAGAATGGGAAGGGGCTCACACACACACGCACATGGGGGACGCGTCAGCAGGGTAACTGACAGCTTAGCAATTGCTCTCATTTGTGCTTATGGTCATACAAGGTCTCACGTGACCCCTTCCACACAGGGTTGCTGGTGTTACTCTATTTACTTCCAGATGAGGACAGCAGGCTTAGAAAGGTTGGCTTACAGGGCCGGCGCTCTGCAGTAGTGGATAAAGCCCCTGCCTGTGGCGCCAGCATCCCATATGGGCACCAGTTGCAGTCCCGGCTGCTCCACCTCTGATCCAGCTCTCTGCTATGGCCTAGGAGAGCAGTGGAAGATGGACCAAGCCCTTGGGCCCCTGTACCCGTGTGGGAGACCCGGAAGCGGCTCCTGGCTTCGGATCGGCGCAGCTCTGGCTATTGCAGCTATTTGGGGGGTGAACCAGCAGGTGGAAGACCTCTGTCTCTCTCTCTCTGAATCTTCCTCTCTGTAAATCTGCCTTTCAAATAAATAAATAAATCTTACAGAGAGAAAGGGAGAGGGAGGGAGGGAGAGAGAAAGTAAGTAAGTAAGTTTAGGTCACTTGACCCAGGTCACACAATAGGAAATCCTGATGGGTCAGAATGCAAATTCAGGTTTCCAACCGTGAGTCAAGCCTTCTTTCCAATACGCCACTGCCTGCAAGGAAATGCTACCTGGAACTACATCATGGTGAAGGATCACTTATTGTTCTACTTCTGGAGGGTGTCACTGGGCGAATCACTTTTCAGGGACAAAGCACTTGTTTTGAGAAGCCTGTGCTATCTCCTTGCTCATTCAAACAGGATCAGGCCAGATAACTCGCACAAGGAAGTAGGTGTGCTTCATTTTAAGGAACGGGATAATAATAAAATTCATGTATAGATGAGCAACCCTGTAGAAGGACTGCTGTGAGACATAAATCATATTTTACTTTAAATGTCTAACAAAAGCATCTTACAACCAAAAAGATCTTGAAATAATGCAGGGAGCTCAAAGGAAACCATCCTCTTGGAAAATGCTGGAAAACAAACCCTATTGCCCCATAATCTATTCCTTTCGCTTTTGCTTCTGAGACACGCAAAGTCTGCAGAGCAATTAATGCGAAACACTGTAGCGGTGGGGCTAAGTGGGTGCAGAGGAGCTAAATGTTCCACGCGAGTTATGCTCATACCATGCACTAAAAACCCAACCATGAGGGCTCATGCTTTTCTTCTACCTTGCAACAATAAACAGGACAAAACAGATCCTCAACATGATTCAAGTGCAGCACACAACATGCGGTTGTCAAGCTATGAATCTCCAGATCTTCAACTCTCTGTGTTCCATCAACACAACGCCCACCAAACTGCAAAAAATAATCACAGGCAGAGCTGCACTAGGTGATTACATAAAGTTCTTCCAGAGCGCGGAAACAGTGTTCAACCAGGAGGGAAATACATGGGAGCCTCTGCCTACCTTGTAGGAGATGGGCTTCACTTCTGTGGGTTTGCTTTAAGCCCAACACACGTAGATACCTCACCCCAAGGAAGTTCTCAGAAGCACAACATTATTTGCTGTACCCAATTTACCCTACTGCCCCCTTTAAACATCAGAGTAAATAATTCCATCAGCTTGTCTGCTATATTTCAAGTGGACAAACCTATCTCAGAGATGAATTTAAAGACCTTGGGATGAGAAAGGAAAAGTTGACCATGTCACAGAATGCTTAGCAACCAAAAGAAGTTCTCTCCTCCTCAGCTGTCTAGAGGGCTTAAATATTACCGTCAGAACCCCTTCTGGAAAGAAAGGCTTCTCATCTTATCCGCCTAACAGTCCTTAGACATGTTCAGAGTAAAATCAACTTTCCAACGAGAAAATAAAACCATGCAAGCATGCGTACATTTGGATCAGAATCTACATTCATGAAAACTAAAGTCTCATTTACTTACAGGCTGCACATGAAAAGGGCAAGTTCCAAGGCACCTGCTCCCCCTGGGAGCAGTCGGCGGCTAGGGAATGAGTAAGGCACACATTCGCTCTCAGTCTCATCCCCAGGCAATGAAAAAAAAAAAATCCCCAACTGTTCCTCCCAGTCACAACCACAAGGACGCCTTAGCGCCACCAAGCTCTTCTTCCCCAGCAGCGGCAGCAACTCGGGAAGGCTCCCCCCTCCCTCTGTCTTTCCACCCCGCTGTGAGCCTGGCTGCCCTGGCGAGGCACCAGGTCAGGGCAGACAGAACCGCCCAGTGCTGCGTCTTCAGAGCTGAAAGAGAGATGCTGTGACATTTCTGTGCAAGGCTGCTTAACACACCTTGGGGTCCCCCAAACCAGCCCAAAACTCCTTCAACTCCCTCTCCAAAGAGCAATTGTTCATTTCTTTCAAACTCCAAACTGTTACAATAGCACACGCTAATGGCTAACAATACTGGAAGGGGGAAAATAAAACCCACCCAGGAGAGGCTGTCAGGGTCACACAAAGAGCTGTGACAGTAATAGGCACCCTGACAGAGAAAGAAGGCGATCAATTATAAGCCGTTTGCTGAAATTGCTGCCTGTCAAAGCCTGCTTACAGCTGTGCTCCATCTGATTTTCATGGGAAATTATTCCTTATTCTACAGCCTAGAATACGCGAGAGTAAAAGACTCCAGACAGCCCAGGTTCAACCAGGGTCCAATCTGCAAAGAAGTTAATGACCCCTGGAAAGATGTGTTGGTGCAGAGTGGGAGGCCCAAAAGGGAAACAGAGGCAGGTTTTCTCGCTTCGGGCAGCTGGGGATGGCACACGGGGGACCCCAAAAGGCCACTCCCAGCACACACTGGAAACAGATCCTACATCTCCAAATTCACCATTTTTGAAACAGAAGAGGATTGCTCTTAGATTTAAAGTGATGCTTGCAGAGGTTAAAACCAAAACCAACACCAAACAGCAAAATACAATTTTTAGTCTTTACATTTGAAACTTGCTCTTCCTTTTCATTAATATCCATCAGAGTTACTCCTTTCCGGGCTCATCAATTCTTTTTTTTCCCCAGAAGCAAAGAACATACAAGTGACTGCTAAGATGTTTTTTAATGTCCTGAAATCCATTATGACAATAGATATCTTCGTGTGTGAAAATAGGGGGGGACCAGGGTGGCTTGAGAGGAAACTGACAGCAAACGCTTGCCAGGTTAAGCACCCCCTAATCTGAACATCCACATCCAAAGAGCGCCAGCAGGAGCCACAAGTGAGAAATCCCACACCTGACCTCATGGGAAGGGTTGCAGTCAAAGCTGGGGTGCAATGAAAGCGCTGTGTCAGTATTATCTTCAACCCATGTGGATGTCATGTGTATGAAACATAAGTAAATTTTGTGTTTATGCTTGGGTCCCATCTCATTATACATTTGCAAATATCCAAAAAATTTTTTAAAAAATCCAAAATCTGAGACATTTCTGATCCCAAGCATTTTGGATAAGGGATACTCAGTCTGTATGCTTTCCCAATAGTTTTTTCCTTTTGTGTCCTTTTTTTTAAAGATTCATTTATTTATTTAATTTTGAAAGACAGAGTTACAGAATGGGAAAGAGAAATTGATTGATTCTATCTGCTGGCTCATTCCCCAAATGGCCACAACAGCTGGGTATGGGTCAGGTCAAAGCCAGAAACAATCCAGGTCTCCCACTTGGGTGGCAGTGACCCAAGGACTTGGGCCATCTTCATCTGCTGCCTCCCAGGGTGTGCATCAGCAGGAAGCTGATCGGAAGCAGAGCAGCTCCTCCCCTTCTGTGTTCTTTGTATTCTTTTATTTAGTTTCTTCTTCCCTTCACCACTTTGATTTTATTTATTTATTTTATTTATTTATTTTATTTATTTGAAAAAGATAGAGATGAAGATAGAAGTAGAGAGACGGGGGCCGGTGCCGTGGCTCACTTGGTTAATCCTCCACCTGTGGCACCGGCATCCCATATGGGCGCCGGGTTCTAGTCCTGGTTGCTCCTCTTCCAGTCCAGCTCTCTGCTGTGGCCCAGGAGGGCAGTGGAGGATGGCCCAAGTGCTTGGGCCCCTGCACCCCATGGGAGACCAGGAAGAAGCACCTGGTTCCTGGCTTAGGATCAGCGCAGCACCAGCCATGGCAGCCATTTGGGGAGCGAACCAACTGAAGGAAGACCTTTCTCTCTGTCTCTATCTCTGTCTATAACTCTACCTGTCAAATTAAAAAAAAAAAAAAAGAAGTAGAGAGACAGAGCAACAGATAAGCAGACAGCATCTCTATTCACTAGTTACTCCCCAAATGCCCACAGTCGCCAGGGCTGGGCCAGGCCAAAGTCAGGAGCTGGGAACTCAATCCAGATGTCCCACATGGGGGCAGGAACCCAGTTATTTGAGTCATCACTTGCTGCCTCCCAGGGCCTGCAACAGTGGAAAGTTGGAACTGGAAGCAGAGCTGGGACTCAAACCCAAGCACTTTAATAGAAGATGCAGGTGAATTAGCCACAAAGCCCAGTGCCCGCCATCCTGGACAAGGTTAACAATGGAAGCCACCCCACTTTCAGCCTGATCGGCAGCTTTCCCGCCACCTCTAAATGTCTAAGTGGTGCTCAATGTTCACTTGGAAAAAAAGGCCCTCACAGTTACGATAGCCACTGCTCTATAGCAGACATGGAAATGGCCTGACCATGCTAACGTGTGGCATATCTAATGCATGTTATAGACCCTTAAAATGAATTCTGGGAGGAAATTAATTCCCTTGTAAGAACTTTAGCATGTAACACAAGCAGATTACACAGAGAGGAAAGTCATTATTCCTAAGGGCGTTAAGTGGCTTCCCCCAGGCTGCCGCACTGTGCCAGCCCCCCACGGGCACACGCACCGTGATGAATTAGTCCACTCGTCTTCACTACAGCCTAATACCTGAGAGGACCCGCTCTTGAAGAAGACGAGGTATTTCCGTTTACAGTTTGGGAGGCTGAGCCTACCAGATCGGCAGCCCCACCAGTCTGGCATCCGCTGAACACCTGCAGAGCGAGGCTCACGTGGCGTGCTGGGACGCAGAGAGGCAGGAAGCAGGCCTTCTACCCTCTGTGTGTTCTCTCCTTCTAAGGCTGCCATGACTCAACCCTGGGACTCCTCCCTCGCAACCTACCCAAGCCAACCACTCCCCAGAGGCCCACTTTCGCATGTCAGAATTGGATCAAGCCTCCACTCCGATCCATCAACCACTAGCACTAATCCGTTAATCATCCACATAAGACTCTGGGTTTTCTGCCCAAGTTTGGGGAGCCAAGTTCTGCTTAATCCATATCAAGGGGTATAAAAAAAATTAAGACACTCAAAACACATTTGATGCTCTGGGACCCACTGCTTCCTATAAAAGATGGATGAATGATGTGGGGTTTCTTACAGAACCTACCAGAGAAGGAACAGAGCAGAAAGACTACAAGCACTGATGGATTTCAGCTCAGCAAAAGAACTGCATCTTGGGAGCCAAACCAGACTGGGGGAGGCGGCTGCACACTCGCTTTGCATGAAGAGGTGGGTGGGACAGGAGGAGAGAGCTCGGGGGAGGTGGATGAAGAATGGGAGAGGATTTGGGGATGGGGGAAAGGGAGACGGGAGGAAGGACTGTGAGCTGGCAGCCGCTGGGACCCACTCCGAGGCTGGCAGGCTCCCACATGACCCACACCCCCAACAGGGGCATCAGCGCTCCCCGGAGAGTGTGCCACGCAGCTGCCTGCCCAGGCCACCAGCTCCCAGGAGCGTCAGTCCAAACCCAGCTGGGGCGTGGCCCCCTATAACTTGTATTTAAATACCTGTCATTGCCTCCATTTCCGCCATTCTTATTTTGTACTTAAGACAAAAGCAAGAAGTGTAACACAGAGTTATTACTTCAAAGTCAGTCAAAACTCGATGAGACACTGTAATAGACCGTGTCACTCAGATCATTTCTGAAGGGGTAGGAACCGCCAAAAACGTGGGAACAGGATGGAGCAGAACAGCACTGCCAAGCACGGGCGGCGATCAGACCCCCATACATGGCTATGGCGGGGGAGGGGTGGTGCGTGCAAAATGGCCCACACTGTGGAACCAGGCTGGGCTGTCCCGCAAAAAGCCTAACACAGGATTATTTATGACTCAAGGTACACACTCCAAGGTACACACCCCAAAGAATTGAGAACAAGGAGCCCAGCACTAACTTGGAGGTCTATGTTCATGGCAGCATCGCTCACCAAAGCCAAAAGGCAACAACAACCCAAGCGTCCACCTATGGAGGAACACAGCCACAAAATCTGGCGCGCACACAGTGGAATATTATTCAGCTGTGAAAAAGCAAGTCAGACACACGCCACAACATGGATGAACCTAAAACTTTGACAATAGGCAAAGAGAAATAAATCAAAATACAAATATTGTATAATCCTACTTACATGAGGTAGATGGAATTGGCAAATGAGATCAAAAGTCTAACAGGGGTTACCAGGGGACTGGGGGCAGGGGGGAAGGAGAGCTATGATTAAATTGGCACAGGGATTCTCTGAGATGATGGTTATGCTTGGTGACGACAGTGGCAATGTGAACACACTGAACGCCACTCAGTGGTGCACATCACCGTGGCAAGTTCTGTCCTACGTTCTACCACACAAAAATGACAGCATTCCAGGAATCACTTACCTTCAGCCAAACAAAAACAATGTAGGAAAGGAACAGATTAGTAATTTAACAGGACTTTCCCAGTTCCTAGACTTGGTTTTCCTTCTCAAAACAGCTAAGCAAAACTATCCTAATGTGGGATGGGCGGTGCCGGCAGTGTCGGGGATACAGATGCTCTGCCACAAGCAAACAGCCTCTATGAGTACCACACTTCATGACTGAGTGAACAAAGAGGGGCTGGCATCGTGGTGCCGCAGGTTAAGCTGCTGCTTGCGACACCAGCATCCCGTACTGGAGTGCTGATTTGAGTCCTGGCCCCCTGCTAATGTACCTGGGAAGGCAGAGGGTGATGGCCCAAGTGTCCAGGCCCCTGAGAGGCCAGGATGGAGTTCCTGGCTCCTGGCTTCAGCCTGGCACAGCCCTGGCTCTTCTGGCCATTTAGAAGTAAACTAGTAGATGAAACATTTCTCTCTTCCTGTCATTCTGCCTTTTAATAAATAAATAAATGTTTAAAGATTTATTTACATATTTGAAAGGCAGAGTTACGGAGAGAGAGAGGCAGAGAGAGAGAGAGAGATATTTCATCTGCTGGTTCACTCCCTAAATGGCCACAACAGTCAGAGCTGAGCCATCTGAAGCCAGGAGCCTGGAGCTTCTTCCAGGTCTCCCATGTGGGTACAGGGGCCCAAGGACTTGGGCCATCTTCCACTACTTTCCCTGGCCACAGCAGAGAGCTGGATCAGAAGTGGAACAGCCAGGACTCAAACTGGCAACCATATGAGATGCGGGCACTGCAGACACCACTACACCACAATGCTGGCCCCAAAAATAAACTTAAAAAATAAATAAGCAAACACTTTTCTTTCATGAAAAAAAAGTCTATAGCAACTGCTGGGCCCTGGGTGAAGATAACCTGTGCCCATGTCAGGTGAAGGTGGGAACAGCCCTTGCCTGCCCGGTTCTAGGTCTGAGGTCTGGGCCAACATCTTACCCTGAATGTCTGCTCCATTTTCTCCCTGTGGGACACCTGATCCAGGGTGCCATCTGTCTGGCTCCTTTTCAGACCAGTTGGAATGTCAGGGACGTTGCTGAAATCTGCAGGGAAAATGACAAGGATATGCATGAGATCAGTCATTTAGAGGGAGGGGTCATGACGGGAGCAAGCTCAGACAGAGACAGGAAAGTGAGAGGCAGCCTACAGCCCCGAAAGCGGCTCCTCATGCCCTCAGGGAGTTACGAGGTCACATGGCTGTCTTATGAAGAAACAACATCCTGCTTGGTCAAAGGAGACCAATGAGAACAACTACTGAAATGCTTTGTCACTCTCCCCATTGCTGCACAAACTGGATCTCCCAAAGCACTGCTCTCAAATAATATATTTGAACCAAGAATCAAACTTCAGTGACTTTTGGTGGTATTTCCCTAGTGTGGGCTGAGGGCAAAATTGCAAGGGATATTATAGAAAACCAGTGGTGTCATATAGATACTTATTGCCACCCACAACTTGATCATCTGCAAGCAATGCTCTCTTCCTGGCAACAATCACAATTTCATTCTAAACCTAAAGTCCCAAGGGCAAGAGTAAACTCTTGTGAGTAGAGGTTCAAAAATAAGATTAAAAGTACCTAGCACATGGAAGTTTCCAGCCTACGGCTACACATACGTCCCCTTCTCAATAGTTCTACCCGCTGTTTCTCAAGTTAACAAGTTCAAGAGCAATGCCCCTTTTCTCTCTCAGTGCCAGGCACCAACCACCTGCACCCTTCTCCTCCTCTGCCCCCAGCCCCTGGGTACAGCTGATGCCCCCCCCCCACCTCCAGGTGCTCAATGATTACCTGGCAAACAAGAGCCACATCGAGGGGTACATGCCCTCACCAGCAGATGCGGCAGTAGTGGCCTCTACCCACCACCTGCTGACTGTGTCATGCCCTACACCAAAGAATCACATCAAGTCTAAGGACTAGGAAAAGGCCAGCCTGGCAGGAGTGATGAAAAGTTTGGGGCCAGTATGACCCTGTCGATGTGTTAGACACCACAGGAAGTGGAGCTACAGATAGCAAAGATGATGACAACACTGACCTCATTGGAGAACAGCAGCAGCAGGAGGAGGAGGAAGAGGAGGAGAGTGAAGAGGCAGTGAGGCTGAGCGAGAAACGACTCAGGTGGGATGAGTCAAAGGAAGCCAAAAGACCCAGACTCGTTCCCAAGTCTCATCTCACTAGATTGGAACCTTGGGATGATGAGACGGATATGGCAAAACTGGGAGACAGAATCTTAAGTATTCGAGTAGATGGCTCTAATCTACTCCCGTGGGGTACAGAATTGAAAAGCTTCAAATGCAGCGTGTCGTTGCAGATGACAAAATGGGGACAGAGAGGCTGGAGGGACAGAGCACGGCTTTCAGGGACTACGTACAATCCAGGGATGGTTCAGGGACTACGTACAATCCAGGGATGTGGCTGCTTTCGGCAAGACCGAACATCCATCCTGGATCATTTCACTTCAAAAAAGAAGCTTGGAAGATGAAGAAACAAAATTCAAGAGAAGTGGAAAGACCACTCCACCAACATACAACCCAAGTTTTGATCCCAAGTCTGGCACTGGATAGACTGTTTCTCAACTAGGTGAAACCAGATGGCTTCCAAAGCCAGTTGGTTCCAAGCAGAAGTCACGGTGAGGGGATCTAAGCGCCAAAGGCATGGAGAGATGTGCTGGCAAAGAAACCACCCAGCAGGACAGGGCAAGGACGTGGCCTCTGGAAGCCATTTGAAAGCTCTGGGATCCTGGGAGGGCAACACAGCTGAGAGACAGCAATGCCAACCCATGATGCACCTGCCCCTTCCCACCACGACACAGGCTCTTCCTTCTAAGACAGGAGGAGGCTGCCAGCAAAACACCTCGATGGACAACGTAACTCTGCAGCTCCGGCTCCTTCCTCCTCTCTCTTCCAACATCCTGCTCCCGCCCAGAGAGTCTAAGCTACCCTTCAGTGTTGCTGATGATCACAAAGGCACGAGCAGTCACTGGGGAAATGTCAGGTAGTAATGACAGGCGAGGACCCTGGCACTGGCCTCCCACAGTCCCTGGAAACCACATCACACAGGCGCGTGCAAATGAGTATAAGATTTAGGCAGGAGAGGGGCCCAGGAACAGGGGCCGAGACTCTGAAACGCTGGCTAGCTTGAGCTTGCTTCTCAGAGGACGTTACAGGAAAGCACAGCTTACAACACCACACTCGGGAAGGGCCAGCCCAGCACCAACAAGGGAAGCAGCGAGCAACCAACCTCGAGTGCAGTCTTGAACATTCCACATCTACAGACGCGCATGGCAGAGGCAAGGACCCTGCACGCCCTGCTCCTGCATCCCAGACACTCCCAGGTCTTTGCTACAACAGCCCCTGCAGGTATCTTCCCAGAGAGGCAGCCTTTAGGGACCGGCACCTTCCCACTAACTCCTTGGCTTGTCCAAGCAACTCTCGCTTCAGCTGATTACCTGCCCAAACCCCGGGCAGACCCCAGGTGTCAGCCACTAAAGCCAACAGGATGGAAGGCACCCAGCAGAGACTGGGCAGAGGGGGCCAGGAGGAGGGCCAAGGGGAGAACTCCAGGAGTGCCAGTGCACACAAGGTGGAGGAGCAGAGGGTCTCTCACCTCCGTGTCCGCAGAGAGAGACCACACAGTGTAAAAGGACATCACCTGGGAATGGGGATCAAACGTGCACAACTGCTGTCTACCTGTAACCAGTGAGCAGGTGCTTCCCTATTTCCCAAGAGTTACATCAAGGACAGGAAACGCGACAGGAAGCCACACCTGCGCTGACTCATGGTGATGTCCGTGGCGCCACTCCACAGCGGGCAGGTATGAAGTCCCGCACACAGAGGACAACCAGACCACCTCGAGCGCATGAGGAGCTCTGCGAGGAGAAGGCAGGGGAGCCTTGGAGCCTAGCGGATGCCCCAGACAATGGCGACATCCATGGTGGGTACCAGGGTAACTCTGAGTCAGCCCTTCAGTGTGTTCCCGAAACTCTGCAGCTGGGGTACTGAATCTCCGCAAACCACGGCTTGCCTCTTACAAAGGGGAACTCGTGTGCTTTCCGAGAAGATGCTAGGGATGCAGGCAAGCAAGAGGAAAGCCGTGGGGTTCACCTGATCCCAGAATACCTGACTCCTCCCTGTCAGCAGCCTGCCAGCCCTGGGGTAAAACGCTCAGCTAGGATCTGGGAGGCCACTCCACCACTCCCCGGCCCCCTGACTCCAGGGAGGCTTTGGGTGCTGCTGGGCCCCAGAACTGAGGCACCAGCTTGGACAGGGTGGCACCCAGGCAGAATGGTATCTGGCACACAGAGCCCCTGCAGTGACCAGCAGGGCACCAGTGCTGTCCTGGGGAAACCGAGTGTCCAGGCCTGCCCACTCCTGGCTCCAGGAGTCTCAATTTCCCCAGGACTTGTATCCTGGTCATCAGAGTGTGCCCTTAGTGTTCTTCCTAGAGAAGAAATGAGCAAAAGGAATACTCTGGAATACAAGACTGGCAGGGGGGTGGAGGGGTTGAGCATAGGCTGGTAAAAACCCAATGCTGGTTGACAAAGCTGTTGGAACCAGGCCTCCCGCCCTGGGTGTCCTGTGCCCACACACTGAGCACCAGGTGCTGACGCGAGGAAAGCAAGCTTCAGCCTCCACTAACCGAAAAGCTCCCCCGTCTGGGAGAGCCCCTCATCTGGAAGACCCACTGGGACAGGTGGAGGACTCCCCAGCCCTATCGAACACGGATAAGCAAACACTTCCTGCCACCCACACTCCGCACTGCACCGTCTAGACGTTCAGATCCGCTCGTCTCTGGCCCAGGAGATGGAAAATAATGAAAAACAACCCAGTTATAGATCTGTTGGTATCAGGAAAACACCTTTTTGTCTTTCTTTCTGTTGTATTCCTTGTAGAAATTAATAGGTTATGGTGAGATGTGGCAATCTGAAAAAATCTAACATTAACCCTGGCCTAGAAAAGCTGCAACTCGGCGGCTGGGTGAGCAGGACCCACTGCTCCCACTTGTTCACTCCTTCATTCAGATGCGGACCACACACGGTGCAGGTGCAGCCGTCTGGGACCAGGCGACGGGTCAGCTGCTGCAGGAAGGTCTGCCCAGCCACCTTTCTAGCTCAACCAACAACCTGCTTTTAGAGATGGATGCCACCCAGGCAGGTGAGCACGGGAAATGACCACCTCCTCTCTTCTGCAGGCCCTACAGTTCTTTGTGGGCCACCGGGGGAAACAGGAGGCTTTCGTTAAAAAGTCCCGGGTTCACTCTGTCTCTCTTCCCGGACGAAGCATCAGTGCACGCTCATTCGTGTCACTGTCGGCCAAGGAACCGGCAGCCCAAATCCTGTGCAACTAAAGGGCAAAATGCGAGTAAAAGAAACATCCTGGTGCCGATGTAAAAATAGACACATTCGGAAACGGTAAAGTCAAGGGTGCGTCACCCACACAGTTCGTCATCTGAATTCAGAGTTCTCAGCGACATCACTTCCAGCCAGGTTAGTAGAGGTCATATTCCAGAGTGTGGGTTTGCCAACAATTTCCCCCGTCACGGCAGAAGCACGAGTGCGCCCAGGTGCTAACTGTGATGTGTACAAGAATGGATTTTTCGGAAAACGGTGGCCCTGGGCAACCTGGGTTGGAGCTTGGTGTGTGTGGTGGGGTCCCTACCAGCGTCAATGCTAAGGAAGCCTGCCTCTCACTGGAGGTGGCAGCTTTAATGTATGCTACCTCCAGGTGATGCCACTCCATGATTCCCAACTTGCTCAGGATCTCCATCTCATTCAAAGAGGGCACAAGAGAACGGGCAGCCAAGTTCTCCAGACCCTGGGGGCTTCAAGCAGAGCCTGGAGACCCCAGCAAGCATGTGGACATAGGAGGGCCGGAGCGAGGGGCCAGCCCCCTGGGGACAGACAACTGGCTCCTGGAGAAAATCCAAGTGCCATGGTCCATGGAAGTGTGACAAAACCTTCAAAGTTCTCGGACTCACGACTTTTAAAAGAAACTGAAGGAAAATTCTCAAACCAGTTCCAATCCCTGCAGCCACAAATGAGGAACCCAACTGGATTGCAGCATTTGCTTTCCCCTGTTACTCAAGAAGGCTTTTTTTTTTTTTTTTTTTTTAATTTAAAGAAACTGATGGTGGTGGCTGTTACCACTTGAATGTGGCACCCACAAGTGACGCACTGAGAATGCGATCCCCCAGATGGAAAGGGCTCTCGGGAGTGGGTCCACTCTTTCCCACTCTGTTGCCCCCTCTGCCCCCACCACGTGAGGACAAAAACACATTCAAGGTGCCACCTTGGAACCAGAATCACCAAACCTAACTGCAACTTGATTTTGTTTTTATTTTATAACTTTTCAATTGTATTTATTTAATTATTTGAGAGACAGATAGACCAGTTCACTCCCCCTAAATGCCTACGACAGCTGGGCTGGGCCAAGGCTCAAGCCAGGAGTGTGGAACTCAACCCGGCTCTCCCATGTGGATGGCAGGGACCAAACCACTCGAGCCAGCACCTGCTGCCTCCCAAGCTGCACATCAGCAGGAAGCTGCCGTCAGCAGGCTGGAGTCAGTCATCAAGCCCAGGGACTCCGATGCACAACGTGGGTGTCTTAACCACTAAGCCAGAGAGCCGTTCCCTAATGACAGCTTGATACCGGACTCCCCCGTCTCCAACAGTGCAAGCCTGAACATTTCTGTTTATGGGTTGCCCAGGCCGTGGTATTCTGTTATAGCAGCACCAATGGACTAAGACAGTAATCATAGTGTCAGGAGAAGTCCTGCTTCCATCCGGGGACTTGAGTGTTCATTTGAAGTGCACTAAAAGGATGAGCCGAGAACAGAAATTATTTTGTGAACTATGTTTTTCATGCCTTAAATCATATACTGCAATATACTGACCCTCAATTCTGTCAGAGCCAAAGCTCTCTTTTTGATAATATATACTTTTACTATTCTGAAATGAAAATCATACACATCATTGCATAAAAAGCAATATATTTCCTTAATAGCAACACAGGGAGGAAAAGAAATGAAAAAAAAAAACGTGTAATAAAAATGAATACATATTCCAATATGGAAGTGGTGGGCAAAACCACCCTGGAAGCTGTGAGGGCACCGTCCACGGGAGCCACTGAAGACGACCGTGGTGCCTGTGTCCCAGGCTGTACCACAGCGGGTCCCGCTGCTCTCTCCAGCACTGACACAATCTTCCAAAAAGACAAAACTCCTCAGCGAAGTCCTGAAGAAAACCAAGGACAGATACTTCCCTTGCTTTATCAGGTTTCTGCATTTCCAAAAAATTCAAAGTACGCTAAAGTTGGGGGGCAGGGGGAGCGGTGCACGCGGTGGGATTTGTGTTTATTCCTAAAATGGAGTAAGTTCTTGGCTCACATAATTATTTCCATGTGCTTTTTTTTCCCATCCATATGCAGGTCCTGTAGACCAATCCACCATCTCAGAAACAATCTCCAAACACCATCTCCAATCACCAAATGCCACTGTCCCCCAAATCACTATAATAACCAAAAACAGACCCGCACACTTCCAAAGGTGTCACCTGGCGGGCAGTGCCGCGGACTCTGGGAAACACACCTCTGCCTTCCCCTATGGGCAGGACCTCAACCTTAACTTGCAGAAGACCAACTGGCATCAGAGGATGCAAAGTGCACCCAAAAGCAGGCAGCCCAGCGCAGGAACCCGATGACTACCCATCTCCGCCACTTCCCAGAGAAACAGAGAACACGCTCAGGAGAGCAAGTAAAATACAACATCCACATAAACAGTTATTTAATTGGACTTTCAGGCTCAAAAGCAATTCGGTTGATTAAATCATTAATCCTTAGGAACCTCCTTTGCCGTGAAAACTATAGGGTGATCTTCTATGAAGCCTGAAAAAAAAAAATCTAAAAAGTCATATCAAAAAAGCCCTAAGTGAATAACAAATGGTTTAATTAAGTTTTCAGCTACATAATCCATTGAGGCTTTAGAGTTACACATCTTTGACATTTAACACTTATATTCTGCTACATCTGCTCACATTCAGATAAAACAACATAATTTTGTGAATTAGGCTCTTAATCTATTTGATTTGGTCAATTTTTATATTTGGCTTCTGAGAATTTCCACTAGACAATTCCGTGAGTGAACAGCTCATAAAGAATCACAGAGGGGCCGGTGCTGCAGCGTAGCAGGTAAAGCCATAGCCTGCAGTGCTGGCATCCCCCATGGGCGCCCGTTCAAGTCCTGGCTGCTCCACTTCCCATCCAGCTCTCTGCTATGGCCTGGGAAAGCCCCTGCCCCGACGTGGGAGACCCAGAAGAAGCTTCTGGCTCCTGGCTTCAGATCGGCATAGCTCCAGCAGTTGTGGCCAACTGGGGAGTGAACCAGCAGATGGAAGACCCCTCTCTCTCTCTCTCTCTCTCTCTCTCTCTCTCTCTCTCTCTCTCTCTCTGTAACTCTTTCAAATAAATAAATAAATCTTTTTTAAAAAGTCAACAAAGATTAGATTAAAAAAAAAGAAATGTAGAGATTACCCAGTATCTTCATGTATCTTCTGTTTAAAAAAAGAAGCACAGGGGCCGGCACTGTGGCGCAGCAGGTTAACAACCTGGCCTGAAGCGCCAGTATCCCATATGGGCACCAGTTCTAGTCCTGGCTGCTCCTCTTCCAATCCAGCTCTCTGCTATGGCCTGGGAAATCAGTACAAGATGATCCAAGTCCTTGGGCCTCTGCACTCACGTGGGAGACCCGGAAGCAGCTCCTGGCTCCAGGCTCCTGGCTTTGGATCGCGCAGCTCCGGCCAATGCCGCCATCTGGGGAGTGAACCAGTGGATGGAAGATCTCTCTCTCTCTCTCTCTCTCTCTCTCTCTCTGTCTGCCTCTCCTCTCTGTGTGTAACTCTGACTTTCAAATAAATAAATGAATCTTTAAAAAAAAAGATTTTGGTAGATCAAAGCTGCCAGTTATGAAACAATAGCATTTTATAAATCCAAAATTAAGATTTTTCTTCAGTTCCCTAAGCTTCACTCACTCTTATCTTGGATTAATGCTCATGGGATGCAGTTATAATGGTACAGAGAGCACACTGAATGTTGAGATCATCTGCAAAGAAAAACTAAGAATTTTCCAACTTCAAGTATCAATTTGCAAACTTTATATAGCAATGCATGTTTTAAACTCACTTAGATTTCCTGAAGTTTTATTCATGCTTTTACTTTAACACCACAATGGTTTGAGACAGCTTTCATCAGCTATGACTCATCATTACTCAGTGGAACAGAATGATAATAAAATCATTTACATCAAATGATAGATGAACTACTCCATGAGAGGAAAAAAAGTGATCTGTCCACATTCAAAGGTTAGTCAAGTTCTAAACTGTAAGGTTTATATAAAAAGATCCCATTTAATACATACTTCTAATACAGATAAAAATCAATCTGCTTTTCTTTTTTAAAATTTAATTTAGTTGAAAGGGGGCAGAGAGTTCCCACCCATTGGCTAACTCCTCAAATGCCTGCAACAGCGTGGGGCTGAGCCAGGCCAAAGCCAGAAGACAGGAATTTAATCCAGGTCTCCCAGGTGGGTGGCAGGGACCCAAGTGCTTGAGTTGCCTCCCAGGGTGTGCAACAGCAGGAAGCTGGGATCGGGAACAGAGCCTGGACTCAAACCCGGGTACCCTGCTATGGGATGTGGCCGCCCTAAGCAGCACATTAACCACCACGCTAAACACCCGTCTCTCAATCTGCTTTTCTCACCATATCTAGGACTCTCTGTTTTTCATTGTTATTCTTGTGTCAAAGAAATTCAAAGCAGCCGCTTGAATATGTTAAGCTTGCAGAGAAATAAAGGCTACCGTAGCATAAACAACACATCAGGAAGATGTAAAGTTCATTAATCTCCCAAGTCCACTTCACCTAAGCTCACACTTCCCATTGGCAATATTCTTGACAATGCAAGCTAACACTGGTGATAAACAGAAGTAAATGATGGTAGTGATTCTCAGTAGCAGGCTGCCACCATATGATTCAAGTGTACCGTGATAAAGCGCCTTAGAATCTGAAAGAGCACTTCGAGGAACAGAAATATGGGAGACGTTATCAGGGTAGGAATGTGCTGCCTGCCACTTCCACGCAACCTTTATGGGCCTTGTAAGCATGATGGAAGGAGAGAATTCAGATACACTCCCATTTCACTCTCCAGGCAGGCGAGGGCTGAGACCCAGGCAGTGTGCTTAGCCCAAAGAAAGGCAGCACAAGGCCTCCCACCAAACGTCAGCAGGTGCAAAGTGGGACAAAGAACCTCATCTTTGATGACAACTGCAAATCCAATGATAAAAGAGGTATTCAACCTAGGTTTTGATACTACCTGAAATGGACACCCACCTAGCTGGGAGGATCCCGCCCCACAAATGCCACACTGAAAAGCATTTTAATGAAGTAGAACTTGCATTCAAAACCCTTACATACGACTGAGTTGGCGTTCTCAGCAAACCCTGTAAAGCTATCTAGACAACAGCAACGCACAAGAGTCTACTGGGGAACGTTGCCATGGGAGAAGGTAACTTGAGCAACGCCTCTTTTCAGTAAGTGCTACTGGATTAAAAGAATGCAACACAGACCATTCATCAGCCACAAAGCGGAATGAAGAGGATTGTGCTGAAAGCTGGAGTTGAACTTAGAAAATGTTATGCTATGAGCGAAGCCAGCCATGACAGGCTAAGCAGCATGTGGTTCCATGCACACGGAAAGATCAGGACACGCCCACCCACGGGAAGACAAACAGCACAGTGGGTGCCCGGTGCTGGGTAGGCAGGAGAACACAAGGAGAGACTTCTGATGGGTGTGGGGTTTCTATTCCAGGGTAATCAGAACATGGTAGGATTAGATACTGGCAACAGCTACCCAACCTCATGAACACACCAAAAAGCACTGAATTGTATAGGGTAAAAGGTCAGTTGTATGGTATGTGAACGATCGTTCTATTTATTTATTTACAAAGCAGGATGACAGAGACGGAGGGAGAGACAGAGGAAGAGATCTTCCATCTGCTGGTTCACTCCTCAAAGGCCCACAACAGCCAGGATGGGGCCAGGTGGAAGCCAGGAGCCAAGAACTCCACCCGGGTCTCCTAAACGGGTGGCAGGAACCCAAGCACACGGGCCAACATCTGCTGTCTCCCCGTGCATTAGCAGGAAGCTAGCTCAGAGGCAGAGGTGGGACTCGATCCCAGGCACTCTGATATGAAATGTCCCAAGCAACAGCCCTACCCAAGGCACCACACCACTCACCATATATCAATTTTCTTAAAAGAAACTAAGATTTTACAGCGTCGATTTTACAAGACTGAAATCAGAATTACTGTAAACGCCACATTAAGTGAACCAAATCACAGGAAGTGGTCACTTTATCACATTAGTATAACTCAGCCATCAAAAAAGACACAAGAAGAAGATGGTGACACTATTACTGGAAATCAGTGCTGATCAAATGACCTCGAGGCAGGCAGTTCCTCATCTCGGCCCCCACACAAGAGGACAGCAACCATCATAACTCAGTTTCTGCTAAATTCGCTAGGAGTGGGTTTTACTCCATGTGTATTAGCAGAGAAGTCTTTGAAAGGAATAAAGTAGTTAAAACCCAGACATCTCCCTCTAGGTGGCAGGAAAACCAAGAAGGCACAGTTCTGGCCCTCTGTGATTGACTCTGACCTTGCCCAACTTCCTGGTGACTCGTTGTGTCTCTGTGCCTTGATTTCCCCAGCTGTGAAAGTCACAGATAATAACACAGCTCAGCTCCCTCAGGGTGCTGCGAGGGGTAATTAATGCTCTTCAGCTCTTTGTGATCTTTACATCAAGACAGGCTGCTATTATTGCGACGCCTTAACAAACACCTTCTCTCCAGCAGTCAGACCTGACTCTATTTAAAGACGTAATGAGATTTGCAGCAAAACCAACCTGGAGACGCTTGTTCTGTTTCTTTGCTTTTTCACTTCGTGAACTTTGGTGACAAATCCACATTCCTGTAGTCATTGAGTTGCTAACTTTAGTCATATTAAATCAATGAATGAGCCAACAGAGAGATTCTAGACCATTTTGTCCAGGCCCTCGTTTTAAGAGTGGTGGAAAACAGGGGTGAGAACAGCTTTCCCAAGGCCACTGATGCCAAGGTGGGGACTTAGAATCCAGATACTCTTACTCGGGATCCAGACTCTCTGGTAAACAGCCCTACCTCCAAGTTAAACCATCAGTATCGATCTGTACCAATGACCATGCAGCTACTATGCTGCTTTTCCCATTTTTCCAACATGGGCACCAATGGCCTCCTGGAATCACAGAGCAGGCTGGATATGGGGCACCAGCTGGGCTCAGAAGACTCCCAGGATCCAGGACCGGAACATCTGGTTCTCAGCTACAGAGCACAGGCAGCTTGGAGTCCCCTACACACATGTGCAACTGAATGGAGGCTTCGGCTCTGAGGAAGTCTCCAGAAGCTCGCCTTGCACTGACTTTATGGAGAAGAAATCCGAGAAGCTACAAGTGTGTTCCAAGGCTTTTTTTCTATCCCCTGTAACACACCATCCAGAGCACTTCCTTAACTTTGCTTTAAGAGATTCCTAATGATCTTTTACCCAACAGCTATCCTTCAACACCAAGAATTGTGCTAGCTGCTGTGTCCTAAACATCCTTGTATTCTTCAAGTCCCCTGTTTGCAAGGAAGGTAACATGGGGCGCATACAGAGACTGTTAGCACAAAGCAATAATCAGGCATACAGGCAACACGCTCTGGACTTCAAAAGAGGAAGAACCCACGGTCCCTGCAAGGTAACACGTAGGCAGTCTCACATGAATATCGTTTACAGAATACAACCCTAAAACAGAAGCATGGGAGGTAAATATTTGGATATACTTCAAACAGTGCACAGAAAACGGAATTAAAACATACATTTACGTTGGTACCTCCCAAGATTTTGAAATCCAAGCATAATCTTTTCATAGTACGTATTTTCACCAACTTTTTAGAAATCTCTCATGTCCATGGGATTTCAAAAATTTTTATACCAATGAACTTGTTAAATTTCATTTTCTATAAACTGTTTGAAGTATCCTCGTGTAAGTTCTATGAGCTTCCACTCCCAGAGATCTAAAAGCTATAAAACTTCTCTTTAGACCTCCCCTTTTAAAAACACCTGATAAACATCTTAATCTCTTGTTTCGTGAGAAGACATGTTGACAAGCTCAAGATGAAAGGACCTCCACCTGGGGCTCCAGGGCTGTGGGCTCCAGCACACCTGCTAATGGCACTTTTGGGTCATGGTATTAAGCTTAGGCAACCCAACCTGCTTATCAGCATCATCAGCCCCACCTCATTTCCTCCTTCCTTCTTAGAAAATAATGATGAAATGCAATAAAACATAATTTTGCTAATATTACTTGGAAACGATGCCTGAAGTTCACAGAGGCATGACATGAGCAGTCATCCACTGAATCAGGAGTCAGAATTTTATTCACAAAGGGAAATTTAAGAGCGAGTAAGTGCCACGGGAAAGGTTGCTGTGGGAGATAACAGATCCCACTTGGGGGTCTCTAGTGCTCTGCAGCTCAGGAAGACAGTTGAATGAGGGGCCATCCTGCCACTGTCCAAACTGGAACCCTGTCTGCTCACTGGCGACAGCTCCGGGCAGAAGGTGCACAACAATCTTGCTAACAATTCCATATGCCTGTTTCCAAACAGATTTTCCCAGGGCTACCAACAAGCGACAAAATAAGATTGCTTGAACTTAGTCACACTTTCCAATTACATGTCAAAGATGTTAATGGCCAAAGGCAAAAGAAGATACAAAATGAAAAGATTTATACGGAAATAGCCCATTTATAAACAGAAAGTCATAGCTGAGTACTGTAGGGTCAGAAATAAATGCATAAAATACAATAGATCATAGTTGAATTGTCTGAAATGAAAGGAGCAGATGTGCTACAATTGCATTTCAAGGTTTATGGATTTCTTTTCACCTAAAAACAAACGTGTGCCACTTACACTGAATGAAAATCTCTTTTCTATGAAACTTTTTTATTTTATTTGAGAGACAGGGAGACAGAGATAGGGAATTCCCATCTGCTAATTCACTCCCCAAATGCCCCAGGAGCCAAGAACCCAACCGATGTCGCCTATGTGAGTGGCTGGGACACAACTTCTGCAGCCACTACTGCTCCCTCCCAGGGTGCACAAACAGGAAGCAGGAAGCTGGAGTGGAGCCAGGATTGGAACCCAGGCATCGCACGTGGGACGAGCACAGCCTATGCAGCAGTTTAACCCGCTGCACCAACACCACGAAACCCCGCTCAATCTCTTCCATTTCTCCTTGTGTTGCTAATTTTCATGAATTTCACGGGGTTGCCTAGGTGGGCTTTCTCTATGAGCCATCTCAAAAGGATTCTGGAAGCAGGTGACTACACAGAGTTTATCATAAGCGGTCCCCAGGCTGACTACACACCTGCTCCACATGCAGTCTTCCCACCTTAACCATTGATGACTCCATCCCTCCGGCTGCTCAGACCAAAACCCGGGAGTCACCCTGGACCTCCCTCCTTCCCTCAGGGCTCTACTCCCATGGCCACCACCAAGGGCAAAGCCACCGTCACCTCCTGGGTGACTGCAAATGCCTCTGTTCCACCATGGCCTCCGTCAGGCTACTCCCTGCCATCACTCCAGGACCCTGCTCACGTCGCTTCCTCAGGTAAACGTCACACCTCGAGACGGCCAGGAGGCCCTGCCCCACCTGACCTCAATCCCCTGGGCCTCCTCTCGAGCTGCTCCTCAGTGCCTGTACTACTTGCTGGTCTCTAAACCCGTCATTTGCATGAACCTCTGAGGACTTGGGGTTGCTGCCAGACATCCACATGGCTCCATCCCACACCTCCTTCAAGCTTCGGTCTAATATGTCCTTGTACTGACGACAGCACAGACCCGGACTGTGCTGCCCTATGTGTAACTGCAACCTGCCCCCAGTCCCTATTCCTGGTGACTACACAAGGGAACGTCAACAGCTCCTAGAAAATGGAATTAAAAGACAAGTCTATTTTGCTGCAAAAAATTTTTGAACTCCAGGTGTCGCTTTTTTAATAATATGCATTTCTCATGAACTTTCTGAAGACCCCTAGTGTGCATGGATTTCAACATTTTTGCATCAAGCTTTTAATTCATTTTGTGACACAGTGACGAAGTCACTGCCTACGACATCAACACCCCCATCAGAGTGCTGGTACAGGTCTCAGCTGCTCTATTTCCAACCCAGCTCCCTGCTAATGTGCCTGGGAAGGTGGCGGAAGATGGCCAAGTACTTGGGCCCATGTAGGAGACCTGGATGGAGCTCCATGATCTTGGCTCGGGCCTGGACCAGCCCCAGTTATTGCAATCCTTTGGGGACTGAACCAGCAGATGGCATGTCTCTCTGTCTGTCTCTCTCTGTATCTATGTTTCTGTCTCCTCCTCCCCTACTGTCAATCTGCCTTTCAAATAATATTTTTATAAAAAAAGGAAGAAGAAAGGTAAAGAAACCCATAGGCTCATTTCATGGACCTAAACTAAGATCTTGAATTCAGGATGAAAATTAAGTATAGATGCTCATTTCCCAACTTCAGTGTAAAAATTAAGAGTCAAATTATTTGTACCACAGATTCAACTTCAAGGTATAACAAAGTCATGGTTCCCTTCTCCCTCTCTCTCCCTCCCTCCCTCCCTCCCTTCTTCTCTCTCTCTCTCTCTGATTTATTTATTTATTTGAAAGGCAGAGTTACAGAGAGAGGAAGAGACAAAGAGAAAGATCTTCCATCTGCTGGTTCACTCCCCACATGGCCAGGAGCTTCTTACTGATCTCCCATGTGGGTGCAGGCACCTAAGTACCTGGGCCATCTTCTGCTATTTTCCTAGGGCATTAGCAGAGAGCTGGCTTAGAAGCGGCACAGCCAGGACATAAACTGGCACCCATAAGGGATGCTGGTGTTGCGGGCAGAGGCTTAACCCACTACCCCACAGTGCTGGCCCCTTGGTTCTCTTTGTGGCAAGTGTCACTTCTGCACACTATACACTCAGCTGAGATACAAACGTTAGCATCTTGTTGGAAAATGAAATGAATGGTCAACGTGGAAGAATTGGGATTCATTTTTTCTTTTTCACATCCTCAGTCCTAGCACTCTTGTAATTTTTCTTTTTAATACCCATTGATTGACACATTGCCGCCCATAGCTACTGAGCGGCTGCACTTACGTGCCTGGGGACTTACTGGTGATCAAAGTCAGATAGAAGAAGCAAGGCAGGGACTGCCCGACACCCTGGGCTGCTTCACCCAACCCCCTCCCTGCCCTGCCCACATCTTCACCATCCCTCAGCTGGACCATCAGCAGCTCCCAGGCACCCCCTGCACAGGCACCAGCGTGCTTTGTCTTCTCACAGGCGATTGGGACCAGATCACTCTCTGGTCTCCCCTGAGGATCTTCACCACCCAGGCTTCTATGCCTGGCTCGCTGGCCCCTTGCTCACCCTCCCATCTCACCTGTCCCACCGCCCCTTCCCCCTCTTCCCCATCTGCACCTGACTCTCCAACAGCCCGGATGACTCACATACCTCTTTCAAGGGCCTCCAAGTTCAAAATTGTCTTCAGAACAATATTAAAAGTCATCTGCATTTTCCTCTCTGAGGACATGTGTGTGGACAATGCAAAGCAACAGCAGGTGCACCTACAGGCATCCTACAGTAGCACACTTCCAGGCAGAGGCACCAAGCTGTCCTGCTACTGCTGTGCCCCTCACTACCACACACTTACATTAAGAAATCTGCCAAATTCACTTCAGAATGTCCTTGGTGAAGCACTGAAAGTGATTAATATTTCTGAATTTCAACCCTTAGCAACACATTCGGGAAGTGCACACAGCTCTTCAGCGGCATACAAATGAAGTGTCACAGCAGCTTTGGGGAAAAACATTTAGACAACTGTGCCCTGAGCTGACCTAATTACATTTTTTTTTTTCTGTAACAATAAACATTTATCTAGCTCACAGGTTTGCAGAGTTCAGCTGATCTTGGCTGCGTGCAGCTGAGTTTAGCTGGGCTTGACCAACTTCTTTTTTTTCATTAAATATATTTTGGGTTCGTTTTTTGTTTTGTTCGTGTTTTTGGGTGGTGGAGACACATATCTCATCCACTGGTTTACTCTTCAAATGCCCACAACAAACTGATCCAGGCTAGGGCTGTAACCGGGAGCCAAGAACTCAATCCAGGTCTCCCACATCATGGCAGGAACTCAATAACTTGTGTTGTCACCACTGCCTCCCAGGGTCTGCATTAGTAGGAAGCTGCAGCCAGGAGCCAGAGCTAAGAGTGGAACTCAGGTACTCTGATGAAAGCAACTATTGTCATTTGTTTAAAAGAAAAAGAAAACTACAGCTTACAATGAGATCATTTATGGACCCAACATTGCTTCTTTGGATAATTTAACTAATAACTTATGAAGGGAAAAATATCATGGCTTGGAAAACTCAATATTATAAAGCTGCCAATCAAAACAGATCCCAATAAAATCCCCTTGCGGGTTTTGTTTGCTTGCTTGCTTGGTGGAAATTGAGAGGCAGTTCTAAGCATCACATGGACATGCAAAGGACCAAAAATGGCTATGGCATCCGGGAAGAAGAAAAGCAGGAAGGGTTCTACCGCCAGGCACACCGACAGGTGCACAGAGCCAAGGGTGAAGGCAGTGTGGGGCTGATGCAAGGATGGACAACTGGCCAAGGGAGAGCCACCAGGGACTCCATCAACAGCCCTCTGCACACATGGGTCCTCAATTATCAGAAAGCTGATCCTGCATACAATGGAACAAGGGTGATCCTTCTAGTAAACAGGTGGTGCCAAAGTGGATAAACAGAAATAAAAAAAAAAAGGCTCTTGATCAGCCCCTCCCTGCCATCACCCCCCAAACCCTCAACATGAGTTATGAACACAATAAAACCATTAGAAGATAACTTAGAGCATATTTTCAGAGCCTCTGGGTAGGAAAAAATTTCTTAAACAGGACACAAAAAGCACTGAAGGAAAGGTAGATCACTAAGACAGTGAAAAGTCAAGCCACAGAGCAGGACATACATATTTCTGACAAAGACTTCAAACCTAGAATAGACAAACAACCTTACAAATCAGTAAGAGAAAGAAAAACAATCCCGCAGATAGAGAGGGAGTCTAGGACAAGCATCTCATAGGAAAGTTTATCCAAATGGTCAACAGACAGGTGAACAAAAGCGTAACCTCATTAGTATGAGGAAAAATGCAAACACATACACACACAAACCAGCCTTGCATATCCCGCAAGAATTCCTCCAATGAATAAGACTGACAATACCAAGTACTTTAAAAAAATAAACAACTGCCCCACAAAATACAAATTATTGGTAAAAGAAACAAATGGAAGGAAAACACTTTCTTTAAAGTGAACAAAGTCAACTGTCCAGCAATCATGAGAACACAGGAAAATTTAATGCATCACCAATATCTAAATACTTTTCCAACGAGAACTTAGTGTGTTTAATATTGTCTAATGACATCCATGTTTGAAAGATCTTCATGACTCTGTGACCCTAGATTTTCCAAGAAAATGATGCCTATTGCAATGTACACAATTTGTACATTCAAAGTGCAAGATAAGCCCTGTATTTAAATGTAACTGAGGGGCTGGCATCGTGGTGCAGCAGGTTAAGCCGCCGCCTGCAATGCCAGCATTCCACATGGGCACTGGTTCAACTTGGCTGCTCCACTTCTGATCCAGCTCCCCCCTAATGTGCCTGGGAAAGCAGCAGCAGATGCCCCAAGTGCTTGGGTCCCTGCCACCCACATGGAAGACCTAAAAGAAGCTCTGGGCTCCTGGCTTCAGCCTGGTCCAGCCCCAGCTGGTGCAGTCATCTGGGGAGTGAACCAGCAAATAAATGGAAGATCTTTCTTTCCCCCAGTAACTCTGCCTTTCAAATAAATAAAAAATAAATCTTTAAATAACAAATACATGTAACTGAGTAAGAAAGTCCCCCATAATGTCTCAGATGCCACATCGCTTCAAACCAAGGGGGCAATGACCACTTGTTGAATTTTGGTGTAATATCAAACAATACCCACTATTATCTGAAAGGCCTCCCTTTCCACCCACATGTATCTGCGTGGGGGTGGATTTCCTTCAGATTACTTCCACTCACACAATACACTGCCACACACTAAATGCATGTGCTGATATGAGAATCCAGTTGTCTTCTATTAAGATACACATTAAGGGTAGCACTGTGGCGTAGTGGGCTAAACCCTTGCCTATGTCAGCAGCATCCCATATGGGCGCCAGTTCATGTCCTGGCTGCTCCTCTTCCAATCCAGCTCTCTGTTAATGTGCCTGGAAAAGCAGTAGAAGATTGCCCAAGTGCTTTGGGCCCCTGCACCCAAATGGAAGACCTGGAAGAAGCTCCAGGCTCCTGGGTTTGGATTAGCCTAGCTCCAGCCATTACAGCCATTTAGGGACTGAACCAGCAGATAGAAGATATCTCTCTTTCTCTCTGCAGCTCTGCCTTTCAAATAAATAATATTTTTAAAAGGTACATATTAAGGAGATTCAAAAAAATGTGCAAGAATGGCTACTCTTCTCATTCTTTTCCTCTTTTTGGAGAGGTGAGGTTGGAGAAAAATTTCACTAAAAATATGCTTGTCAATATAAAATAGATAGCTTAAAAATAAATATCTTAAAAATAAACAAATGGGAACCAATGTTGTGGCACAGTGGGTTTTATGCTGCTGTTTGTGATGTTGGCTTGAGTCCCAGCTGCTCCATTTCCAATACAATGCAATTGGGAAAGCATCAGAAGATGGCCCGAATGCTTGGGTCCCTGTCACCTAGATGGGAGGCCCAAATGTAGTTCCTGGTTTCTGGCTTTAGCCTGGTTCAGCTCCACCCAGCTGCTGCAGCCATTCAGAGAATGAGCCAGTGATAGAAGATCTCTTTTCTCTCTCTCTCTTTCAAATTAACTAATAAATAAATCTTTTTTTAAAAAAATAGATGAACTATTTTGAAAATTTGCCAGTTTAAATTTCTAATAGCTCACATAGCTAAAGCTCTTTGGGGCCCCAGGTAATTTGTAACAGTAAAGGATTCAGAAGGATCACCAAGGTTGCAGACTGCTGAACTAAAGTCGCAACACTGGGTGGAAGCTGTCATCTGCCTCCACGCCCGCCTCCCCTCTCTAGTACCCTGAAGGTGGAGACTGTGTTTTTTCATTTTTCACACACAGGGCTCCACACTCAAGTACAAACTTGCAATCTTACACGTCTGGAGGTCAGAAGACAAGGACTGGAAGAACGGTCTCCATCCCTATTCCAACTTCTGGAAGTCGCCTGCACTGCCAGACTCACGGCCCCACCTTGCTCCAACCTCTGCTTCCCTTGTCACACGTACTGCTCCAATTCTGAGCCCCTGTGAACACACTGAGCCCACCAAGACAAGCCAGGATCACCTCCTCATCTGAAGATGAGTAACCGGATCCTATCTGGACAGCTCCTTTTGCCATTTAAGTGCCTTTGCCATATTCATAGGTTCTGGAAATTAGGAGGCGAATATTTTAGGCATGGCCATTACCTGCAGTCAGGTACTAAAGCCATGCAGTAAAAACAAAGCAGAAGAATACCCCATTGTCCCCAGTATGTAAGGTTCTCCAGACCCAGATGAGAGAGAAACTAAGTACACTGATTACTATGAAAGAGAAACAAAGGACAAAGTGGGAAAAATTTTCATGTATTCAACACACGCTTAGATGATCTTTAGTCTATACCAGATACTATGCAATGCTTTTCAAATACTAGATCGTTCATCCCATAAAAACCCTAGACCATTTAATGGTTCCAAAACTAAGCATGGGGAGGCTAGAACACTGGCCTGAAGACATACAGCTACTAAGTGGGAAGCCTGGAGCCAGGACTTGCACCCAGGACGTCTGGTTAGTGGCCAGGCTCTCAGTCATGGCACTATTCAGCTCAGGGGTCTTAGCAGTCACAGTCCTGGGGTTTCCTACCATGCACATGTATTACCAATACAGAAAACTGAACACGCTGTCACACACAGCTGTCTCTAGAAGTGCAAGTTACGAGGAAAACATCCACACTTGGTCCTTCACGGGAGGAATAAAAGTCAGGAATAGAACTCATCTGTGGGTCCCTTACCAAAGGGGAGGAGTGAAGTACAGAGACAAGGTTCACTTGACAGCCAGGCTCCTACCATCCACAGGAACAGGGAGACCTTTCTCTTCTCTCCATGCTAACAGGCTACAGAGTTTCCTCTTTCCAGCACCAAATGCAGTTTCACAGAACTACCAAGAGGTCTGGCTCACTCCGCAGGTGCAGGAGGCCAAGCCTGGCACCCCAGAGCCTCACGTGTGTCTTACCAGTGGGCCTAGCCACCAGGTGTTTCATCCAGTGCTCCTCAGAGAATGGACATAGGTCTTACCTGAAAGACACTATATGTGCACCTAACGTTTGGAAGATAATACCCGGCTGGTTTTTACCCACAATGCTGGCAAACCTCCTTCACCAGCTTCTCCCCTGACCCCAACAGTGTCCCATGTGTGAGTGGGCGTCTCTGACCAGCAGCCGACCCCAGCACAGACCAGCAGGGCGTTACTCTGCCTACTACACCCTACAGGCGTCCTGAGAGGGCCACACCACTCCTCGAGGTGGCTTCCCAATGCTGAGCGGTGCTTAGGTTCTGCAGGAACCAACGGCAATTCATTCGTTCATCCACTCATTCTTTCTTTCCCCAGAAACACTTTGCTGACTTTATTTCGCGGAGGAGGGAGTCTGATCACCACATAGAGGAATGCAGCCAGAGCTTCAGATCCTCAGATTCAACCACAGAGCAAAAATATACCAGAGGAAAAGCCGCGTCTGCACTGAACTTGAACCGACTTTTTTTCTCATTATTCCCTAAACAATGCAGCACAACAGCTATTTATCTAGAATTTATATTCCATTAGGTATTATAAATAATGTTGACATGACTTAAAGTGTAAGAGAGGGTGTGTATAATTTATCTCCAGACATAAGAAAACTTCAAACAGTGGAAAAATGAAGTTAAAAGATACATTTGTTTTGGTGCAAAAATTTTGAAATGCATGCATCTAAGAGGTCTTCAAAAAGTTCATGAAGGGGCCGGCGCTGTGGCGTAGTTGAGTAAAGCTGCCACCTGCAGTGCCAACATCCCATATGGGCGTCGGGTCTAGTCCCGGCTGCTCCACTTCCAATCCAGCTCTCTGCTAAGGCCTGGGAAAGCAGTAGAAGATGGCCCAAGTCCCTGAGCCTCTGCACCCGCGTGGGAAGACCCAGAGGAAGCTCCTGGCTTCAGATAGGCGCAGCTCTGGCCATTGCAGCCAATTGGGGAGTGAACCAGCAGATGGAAGACTTCTCTCTTTCTACCTCCCCTTCTCTCTCTGTGTGTAACTATGACTTTCAAGTAAAATAAATAAATCTTTAAAAAAAAGTTCATGAAAAAAATATATATCACAAAAAAAGTATGCATGGATTTCAAACTTTTGCGCCAACATAAGCATTTTTTAAAATTTATTTGATAGAGAGGCAGAGACAGAGACAGACAGTGAGAAAGAGAGAGAAAGAGGGGTCTTCTATCCACTGGTTCACTCCCAATTGGCCACAGCAGCCGGAGCTGAGCCTATCCATAGCCAAGAGATTCTTCTGGGTCTCCCACGTGGGTGCAGGGACCCAAGGACTTGGGCCATCTTCCACTGCTTTCCAAGATGTATTAGTGGGAACTGGATTGGAAGCAAACAGCCAGGACTTGAACCGGCACCCGTATGGGACTACTAGAGCTACAGGCCAGGGTTTTAACCTGCTGTGCCATAGTGCCATCCCCACAAACATATATTTTAATTTCACTTTTTAAAAGATTTATTTATTTGAAAGATAGAGTTACAGAGAGAAGTAGAGACAGAGAGAGGGCTTCCACCCAGTGGTTCACTCCCCAAATGACCGCAACGGCCAGAGCTGAGCCCATCCAAAGCAAGGAGCCAGGAGATTCTTCAGGGTCTCCTACGTGGCAGAAGGGCCCAAGGAATTGGGCCATCATCTGCTGCTTTCCCAGGCACATTATCAGGGAGCTGGATTGGAAGTGGAGCAGCTGGAACTTGAACCGGCACCCATATGGGATGCCAGCAGTGCAGGCCAGGGCTTTAACTTGCTGTACCACAGTACCAGCCCCTTATTCCACTTTTATGTGAATTTTTTGAAGTACCCTCCTACTGTACCATTTTATATAAGGACTGAACATGTACTGATTTTGGTATCCACGGTGTAGGGTGGGGAGGTGAAACCAATCCCCGAGGATACTGATGGGTGGCTGTACTGTAAGATCAGAAGGAATGAAGCTAAAGTGGGGAGATGATAGGGTTGATCTAATGTTTCAAACCACACTGCAGCTGTCATTAAATGGTCAGACAAATCCTCTGCAATTTATATAAGGCAGGGGTAAACATGCAAGAATTGTTGGGTGTTTGGTTTGGTTTGGCTTGACGGTATGTGCCATGCTGTGTCATCAATTGCTGGTCTTCCCAACTCTCTTTCCCATGGCCTCCCTCCAGCTTCTGTTCTCCAGGTCGCTTGCTCTAAGGGAAATGCCCCTCCTGGCCCTAAATCCCCACCACCACCCATTCCCAGGTCCACCTGTGGTCCCAGATCCAGCGCTGGGCCCTGCAGCAGCCTTTCTCCTGTTCTCACACACCAGGAGTCCTTGGCCTCAGTAGGGACTCCTTTGCGCGCACAAACAGAAAAACTGGTGCAAATCTCCCCTGTGACCTCCAGCTCTCTCCACTGCCAAGGTTTTTTCTTAAAGCAGTACATTACTATCTGGAATCATTTTAACTTTTCCCATTCAACTACAAGTTTCTTGGGAATATAAAATGATGTCTACATGCATTAGTGGTTAAGTAAGTGAATAAATGATGAGAAAAAGGGAATTAAAATTCCAAACAAAACTCAAATTTATCAGGGAACTGGCACCCACAGATCTTAATTCTCTCCACTGCTAACAGAAGGCCACAAGCTCACTTCTGTTGATGGAACTGAAAACTACCTTCAGCACAGTTAGAAGAAAGTAATAATCCTGCAGCCAACCAAAGCTCTGTGTCCTGGTTTTAAAAAAAAATATTTCCCAATCTGACTTTAAAAAAAAAAAAAAAATCTAGTGCACCACCCATGTTTAGGAACACTAATAAACTTTCACATCTGGCAACCTGGGGTGTCAGCCAGACTCTGCAACAGCAGCGTCACCCACAAACAGAGCATTCTCCTGGCTAAATGCTGTTAGTCATCCTACACCGGCTATGGGAGCCAAGACACCCTCGCTCTCATAAACAGGAAATCAGCGGGTTTGCCACATCAGAGCTGGTGCGATAACTCTTTCCCCTGGTGAAAAGCTGCATAATGGACACATACATTCCCAAGAGTGTTTCATTCATCAGGTGCAGTTTTACACCTAAGTGGAGGCTGGGGGCCATATATCAATTCACAAAGAGAATGAATCCCAGGAGAGTGGAAGGTTAAAAAAGAACCTCAGGCCACTGTCCCTTCATCGTCTGCTAGGGTTCGCTGGGATGTAGGGTCTAAATGAAAGCAGAAACACAGATCTTTTCTATTTTGTCTCCTGGTAGACATACCCCTAATCCAGTCCTAACAAGGTAGTATTAACAGCTGTTTACAGATGGGGGATGTATCAATGCCCCAACAGCTTCTGTGTTCACATAAAGACTTTGTTCAGACACTCTCTACCCAGGGAGACGCGTTCAAAAAACTGGTGGAATTTTTTCAGAAAAATGTAAACACAAAAATAGGGATTTTCATACGGAAATCACAAAAACAGCATTAATAGGATCCCAGTATAAACACGTCTGGGATATCCAATCCCTTCAATGGTGGCCTTGTGGGCGCTAAAACAACACTGCCTCCCCTTTGGGAGATTCCAGTGGCAACACTGATTCTCTGAATAGCAAGTCTTTAATGATGATCTTTCCACTCAGGCCACAGACAGAACCTTGGGCATTCCCTCTCTCTACGAGAACAGAAATCCAAACCCTTGAAGGCAAGAATGAAGTGGCCATTCATGGTGCAGCAAACAAAGGCCGAGTGTGGAACCCTCAGCACGTGGCGATCCCCTCGCGTCTGCTCTGCTCCCCACAGTGCCAGGCCGGTGAACACGGGAAAGTCTCTGGGAGGAGAGCTGTGTTCGGAGCGTGCTTTGCAGGCACAGGAGCCCTCCCCAGAGGGCAACAGCACAGGCAAACTACAGCAAGCATGTGTGGAGATCCTGACACACACCACCTCATCCGTCCCTCCACACCTCTGCACGGGACTCAGGAAGCCTTAGTCCTGTGTTCTGCTTTAGCCCACCTCTTGGAGACAAACGGCCAAGGCAGCGTGAGCATAGCACACACTGCTCTTCTGCAGTCAGCCACTGGCTCCTTAAAAATGGAGTCTGCACTGCCACGAACCTCCTCAAGGCGGCGCTCTGACAGTAGGCTCCAGCTCACGCATTAGAAAGTGTGGGACCCGCTTTCCTCAATGAATCCCAAGGGCCAGTGGGACGCTTCTTTTCTAGAAAAGCACAGAAGCTGAGGGGCAATGCACCCCCACTTCCCTTGCTCCCTGAAACCTACCGGCGACTAACATGGTTTCAGTCAGAGATAGACACAGAGATGGATTTTTTCACAGGAACCTAAGTATAAGACTATAGCTAGGCTGTTAATCCTCCGCCTGTGGCGCTGGCACCCCGGGTTCTAGTCCCGGTTGGGGCGCCGGATTCTGTCCCGGTTGCTCCTCTTCCAGTCCAGCTCTCTGCTGTGGCCCGGGAGTGCAGTGGAGGATGGCCCAAGTGCTTGGGCCCTGCACCCTATGGGAGACCAGGAAGAAGCACCTGGCTCCTGGCTGCGGATCTGTGCAGTGCGCCGGCTGTAGTGGCCATTTGGGGGATGAACCAATGGAAGGAAGACCTTTCTCTCTGTCTCTCTCTCTCTAACTCTGCCTGGCCAAAAAAAAAAAAAATATATATATATATATATATTATATATAATATATAAATATATATATATAAATATATATATAAAATACATATATATAGCTAACCAACATGAATTTCCAGAGACCTGACCAAAAACAGAAGTAAACCAAAGTCCTGAAATCCATGTAGCTTGTTCCCAAGACCTCACACATGGAAAGTCCCTACAGAGCATCCGTAGATACTCCCCTTTGACAACCAAATGCCAAGACATGAGTTTAAGGCTTTTGTCTTCTTTTACCTTCCAATATATATATTTTTTTCTTAACAGGCAGAGTGGATAGTGAGAGAGAGAGACAGAGAGAAAGGTCTTCCTTTTTGCCGTTGGTTCACCCTCCAATGGCCGCCCCGGCCGGCGCATCATGCTGATCCAAAGCCAGGAGCCAGGTGCCTCCTGCTGGTCTCCCATGCGGGTGCAGGGCCCAAGCACTTGGGCCATCCTCCACTGCACTCCCGGGCCATAGCAGAGAGCTGGCATGGAAGAGGGGCAACCGGGATAGAATCCAGCGCCCCAACCGGGACTAGAACCCGGTGTGCCGGCGCTGCAAGGTGGAGGATTAGCCTGTTAAGCCACGGCGCCGGCCCCAATATTGTTTTTAAGCAGTGGGTCTCCAGGGAGGCATTGTGGCATAGGGGATTAAGCTGCCATCTGCTATACCACCATCCCATATGGGCGCCGATTTGGGTCCTGGCTGCTCCACTTCTGATCCAGCTCCCTGCTAATGTGCCTGGGAAAGCAGCAGAAGATGGCCCAAGTGCATGAGCCCCTACATCCATGTGGGAGACCCGGATGAAGCTCCTGGCTCCTGTCTTAAGCCTGGACCAGCCCTGGCTGTTGTAGCCATTTGGGGAGTGAATGAGCAGACAGAAAGGTCTCTCTCCTCTCTCTGTATTTCTGCCTTCCAAATAAATGAATGAATCTTTAAAAAAAAAAAAAAAAGTAGGGGCCAGCTGGTTGAATTTTATCAACAGGTAGAGGGTTGGCCACCCTGGGAAGGAAAACAGAAGCTTCCTTCTCTGCTTAAGGCCTGGCTGCTGCCTCTGTCACACGGAGGGAACGTGACACTGAGGGAGAGGCGGACAGAAATGATCGTTGCCAAGCATAATTCAAAGATGAATTAAAAATTGCTTCCCAAAGTTATTTAAATGTTTAACGTGTGTAAATTTTAAATTTTTTAGTATGAATTGCTGTTTTCTACTTCAGTATGAAAGCAAACCGAAATAATTTTAACAACTACATGAAGCAGCAAAGGAGAGGAGGGTGCCATTCAGAATCCCTGGGTGGGGGCCCCTCGAGCTTGTCGCCACCCACTAGGGTCGGGGCGGGGGGAGCCCGACGCTCAGGGTCTTCCTTCAGGATCCCCCAGCAGCAGAGGCTGAGCCAAGGACGTGGGTACACAAGTCCACGTGGAGGCTGACCCTGAGACCTCCAAGGGAGGAAGCTGGGGAGAGACGAGAGGGGCAGAGGCCCATAGAAAGGCGAGGGCCTGGGGCTGCTGGGTGCAACAGGATGCAATCCCAGGGGCCATCGGAGCAGCGGTGTGCAGTGCGCCCCCACAGTAGCCTCTGCAGCGGGAGGCGGCGGGGGGTGGCACCCTGCACGGCCCAGCCCCCACTGGAGGGTGCTGCCCCCAGGTCACAGGGCCTCCTCTCAGTCTCCATAAACACAAGTTTCTCTGCTGGTCACGACACTCTATACCAATGAGAGTTTCAGACTTCATCATTTTCCAATTTCCCATCTACCTACTCCATATTCCCCTCTCCCACCTTCACAAACCACCCCTGGAGCCCAGGAAAGGGGGCCAACCGTGAAATCCGGGGGCAGAAGGGGACTGCTACGGTTTGAAAACAGCTCCCCCCCCCCCCCCCCCCCCCGCTGTGGAATTCAGTCCTCAAAGTCTTAAGAGGATGAAAAGTCAATCCAATTCTGGGGTTCAGAGCAGGAGCTGTTGGATTAGGTCATTAGGGCAGAGCCCCCGATAATCGACCTGGGTGGCTTTGTAAGGAGACACAGACAAGAGCATTCTCTGGCTCTAGCCACGTCATCCCCTCTGTCACCTTGGGCCCTAGCAGCGAGAGCACCATCACCAGAGGCCAGCAGAGCCTGTCTGATCTTGAACTGCGGGCCTACAAAACCGTGAGCCAACATAAACCCCTCCCCTTTAATAAAGTGGGTTGGGCATGGAACCACCTGGGAAAATGCACCCAACACAGCAGACGGGGCCACGGCTCCCACCTGAGTGGTGGCAATCCCCATCCAGGTGGGTGCCCAGTAGGCACTAGGAAGAGGACCTGCTGTGGACAAGCTGCCAATAGCTCAGCCCTCTGGACACCCAGACACTGGGATTCTTCAGGGAGGCAAACTGTCAAGATTCAGAACATCAGAACAGCTACCAAGGATAAGGAACAGAACAGCTGTCTAACACAACCTGGACCACCCCATAATTCTGTTTCCTTGCAAAAAGACAAAAAGAGAAGGGGGAGAAAGCTTGCCTCACCTGCCTGATGCTTCCTATTAAAAAAAAAGGTAAATTTGTCCCTTTTGCTATTTTCTATAGAAATTTATTCCTGCAAATACCAAAAGTCCCATAAAGTCTATAGTGATTTCTTATTATGATAAAATACGTACAGGTACAACACAGGTAGTGTGCGTATCCCTGAAGAGTGATGAAGCCAGTGAACGGACACATGCATCTATTATATGGGATACTCGGGCCTGTACCAGCTGCCCAGGGCGGCTGAATGATGGCCCTAATAGAACCAAGTAATTAATTAGCTCCATCATAACTTTTGCTTTATGATTCTCACTTTTATATGCCAATAGTCCATTTAATAGTATTTTAAATTGGAAGAAAGCCCCAAGAGAGGTGGAGAAAGCACTAGATACCTTATTGAATCACAAATCTTACAAGCCAATTTTATCATTCCAAAAATGACCTAATAAACTGGCTTTATAATTAAATCCATCCTATCAACTTCTCTTCGGTGTTTTTCATTCATTTTTGGTAATCACGCAGAGATTTCCATTGGAAACCCATTATGATGGTAATTAAATGGAAAAATTACTTTGTGCACTCCCAGGATGCAAACGCTCTGCTTGGGCTCCCATAGAGCGGGAGCGGCATCCTCGGTGTTGAGAGGCAGACGACAGGTATTCAGCACTAGCCAGAGCCTCTAATTCACCTGACTGGAGTTTATGAAATATGCATGAATGAGCTCAGACACTCAGACCTTCCCGTGATCTCGCACCCAGGGATTCCACCTTGAGAGACATACACTGGGGTACAATGTTTTATTTGTAACCTTTCACAAAAGTTTTAAAATTCATGACCTACACTGAAAGTTGGCTGTTTATTGAGATAGTAAAAAACGTAATTGCATCAGCCCACCAGAACACCAGAAAATGGTTTTGCCTTAGATTCAAATGAAGCAGCAGCGGCTCCCAACTTCGGCACGCAGGTTTCATCGGCCTTCAGTCACAGAGTAATTACAACACTAAATAAATACCGTAGGTGATTCTCAAGAGTGCAATTTTAGAGAATGTTATTTCGTGCAAAAATAATTATTTTCCATTTTCTGAAAGTGCCACAATTACTAAAATGCATGGAAGAAACAGTCTTTAAACGGCTTAAATAATCCAAGTTTGCAAGCAAAATTACAGCCTAAAAATATTAGCCACTGATAGCAGTTACGAAGGCAGCCAGGACAAAGTCTTACCGCTGGCTGTGTTCTTTTTCAAGTTGTCCAGGAATTCCTCCAGCAGCTGGGACTGGTTGGGAGGGGGCAAGAGCCCCTTCTGGTCCCTGGAGAACAGGTCGCTGTCCGACCACGAGGCGCACAGGGTGCCTCTGGTGTCCGGAGGCCAGGCAAGCAGCGTGAGCCCAACGGTCTTCTTGGAAAACAGGGCCTCCATCTGCTTGAGGTCCAGGTCACACACGGCTTCCCCGTTTAGGGTCATGATTTCATTGCCCTTTCTCAGCCCTGAGAACGAGAAAGGGGGAAGAGAAAGAAAAAAAAAGAGAGGCAGATGAGACCGTGAGAAATGGTTTACAACGCGGCAAACTTAAACCCTGTGCTCAGGGGGATTGTTTTGTTTGCCGTCTCCAAAGACAGCACCGCAGTGTACAGTGCACATTGATGACAAAACTGATTTGAGCACCGGCAGAGCCAGAAGTGGGAACAATTGGGGAATTCCTCATTAATTGTTCTTTGAGCATCCTGATGGTAAATCCACTGGGGAACACTGTTTTTGCCTCTGTGTGTCTCTTCCTCCCTCCCTCTCTACCAATGTGGGTTTGCCCTCTTGGTACCTGCATAAGCTCCCACACTTTTAAAATGCACACATCCCCACCACCATCCCCATCCCCACCACCACCACCACCACCTGTTCTCATATGCACATTCACTTTCGATTAAACTCTTAAGTTCATTTTCTTTGAATTTCTGACAAAAGTGAAGAGGAACATTTCATTGGCCAGACTGCATTGCACAGCTTCCATCACGCCTGAACCCAGACACCGGGCCCCACACACCTTCCCCGTACGCCAGGCCGTCCGGGAGGACGTCGCTTATGAATATCCGGCTGAGGCGCTGCCGCTCGTCCACCTGCGCAGTCACTGCAAACCCTGGCAAAGAAAATCAGAGGGAAAATGAGTCTTGTTCACCACGCCTCGATCTCTCACCCAACCCGCAGTATTTCCTTGAGCAGCGATTCCTGTAGGAGTAGTATGCTCAGAAAGTCAAAATTACCACTATTTTGAAAGCACAGGCAAAAATAAAAACAAAAAAAAAAAAAAAAAAAGAGGAACATGTCAGCTGGGAAGGTTTAAGACAGATGAGGGCACAACCTCACTCAGAAGTTGACAACATTTGCTGTGTGTTCATAGCAGCATTGCTCAAAACAGCCGAAAGGTGCGCACCCCGACAGCCCATCAGCAGGCGAATGGATAAACAAGCGTGGTTTATTCATGCAGTGCGCGTCACGGAGCCCTCAAAGAAACAGGAAATCCTGGCACCTGCAGCAGCACGGGCGAACTCTGAGGACACTCTGCCAAGCACAGCAAGGCAATCGCAAAAAGCCGCCGTTTAAAGGAGTCCACTTACAGAAAGCACCTAGAGCAGTCAGAATCACAGACTCAGAGCAGAAGGGCCCTTGCAGGGGCTGCTGGGAGATTCGGGGGAGCTGGTGTTTAATGGGTGCACAGTGAAAAATGGGTGCAAGGTGAAAAAGAGGCCTTGGATGGTTACACAGCGCTGTGAACATCCTCAACACCAGGAAACCGTGCACTTCAAAGTGGTGAAGGTGACAAACGTCGTGTTAAATGCAGCTTGTTTTACCATAAGTGTTTTTTTTTTTTTTTAACTTCTAAGCTGGAACTTAAAAATACTCTTAACAGAAATAAAGCAAATTTAGTTTAATACAATAAATATCTGCTGGAAAACAACTATGGGGTTAGGCACCTTAAGAGGGTGAAAATGGAGCAGGTGTTTGGCCTAGCTCTGGTCCCTCTCTCTCTGTGACTCTGCCTTTTAAAGAAAAAAGAAAAAAAAAAAAATAGGGGCCTTTGTTGTGGCACAGCAGGTTAGGTCACCACCCGCAACACCAGCTTCCCATATAGGCACCAGCTCCGGTCAAAGTTGCTCCAGTTTTGATTCAGCTCCTTGCTAATGCACCTGGGAAAGCAGCAGAGGATGGCCCAAGTGCTTGGGACCCCAAAGCTATGTGAGAGACCCAGATGAAGATCCTGGCTTCTGGCTTCAGTCTGGCCCAGCCCTGGCCATTGCAGGCCACTTGGGAAGTGAACCAGCAGATGGAAGCATTTCTCTCTCTCTTTGCCTTTCAAATAAATAAATATTTTTTTAAAAATTTTATAAATATATCTCAAGAAGAGACACAATAAGGGGCCAGCTTTGAGGTACAGCAGGTAAAGCTGCCACTTGGCAGTGTTGGCATCCTATATATGCATTGGTTTCAGTCCTGGCTGCTCCGCTTCCAATCCAGCTCCCTGCTAATGGCCTAGGAAAGCAGCAGAAGATGGCCCAAGTGCCTGGACCCCTGCTACCTATGTGGGGGACCCAGATGAAGCTCCTGGCTTCGGCCTGGCCCAACCTTGGCCACAGATGCCCTTTGGAGAATGAACCAGTGTACGAAGATTGCTCTTTCTCTCTCTCTGTCTCTTTCCTTCTCTCTGTAACTCTGCCTTCCAAATAAATAAATAAAATTTTAAATATTAATTTTTTTTATAAAAAGAAGGTGGAAAGGCTTGAGTGGATACAGTGCTTAACGGCAGTTAGCATGCCGGGCACATTAGGAGGGAGAGCACGTCTCCACGGCCTGCTGGCAGGAGTCACGTTTCCCTAGGGCTCCCTGGTGCCTCAAGCAGAGCCTAGCAGATGGTGGTCACAAAAGGCCTCTTTACAAGTGTCTTGGTTCAGTCATTCAAGCACACAGGACACACACAGAGAGGCCCTGGAAAGCAGGGTGAGGGCCAACAGATGCACAGCCAAGGCTAAGAGGCCTCCAAAGGCAAAACTAACGTAGTTAGGGCAAAACTGATTACGTAAATAAAGAAATGGAGCAAATCTTAAAAATAATTTTAGGTAACTTTAACATATTATGACCTGAGTCATTTGAAAGGCAAATAACCATTCCATCAATACATTAACAAGGTAAGAAATAGTCTGTCTATGCACATAGTTACCATAGACTTATTGAGTTTCTACAGTATCAGACAATACAAGATAGAAATGAACTTTAAGACACAAGTACAGTCTACAAAGAGCTTAGAGCCAAGTTTAAACACAGACCAACAGAAACACAAAAATTAAATGCTGCAAAGTGATTTTAGAAGTGCTGATCCTTAGGGGCCGGTGATGTGGTAAGATGGGTAAAGCTGCAACCCATGGTACCAACATTCCATATGGATGCCGGTTCGAGCCCCAGCTGTTCCACTTCCAATCCAGCTCCCTGCTAGTGCACCTGGGAAAGCAGTCCTTGGGACCCTACATTCACATGGGGGACCTAGATGAAGATCCTGGTTCCTGGTTTTGGATCGGCTCAGCTCCGGCCGTTGTGGCCATTTGGGGAGTGACCAGCAGATGGAAGATCTCTCTGTGTCTCTCTTTTTCTGTAAAACTTGGCTTTTTAAATAAATAAATAAATCTTTAAAAATTATAAAGAAAGAAACGCTGACCCTTCATTGAAAAAATCAGGGAAGAAAGAGATGAAGGAAGATAAAGCAGTCGGAAGACACGTTTTCTGGAGAGCCAGACTTCGAGTCCGTCCTTGAAGGAATCACATCGTCAGGAGGGAGGGTAAGACGGCAGTGCAGGTGGGCAAAGGAGGCCAACAATGAAGACACTGGAGAGCAAGGAGCTGTCACACAGAACCGTGCTCACTGCCTTCAGGTAGAACCTGGCCACGGCAAACCCCCCGTGTGAGTGGGGACCACCACCTCCATCACTTCCAACCTCTCATCCATTTCTCCATACATCCCTTTTCACTACTTTGGCCTTGCTTCCTAACATCAATGTATGTCTCTCTAGTCCACAAACAAAGGAAGAGAAATTCAGAAATTCCTGTCTTACAAGTATATTCTGAAAAAGTGAACGTAAGGGGAAAAAAAAATGACACCCAAAGACAGCAGGGCAAACGAGGTGCGGATGAGCAGGGCAGCTCTCGGAGGGGGCCCCCGACACGTACCGAAGTCAGACGTGCTGCCGGTCTTCGTGAGCTGCACAGTGTGCACAGGTAGTGGAAAGACTTCTATTTCATCATAAACCTGTAAGAGGTGAAAACAGCAAAATCAGAGGATCCGAAGCTATGATATTTTGGAAGGTGACCGACATCTCTGTTCATAATAAAGCGAGAAAGCCGTTTATTTTAAATTTTTTTTTTTTTTTTTTTTTTTTGGCACAGGCAAAGTTAGACAGTGAGAGAGGGAGACAGTGAGAAAGGTCTTCCTTCCGTTGGTTCACCCCCCAAATGGCCGCCATGGCCAGTGCTGCCAGGGGTCAGGTGCTTCCTCCTGGTCTCCCATGCAGGTGCAGGGCCCAAGGCCTTGGGCCATCCTCCAGTCATTTATTTTCTTACACAGGATACTTTTAACATGAAGACTGTTTCCTAACTAGATGCCACATTTAAACTGAGTTTTCCCCCCTAAAGTCCCATTTTTCAAACTCAAAAGGCCAGAGAAGTGGCTCACACTTCCCTAAGTGCACGCACACTTGCCTGTTCGTGCATATATTCACAGGGTGCAGGGATACAGTACTCAATGGTCTCATCTACTAACTTCCGAAGCTGAAGGCCGTAGTGGCTGGGTTCCAACTGCCTCATCTATAAAGACAAAAACAGTTCACTCAGATGTTTAAATGTCCTTTCTTAACCCATCGTTGTTCACCGGGTTCATTCAGTCAAAGCAGGAAGCCTCTGCGTCGGCCGAGTTTCAGCATATCTGAGATCCCACTCTTAAATACGCAGGAAAGAAGAGACCATTGTTTTTGAGGTTTTTCTCTAAATGACGCCGCTCATCTCTAAAGGCAAGAGATAGATTTTTAAGAGGTGAAGATTGGATATACCTGGAATAAAAAATATCTTATCATCTTGGCATATGCAATCTCTTTGTATACTGGTTGTATATAACTTTGAGTTGTTTCCCAAGATAAATTTGTAAACTAATAATAATCTCAGATTCTACAGACTCCAGAATTAGGGATCTGTTACTCCAAAAACTCTAGAAAAGGAAAAATCTGTTCTCTTTTCCTCTCCCTCTCTCTCTTCCCTCTCTCGTACATACATATGCCATCACTTGAAAAACTTATCCACTTTAAAACCGACATTAGTGATGGAGAACACTGTTGCTTTTATGAATAAAAACCTTACATACTGGAGCAAAAAGGAAATGATTCTTAAGGACACAAGATACAGACGTATATAAACGTACAGTACCCTGAAGCTTCAAGTCAGAGTGACAGAAGACTAAAACTAACCATTACCCACATCTATCAAGTGTGCAAGGTAAAGAGTTATCAAACCCTCTGTGCCTTTTTCACCACTTCACAGATTTGGGTGTATTTTCTTTAGAAACTGTAAAAACTATTTAAGCTCTATTCTGCCATCTGGTGGTCGAAAAGCTTCTGATGTGACATTGCTAGAGACGTCCTCACCACACTCTCTCTTGCAGACTTACATCCTCGGATTCAGCTTGATGGATGAAAACGAGGACTTCAGAGAGTTCGCAGAAAGCAGAATTAAAAGAGTTTATTTAGGTGCAAAAATCTATGAAAATCCTGTAGTATTTTCTTTATCACACATATTTTCTGTGAATTTTTTGAAGGCCCCTCGTAATACATTTCCAATAAACAACTGCAAACGGGATCAAATGGCTAATTTAGAGGAGTGTGGTAAAGCTAGTTAGGATTAACCACTCCAAAGTTTATGCCACTTTTTTTAGAGTATCATCTCTAAGTAACTGGCAACAGACTTCATAATTATTCCAGATTTAATAAAGGTACACAAAGAAATTCAGTAGAATCCAAGTTCTTCAGGAAGGCATGGATCATGACCTAATAATTCATTCTTCCAAAGGAATCCACTGGCAGAATGTGCATAAATAAATACATTAATAGATACACTAATATATTCCCTAATCTAGAAAGTGAAGTCTTAAACACCACACAAATTTGAAGACCCAGGGGTGCAACATCAAGGACCTTCTTCTATTCAGAAGCAGATTCCTGCACCAAAAGCCATTACCTTGCACGCCAAAGTCAAAACATCTTCTACTCTGTGTTCGGGCTTGATCGTTACAGTGACTCCTTGACTGTCCCGAAAGTGAACGTAGGCCTGGCTCTCCCATGCGTTGTCTCGGGGGACGCCATCCAGGGGTGAACCGTATCCGTGCAGAAGGTCATCCACCTGATTGACACAGCACAAGAAAACGCTGAAGGGTCTCATATACAGAAGCAGGAAACGACGGAGAAAAAGCCCCTTGAATTTGCAGAGTATTTATCGGAAATCCTTCTACTCTGCTCATGTCACTCGCTTCCCAAGAGCCTCTGGGGCAGACAAGCCCTGTGCCTCCTCCCTCGTTCTGCAAGACCAAGGAGTCAGGTGCGAGTCAGCTGACTCCCTTCCCCGGGGAACTATCCGTGGCCCATTTGGCCACTTAGACCAAGGTACATCACTGTACTCCAGGTAAGGGCAGCTGAGTACCCACTCACGCTGCTCTAGCCCTGTGCCGGGACAGGGCCACTGTGAAATCCACCTAAGCTATGGCCCTTCTCAATTTCCCAGTGAATTGTAGACACACTCATCCACGGCCACTGATGCCCACCTGCATCCTAACCCTCACTTGCACTCAACCTCCTCCAAGCACGATTCGCCTCCATTATTCCTACTTGTTGGTTTTGTTTTTCAATTAACCCCTGGCCCTGGGGGAATCTCCCTCAGCTGCACCACTTTCAGGAAGCCTTTCCCAAGCACGTTCGCTTCTGTGAATGTCACCATCACAGCAATTTCATGGCCCTGTGCTACCGTGCACTCTACAACTTATAACAATAAATGCACATTGTAAAAGCAGTTCAGAAATATTTATCTTGGTCTAGGCTCCAGAATTCGCATGGGAGTAAATAAAACATTTGGGGATTTGAAATCAAAGGTCATAGGTGCTACCACTGAACCTGCAGAGAGTGGCCTAGGATAAGACATTCACCTGGCTAAGCCTCAGCTACCATGAATAAACTAGTTAAGGGCCTAGTAAAAGGGCCATGAATAAACAAGTTAAGTTTGGGGCCAGCACTGTGGCGTGGTGGGTTAACGCCCTGGCCTGAAACGCTGGCATCCCATATGGCTGCCGGTTCGAGACCCAGCTGCTCCACTTCCGATCCAGCTCTCTGCTATGGCCTAGAAAAGCAGCAGAAGATGGCCCAAGTCCTTGGGCCCCTGCACCTGCGTGGGAGACCTGGAAGAAGCTCCTGGCTTCGGATCATGGCAGCTCTGGCTGTTGCAGCCAATTGGGGAGTGAACCAGCGGATGGAAGACCTCTCTCCTCTCTGTGTAACTCTGACTTTCAAATAAATAAATCTTTTTAAAAAAATAAACTATTTAAGTTTATCAACTGGAGAAACTTTGTAAACAAAGGAAGTCATATACGTGAAAACTCCTTACACACCAGAAAACGTCCCACAGATTCAATCATACCTTAAAGTCATCATAAATGGGGAACTTCACTTTGAAGTCCCTGCATTTTATTTTTATTTTTTTATTTTTTTGGACAGGCAGAGTGGACAGTGAGAGAAGAGAGAGAGAGAGAGACAGACAGACAGACAGACAGACAGAAAGGTCTTCCTTTTGCCATTGGTTCACCCTCCAATGGCCGCTGCGGCCGGCGCACCACGCTGACCTGAAGGCAGGAGCCAGGTGCTTCTCCTGGTCTCCCATGGGGTGCAGGGCCCAAGCACTCCACTGTACTCCCGAGCCACAGCAGAGAGCTGGCCTGGAAGAGGGGCAACCGGGACAGAATCCTGTGCCCCGACAGGGACTAGAACCCAGTGTGCTGGTGCCACAGGCGGAGGATTGGCCTATTGAGCCACAGCACCGGCAGAAGTCCCTGCATTCTTAAGAACACAAGACCCTCCTCCATAGGATTACAAAACTAGAACAGAGATAGGGAAGAAATTCAAACGAACAGGTTTAAGCAAAGCAAGGGGAGAATCAAGCTCCCTGTGTCATCTTTTTGAAAATGTGGCGCTCAACGTTGAAGTGACATTTCCGGATCTGTCATTCCCAGCACATTTTCCTGGCAGGATGACCACAGTCAGAATGAAAACCTCCTCATGTGCCAACTCGAAAAGAAACAAAGAGCCAGGAGAGAGAAGGTGCGGAGTGGAGGAAGCCCTCTGCGTGCCACGCTCAGAGCGCTCTGTCTCCAAACCTCCTCTCCTGTGTCTTTCTCCCAGGGACTCCTTCTCATCTGGGCAGATTTCAGCCAGGTGTTTGGGCAACAGGCAGGTGCCGCCCTAAGTCTTGGGTCCCACCTCTCAAGTACACTTGCGGCGAACCAAACTAGAGCCCCAGCAGAGGTCACTGTGCAGTAAGAAACCACGCAAGGCGGCAGCGCGGTTGGACGTTGGACACTGCACTTTTGGAGAACAGAAAAAGGTCACTGAGGATGAGACAAAGACACAGGGATGTAGTCGCAGCTCTGTCCCCTCCCCTGCTGTGCACCCCTGACACTGCCTTACCCAAAGCCAAATGCAACAAACTCGACACGCTGCTTGCCGGTTCACTCACCACTCACACCACCTGTCACGATCATGACCCCCCCCCCCCCACTAGTTAACAGGTGAGAAAAAGAAAGCTCAGAAGATTCTAGAAACTCACCCAAGCTCACATAACTAGTGAATGTGGTATGGCGGGGATTGTAGCCCGGGACATCTGGGCTTGAGCCCGTGCTCACCACCAGGATGCTGTATAGAAACATCAACCTGGCAGTTAACACACGCACACACAGGGGGTGTGGCCTAAATCTAATTTGTCCCCATTAGTCTACTACAGTCAACCAGGATCTGGTTGAACCGGACATTCCCCAGAAAGGACTGGCACTCGCCTGCCTCCCTTCCATTTCCTGTGTTTTCTCCCTCCCAGCTCCAGTGCTGAAACCATATACAAGTGTATCCTACACACACACACAATCGCCCGTCTCTGTCCCCCACTCAGTTCCGTGACTCTGCTCTTCATGTCCCTAGCATAGCAATCAGCAAAGCCCCATCCACGTGTTTGTTATTTTTAGGTCCCCTGCCATGGGTCCTGGGTGATGAGTGAAAGCAGAGGTTTGGAGTTTCTCCTTCCCCATCTCTTTCAGACCTTAACAAAGTCAGGCTGCACCCAGAACAACCCAGCACCTGGTGGCTGCATCAGATATAAAGAGCAATTCACAGTCACGCACAGGCATGAAAGGTAAAAGGTATGCATCTTCAGCAGCTGATCCAAATATATTTATACAAAGGCTTAATCCTCCCTGAAGTTTCAAGAAGAGATACTGACACATTGAAAAAGCAAAACAAATCCTGGATAAAAGAAAGGTGTGCAGGTAAGTGGAGGGACGGACAGAAGTACAGAAGAAATACCCCCATTATATTCAATCACATAAAGCCTTGTGGCTACAACTGCTCTGGGCAATCATTCTCTGAACCTACCCCATTAACCTAAGACCCAATTAATGACAGAAGGAAAATGCCTACCCAGGCCAAGGTCATCAAGGATTCAGACCCTCAAGATAGCTCAATGAAAGTTTAGTATAATTTTCTTCTGCAAGGCACACACATTTACACACATGCTCGTGCTATTAATATATTCAATTCAAGAAAGGTTAAACCCAGTTATTCAAAAGAAGCATCCAGATTGCAGAACTGGGTGTGGGCATTCAGCACAGTGGTTAAGCCACCTCTTGGTACACCCACATCCCATACCAGAGTGCGTGGATTGAGTCCTGGCTCCACTCTCCATTCCAACTTCCTGCTAATGCACACCTTGGGAGGCAGCAGTGATGGCTCAAGCACTCGGGTCCCTGCCATCCAGGTGGGTGACCCAGATTGAATTCCAGGCCCCTGGCATCAGTCTGGCACAGTCCCAGCTGTTAGGGGCATTTGGAGAATGAACCAGCAAGAGAGATCTCTATCTTTCTGTGTTGCTCTGCCTTTCAAATAAATAACTAAAATTGTTAGCTGGAAAAAAGACTGCAGAATTGACAGGTTAATTAATTCATTAGAACTAGAAGTTTAAAAACTACTTGATACTAGAGGTCTCCTTGGCTGCTGTAAACTTTACCTACTTGGGGAGAGAGCTGGACTGATTCCAGCAAGCAGGATTAACACTGTCTATGCAAGCTGACAGCACGCATGCTTTCGGTTCAATAACCTTGATAAAATACCGTCCTACAATCTTTTAGTAAAAGGAACAGAGAAATCTTGAAAACAGGCCCATATGCACACCCACGTGTGCACACACACACAAGCCAACTGGGCAGGTCTTTTCCCTGCTCACCCTTTTAGGGGCTGTGTTAAGTGGATTTTTGTGCACACTCACCTGGAATTTGGTAACTGGCTACCTTTGTCCACTGCTGCATACCCACTCCTCCTGCTCCATAAGCCTCCCCCACTCCCATGACTCCTCCCCAGCCACATGAGAAAAATGAGCTTCCAAATGGACCGGTCAAGGCTGCTAGCTGCTGGGGAATGCAAACAGAGGCAGCACAAATATACTAACACAGCCCAGCTTGGAAGCCCTGGTCATTCAGTGGCCCAGTAAAAGCTTGATCCAGGAAATGGCATTCTCAAGACATCATTTCTAAAGCCTGCAGAGGGCCACTAAACTGTATCCGACATAACCACTGCCATTCAGTAATGGCCACCGCAGGGCACCGCACGGAAACCCGGCCCAGCTCCAGCACCATGGGATTGGCGGCTGTGTGGGCTCACCCTGCAGTCCCGCCCTGACATGGGCGCACCTGCAATGCACTGGAGCCACAACCCCTACAGCCAGGTGGGTTCACACATGCAAACCCCTCCTTTTTATGGCAACTTGTTCAGAAGCATTTATTATTATTATTATTATATTAATGAAACCACATGTCAAATTGCTGAGGCTTGGTGTGCCGCTCACTGGGAGAGAAAATTGAAACTCACAGCAGATGCTTTGGGATCTAATGGCTTGTAATTACCACTTGGATCAGGGAGGGGAAGTGAGTAGCAAATCACAATCTGGCTGTCAGGAGCGGGGCCCACAGCAAGGCAGGCCCGATACCAGGCCCGGCTATTAGCAAGTGAGATGAGAAGCCAACACAAAAGGAGCCCTAGGCCCGCGTCTTCTTCACAAATGTCACAGAGGGGAAAGTGTTTATTTCCTTCTTGGGCTCCAGCCCACACGTCACTTGATAGGAAAGGGAAACAAAGCCCGCGCTGGCTGGCTCGCTGGTCGTCTGTACACGTGTCTGTGTGTGGACACTTCTGTGACGCGGGGCTCCACACTGATAGTCTGTTGACACAGACCACAGTGGGCCAGACTGAGTGGTTTCATTCCCATTTTCCACCTGAGAAACAAACAGTAGGGTAGTCTCCCCGACCCCGACCTCTGGTTTGGAGCTAATGACAGGCGACAAGACTTCATTCACTCACTGCCATGAAAGCGGGGACGCCCAAGCCAATTTTCCAGGGGAGAGGGCCAAGGCCCAGGGGCTGCCACAGTTCCTGAGTGAGGCTCCTGATGGAGCTGCCATCCAGGGCTCCAGCAGGGGTTTGTTGTCACAATCTCCATTACAAACGCCTCCCTTCAGAGGCCCCAGGAAAGCCATTATTACTCATCAAGAAGCCGCTATGAAAAGCTTTCGGGTTTTCTGGCGAGCCAAAGTATCCTTCAGCAGTACTCAAATAAGACTGGCTTTATTCCAAGGGTAACAGATTTCAAATGAGGGCGGCTCAGGTTTGGACCGCCCCGTGATGCGCCAATTAGAGTGGAATATTTTAGATTGCTCACCGGGCCCCTCCATCACAATGGCCCCTCTGTGCTCCACGGACGGACATAATGTACTCACTGTATAAAAACAGATGCTTTGTCCTCCTTATAAATATTCCCCGAGAATGATCAGCAGAGGAAAACTTGTGAAATGTATTATTAATTATTCAACCAGGTAACCGGCTGACTGGAAGTCCCAGAGACATAAAATATCAACTTATACCCTTAATAGTAGCAGCAAATCAATTTGGACTTAGTTGTTTGAGAACTAAGGAACAGAAATAATAGATACACCATCAAAATAGTGCTATGAAAGAAAGGAATTTTTTCATTCTTCCCACATCAAAAGTATATAGGATGACTTCCTAGATATGAGAACTTAACAAGTATAGACCCCTGCACCATGACACTTTCCTCTCACCTCTTCAAGCATTGATGGATTTGTCAGCCAAATACAAGAAAATCATCTGCTAATGTGAGCCCAGTTTAAATACGCATTAAGTTTGCTTCTCACCCCCAATGGTTATTTTTGCAAAAATTTATTTTCAAAGGCCAATGTAACTTCTGTTCATAGAAAGTGCTTCAGTGATATAATTTCTCAACCTTTAAAGAATGAATTTAAAATTGTTATACAATGCTTGGAAAGCCTAAAATCATAGGCTATTATGGCAAATAGAGCAGTTCTCCATCATTAAATGACTACATCTAACATAAATAACTAATGTGCAAATTATTAAGTCAGTACCATATACTTAACAATGTGCTAGAGACTTGGAATACACATGCAAGTAATAGGAGAGGCCTAAACGCTACAGACCAAGGGCCCTGACTACCAGCTCTCCTGGAAAAGAAGACATATAAGAGAAGATTTCAAAAAAAATTCATGGAGGTGTAGGCACTGTGCCGTAGCAGGTTAAGCTACGTTCTACAGTGCCAGCATCCCCTATAGGCACTGGTTCAAGATCTGGCTGCTCCCCTTTCAATCCAGCTCCCTGCTAGTGTGCCTGGGAAGGCAATGGAAGATGGCCCAAGTCCTCAGGCCCCTGCACACACAGAGACTCGAATGAAGCTCCTGGCTCTTGACTTAAGCCTGGCCCAGCCCTGGCCATTGTGGTTATCTGGGGAGGGAACCAGCAGATGGAAGATCTATCTTTCTCTCTTTCTCTCTGTAACTCTCCTTTCAAATAAATAAATCTTTAAAAAAAATGAACTTTTGGTAAGGAAAATTTTTGAAATCCATGCGTACATTTTCTATAATACACGTTTTTTAAAAGACTCTTATTGTGACCAATGACAACAACAAAACCAAGTCAAGCCCCTTGAAGATGGTGTGGTCTGATCTGGATTTTTAAACAGGTTCCACATGTGCACATAAATAAAAGGGCAGGGGAATGCTTTGTTATGAAAAGTCTGCCATGTGGGTGGAATGATTTATAAGAAGGAAGGTTTGGGTTTGACTTCCTTGCCACCATCCTGGGTGAGATTCAGGTAAGGAGAGCATAAGACAGCAACTGCAGAGCACAGGGTCTGGGTAGGAGCCGCCGTGGCACCTCACTAGCTGGCCAAGGAGCCTTGGAGGAGCCAGGCTCTGAGCAGAGGGTTTCAACCCCATTCTGAGCTCCCCCTGGAGGAAGCAGGATGGCTCAGGCAGAGCTGCCCTGGGAGCCTGCTCCACAATGATGCTGGCACAGCAGGGATCGGGCAACCCTCGCCCAGGAGTTGAGGACGATTACAGAGCTGTCTGTGCTGTGTATTGGGGATGGTGAAATGCTCCTCATTTGTCCCCCCTCCACCAGGATCTATCACAGCATCTGACACTCCAGCATTCCTCAGTGTTTTCAAACAAAATTCCTAATTCAATGAATTAGCCCCACTAATTTACTACAAACACCACTTGCTCTGCAAAGGCATTTTAAGCTTATAAAAGCCTATGATAAAATGATTCCCATCCTCAACAAACAGCTGAGAGGTCTGTCCGAAATCAAACAGAAGATAAAATGAAGTAATGGTGAAGATAAAGAGTGATGGATAGCGTGAAACATGGCTTCAAAAGAAAAGCATGGGTTTGAAACACAATGAGGAAGCAAAGCACATCCAAACAGTCTTCACCCTACTCCAGAACTTCACTCTAAAGCTATTGTGAGGATCTGTTCAGTTAGAGCACTTGTTAAGACCACAAGGAGGGGGCCAGCACCGCGGCTCACTTGGCTAATCCTCCACCTACGGTGCCGGCACACAGGGTTCTAGTCCCGGTCGGGGCACCGGATTCTGTCCCGGTTGATCCTCTTTCAGTCCAGCTCCCTGCCCAAGTGCTTGGGCCCTGCACCCGCATGGGAGACCAGGAGGAAGCACCTGGCTCCTGGCTTTGGATCAGCGCAGCGCACCGGCCATAGCGGCCATTTTGGGGGTGAACCAACGGAAAGAAGACCTTTCTCTCTGTCTTTCTCTCTCACTGTCTAACTCCGCCTGTCAAAAAAAAAAAAAAAAAAAGAACACAAGGAGGGGCTGGTGCTGCGGCACAGCGGGTTAAAGCCCCCACCTACAGCACGGGCATCCCATATGGGCGCCGGTTCAAGTCCCAGCTGCTCCTCTGCCAATCCAGCTCTCTGCTATGGCCTGGGAAAGCAGTAGAAGGTGGTCCAAGTCCTTGGGCCCCCGCATCCGTGTGGGAGACCTGGAAGAAGCTCCTGGCTTTGGATCTGCTCAGCTCTGGCTGTTGCGGTCATTTGGGGAATGAACCAGTAGAATGGAAGACCTCTCTCTCTCTCTCTCTCTCTCTCTGGCTCTGCCTTTCTCTGTAACTCTTTCAAATAAATAAAATCTTTAAAAAAAAAAGTTAAAAAAAAAAAAAAAAAAAAACACTGCAAGGAGACCCTGCCTAGCGGAGGGCATCTGCAGATGCAAACATGGCTACACCCAGGGCCAAACGTGCTACTGTGGGAAGACCACTCTGAGTCTCAAGAGGAAAACCCACTCCAGATTCACTGAACTCTCAGGAGAGGGTGTGCCCTGCTGAAGAACAGGGACGGATAAGGAAAAGATGCTGCTCCAGCTTCAGTCATGTCACTGGGAAGGTTGTTTTCACGACTCTGTCATGTCACTGATCTCAGAAATCTCCTAGTACTCTACTGGAGATTATTTTAATTCTCAATCTGTTTTCAATACATTCTCACAGAAATTCTGAATGAGGATCCCCCCCCCCCCAATTTCTCATTGGAAAACAAGATGGCTGCCACCTACAGCAAAGTTTACCTCACTGGAGTGACTGGAGTTTTGAGGTAGCTGAGTTCCAGAAAATCCATGGCTGCCACTTGAATCAAATATCTGACAGACAGAGGGGGGGAAGACACATGAAATGGCTGTGCAATGTTCATCTGGCCATTAGTCTTTGTATACTGAACAATTAAATTTCTCTATAATAGTTTGAGACCTTGATATCAAAATCTGTAACATCTACTATTCTAGAACATTTAAAGTTTCAACTTCGAAAAAAACAAGACGCCCTTTTCCTTCCTGTATGGTTCCATATCGTATTCTTCAATGGTGCCACCTATTACCCAAGGCTTCCTAGGTCTTCTTGATGTTGCTTTTAACCAAAAGCACACATTTTTGAAGATGTGGGACACAGCCCAGAGTTGGCAAAACCGCCAAAATCAAGCATAGAACTCTATGTGCACAGAATAAATCATGGAGAAAACTATAGGCTAAATGTAAAAAACGGGTTATGCTTGCGTAGAAGGAGTAGGAATCATTCCCTTAACTTATCCAAAATTTACCTTCTAACTTTTGCAACAGAATAATTGACACTAAAGATCATGTTAACGTTCAGGAAAACCTACTAAATCAACTTCATTCATTTACATGCGTACCAACACATGGGTTTAACTGGTTCCATATCTTTTTCAAACAAACCAAAAAAATGTTCAACCAAATGCTTTTTGTTTATTAAAAAATCTTATGTTGAGAACATTTACCCCACACACTGCGTAAAGACCACATTAGACTGATATCTAATTGGCTGCATGTCTGTCTCTAAGGAAAAGAAGCCTTTTATGGTGTGCTTTATCATGTTACCATTAATTATACAGAACTGCCTATCTTAATTAAAATCAGAAGTGGCTATAAGGACATCAGTTAAACTTCAAAAAGGCTCAGCTCTCTACAGCAAAGGCCCTGCATTAGCCAGTGGCTTACAGTTGACTACAATCTATAATGAAGAAATATATGTCCGTTTGTAACCAACAAATGATTACCCTTTACAAGTAACAGCACAGCCACAATTTTAGGGGCCACATAAAGAGGTTTCATGAGTTTCAGCTCATTCTCTTGACCAGTTCACTCCCAGCCCCACCTCTACACCTGTATTGTTGCAAGGTTTTCAACAGGTCTAAGAAGTTGGCAGGTGATACTAGCCTTTCTAGTCACCTAAGCCACACAAGTGTTATGCACAAATTAAAAAGACACATACAAGTTAGAAAACCAAGTCCCATCAAACGAGACTCTGTTTCAGCTGATGCTGCAAGCAACAGGAGCAACCTGGTAAAAATAAAACAACTTCTGATTTAGTTGCAATGTTCTCCCTGGTCTCTAAATCAGATCATCATCGAAGTTCTCTTTCCAATAGTCTTTGAAAAAATAATCATCACAACACATCAATCAGCAGGAGAGAGCTCACTATCATACACTATGTGATGGGCATTACGAAACACAGCCGATACACACCTTCAAGATGTTCTGACAACTACACACTCTCCTTGGGCCACAAATGCTCAGGCTATCTTACTCCATAAAACGTTAAAATGGCCACCACTCCTCAAAGGCAAAGAAGCAACAGCAACTGTCCGGGGTTTGGACTCAGGCAGCCCCAGTTCTGCCCTTGGGGTGCTGGTGAACAGGGAAGGGGTCAGAATCTCTCCAACTGTCAGCCTCCTGTCTATGCAATGGGATGACACGACGCCTGCACTTTGTGTTGTAAGGATGGAGGAAGCAAAGCGTCCAGCTCTAGCCACAGAACGTAACATCTATGGAAAGAGAAACAGGAGTCCTAAAGGCAATGAGAAGTGTGGGTCCTTTCCTGCTTCCTCTTCTCGTGTGTTTCTACACACCCCGCCTCCGGATGGGCCAAGCACATGGCCCACACGACGATGGATTCCTCTGGATGAATGCTCAGGGTGTGCAGCCCGGGGTGTCAGGCACATCGCAGGGGCCGTGGCTCCCGCTGTTGCTCACCTGTGCTATGGAGGCTCTCTTCTCCTTCCCTCTTCTCGCCAGGGTGTCCAGCCCTTTTAAGGAGGAAAAGATGCCCTTCTTGCTCCTCCCCTGCTGCGTCAGAGACAGGGTTCTTTTCCGGAGAGCAGAGTCATCCCTGGAGCACACCTAAATTCAAACACAGTAAAAAAAAACAACCTTCAGGGTTATTGTGCAAACAGAAGGAAACGCTGTGTGCTTACAAATCCATTCTGACCCAGGAGGAGGGCGCCTGTCATCTCGCTACCTCTTCTCTGGATGGTACAAGCCACTACAGTAGTCAGATCTCTCTGCAGAGGGCGGCAGGGTGAACGCCACCACCTACAGAGCCCGAGCTGCGCCAGTGCAACACAGCGAAGCCATCTCAGAAGACCCAGCGGGGCCCTCTGCAGCTCGGGTCACACAGCCTCGACTCAGTGCTTTCATTCTCCAGAGCATTGTGCCCCTCCTCGGGGACCCCGCCCTCCCGGCTGTGCCCGGTGGACCAGATGGAGAGGGAGAGGCAGACGTGGTTATGTGACCATGGGCACTGCCAGTTGGAGCCCTCACATAAGCACTAGAGAAGCTAGGGACTCTGCACCGTCTCCTGCCCTCCATGCCCAGTCCCCTGGCCTCAGGTGGCCCTCGGCAGCTGCCGGGCTCTGTGGAGCAAGCTACAGAGAGTGGAGCATCCCCAGCCCTCCCTGAGTGGCGCCCACACAGCCCTCGCTGGGAACTCACCAGAGCATGGAAAGAAGACACGGACAAGACGCCCAGCCTGCCCAGGGCCAGCTTGGAGGGGCGGCTGGCGGCAGCCAGGAGACTCTTGGGGTTCGGTAGCTCCCCGCCTTGTAAGCTGGCCAGGTAGCAGCGCATCCTGAAGAGATCCATGTGAAACTTCTCCAGGTTCTGCTCCCACTGCTGGATCTTAAAGCAAAACCACGGACAACTTAAAGAAAAGTTAGTTTTCATGGGCTGGGTCCAAATGAGATCCCTTCCACAAACTTTAAGGAAAAATTCATTGCAGCTGGGGTTACGTGGGTCCAATTAGCGCTCCTGATCATGCCACCTGGAACTCTCCCAACAGACACAGAGAGCTGGTCTCACAGTGCTGTAGGTCACCAGGATCACCCAAAACGAGAAGGCTGGTGGCCCCAACACAGTGACATGCCAAAACACCAAGCCATCATGACCCAAGACAGGAGCCACCGTGTAAGCCAGGCTTTCCAATGTGTTTCATGTTTACAGCTTCTATTGCTCAGTGGCGAATGAATGAATGAAGCTGGGGCTTCGCATTCCTGTTCTTCTGAAGTGCATGGGTCAAACAATAAGAAGCAAATGGACTTCAGGGAAAAATACAAACAGGACTTTTACTTCTATTTTCAGTATCTTGAAGAATAACCACCATCGGGCCACCTGATTAAAGTATCTGCAGTTGCTAACACACCAGTAATCCTTCTGACTTAAAGAAACAAAGCTACGAGTTGGTACAGAGAGGGAGTCCGGCGCTGGGGACTCCTCTCCTTGGTGCAGAGGTGAGAATCTGTTACAGAACCGGCCAAAACAGCTCTCATGACCTCACCACAGAGGAAGTCGGCAACACAAGAGAAACCGGGCCCTCCAAAGGTGCTAAGGAGGGCCGGCACCGCGGTGCAGGGAGCTAAGCTGCCGCCTGCAAGGCCGAGTGCCAGCTGCTTCGAGTCCTGGCTGCTCCTCTTCTGATCTAGCGCCCTCCTCATGATCCCGGGAAGGCAGCAGCAGGTGGCCCAAGCCCTTGGGCTCCTGCACCCACGTGGGAGACCCGGATGGAACCCTGGGCTTCTGGCTTTGGTAGCCATTGTGGCCACTTAGAGAGAAAACCAGTGGATGGAAGAAATCTCTGTCACTTTGTCTTTCAAATACATAAATAAATCTTTTTTTTTGACAGGCAGAGTGGACAGTGAGAGAGAGACAGAGAGAAAGGTCTTCCTTTGCCGTTGGTTCACCCTCCAATGGCCGCAGCGGCTGGTGCGCTGCGGCCGGCGCACCGCGCTGATCCGATGGCAGGAGCCAGGTGCCTATCCTGGTCTCCCATGGGGTGCAGGGCCCAAGGGCTTGGGCCATCCTCCACTGCACTCCCTGGCAGCAGAGAGCTGGCCTGGAAGAGGGGCAACCGGGACAGGATCGGTGCCCCGACCGGGACTAGAACCCGGTGTGCCGGCGCCGCAAGGCGGAGGATTAGCCTAGTGAGCCGCGGCGCCGGCCATAAATAAATCTTTTTAAAAAGTCTTGAGGGGCAGTCTCAAAATGCAAGAGGGGACCTGCGGGACCCAGCCCAAGAGCTACATCATTTCCCTTCTAACCACTGCATCTCCAGTTTTGCAGGGTTACAGCGAACAGACCCGGACCCTTCACGCTGGACTGAGTAAATCCACAATCACTGGTAAGTGCTACGAGGAGGACTGCCAACACTGAACACTGCGTCCCCTCAGTCCCTTCCCTTGGAAAAGCAGCACAAATCCTGGGTGTTCCCCAGTCTCTCTCCAAGTCCTCTGTTAGCATTTCTTCTTCTTCTTCTTCTCTTGTTGATCGCACTACCCAGAACGCAGGTGAATGCAAGGGAAGAACACGGATCCTGAGGCTTAGGCTGATTAGAGGGAAGACAGGGCTAGGAGACTCCAGTAGCCTGGAGGAGTCAGAAGCACAAGGAGTTTGCTAAAATGGGATTACAGTTGAAGAGAATTAGTATCTCGGTCAATCATGTTCATTGCGGAGGTCATTTATAAATTTTATAGAATTTATAAATTGTATAGAAAACGCGAAGGAAAAGTGACCTCCTCTATTTCAACAACACTCCTTGTCCTTTTCTTGACGGGAACCTTCATGATACTTGATTTTTAGGTGACAGCTTGATGGGCCACAAGGTGCTCAGATATCTGGTCTAATACAGTCTCGGTATTTGGGGATGAGACCAGCATTTCAGTGGGAGACGGGTCAAGCCTTCCGAATGTGGGTGGGCCTCAGCCACTCCAGCCTTCCTTGCAATGAGTACAAAGTCCGCCTGCCCGACTTCAAACTGGGACCCTGGCTTTTCTCTTGCCTTTGGATTCTTCTTAGTCTTGGACTCATAGCCTGCGGCCGGACACACACCCTTGGCACTCCTGGGTCCCAGCTTGCTGACTGATCTTGCAGATGCTGGGCGTCACTGCCTTCCCAATTGTCTATTTCCTATAAGAAGTCTATCCATGTGTGCACACCGCTTCTCTGCAGATCCCTGACTACTCACAGCCTCCACAGGAAGCCGTCATCAGCACACTTCCGGTGCGTGTTTAGAGATAACATCTGCCTTGCTTTGAAGATCATTGTTTTTTACAGTGAGAAATCGGTGAGCTTACGAGGTTGTGGTTGGATAAGGTATAATGAAGTGCTTGATTGTCCTTTCCAAAGTTGTATAGAAGGAGGCCAGCATTGAGCCACAGCGAAGTGAAGCCACCACCTACGACGCAGGCATCTGATACAAGCTCTGGTTTGAGACCCAGCTGCTCTGCTTCTGATCCAGTTCCCAGCTAATGTAGCTGAGAAAGCAGCAGACGATGGCCTAAAAGTGCTTGGGCCCCTGCCACGCATGTGGAAGACCCAGACAGAGTTCCTGACTCCTGGCTTTAGCCTGGCTCATTCCTGGCTATTGCAGCCATTTGGGGAGTGAACGAGAGGATGGAAGATCTCTCATTGTCTCCCTCTCTCTAATTCTGCTTTTCAAATAAAGTAAAGAATTTTTTTTTAAAAAAAAATCAAAGTTGTAGAGATGGACTTAGAAGATTGTGCATTGAAAAGTATAGTGAATATGTGGATTCAGATGCTTGGGTTTCCCAGAGGCAAGGCAGGAGCAAAGGGCTGGGTACACAAGCTCCAAACAGATCCAATCTCATACAAGCAGCCTATCAACATACGCAAGGAACTTGCAAAGGAGCTGTGTCCCCCTTGTTTCTCACTGATGGAGTCTGAGGCCTGGAAGGAAAATGGCATGACCAAGTCATGTAACAAGCTGGCCCTTCCAGACATGCAAAGACCCAAACTGACACCAACGAGCAATCTGTGGAGGACAGGATGCCATCAAGGATTTGCAGTGTAGCCAAGGCCTCCCGGCCCCCACCACGGGTGTGTGCATGCTCCAGACACCTGTCTCAGCCACCGTCATCTACGTTCTCACCTGCGAACTTCGTCTCCCCCCACAAATGTATTCTACAGGTATTCAACTCAAAGGTGCCCTCTTCATGTTGAAGATTTTGCATTTCAAATTCAGCCCAAATTTATAATAATGTTACTTACAAAGAAAAACATATTTTACAACAACCCCTCAGAAGGTAAGGTAAGGTAGGAGACAGATACATGTTTTCTAAGTGTAGAGGGAGAATGAAGGAATTTAAAGTTATTATGTATGCTACTTCAGTAAACTCCAACAGTAATAAAATAATCACTGAAATAGTAACATTATACAATGGCACAATTACCAGATAATTCCCATTTTTTCTAACATTATCAAAAACTAAAATACCACCAAGTCAATTCACTTAAACTGAGACTTTTCCCCGTTTTCTCTAAATTCCTAAAACACTGACCATTGTCCTTAGATTTTTTTTTTTTATTTTTAAGGATAAACATCAGGACAAGATGTTAAAAACACAACCTGTACATAAATTGAGCTTTCATTTAACATCCAGGCAAAAGACATAAAAAATAACATGAATAAAAAAAAAAAACAACCTCACTCTACAGAGATTTTCATAATCTTTCATTTCACTGTAAAAGGAAAAACTTTTAGCAACAAATGTCAGGGGAAACTTCCCATCACTGACAGAAATGAAAGAAATTCTTACTTATAGCTAATGTAGCCACAGTCCCTAAAGGGGCTCAGAAAGGTTATGGTCTCCTGCAGAAAGTAGGAGGGAGGAGGTGATGAAGCCCAATGCTGAAAATAACAAAATGAGTAAGTGACACACAGAAAAGATGACAGGCACATTCCCGCCACACCCAGTACTGCTGGGGAAAGTATTTTTGACAGTTTAGTCATTTCATCCCAGTATTTCAAATGGTCTTAAAAGATAATTAGGGGGACCCGTGCTGTGGCACAGCTGCAGTGCCAGCATCCCATGTGGGCACCGATTTGAGTCCTGGCTACTCCACCAATCCAGCTCTCTGCTATGGCCTGGGAAAGCAGCAGAAGATGGCCCAAGTCCTTGGGCACCATCCTCACGGGAGACCTGGAAGAAGTTCCTAGTTCCTGGCTTCAGATAGGCACAGCTCCAGCCATTGTGGCCATCTGGGAAGTGAACCAGCGGGTGGAAGACCTCTCCCTCCCTCTCTCTCTCTCTGCCTCTCCTTCTCTATGTACCTGATTTTTTAATAAATAAATAATCTTTTTTAAAAAAATAGATAATTAGGCTTTTTTTTCTTTTTTGTGGAATATGCTGAAAAATTCTCATTCTATTCTCTAAATACTAAAACCTCTCTCTTCATAGAAGAATCCAACCAGTGACACCGATCACACCAAACCTGACTAGTGGGCAGAACAAGCAGCTAAGGTTTAGAGAACCAGTTTTGTTTGCCTTTGTGATAATTCACATACCTTCAAATGTACTCCATTTTGTTACAAATACAGTCCCCAATGAATGGAGCTGGAAAACTCAAGTTATAAAAATGAGTGACCTGGGGCCAGTGCCGTGGCTCACTAGGTTAATCCTCCACCTGCGGCGCCAGCATCCCCTATGCGCGCCGGGTTCTAGTCCCAGTTGCTCCTCTTCCAGTCCAGCTCTCTGCTGTGGCCCGGGAAGGCAGTGGAGGATGAACCAAGTGTTTGGGCCCTTGCATCTGCATGGGAGACCAGGAGGAAGCACCTGGCTCCTGGCTCTGGATTGGCACGGCGCCATCCATAGCGGCTATTTGGGGGGTGAACCAACAGAAGGAAGACCTTTTCTCTCTGTCTCTCTCACTGTCTGTAACTCTACCTCTCAAAAAAAAAAAAAAAAGTGACCCAAAGATTGTCAAGCAAATGACCATGTGTCTCACCAGTGTCTTCCAGAGAGATCCAAGCCTGTGAGTTGGAGGGATTTATGTTCAAGCCCCAGCTCTGCCACTTACCAGCTGAGGATAATGGAAAACTCGGTCTGTTCACTACTCCATGAACAGGGTCCACCTGTTCTCTCCATCCAGCCGCAAACCCATCCACCCATCCATCCGGACCTCATGGACTTACCCTGAAACCATGTATGATCAAGGCCTGAGAAATGAACGAGGTGGACGTGGGGATGGGAAGGGCACAGAGAGGACATATGTTAGCTGGAGCGTGGGGAGGGAAGGCCTGAGCGACAGATGCTGAGAGCCCTGGGCAGATACCTCAGCCGCCTGCAGGGTAGAGGACCTTCTCCTAGGACTCACAGGAGAGACACGGACATGTGTGTTCACCAGCTCAAAGCCCCAGCTTCTGAGGAGCTTCCTTTTTGCAGAAGGAGAGAACTTGACAATGTGATGAGAGCAGAGATGCTGACGGACAGCGAGAAATATGTAGGTAGAGAGGAATCGCTGCTGGACTGAGTGTAAGGGGGGTCAAGGGTGGCCCCTTGGAGGAAGCAGTTCCTAACGCCTCATTACAGATGGGACAGGGTGAGCCAGGAACAGGGGAGGGGCAGGCCCTGGCAGCAGGTGGAGTCTTCTCTACCTGAGGACAAAGTCCCCGTGAGGGGTGGAACCACAGCACCAGCTCTTCCCTGACAGCAAATGAGGCTGAATTTCCCATGTCTATCTTCCACAGCTCTGTGGAACACCCTTGCTCTGAACTCATAGTCTTCAGCCAAAATCAAAGGCCCAGCAGTGCTAGAGAGAGAGCACCCGAGGGCAGAGATGTGTGTGCACCCTTGCCCGCCAGGGTGTGCTCTCCATGAACACTCACCCATTGCTCGCCAGCCTGAAACACTGAAGCCACCTCCCTGCAGCCTGCTGAATGGAGTCCCTGTCTGTACATCCAGCACCTCGCTGGGTCTCCCTAGAGCCCTCTCACCAACAGTGTGCTCCCCAGACCGCCTCCCCCAACACACACACACACACACACACACTGTATTTTCCCCAGAGCTTTGTTCCCTTTGCCCAGAGCTCCCAGTTGTCTAAACTCAATCCATCCTCCTTGGTCATTCGAAAACTTGATTCAGGAAACATGGAAAAAACAGAACCCAGGACCCCTCCACCCCAGCAGCTGAGAACAGCTCCCTCGCCCACCCTTGCGTCTCCCCAGCCGCATGAGCCGGGTGAAGCCAGCAGCCTGGCCCCCTGCAGAGTGGCCCACAACAAGGCAGGGTGAGGGAAGCCATCTGGGAGGTTAAAATAATAAACGGAAAGGAAAATAAAGTACTAACTGGACTTAATTTCCCACTCTTCCTCCCCGGGGAACTTCAAAGACAATTCTGCATGCAGACTGGCGGCGTGGTCTGGGCTGCGTTGGACATGCTCGAAAGAAAATTGCATCACCCTGCCCCATGAGTACACAGAGGCCCGAGGACAGACCCAGGGCTGGTTCATTTTAAGGGAAGCATGTGATCCTGTAACAGTAGGAAGCTCAGCCGTCATGACTGCAATGGTCTTTTCATTTGGAAAAGGCACTGATAATGACCTCCTCCACCCAGCGACTTCAAAGAAAACCTGCGCCAGAGATTCGATCGTGCGTGACATCAGCTACGCTGTACGCTCTCTAGTACTGGGAGAGTCTGCTATGACTTGGTTTTCAGGCTCTCTTGGGAAAGGGCTACATAGGAAAAAGCATATAGTGGGGCTGAGATTCGTAAATGCTACGTGGATAAAGCAATGTCTTTGACAGGAGTTTGGAAAGGGTGTTGTAGAGAAAACTGCTCCCGTGCGTGTGATCGACAAGACCATACTCTAACTGGTCTTGCCCTGTGGGTCGCTCCGTCTGTGGAGCCTCCCATAACGATGCCCAGTAAGGCCGATCTCCCAAGAGCAAGGCTAAGCCAGTGCTTGTCCCCAGTGAAGGGCAGCAGGCACAGCAAACGAAATCGCCACACCAGACCAAGGCCCTGTGGGAAGACATGACCGTGGTGTGATCCACGGCAACTGCCAACACAGCGAGGACCCACGGCGACTGCCAACACGGCGAGGAGAAGGTCTTCAGGTGGTTTTCCTAGAGATTGACCCAAATTGTTTCCTTATGTAAGAGTACTATGAGAAGGAGTGGGGAGTGGAGGGGTGGAGGGGTGGAGGGGTGGAGGAGACGGTGAAGCAGGAAGCTTAGGAAGAAGCAGGTAGGGCTTAGGGCCAGGTGATGGCAGAGGGGAGAAACGATGTGAAAATTAGCAGTGTTAGGATCATGTGCTTAAAATAACTAACGTAACGTTTCTGACAAAGAATGGATAAAGGGCCCAAGTGGCGGCACCCTCCTTCTTGACAAGACCTGGGATCTGTGCAGAGGTAAACTCTTCCCCCCACCCCAACTCAGAGTACAGCACCAGCTGTGACATCATCAGTCCAGCATTTACAAACCGGAGTCAAGGCAAGAAAATCACTTCGTGAGAAATTAAAAGTCTGAAAATTTGCTTGGACTTTGTGCGATCATAAAGAAACCCCCCATACAATAAAGGACATGCGCGCGTGCACACACACACACACACAAGCTGGGTCCTCTTGGTGTTGCCGAATCATCCTTTCTCTCTGTAGACCTAAACATCCGAGTGCAAGCCGGGTTCCCTCCTGCAGGACTGAAATACGGCTCCCGAGTTATCAGATCGGCAGAACTAAAGACATATTCTTCCACTGCTGTCAGCATGAGATTTAAGAAAAGATTTGATTTCTTTATTTGAGAGACAGCATTACAGAGAGAGGGAGAGACAGAGAAAGGTCTTTCATCTGCTGGTTCGCTCCCCAACAGCTAGAGCTGGGCAGATCCTGGCCAGGAGCCAGGAGCTTCTTCTGGGTCTCCCATGTGGGTGCAGGAGCCCAAGCACTTGGGCGATCTTCTACTGCTTTCCCATACATCAGTAGAGAGCTGGATAGGAAAAGGGGCAGCCAGGACATGAACCGGCGCCCATATGGGACAGCAGCACCGCAGGCAAAGGCTTAGCCCACTACACCGCATCTCTGGCCCCCACTAGGAGATTTTTATCAGGGTTCCCTGGGGACTCAAAGGCTCTGCAGTCCACAAGCCACGTTTCTGACAACAGACCACTGTGGCTGGTGGACACTGGAAACTGTGCACCTGCGAGGTGGTACAAAGAAAACACTGGGCATCACTTCTTCTCCCGGTTTTTTGATGTCCAGGCCCATCACCAGCACAGGGCACCACACCCTCCACCCCACACAGACGAAAGCTGCCTCAGGACCACGCTCTTCCCAGCCATGATCAGCGTGAGGCTTCTGCCAGCACAGCCGGCAGAGGCAGAGAGAGCAGAGGCTGGGCTCTGGGGGCAGCAGCTGTGTTCACGTTAACCCCCAGGTGCCTTTCCAGGCCCTGCATTCTCCTTGGCACCTTCCTTCTCCCTTCCTGTTTGAAACATTTGGAGTTTGGACTTGCCAGCAGGTACACCCACAGTAAACAGCATATCCTGTTTGAGGGACAGATCCACCCAGGGGTGCCACTATCTTTAAAATTCTACAGGGCTTCTAGAAAATGACACTCTCTGGTATATATTTTCCATCTAAATGGTCACATCTTTGTTAGTCACTTGGGACCAGGCCCTTGTATCTGTACACTCAGACCAGGGCTGTGCGGTTGATGATGCCTTTCTCACTTCAATCTGTCCTTCAAGCCCCTGCCTGGTCACCAGTTTATGGTATTGTGTTAACACCAAGACAAAGACCCTGAAAAAAATCAGACAAGCACTTGTCCACCCTAACTGCCGACTATTAATCACTTCTCTGCCTAACCCCACTGTGCCAGTATCCTCAGGAGCCCCGAGTCACCACTCCTGCTCCAAACTGTCCCTCCTCCTGGCCTGGAAACCCTGCATGCTTGCATGCCTCTTCCCAACATGTAAGGCCATTTTTCTAAGAAATCTCCATTTCCCCAGATCACATGTAACCTCAGTCTTCCGATCTCTCATAGCACACGATGAAGACAACAGTTGTCACCTGATGTAGATCATCCTAGATTCTCCAGGGTCACATTCATAAGCCTTGCTCTCTAACTAAAGTATACATTTACATTTTATCATTATTTTTGTTTCTTAAAGCTTGATGCATCTGTTAGGCATGGCAATACCTGCAGATGGGAAACTAAGCAGAAAGGAGAAAGACAAGAAGGACATGAGAACAGGTGAAGCAAACAGGTAACAGAAGATCCTCCTGCATTGTAATCAGTCAGAAGTACTTGATGAGGGGCAGGAGGGGGGCGGAGACAGGGATGATTTGCATATTTCACTACAATCAATGATGCATTCCAAACCCTTGCTTTACCACAAATACAGCATTTGAATGCACACCTTTGCTCACTCTCCTATTTACAGCCAAAAGTTTCTTTCTAGCCATGCTAAGTTTTTCAAATACAAATGATGAAAAACAATTCTAAACATTCAGACATAATGGGTAACTCATATCATGTGATTTAAATAAAAAACTGTAGGTAGGGGCCGGCGCTGTGGCGCAGCAGATAAAGCCACCACTTGCAGTACCGGCATCCCATATGGGAAGTGGATCGAGTCCAGGCTGCTCCACTTCTGATCCAGCTCTCTGCTATGGCCTGGGAAAGCAGTAGAAGATGGCCCAAGTCTTTGGGCCCCTGCACCCGCAAGGGAGACCCGGAGAAAGCTCCTGGTTTCAGATCGGCGCAGCTCTGGCCATCGTGGCCAAGTGGGGCTGAACCAGAGGATGGAAGACCTCTCTCTCTCTCTCTCTCTCTCCCTCTGCCTCTGCCTCTCCTTCTCTCTCTGTGTAACTCTGACTTCCAAATAAATAAATAATTTTTAAAAATTGTAGGTAAAACTTCTTTTCAAAAAATCTGACCTCTCTGTAATAATGTGCTAAGAATAAAAAAAAAAAAAAAAAACCTCAATACCCCATTTCCACCCAATTCTTCACTCAATTTCCCAAATCACTGGACAAGTACTTTTGGAGGGAACTGTCGTGGACACTGTAGTGCACCCTCCTTTCAAGATAGTCCTCCCCCACGGCCGCCAGGAGCACCAGAGCTCCCACTCAGGAACTGATCCCCACTAAGGGAAGCTGCAGGGCGCCACTGATGGGAGGGCACGAGGCCTGGCCCCCTTGCCTTGACACCAACAGCTCCAGGGCTTCCTGTGAGATCACCTGCGTCACAGCTCCACGTGGCCCTCCCCGGTCCTGCTCTTCACTTCTTTGCTGGTGTTGTTCCCGAGAGCACGCCCAATAAACCCCTCAGTGCAGCGCTCCATGCCAGGGATCCTGACCTCCAGAGGGATGCTAGAGCTCCCACTAACGCTCGCCCAGCTGTTCAGGTCGTTTGGGCAAAGTCTGCATCCCTTTCTCTAAAATGCAAACAGAATGGGAGCTCCCTACTTAATTATTACATGAGCGTGAAGCTAGACCCCACAGAGCATTCCCTTAGCAGCTTCTTTGTCGTCTATGATCGGGTTTTTGGAATCCATGGACGCTGGAATAGTTGGTATACCAAACAGTTCTTTCCAAAGTCACATTTGGCATTAGAGTTCTGTTCACCTAATCTTCCACGTAGTTTTATGACATGGCTTTTGCTCAGCAAAGAGCAAGACATGCATGAGTCAGTGCTGTGGCTTGGACAGGATTCGAGTATGTCCCCAAAGATGATGAGTTGGAAGCTTGGACCTCAGGATGACAATATTAAGAGGTGGTGAACATGGGAGACCCGGAAGAAGCTCCTGGCTCCAGATTGGCACAGCTCTGACTATTGCAGCCCCTTGGGGAGTGAACCACCAGATGGAAAACCTCTCTCTCTGTGTAACTATTTCAAGTAAATAAATAATCTTAAAAAAAAAAAAAAAAGATGGTGAGACCTTTAAGAGGTGGGGCCTAAGCAGAGCTGCTTAGGTGAGAGTGACTCGCTATAAAGGAGCAAGCATGTCCCTGAATCACTCTGTCACTGCCCACCACACCTGTGATCGCCCTCACACATCCTCCACCCACATTATGTGGTGTAGCCAGGGTGCCCTCGCCAGAGTCAGCAAAATGCCCTCTGGTCCCTCTGCCCTCCAAACTGTGAGCCACAATGAAATCTGTTCCTTATTAAGAACCCAGCTCAGAAGCACAGCGGATCTCCCATCCAAAAGGCACAGCCGGGAAGGACTCAAAACGACAAACACAGAAACTATTCCCCAACGTGTGTGGAATCCTCGCACAATGTAAGTCTGCATTGTGTTGCTGTGAGAGCGACATGAGCAGTGGTAGAAACAAGGACTGGGGTTGTGGCATAGCAGGTAAAGATGCTGGCATCCCATATGGACGCCGGTTCTTGTCCCAGCTGCCCCATTTCCAATCCAACTCCCTGTTGACGGCCTGGAAAAAGCAGCAGCAGATGGCCCACGTGCTTGGTCCCCTGTCACCCACATGGGAGACCTGGATAAAGCTCCTGGCTTCAGCCTGGCCCAGTGCTGGCTGTTGCAGCCACCTGGGGACTGAACCAGCAGATGGAAGAGTATCTTTCTCTCTCTCTGTCTCTGTCTGTGTTGCCCCCTCTCTTTGTAAATCTTTCAAAATAAATAATAAATTAATCTTTTTTAACAAAAAGAAAATACAGGGTAAACAAACAGTACCTGGTTCTCAATGGCCTTCCTGTTCTTCGGGTCGCTCACCACGGACAGCTGCAGCTCCGCCATCTTCCGCATCTTGCTGTCCATGTCGATCTTCTGCAGCAGGCTTTTGGTCTGGCTCTTGAGGAGTCGCACTGTGTCTTCTTTCCCGTGCTTCTTTGCAAAAAGGGATGCACAAGCGGAATGGATGGCAGTGACCCAGTTCTCCAGATCCGTCTGGCTGGTGGCCTAAGCACAGAGCAGGGAGAAGGAGCATTTGAAATTGTTTTCATCTCAAACGTGCGCTCTGAAGCAGCTGGGTTTTGAGATGTAAAACCCAAGAAGCACCCGAGCTTCTAGAAAACAGCCGAATCTCAAAACCCTACAACCACGCCACACAGACCCAGGGCTCTCAGGAAACATCAAGCAAAAGCACGAGGAATCGTGGGGCCCTGAAGATAACAGGGAGGAAAAGTAGAAGGACGAGAGCAGCCAAGAACAAGGGCAGTGACAAGAAAACCGGGCTGAACCCAGCTGTTCACCTGCAGACTTTTGATAGAATGAGAAAATATTCGGACTGCGTTTGCAAGCTGGTTGTAAATTACATCTACACTAATGATCTCAATGATGAAAAATACCAATAAAAGAATATTGGGGGAGTGTACAGTACCATTAAAGTAACTGTCTTTGAATACTGAGTACACGGGATGGTTTTTCTTTCTCTGTCTTCAGTACGGACAGGCACAGATGATCATATAACATTTTCATGAGAGAAAAATGTTTTAGGGGTTGGTGCTGTAGTGTGGTGGGGTGAGCCACCACTTGGGAGCCCACATCCCACATCAGAGTGCCGGGAACCAAGTCCCACCTCTGCTTGAGATCTAGCGTCCTGCTACTGCACCTGGGAGGCAGCAGATGATGCGCGAAGTATGGGTAACCGTCACCCACATGGGAGACCTGAGACCTGGATGGAGTTACTGGTTCCTGCCTTTGGCTCGGCCCAGCCCAGGCTGTTGTGGCCATCTGGGAAGTGAGCCAAACAGAAGAAATTCCTCTCTCTCTGTCTCTCCTCCTGTCTCTGTAACTCTGCCTTTCAAATAAATAAAAAATAAATCTTTAAAAAAATTGTTCATTTCATACTTGCCCCTCAGAAGTTCACATAGATCTAATCTGTTTTTCTTCCCCACAACCCAGATTAACACCAACTCATTATTTTCTTTGAATATCATGCACATTCTTAGCCTGTCTATTAAGAGAAGGAAAACCAGGGCAGGCACTGTAGCATAGTGGGCTAAGCTGTGGTCTAGGATGCCAGCATTCCAAATGGGCGCCAGTTCATGCCCTGGCTGCTCCACTTCTGATCCAGCTCCCTGCTAATGCACCTGGGAAAGCAGCAGCAGATGGCCCAAGTCCCATCCACATGGGAGACCTGGATGAAGCTTCTGGCTCCTAGCTTCAACCTGGTCCAGTTCCAGCCATTGCAGCCATTTGGGGAGTGAACCAGCTGATGGAAGACCTCTCTGTCTCTCCCTGCCTCTCTGTAACTCTGCCTTTCAAATAATAAATGAATGAATCTTTTAAAAAGAGAGCGTGAGAGAAAGAAGGAAAATCAGACCTCAGCATCTAACTCCTGGACGCGGAGTCTGTCTAGGACAGCAGGAGGCTGAACAAACGTTTACCTGGAGCTGGTCCTGGGAAATCCTGTTGCAGACAGCACAGCAGAGAATTCTAGAATCACAAAGTCAGCCTGGAGAACATCTGCTCTGCAGGGCTGCTCAGGCCATTTGGGACCACTTGATCAGAGATCCAAACCCAGGACACATGAGGTTGTCCACGACCCTTTCAGCCAGATGCCGCCATCTATCAAGGTTACCGGCGAGGTACTGGGCTTGGAGAAGCTCACTTCACTTCTACCTCCTTAGCAATAGAATTCTTTAGCATTTAGCATAGACGTATTATATTATTTACCCTTGCAGCAATCCTGTAAACCGTCGGATCCCACTGAAGGGTCGAAGCATGGAGAAATTCACTTATGTGCGCCATGATGCCTGTATTCAGCAACAGCGCCAGAATGAATGCAAAGCCACGGTGACACCAGTACTCATCACTCAGCACCACAGGTGCTGAAACTTTCCATTTGCTACAAAGTTGCTTAAAATTCCTAGCAGCAGATTCCCTGAATTTTAACTCCCCAAGAGCAGCTCGTTGGGGAAGGAGACGTCGCAGCACATGTATTGGGGTTTTCCTGAAAAGCTTCTTCTTCCCGTCTTCCATGTGGTCCTCGGGAGGAGCCTCAGCCCCTCCTGCCCAGACTGTCCAGGCTACACTGAAAAAGCTCCCACCCCAGCAGCCACTCGGACACTGCACTCGCCTGACCCACCGCAGCACAGGAAGTAAATGTTTTCTCTTTGTCTCCCGATGAGCTGCTGAGGGGCCACGGTTTGGCACTCTGTGGGCCTCTGAGAGATGCCTGCTGTATGCATCACCGGATCTGCACTTGGCAGAGGGACAAGGCCAAGGTCCTGGCTTAAGCCCAAATCCAAAGCCCAGCTGCTTACTCTTTGTCATGTCTAAGTTTTCCTTTCAACTCTGCTCCCTCTCGTCCCGACAGTACACAAGTCAGCAGCCCAGCCCTCCACGGACAAGGAGCCGGGGCCATACCTGGAAAAGGTAGACGTCCCCAAAGGAGTTGCTGAGGCAGAACACGTTTTCCTTCTTGGGGTGCTCCGGCACAGACTGCACGATGCTGTCTTCCGCGAGCAGCGCGCACCGCGGGGCGCTGGTCTGATCCGCCGAGTTCTTCCCGTAGGTCTCATAAAACAGCAGCGTGCAGCCTGCGGGAGAGCAGCAAAAGCACGCGAGAAGGTAACTGACACACGCCGAGGAGCCCCAACCCACACGAGACAACCACCGAACCCAAACACAGAGCAGGGAAAGGCTGCCATCCGAAGCAGGCCGGGTTGTATTAACAAGAACTCAAGCGAAACGCAGATATTTTTGTGGATTGATACCAGTAACTACGAGGCCAAGCACGTGTTGTTTAGCTCGAAGGATTCTGCTCTCTCCCTCCCCGCAGCAGCCTGAGGCGGGGCAGGGTTATTTGCTCCACTCCAGCAGGGAGAATCCTGGGTGGGAGCCGCTGCACAGGCCCCACAGTGGACCACGGAGGGGCAGGGACGTGAACCCAGGCCTCTGGCCCCACTGCGCTCATCCTTAAGCACAGCACCGCTTTCCCTGGGGTCTGCAAAGGTGCAGAAATTCCCATATTCATCAGCCACACTGCGGCCTGCAGTAAGCAGGCAAGCACAGCCGGACACTGGCCCTCCCCGAGCAAGTCCTCAGCTGGTGCTCCAGCGCTGTGTACAGCAACCTCGCTGGATCCCGCACTGACGGAAACATTACTACAATCTTGCTAACGCAGACTACGGGAGCAAATGACACTAAATATGATGCAACTTTTAATACTACTCAGGACCCACTCTTCTCCTAATAAGGAAACAGTAGGATAGAGCTGCTTTAATAATTACATAGGAATGCCTCATAATTATAATTTTTCAAAGCAAATCAATGCTTCGAAAATGCGCAAACATATGTCCTCCTGTTTATCTTCACTAACCCTCAAACCTTTACCCAATAAACATTTTTGAACACTTCTCATTTGCCAACTAAATATGAGTGACATGGTCACCATCTGTGCGTTCTGAAAATACCTTTCTTATAAAGATTTTATTAATTTGAAAGCAGAGACAGACACACACACACACACAGAGAGAGAGAGAGAGAGAGAGAGAGAGAGAGAGAGAGAATTATCCATTTGCTGGTTCATGCCCCAAGAAAGCTTTAAAAGCCAGGGCAGGGCCAGGCAAAAGCCAGGAACATAGAACTCTATCGGAGTCTTGCTTATGGGTGGCAGGGACCCAAGTGCTTGACCTTCATCTGCTGCCTCCTAGGGCACATAGGCATAGAGCTGGATTGCAGGGGAAGTAGCCAGGACTCAAACCGGTGCTGCAATATTGGATGTGGGCGGCAAAAGCAGTGGCTTAACAACCTGCACCAGGATTCCCTCCCTTTAGGACCTTTCATAACTACAATAGGGAAACACCAGCCTTATGGAGGAATGCAGTATTTTACCCACAGTGTTACATGCACTCATTCCTAAAGTGTAAGTGTTTTAAAAACGGAGCCACTTTTGCAGTTTCATTACTTCCTTTAACTGCAAGCCTGACTGTGAACAAGTCAGTCCATGTAATGGGCCCCGGTGCATCCCAGAAGCCAGCAGGGAAAGACGGCTGCCCCACTCAGCCATTCTCCCCGCACAGGAGCCCTTTATGATCAAGAAGCACCCAGCAATCTTCCTTCCCCACAAATAAAACTCCCCTGAACCAAGAGGCTGAGAGAACTCAAATAGACAAACAGAGAAAGCAGCAAGAGGTTTCTGGCCAGCGCTGCTTCTGGCAGGTCTGAGCCTGTCTGCTCTTCCAGCCCAGCATGCAATCAGGAACCGTAAGCCCAACACAACCTGGGGCCCGAGGACCAGGGCAAAGGTGACAGGGCCATGCCAGCCACACCCGAGTCCACATTCTTTCCAATGGATCCATGTTTGCGTCCTGGTTTCCCTACCACTGTGCTCCCAACGGCCTTGGCGTGAATCATTTCATCTAGAGGAAATGAATATGAGCCTTGGGCAGATGCCAAGATGTTGCCAAACCTAACATCCCATACACAGCAGAAGGCGCGAGGAGAGAGTGAAAGCCAAACACGGGCATTTCATGTTAGGGCCAGGCCAGGTGTAAAGTCCCACGCAGAACTGCGTGGCCCTCAGATTTAAAGAAGAGGAAATCAACCCTAATTATTGCATCCAGTTTAACTTTTAAAGAAACTCGGGGGGCCGGTGCTGAGGTGCAGTGGGTTAAAGCCTGGCCTGCAGTGTTGGCATCCCATATGGGCGCCAGTTCGAGTCCCAGCTGCTCCACTTCCGATCCAGCTCTCAGCTATGGCCTGGGAAAGCAGTAGAAGATGGCCCAAGTCCTTGGGCCCCTGCACCCACATGGGAGACCTGGAAAAAGCTCCAGGCTCCTGGCTTCAGATCAGCTCAACTCTGGCTGTTGCGGTCACTTGGGGAGTGAACCAGCGGATAGAATACCTCTCTCTCTCTGTAACTCTTTCAAATAAAAATAAAATAAATGTTTAAAAAAAGAAAGAAAGAAAGAAAGAAACTCTGCATCTCAAAGGGGACATGGGGGCTGATGCAAAGGGGCTGACAGGTGCCCACAAAGTCCCCTGCTACCCACTCCAGAGCTAGAGCCATCAGCCCTACCCATTTTCCTCTGGCCATTGTTGTCAGCCCGGAGGGATCACAGGGAATGTTCTTGCCACAGCAGCAAAGAGAGAAGAAGGATTGCAACAGCAAGGGAAGCCAAGAGCCAAAGGGGTCCCATCAGCGGCAGAATCACCAGGAGGAGAGCGACTAATCCTGGACCCCCTTCAGCCCCATCTCCACTGCCACCCTCTGGGTCTACACTTCCCCTCCTCTCCCTCTCTAGCCCACATGCAGGAAGAGTCATCAACACTCCAAGGTTTTCTGATGCTATGTGCCTCCCCCGCCAACACTGCATGGCGGTCAGTCTGGGGGATACATCGAGGGTTATCTTTAGTGGCATTACCAACTGTTCAGCCCAGGAAGTCCCCTGGGAACTGCACAAAAGTCCCCTCTCTGGAAAAAAGACACAGAGGGCAGAATGGCCCTTGGGGGAAAACACCCTGCATCCTCCAACCCCTAAAAGACACCAGCGCCCTTACCCACCTACACACTCTGTGCAGGCAGGTAACCAGAGGGTTAGCTGAGAACTGCTCACCCCAGCAAGCGCCGTCCAACTCACTGACATCCGTATGTTGAGGATAATTTTAGAATTTGGCTTAAATCAGTCTGTGTGGGTATGCACACACACAGATACACATACATTAACCAAGACTAAACAAGTAGGCTTCCACATTATAATTTGGGACTTGAGCCAAGAAAGTGGCACTCAATATAGTGAATCCCCAGAGGAAGGAGATATAGAAAGCCCCATGGAAAAGGCTATGCTGAGAAAAATAAAACATCTTCATCACGTACCACACCTTGGCTGTAAGGAAACAAAGGAATCTGTGTTTGGTAACACAAAGCAGGCTTCAGCCTGGCTCTTGGCGTGTTTTTCAAGCAAGCAGCAAAAGAGCACGGCACAGGCAGGACACAGGCCCGCAACGGTGAGGGAAGCTCAGGCCCACCTCTGCCAGCAGCCAGGAGTCTGGCCTCCCTTCCAGCCATCAGCTCTCACAGCTCCTGAAGGCTACCTGGTCCCCAAGAAGCTTCCAGCAAGGAGGCTGCATGACTGTTGTCAGTGGTGGGCAAGTCGGGAAGCTGGTGCCTTCTCACTTGCCCACAGCTCCAGCTGCGGTAGAATCCGCCTGCCCTGTATCTGTGAGTCCCATCCTAACCTGGGCAGAGCCACAATAAATCCAGTGTCTCTGCTTATTCTCAGCCCAGGTCTTATCAGCATTCCCGGATCCTTAGCAACCTCCACGCGGTGGCTCCACGTCTCTGGGTTGCCTTCGCCCTCCTTTTCCAGGCGGGATGTGGTCACTCACACATCACAGAGGCAGCCCGCACTGCTGTGGGGGAGCACATGGCGGGGCAGGAGAGGGGCCCAAAGCCACAGACAGGGGAGAACTTCCCAAAGCATCAGTTTTACATTAAAAAAATAAATAAAAAGTAATACATGGCACACGGGGAGTAAAGTGCACCCATTCGGAACATCAGGCAGGGAGACGGCAGCCCCAGAGGATTCACCAACAATTCCAGCTGCTCTGCCCCAGGACGCACGCTCACTCTCCTCGCCAGTTAGGGAGATTTTAGGCGGGGCCTTTCTGAGAATCACTGCCCACCCACAAGGGGGGAACACCGGGCTCTAGCAGAAGCCACGGCACCCGGAGGATGTAGTGCAGATCCCAGCTTCTCCTATAAATCACATGTACTCTGAGTTCAGCCACATCACTTGGCGAACCCACACGGAATGGCCTGCAAACCAAGCCCCAAATCACTCTCAATTACAGCACGCGGCAGCTGCATCGCCCCCTCCGTAGGCAGTGATTTGACTTTTAAGTCCTAACGCATCACTTTCCTTACCCCTCCAAGTCTTTAACTTGCTAGATTCAACCTGTGCTTCCAACCTATGATTGCCCATCTCCGCAGCCAGCCCTGCAAACACCTGCCTCTCCAGCCCCAAATCACCACGAGAATCCAAATCCAGAGGTGGAAAAGAGGCCTGCAGGCAGCCAGTGTTACAGCGTAGCAGGTTAAGCCACTGCACACGACACTGGCATCCCCTGAGAGCCCCAGTTCTGAGTCCTGGCTGCTCCACTTCTGATCCAGCTCCCTGCTAATGTGCCTGGGAAAGTAGCAAGCAATGGTTCAAGTGCTCGGGCTCCTGCCACCCACAGGGGAGACCCGGATGGGATTCCTGGTTTGCAGGGTCACATTCCTGACCAGAGTCACAGGTGGGCGGTGCCGGTGATGCCAGGACTGTGCAGCTATCTCCCTGCTCCCTCTGAATCAACCCGCACTGCACTGATTCAGAGCTTCTTGCTTCTTCCAGGATACTGAGATCTCTTCTAATCTATACATTCCCCACGAGCAAGGCAATTTTTATGTAGCAATGCTTATAAGAAACTTTTGCTATCTGTAACAAAATGAAGGCTTTTTTCTATTTCCATTACATTAAAAAGAGGGGTCCACACTGTGGTGCAGCAGGTAAAGCCTCTGCCTGCAGTGCCAGCATCCCATCTGGGTGCCAGTTCGAGTCCCGGCCATTCCCCTTCTGATCCAGCTCTCTGCTGTGGCCTGGAAAAGTAGTAAAAGAAGGCCTAAGTCCTTGGGCCCTTGCACTCACATGGGAGACCTGGAAGAAGCTCCTGGTTTTGGATTGGCCCAGCTCTACCCTCTGAAACCATTTAGAGAGTGAACCAGCAAATCCAAGACCTCTCTCTCTCTCTCTCTCACTGTAACTCTGCCTCTCAAATAATAAGTAAATAAATCTTAAAAAAAGAAGAAAGCAAGCAAGCTGCGCTTGTTGGTGCAGATTTTCTTGGTTCATAACAGTGGGATGACACAAACCAGTCACCAAATGGGCGGCTCTGCCGCACTAGGACTCCTCTGTGGAGTTCTGAGCATGCGCAGAATGTGAAATGCAAAGTCCACACTGCATTCGACCAAACCGCCTTTGGGCACTTATCTGGGGTTGTTTCTCCCAGATGCAGGGAAAGTGCCAAAGATTAGTATAGGAATATCTACAACGTAGCAAGAAGTAACTGTTAGGCCGGCGCCGTGGCTTAACAGGCTAATCCTCTGCCTTGCACACCGGCACACCGGGTTCTAGTCCCGGTTGGGGCGCCAGATTCTATCCCGGTTGCTCCTCTTCAGGCCAGCTCTCTGCTGTGGCCCAGGAAGGCAGTGGAGGATGACCCAAGTCCTTGGGCCCTGCACCCGCATGGGAGACCAGGAGAAGCACCTGGCTCCTGGCTTCGGATCAGCACGATGCGCCGGCCGCAGCGGCCATTGGAGGGTGAACCAACGGCAAAAAGGAAGACCTTTCTCTCTGTCTCTCTCTCTCTCACTATCCACTCTGCCTGTCAAAAATTAAAAAATTTAAAAAAAAGAAGTAACTGTTAGAGTACATCATTTATTAGACTGAATAATATAAATGAATAGTAAGCCAACCATATTTTACACGTTTGGCAAAGCACTGGCAATAAAGCAAGCCTTAAGATTCTGTTTAGGGGTTCTGGCATTTTGGCACAGTGGGTTAAGCCATTGCTTGCAGTGCTAGGATGTTGACATCCCATACCAGAGCACCAGCTCAAGTCCCCACTCTCTACTTCTGATCTAGCTTCTTGCTAATCTGCCAGGAAAGGCAGAAGATGATGGCCCAAAAATCTGGGTGCCTGCCACCCTTGTGGAAGCCCCCAAGGGAGTTCTTGCCTCCCAGCCTTGGCTTGGCCCAGTCCTGGATGTTGCAGGAATTTGGGAAGTAAACCAGAAAATGGAAGGTGTCTCTCTGTCTCTCCCTCTCTGTCATTCTGCCTTTCAAATAAATACATCCTTTTAAAAAAACATTTTTTTACTTTGTGTTGCTATGTGAAGGCAAACTGTTGAAATCTTCATATATACTAAACTGATTTTCTGTATATAAAGAAAATTGAAAATGAATCTTGATGTGAATGGAAGGGGAGAGCGAGTGGGAAAGGGGAGGGTTGCGGGTGGGAAGGAAGTTAAGGGGGGGTGGGAAGCCATTGTAATCCATAAGCTGTACTTTGGAAATTTATATTCATTAAATAAAAGATTAAAAAAAAAACAAGATTCGGGATGGGGCAGATGTCTGACTCGGCAACACCCACATCCCACAGCAGAGTGCCTGGGTTTCGGTTTTTTGGCTCAAGCACTTGGGTCCCTGCCAAGTCACAGGAAACCCAGACTGAGTCCCAGTTCCTGGTTTCGGCCCAAGGCCAACCCCAGCTGTTTGGGACATTTAGAGAGTGAACCAATAGATGGAAGATCTCCCTTTCTCTCTGCCTCTCAATCAAATACAGTTTTTTTAAAAATAATTTTTAAAAAGCAGATTAAGTATGATTTAAAGATACAAGATCCTGCATCAAATTGTTATGGGTAAGGAGATAGAGATCAGAGGAAAAAGTCAGAAGAAATATGTCACCACATCTTTCCCAGGGGTTTCCTCTAAAACTCCTCCTATGACCAGCAACCCCAAATTGCTACTGCAGCAAGGCCTACACCCAGAACCAGTGCCTGGAAAAAATATTCAAAGTGGCTGCTATGTCCCCCTGAAGACCTGCAGCCTATCATAATATCATCAGACTAAAATTACCATGGCTAACACCCCAACTCCCATTGTGCACCCGATGTCCTAACACTTCTGAGACTTCTTAAAAATGCCAGAAAATGGGCAGTCACCAAACTCCTGGAAGTCTCCTCCCTTCTCTGGAAAACTCCACCCAAAGCACCACCCCTTACACGTCTAGTCCAGGCTGACCCTGGACCTCATGGAGTGCAGCTCACTCTGGAACATGCTGTATCCCCTCTGAATGTTTATTTTTGCTTGCCTAATATACTTTATTCCTCTGCTAACCTTTCTACCTCATGCTCAAATTCTTCTGTGCATTGGATACAAGAACCTGGACCCTTAAGGCAGCCTCCCAACAAAACCCCTTCCCATCCATGTAAATCAGAGCTGGGCTCGCTGGTATTTCCTGAGAGGGAGAAAAGCAAGACCAGACAGCCGACAAGGGCCAGGAGCCCTGAGCGAGCTGATAACGCACTTACCCTTAAGGGTTACCCAGTACTGTTTCCACTTCCGGCGAGCCACCAGCTCCAGCTTCCTTTCCTTCTGCAGAGTGACAAGCGGCTTGAAGAAGAGCCACCCGGCTTTGCGGATCACGCCCTGCTCCTTCTCAAAGAGCAGGTCCAGCTGCTCCAGCGAGCTCAGCGACTCGCTGCTGGACTCCGCCGTCTCTGTAGACGTCTCCACGTTCTCCGTGTTGGCCCTGCTCATTTCCAGTTCCCGCATGAAGTTCTCATAAATGTTCTGCCGGAGGGGATCGCTGCCGACCGCATGCGTGGACTCGCTCCTCTGAGACAGGACCTGAGCCGAGCCCCCTGACCACAGCAAGGCGGACGCCTGGAAGGGCCACTGCGCGTCTGCATTCAGTCCCTCCGAGCGGCTGTCAAAGCAGTCACTGCCCTCCTTGGACCTTGGCTCCTGCAAGCAACGCAACCGAACACCTGTCAGAGGCTACGGACATCTGGAGTTTGCCTCCCTCAACACAGCACAGATGTAAAACTGGTGGTTGTAACACCCTCATCCCATACGGGAGTGCCTGGGTTTGAACCCTGGCTTCTGCTCCCAATTCCAGGTTTTTGCTAGGTGATGGTGATGGCTCATGTAGTTGGGTTCCTGCCACCCACATGGAAGATCCAGACTGAGGTCCCAGTTCCTGACTTCACCCAGGTGGCCTGGCCTAACCCTGGCTGCTGTGGGGAGAGAACTGGTGGATGGATGCATTGACAGATGGATACATAGATAATCTTTCAAATAAATGAGTATTTCTTAAAAATATAAATAATATTTCAAGTAAATGTGTGCATTTTTTAAAAAATATAAAGACTCTTTCAAATGTTTTTTAAAATGTCACCAGCTGTCCTAAATCTAACCTAAATGCAGCATCAAGAAGTTAACCAATAATTGCCTATTGAAGACACACAGTGACGATTTCGAGTAACATTTGTATTTTCTCTGCTAACTGTGCATCAGTGCCTTCCAAGAAAGAACTCACTTCTTGCTATCCACTTTGCTCCTGGATCTTTGGAAAGCTAAGTTAGAACACTCCCAGCTCGGGCCAGCGTTGGGGAACCTGGGTCTGTGCTATCATGCAAAGACCCAAACTTCTCCTCCTCTCCCCCATGGAAAACCCAGGCCCAGCTCCTGGGAAGCCCCTAGCTCTGGGCAGGTGGACTTTGGAATGCCTAGCACCTCACTCTCCTGGCTCACACAGTAAAAACCACACCCAGGATTCCTTAGCCATGGAGGATGCTGGGGGTAACTGCAGATTTTTTTTCACAATATTTTTAAAATTTAGTTTGGGGTTGGCGTTGCGGCTCACTAGGCTAATCCTCCGCCTGCGGCACCGGCACACCAGGTTCTAGTCCTGGTCAGGGTGCCGGATTCTGTCCCGGTTGCCCCTCTTCCAGTCCAGCTCTCTGCTGTGGCCCGGGAAGGCAGTGGAGGATGGCCCAAGTGCTTGGGCCCTGCACCCGCATGGGAGACCAGGAGAAGCACCTGGCTCCTGGCTTCGGATCAGCACGGTGGGCCAGCCGCGGCAGCCATTGGAGGGTGAACCCTCCACTCTGCCTGTCAAAAACAAAAAATTTAATTTGGGAATTTCTTTCATGAGTAGAATATACTCATTCATTCATACCCTTCTGTTTGAATAGCTACTTTATTTTGTTCTCTGGGGATATCAAAAACATGATCCTGGGGCCCGCACCGTGGTGCAGTAGGTTAATCCTCCACCTGCGGCGCCGGCATCCCATATGGGTGCTGCTTCAAGTCCCAACTGCTCCTCTTCCAGTCCAGCTCTCTGCTGTGGCCTGGGAGTGCAGTAGAAGATGGCCCAAGTCCTTGGGCCCCTGCACCCGCATGGGAGACCAGAAAGAAGCACCTGGCTCCTGGCTTCAGACCGGCACAGCTCTGACTGTTGCAGCCATCTGGGGAGTAAATCAACAGAAGGAAGACCTTTCTCTCTGTCTCTTCCTCTCACTGTAACTCTACCTCTCAAATAAATAAAAATAAATAAATAAATAAACCTCATGATCCTTAACTTTAAATTTTCATCCAGCATAAAATTAAACATATGCAGGTATAAGTAAATTCATTCTTTTCATGATAATTGTTGCTTCCTGTTAGGATTGGACACACTCAATGAACACTGAGCTGACCATACAGACCTGAAAACATAAATATGTTTCTTCAAAGTCTAATCATCATAAAAACAAAAATAGGCTGTTTTGTTGTAAAACAGCAATGACTAAATTTTTTAGCAGAGAGTTTAACTTCTGGATTGAAAGGCATGGACAGTAACTCCGATTTCAAATGACAGTAATTCAGCAAGGGGCTACACACACTCAAGTCCACTCGGCTCCTAGTGAGCTCTCAGCTCTATTTCTGTATGCGCTAAAATAAAAATGAGGGGTGGGCATGTGGGCCAGTGGTTAAGAGCCCACTTGGGACAGCAGCATGCCACTGAGGAGGGCTTGGGTTCAATTCCCAGCTCCCGATTCCAGCACCCTGCTAATATGCACCCTGACAGGCAGCAGGGATGGTCCATGTACTTGGGTCCCTGTTACCCACGGAGCAGACCAGGATGGAGTCCCTGGCTCTGGGTTTCAGCCTGGCCCAGCCCTGGCCTCTGTAAGCATGTGGAGAATAAACCAGCAGGTGGAAAATCTGTCTCTCCTCTCTGCCCTTCAATGAATAACACTTTTTTAACGAGGAATACCTGGCCCAAAGATAATCGACTAAAGGCCTTATTTTGAACATTCCCCTGTGTGGACAAGTTCTCTTCTCAGAACTTTCATCCAGAAATCAAGCTGCACTCGCTTGCTGTTTGCCTTTGCAGGAAAACCATCCTGTGACTGAACAGACTTCCAAATGCCCAGGAGCCATCGGCCACTGAACCCCAAACAGAGCTATTACTAATGAAAACAGTATCTTCTCCTCTCCCTGGAGGCAGATTTATTTATACACATTTAGGGGAACACAGCAAATAAACAGCTGCTGTGAGTCACCTGGCCAGGAAACTTCAATGCTTGGAGTTTTTTTTAAGTATCACTTTGCCACTCTTCAAAAAATCTCCTCGGACGTGAAGAGTACTTGGCATTGGCTAGTATTAACTTTATCTCAGCTCTGACTATGTCTCTGACTCACTGTGATTGCCCTGATAACTTGAAGAAGCCGTAATGGCTGCTTTAAAACAAGCAAAACCCCTGCCAGAGACAGGCACAACCAGGCCAACATCCAGCATGACCTGGAAACACTCCTGGTATCTTTCCCATCAGACAACCTGCAAGTTACAATGCTAACTTTCAAATGATCCGCTGTAGCAGAGCAAGAATTCCGTTCCTTGAAAAATAGCAAAAGATTGCATTTCTTTTTTTTGTTTTTTTTTATTTATTTATTTACTTATTTTTTGTTTTGCATTTTAGCACTTATAACTGATTCTTATACATGGGTATGACTTTGCCCAGTCTCCAGCACACTTCTAAGGATTTCATATAGAATCCAAGTGGCAGTGGCTAACTTCAGGCTAATAAAAGCCTTTTAATAATAACACATCTTTAAACATATCCAGCTAGATTTCCTAACCACTGCGTTATGTGTTTGAAACTAAGGTACCTGTTACATATGTACACAAAGCAAATGCTGGCTTTCCATTCTCACCCAACCAGATCATCAGAAACAGTGGCTAACGTGACTCACTGAGCCAGGGCACCGGGGGAAGCATGGGGAGTGACTCGGGAGCTCACAGAAAGACCAGTCGTGCGTGGTCTCATCTGTGGAATCCCAAACAGCTGCACGCATGGAAGCAGAGGTTGGCATGGCAGATGCCAGGGCCTGGGAAGTGGGGAATGGGGAGATGCTGGGTAACGGTACAACGCTGCAGTCCAGAGAGTTCTGGAGAGCCGTACTGCAGGTGTCCACTCGCTGACACTGTAGGGCATGCTTGAAATTCACCAAGAAGGTGCAACTCCAGGGTTCCCCCCACGCACAGAGCACCACCTGAGGTGATGGATATGCTTCCTAGCCTCACGTGGTGACCACTTCTTTTTTTAAAAGATTTATTTATTACTTGAAAGGCAGTGTGAAGAGACAGAAAGAGAGAGAGAGAGAAAGATCTTCCGTTCACTGGTTCCCATCCCAAATGGCTGTAACAGCCAGAGCTGTGCCAGGCCAAAGCCAGGAGCCTGGAACTCCATCTGGGTCTGCCGCATGGATGGCAGGGGCCCAAGTATTTGGACCATCACCCATTGCTTTCCCAGGTATATATAGCAGGGAGCTGGATCAGAAGTGGAGCAGCCATAACTCGAATCAGGGCTCATACGGGAGGCCAGCATCACCGGTGGTAGCTTAACCTGCTGCATCACAACACCAGCCCAAGTGCTGATCATTTCACACCCACACATTCATCAAAGCATCAAGCTGTATGCTTCAAACACACACAGCTGCCATTTGTCAATAACGTCGTAATAAAGCTGGAGGGCGGGGAGGGACACAAGATGTCTCTGGACTCTTCAGGAACTAAAACAAAAGTGACCAGCATTCCTCACACTCCAGATAAAACTACTGAATCCGTGCCTTGCCCTTCTTCTCCGGCCATCTCTCTTCATCCTACAAAACCACTGTGTGAATTCTCAAGTCATCAGAGTTTAAAATCAAGAGGTTCCAAACCCAGGGTCTCTGCATCCTGAATCCACTCTACAGGAACCTCCCCAGCAGTCATGGCTGCACACCTAGTATTTCCGACTCTCCCCGAGGGCATGTGGCAGGATCAGTTCCCATCTCATCCCTCCCTTGAAGCCAGGGATGACCACGTGCCTTGCTTTGCACAATGAATGTGAACAGAAGTCCAATGTGTCACTTCCGGGGCCAGTGTTGTGGCACAGCAGATGAAGCACCCCTTGCGATGCCTGCATCCCATACTGGAGCTCCTGTTCAAGTCCTGGTTCCTGTGCTTCTACTCTAGCACCCTGCTAATACACCTGGGAAAGCAGTGGAAGATAGCCCAGTACCTAGGTCCCTGCCACCCACGTGGGAGATGTGGATACAGTTCTTGGCTCCAGGCTTCAGCCTGGCCAAGACATAGCTATAGATGCTGTGGGCATCTGGGGAGTGAAGCAGCAGATAGAAGATTTCTCCCTTTTCCTCTCATCTCCCCCTCCCCCACCTCATTTCTGTCACTTGACCAAATAAATAAATAAATCTTTAAAAAAGGAAGCTTTAAAAGCCAACGCGTAATGCTCCTCCTCCCTCTGCCACAGCAGCTGACAATGTTCGAGGGCACCTGCTCCGTAGACCCAGGGTCCTAGGGACAGAGGTGCAGGCCAGAATCGGCGGCTGATGGAAACACACAGCACAGGTGAGAAAGAGGCTGTGCTGAGCCCGAGAGACCTGAGAGGCCTTTGTTACCTGGGCATAGCCAAGGCCATGGACACAACTGCAAATAGACCTGGCACAGGAAGAAAGCCTCTCTGTGGCTGAGGCTGGCATGAAGAGTTTACCCACAGCAAACACATTCTGCAGGGGTGCATGTCTCTTCTACTTATTTGCTTACTGATTCATCTATTTATTGTAATTGGTCTAATATCCTCTTTCAGTTATACTTTTTTTTTTTTGCAAATAAATCTGCTTTTTGACTCTAACTCCCCAGGGTGGTTTTAAAGACCTAATCAGAAAAGGCCGCTCTTTTTAAATCAAATTTTTTTTTCCCCAAAGTCAAAACTAGTATCTCTCCCACCATGGTAAGACCTTCTGACCACTGCCCTGCTCTCATGCAGAAGTGTGTGTGTGTGTGTGTGTGTGAAGGGCGGGGAGAGAATACATGGGAGAGAGGGGGAGAGAGAGAGAGAATTCACACTGACCTGGTACCTTATTGTTGGATGTTATCCCAAAGTGTGCCCATGCACTGATCACATCTTTTAAGGATACAAACCTGACCTTCACCTCAAATTGCAAAAGGAAAACAAAGGCCCATCATGCAGAAGTGACAGACTAGGCAAAAAAGTTCATCTTGTTCACGTTTAGAGATCATCAACTGTGGGAACACAAGCAAAATCTAAAGGGCTGTCTTCTTGGGTCATTCTTTAAGAAATCCAAAATAGCTGATCACCTTACAAACCAGTAACCCCTAAGTAACCCGCAGTAGCTATGCACAAAACCTTGGCCATGGAGCTAAGTGGATAAAGAATGTGTTTGAGATCTCACAGACTGAGCTTTACCCCCTTAACTTCTGGAAGAACTAGGCAGGTCCTTCAGGAGGGACCCCCAAATCCTTGACCCTTGGTGTCCTTTTTAAGATGAGAAGGAGTCCTCGCTAGCTCTACAGTTCGCATTCTCTGATTCTAACCAGTTAGCTCTCAAGCCCACAGGCACACGAGTAGCTCACAGTTCTGGTTTTGGGGACGGAGCTAGGGGCTGCAGTGCCCACGGGCAGGTTGGCAGGGAGCATCTGCGCCTACAGAGGCAAGTGGTGTACTTCGGAAGCAACCTGGATTGGAATGAGTTCAGAAGGGCAGTGTGTAAGAGAGGCCGTCCGGAGGGCTGGGGTCTGTGGGCCCCTTCAGAGACAGGTAGAATGTCCCTCACAAGCAGGCTGTCAGCTGGGGCTGGAAAGCTGTCTCCAGGCCAACCGGCATCTCCCCCACTAGCAGCTTCGCTGCTGCAGGTGTGACCTTGCGGCTTTAATCACACCTTCAGGGTGGGTGCAATCTTTCACTTAGAGCCGGCCAGGGAAGGGGCTGAGCTCCTAGGGAGGCCAGACTGGTTCTTGGAGACCCCGGCTATCCTATGTGATCTTAGAGCTTTAAATCACACCTCCAGGGTGGCTGAGCCCCTAAGGAGACAGCAGACTCCAGGAGACCTCCACTATCTCCATGAGCCCCCATCCAATTGGGGATGTGAAGCCCCAACCCAATGGGCACCCCCACAGAATGACCCAATTGGGGGAAAAATAGTAATGCCTTAAAAACCCAGGACACTTCCTCAAAGCCAGTGTCCCGCTCGGGCACTCGCCCACTCTCTTCTCGGACCAGACGCCTTCTCTGCCCCTTGCCAATCAAAGAAAAATTTCTCTCCTAATAAAAGTTTCTGCCTCTCTGCAAATTGTTTCCTGGCTTTTTATTTCTATACCAAGGAAAAGAACCCATGGGACTGACTCCGGCAACTGCTGTCCCCTCCATGATGGGGAACAGTAAACCAGGCCACAGGCGTCCTGGGTGCACAGGAGAGATGCAGGATAACTGGTTCTAGGTCAGCTCTAACATTTGCATCCAAAAGATGGGACCTCAGCCTCAGAGTAAATAAGCAGATCTTTTAAAAAACTTAAAAAGGGGCCGGCGCCGCGGCTCACTAGGCTAATCCTCCGCCTTGCGGCGCCGGCACACCGGGTTCTAGTCCCGGTCAGGGCACCGATCCTGTCCCGGTTGCCCCTCTTCCAGGCCAGCTCTCTGCTGTGGCCCGGGAGTGCAGTGGAGGATGGCCCAGGTCCTTGGGCCCTGCACCCCATGGGAGACCAGGAGAAGCACCTGGCTCCTGCCATCGGAACAGCGCGGTGCGCCGGCCGCAGCGCGCCTACCACGGCGGCCATTGGAGGGTGAACCAACGGCAAACGGAAGACCTTTCTCTCTGTCTCTCTCTCTCACTATCCACTCTGCCTGTCAAAAAAAAAAAAAAACTTAAAAAGGTAGGGGCCAAGGGTGAAAGTGCACATCCTGATTAGCAAAAGCAGCAAAACCCCAGGGCTGAGCAGCGTGCCATCCCCCTGACAGCAGCGGCTCTGGGGGACCCTCCCTGGGCTCCCGCAGGGCTCACCTGCAGTTTCCTCTTCTTCCTGGAGAGGCTCCCGGTCCAGTCGCTGATCCGGCGCATCCTGGCCTTGAGGGTGTCCTTCTTGGCCGGATCCTCGGGGAAGGCCTTGGACTTGCGGCAGGGCAGGGTGAAGGAGTTGTACTGGCCGGGCTCGCCGCGCCCCACCCTGGAGGACACATCCATGTCGGAGGCAAAGGACACGCGGTTGCTGAGGCTGGCGTGCGCACCCACATACTCGTCGGACAGGCCCAGGTGCCCCGCGGGAGCGTCCTTGCACAGGTCCCGCAGGGAGGACAGGGAGCAGCTTTGGGTGAAAGGCTTCTTGGCGTCGCCAGGCGGGAAACAGGCTGCGAGGCTGGGGTCGGGCGTGCTGGGGGTCCGGAGGGAACCCTCCACCTCGCTCTGCTCGGTCGCGTTGCCCCAAGGCGAGTCGTACCAGGACGACTCGGAGCTCAGCGAGCTGCCCTTGCTGGAGCGCAGGCGGGAGTCGGTGGGAGAGGGGCGGCGGCTGGGCGGGGAGTCCTCGCCACCGCCACCGCCACCGCCACCGTCCGGGCTCAGGGTGGGCGAGTATCTCACCAGCTGCACGGGCGCGCCGGGCTCGGCGGCCCCGTGGTGGCCGCCGCTGCGGAACTCCACCCGGAAACACCCGTCCAGCTTGCCCAGGGTCTTGATGAGCACCCGGGGGCTCGTGCGGTCCTCTCCCGGCGGTGGCGGCGGCGGCGTGGACCCCATGCTCTCCTGTCGGCCGTAGCAGTTGAGGAGGTGCCCGTTGCGGTCCCTCGAGGTCGTGTGGTTATCCGGCGGCGGCTTGTGGTCACCGCGCTGGACGCCGTTCTCCGGGAAGAGGACAGCAGGGTGGCCCTGGAGCTCAGGCCCTGGGCCGCTCGCCCTGTGCCTGGAGTGGCCCGAGCCTCTGGGGCCTTTGCCCGGGGGCCCGGCGAGTCTGGCCGCGGAGTAAGGCTGACTGCTCTTGAAGTGGGACAGGCAGCTGCGGGCCAGCGACCTGGACTTGTAGCCGGCTCCGCTGCCTCCGGGAGCCCAGCCCTGCAGGGACTTCTCATCTTTCGCGTGAACGCTGCGAATCTTCAGGGAGCAAGGCTTCTGCTTCACACCAGGAAGCTGGCTGTGGTGTTTGGATCCCGGCAGGGTGTACTGACTCTCCGAGTTGCCCATCTTCACCTGCGTTAAGGATGGTTAACATCGGGTAAGGGCCAGCGCCTAAGCGACTTTCCCATAGGACAGAAGCCCCTCAGGTGACCCGGGGGTGGGGGGAAAGCAGCCTCTGCGCCCACCTCCACTCGGAGGGGTGGGGGCTCAGGTGGGCTCCTTGCTCATGAGCCACAGGGCACAATTCTGCACTCGGGCGCAACTTTTGAACTAACGATTCTCAAGGAGAAAGATGAACTAGAAGTATCTTTACCGTTTAGTAGCAGATACATGGGAGAGCTAACACCCAACCACCACACAAGCTGTCCCTCCATATCCAAGGGGACTGATTCCAGGGTCCCCCATAAAGGTATCAAAATCAGCAGATTCAAGTCCATGATATAAAAAGGCCTAGTATTTGCACAGCACTGCCTACATCCTATGTAATCATCGCTGGACTCCTTCTCAAGTCCACGGTAAAGTAAATACGAGGTAACCAGCCGTCTGTTGTTTAGGGGAAAGAACAAGAAAAAGCAAGCCTGCCGGCGCCGCGGCTCACTAGGATAATCCTCCACCTTGCGGTGCCGGCACACCGGGTTCTAGTCCTGGTCGGGGCGCCGGATTCTGTCCCGGCTGCCCCTCTTCCAGGCCAGCTCTCTGCTGTGGCCAGGGAGTGCAGTGGAGGATGGCTCAAGTGCTTGGGCCCTGCACCCCATGGGAGACCAGGAGAAGCACCTGGCTCCTGCCATCGGATCAGCGCGGTGCGCCGGCCGCAGCGCGCCGGCCGCAGTGGCCATTGGAGGGTGAACCAACGGCAAAGGAAGACCTTTCTCTCTGTCTCTCTCTCACTGTCCACTCTGCCTGTCAAAAATTTAAAAAAAAAAAAAAGAAAGAAAGAAAGAAAGAAAGAAAAAGCAAGCCTGTGTGCTCAGCACGGACACAATTTTTTTTTTAAAACATGTTCAGTCACATCTGGGTGCAACCATCGGATGAGAGGGCCAACTGCCTGAGGAATCCCGGCTCTGAGATGCCCACATCTGGAGCAGCATCGCCCCAGGGACCACGCTCCAGGGAAGTTCTCACACATGACACTGAGGGGGACGCTCCAAAAAAAAAAGGAAGTTCCCAAACGTGAAGCTGAAATTTAAAAAAGTGGGCAGTGGGGCAGAAGGGGAGCTCTGATTTGGGAGAGAAAAGCATTTTACAACAACTAACCTCCAGAGCTATTCTAGAAACCTCGGGAGTTCTCACTTTAGAAAATGATGGGCATAAGTTCAGGTTTTAAAGTGACATGGGGGGGGGGGGGGGGAGCAGCACCGTGGCTCGCTTGGCTAATCCTCCGCCTTCGGCGCTGGCATCCCATATGGGCACCGGGTTCTAGTCCCAGCTGCTCCTCTTCCAGTCCAGCTCTCTGCTGTGGCCTGGTAGGGCGGTGGAGGATGGCCCAAGTGCTTGGGCGCCTGCACCCATGTGGGAGACCAGGAGGAAGCACCCAGCTCCTGGCTTCGGATAGGCACAGTGCCATCCATAGAGGCCATTTGGGGAGTGAACCAACGGAAGGAAGACTTTTCTCTCTGTTTCTCTCTCACTGTATCTCTACCTTTCAAATAAATAAATAAAATCTTAAAAAAAAAGTGACATGGGATCTAAACTTTCCCCTCAGGTGGCCTTTACTTTAGGCAAGTTGGAGGTAATGTTTCCAATTACGTTTCCAGATAAATTTGGTTTTTAATTCTTTTGTATTTAAAAATGTACAGTCACAGACTGCAAGGAAATGGGTAGGCTTTTCTTTGGCGACACAATCATCAAGCATTTAAAAACCAAAACATTGAACCTGGACATGTGCACAGTGCACCTGAGCTGGGCTTACCTGCAGCCTGGTGTTCACTCGGAGGGAGACGGGAGATCAGTGCACTTCACATGGCTGTGGGAACCACTCAGCGCACTTCACAAGTGAGGGGAAGGAGTCCATGAAGCAGTGCTGAAAAACAGAAATACGAGAACACTCTATCAGGCATTCTACACCAAACCCCCAAACCTGGAAAGGTCTCATATCATCTGAAGACAAATGCTCAGGATCGCTGTCGAAGTCCGAAATGAGGGGCGGCACCGGCACAGAGGGTTAACCCACGCCAAACTGGAGTTGCACCTCTGATCCAACTTCCTGCTGTTGTACACCTGAGAGGCAACAGGTGATGACCCAAGTGCTTGGGCCCCTGCCACCCACGTGGAAGACCCAGATGGAGTTCCTGGCTGCTGACTTTGGTCTGGCCCAGCAGCAGCTGTTGTGGGCCTGTGAGGAGTGAACCAGTGAATAGATCACCGTCTCCCTCCCTCTCTCTCTGTTGCTCTGCTTTTCGAATGTAAAAAACAAAAAAAGGTTTTTAAAATCCCAGATTAAACACCTGTGGACTGCTGATTGCTCAGGTGTCTTGGAAGGTGCAGAGGAAGCCAGATGTGTCCACCCCACCTGGTGCAGATGAGCACCTCAGCAGTGCACGGACATCTGCACTTGCCTGATCAAAGGAGGACAAAGAGGGAGTCAGGTGGGACTGACCCCCACTGCTGGGAAGGCAACCTGCAGATTTATGGAGCAGCTAAGACCACCCACCACAGGAGTGGCTCATTGTTCCCCATTGAACAAAGCCATTGAAAGGGTTTTTGTTTTTGTTTTTGTTTTTTTTAAAGGTGGAATCACAAAGAATAGGCCTTGGCTAAAGTAGCAGCTACAGAGGTTCCACCCCTAAATGAGATTAGAAGTTTTTCTCACAAGCTTGTTAGTAGGGGCAAGAGGCCTTCAGGACAGGTGTGGCTTGGGGTGGGGTAGGGTTGGGAGGCTGGGAGGGGGCTGGCTGCCCTCTGGAGCTCCCCTGAGGGGCCATAAAGCCTTGACTTGTCCCTCAGAGGTGGAAAAGAGCTGCAGGCATCAGCAGTGACTTTAGTTCCTTTTATACATTTCAGTTTTGACTGTGCCACAGTGTTGTAACAGACTACACTGTCTGGGCCAGTTCTACGTGTGCAGCTCAGCAGTGTGCAGTGTTCACCCTGCTCACAGCCGCGCCACCATCTATCTCCAGAACCCCTCTCATCTTGCAGAACTGAGCCCTGCTCCCACCACTCACTGACTCCCTAAGCCCCACTTCCCGTAGGCCCTGCCAACCAGAATCCTAGTTTCTGTCTTTACGAATCTGGTGACTCTAGGCACCATATGAGTGGAATCATACAGTATTTGCTGTAACTGCTTTATTTCATTTAGTATAATGTGCTTAAGGTTCATCCATGCAGTAGGATGTATCAGAATTTCTTGCCTTTTGGGGGCCAGCACTGTGGTGTAGTGGGTAAAGCTGCCGCCTATAGTGCTGGCATCCCATATGGGCGCCAGTTCAAGTCCTGGTTGCTCCACTTCCAATCCAGCTCCCTGCTATGACCTGGGAAAGCAGCAGAAGATGGCTCAAATGCTTGGGCCCCTATACACACATGGGAGACCTAGAAGAAGCTCCTGGCTCCTGGCTTTGGATTGGGCCAGCTCTAGCCATTGCGGCCATTTTGGGAGTGAACCAGCAGATGGAAGATCTTTCTTTCTGCCTCTGCCTCTCTGTAACTCTTTCAACTAAATAAATAAATCTTTAAAAACAACAACAAAGAATTTATCTCCTTCGTAAGGCCAAGTAACATTCCATTATCTGTATGTACAAGACTTCATCCACCCATCCATCCACAGGTGTCTGGAGTGCTTCTAGCTCTTGGCTATTGCGAACAATGCTACTGAGAACACAGGTACACACATGTCTCTTCAAGACACTGCTTTCAAATTTTTTCAGTTATATAACCCAGAAATGCAACTGCTGCACCACCAAGTTACTATATTCTGAATTCTCTGGGGAATGGCCACGCTGTTCTCCATGGGAGCCACACCACTTCATGTTCCCATCAGTGGAGCACCAGGGTCCCAGCAGCCCACTTCCTCGCCAATGCTACGCTCCGGTTTGTTGATAGTAGCCACCCTCGCAGTCATAGCGGGTGCTGGTTTCTGCTTCCAAGGAGAGATGCTGAGTCTCTTCCTGGGCTTAGTGGCCATCATGGATCTCTGGATTTGAAGTTAATGAGAGGCGAGCAAGAGCAATGGACCTGAGTTCCTCTAACGTGGCCAAAGATGCACCTCCTGCCCAAGTCTAGCCGTACAAATACCCTTTAAGTTGAAGGAGGAGGGGAAGCTACAGAAATTTTCCACTCAGGTAGCAGCATAAAGTCTACAGGCTCACTGGAGTCCATTAAAACCGAGGCCAGACTCTCATTAATGCGGCTGAACCAGACAGCGCCCGCGAAGCAGCTCAAATGGTAACTTGTGCTGGGCAGTGCTCCTGCCCCTAGCGGGGAACACACGTTGGCTGCCTGGCCCAGATCTGAGCCACAAGAAGCCTGCCTTTCAAAAGGTAAGACCCGAGCCGTGGGTCTCTTCTCAGCATCTTGGGGATCTGAAAATGGCCAGGAACCCCGCAGGCTGCTCCCAGGAAACCTCCGCAATGCAATGCAATGCGGTACTGAGAGGGCGCGGCGTCTGTTTACCTCAGTCTAGACCAGGGCCCAGGGAGGACCCTGAGGACGATGGGCTCCTGGGTCACCAGGCAACTGCCTCCGTGTGCCTGAGCTTCCCAACTGCACGGGCCTGGAGCGTGGGGCGCGCAGCACCCGTGGGACAAAGCTGCCACAGAGCAGCGCCTGTTCCAACCACTCAGACACACAAGAGCCAAGGTTCCGAGCAGCAGAGCGGCTCCAGGAGGAAGTCTAGGCCCCAGCAGCAGGCTGCAAGCCAAACTCACCACACGACCTGCTTTTTTATTTCATGTGGTACGGCAGGAAACAGGCCACCAGCCCCCAGCCTTTCGGAGTGCCGGGAACCCAAGGCCGGAACCTCATGTCTGCTAGGATGCACCCAATCAACACCAGCCGAATAGAAAGCAAGCACTCCACGTGCCAGCAGGTGACCCCGAGACGGGCCAAGAGCCGGAGTCCTCCCTCCTGGGCCTGCCTGAGACACTGAGGAGCAAACCCAGGAGGGTGGATTTCCATCACTCCGACAGGGAGGGGAGCCCAGGGGTTGACGGAAGTGAGCGACAAAGTACATTTTGACACAGGAATAAGGCAGACCAGCTGTTCCACGTGCCCAGTTAACTCTGGCAAAAGAAACCTTAGCACGAAGAATTTATCCAATATATAAATTTGTTGGCAGAAAGGAAAATCTCTTAGGGAACTGATGTAACGATCGTCCCTGAGGAGTTGGACAAACTAAACAGATGACTTGTCGGTTGTACTCTCGGTGTGATTTTGGTCTGGAAGCAAGAGAATAAATGGGTCAAGTTTGTGGCAGCCTCTGGTCCCCTGGCTCCTTTGGTAAGGAAATTTTCTGGTGTTAGAATTAAAAACCCTTTTGCTGATAGAAAGTGAGTATGAACACAAATAAATAAATAAGTAAAACTGACTTCCCATGAAGTCCTTAAAAAGGAAATGGTGAAAATGTGTGTGTGGCAAGTAGCATGTGTGTGTATGTATGTACATGTATATATGCATATACACAGATATATTATGTACACTAACATGGAATAACACACGAGGCATACTAGCGTATAACAACCCACAGGAGTGAACATGCTATAATCCCTACCAGGTATATGGGTGTGCAACAATACGCACATACGAGGTATATGAATGTGCAATAAGGCCTCCGGCTGACAGAAAAGGAAGTGAAGTCACACTGGGAAAAAGTGAGATACATAAGATGTCGTACACTTAGCCAACACTGCACACTGTGTTGCACTCTATGATTACTGATTGAATAATTACAATACGATACTGGAATTTTTTTAGATTGACCACAATCCATGAAGCTAAAAATCAACCCCCCCAGAAAAATTCTCATCTTTAACTTTCTGCCTCCCTTCCGATCTCTAGATCTCTATCTACATAAACATACTTGGTAGCTTTTTAAGCTGCATTCAAAACCAAGAGGGGGAGCTTTTCTCACACTGTGACCGAGCTCCTGCCCACAAGTGCCCAGCGAAGTGCAGGAATCCCATACATATACCAGCAGTCCCCATAGCCACTGCACCCCCCTGGGTCCCAGAGAAAGACGCTGCTCAGAAGGAAATTCAAGATGTACCTGTTTTTCATTTGCCGTCAGTCTGTGCTAGAATCCTCGTGTAAGATTCCCAAGGTCTCTGCTTGCTTGGAGTACAGCGTCCACAGCAAACACCAGAACCCTCCCCACCTTGCCTGCCGGCAGGGGTGATGGGTGACAGTGAGCAGAGTGCAGGCTCAGGGCCCCCACACAGCAGCAGACTGACGGCCACACAAGATGGAGGAAGGTCGAGCTATAGACCAAAGGCCTCACGTGGCTCCAGGGAGATTTTTATACTGAATTTGGACCCTCATCCTTGCCCGGGGCAAATGCCTCAGAGGGTGTGAAGAGCCAGATAAGAAAAGGGCTGGCTAGGGTTAACCCTAACATTTGTGGTGGGTGAGGCCAGGTTGGGGGTGGGGAAGGCTTCTATCACTAAAGAGGGAAGTCTGAGAATTCTGGTCTGGCTTGTGTCAGAGGGCTGGGGTTAAGACCGGCTTCTGTCTCTGCAGTGGCACATGTCTCAGGCAAATGACTTGCACTTTCTGGATCTCATTTTCCCCATTTGCAACTTGAGGATAAAAATACTGCCCACCTAGCTCCTATACTGAGAATCAAGTGTGGAAATACACGCGAAACTACAGAAAAAACAAAAACTGAAATGCAAGAGTGCTATTAGTAAATTTTAGTTCTACATCTTCTATATTATGAGATCAGATCTTATAACCACTCGTCATTTCAGATATTACACTATTAGTTATTGTGTTAAATATATATTTTTATAGATAAGCATATTGTATTTATGTATAGGCAAATTAGGACTCTTCTAAGATCTACTGTTAGTGTTTGATTTTGTTCAGTTCCTCAAATTATTACTGTTAGTAAAATGGCACAGTCCCAACACCATCCTAGGCGCTAGCCACCGCCACCATTGCTGGAAGCCAGGTAGCCACATGGCCCAACCACCAGCGTCAGCCCCACCCCCATCCTAATGGGATTTGCTGCTCCTACTTCCCTGCCTACACACCCTCTCCCCTCCTGGCAAAGTTTCTGAACACGTGGCTCTCTCTTCCTCTCGGTCTCCTGATCTCTGTCTCTGTCTCTCTGTCTCTCTGTCTCTGTCTCTCTGTCTCTTGATCTCTCTTAAGCTCTCCTTCTCCCTCTTTTCCTTCTTTGCCCCTTCCCTTCAGTCTGTCGGGTTTCCCCCAATAAAGCCTGTCCCTTACTCCGGTGTTTGGTGTGCTTTGTGGCGGCCTTACCATTATAGCATATCCAACTCCTGAATGTGTAAGAGAAGTGTCAAGGAAAACAAGAGCAAGATCCAAGCACTTGCGTTCTTAGAAATACATATTAGAAAAATGTAAAACGTCACCCGAGTGCTCATCAAACAAGTCACATTAGCCAAAAGCAGTCATCCCCAATTAGGGCAATTTTTTTCCCCAGGTGACACTGGCATGTCCCGAAATATTTTTGGAGTCACAACTGGGGTCGTGTGCTGACATGTAGTACGTACAGGCCAAGGAAGCTGCTAAGCAGGCCACAACACACAGGACGGCCCCACAACAAACAAGGATCTGGCCCAATACATCACGGGCGCTGAAGCTCAGAAACCCTGCCTTAAACTTTTACTATTTGCCCATGTCACTGAAAATGCTAAGACGCAAACAGAAAAATGCCTAAAACTATAAAACAAAAGTGCTCAACTCTGCCAAGGACCCAAACTTACAACAACAACAAAAATCTGTAACTATTATCAGAATCTGCTTCTCTCCTGCTGAGTCAATGAACTCTACTTGGAAAGCATGAAGTGGGTGCCAGGCCATAAAGGGGCTCAGGTCTAATTGTAGGGAGCTTTGAACCCAGTGTGGAGAAGGGCGACGTTTGGTCTTCCTGGAAACAGCGCTAAGGAGGTAACACCACCACTGGAGTGGCAGAAAGCAAGCCGCTGCTGGGAGCCTCCACAGCTAAGACCCATTGCTGGGCCCCACTGGTTGTCTTCAGCTTGGCAGGACTCCTTCCAAACCCCTATTAGCAGATGAGTGGATGCGCTGATCTGCAGGAGGTCTGTAGAGAGAAGCTTAGAAGCTTGGCTGGTGTTCAACAGGGGGAAAGTAACAAATCCCGCAGAGGCAATAGCCCAGCTTCTGGCACAGGTCATCACCTTAGTCAATCTATACAAGGAGGATCTCAGAACTCACACCTGTTTAAAAAAAAATTTGAACATTTGCAATATTGCTTATAGAAGTGATCAAACTATGGGTCATGGCCCCTTTTTCAGCCATGAAATTCATTTAATAATTTGATACCAGTATCTTTAAATTTATAACAGAGCAGAGTAGAACATAATAGAATAAAATAGAACAGAAACACAGCAGAGGCAAGAATATAACATACAGAACAGAAAACAGCAGAGTCCATCTCTGTAAGGGGAAAACAGTTTTATGGAACTAGATTCTTGTATTGCTGCATACTTGCTGATATACTGGATTGTAGCATAAAATTATATCTTGATTATTGATCCAAAAATAAACAAACTGAAAAACCAATGACGTACAAAGCCTCAAGCAGCAGTTTCTTTTTCTTTTTTTTTTTTTTTTTTGAGGATTTTTATTTATTTGAAAGTCAGAGTTACACAGAGAGAGGAGAGGCAGAGAGAGAGAGAGAGAGAGGTCTTCCATCTGCTGGTTCACTCCCCAATTGGCCGCAATGACCAGAGCTGCGCTGATCTGAAGCCAGGAGCCAGTTTCTTCCAGGTCTCCCACGCAGGTGCAGGGGCCCAAGGACTTGGGCCATCTTCCACTGCTTTCCCAGGCCATGGCAGAGAGCTGGATGGTAAGTGGAGCAGCCAGGACTCGAACCAGCACCCATATGGGATGCCAGTGCTTCAGGCCAGGGTGTTAACCTGCTGCGCCACAGCGCTGGCCCCTCAAGCAGCAGTTTCGTCAGAATAACACATGCATTCCAAAAAGATTCAAAAGCAAAGTCTTGAGTCTCCACACAATACAAAAGTCATTATTCAAGTCAAACACTTAAGTGAGAGATAGAAGTAGGTAAAGGAAAGTCTCTTCAACACTAACCTGGGCCCTTACCACATATACACTCTAGAGGTAAAGAGAAAATCATTGTGCATTCAATTTCTTCTGAAGAAAGTTGGGAATGACCCCCTCAGGAAGCTAACTCAAGAAGTGTGTCCTGGGGCTGGCACTGGGGCAAAGAAGGTAAAGCCACCGCCTGTGGCGCAGGCATCCCAGGTTCGAGTCCTGGCTGTTCTTCTTCTGACCCAGCTCACTGCTAACGCACCTGGGAAAGCAGCAGAAGATGGCACAAGTACCCAAGCCCCTTCACCTCCATGGGAGACCCAGAAGACGCTCCTGGCCACCTGGCCCAGCTCTGGCCATTGCAGACATTTAAGGAGTCAACCAGTGGATGGAAGATCTCTCTCTGCCTCTGCCTCTCTGTAACTCTGCCTTTCAAATAAATTAAATAAATCTTTAAAAAATAAGTTTTTTAAGTCTTTATTTATTTGAAAGGCAGAATTACAGAAACCAGGAGCCAAGAACTTTATCTGGTCTCCCACGTGGGTGCAGGAGCTCAAGCACTTGGGTCATCCTCTGCTGCTTTCCCAGGCACATTAGTAGGGATGCTGGATTAGAAGTGGAACAGCCGGGACTCAAACTGGCACCCATAGGGGATACTGGCTCTGCAGACGGTGGCTTAACCCATTACACCACAGCACTGGCCCCAAGAAGCGAGTCTTGAAGGATGCATGGGATTCTGTCTGAAGACAAGACGGCCATTTCAGGGAAGGGAAAAAGGTCTCTCCAAAAACACGGAGGCTCCGACACACTTGCCGAGTCCACAGGTGACTGCAGCAAGCAGTCGATGAAGGGAACAAAGACCCCAGCTTGTCCAGGGTAAGGTGACAGGGCGGCAGGGCCTGAGCAGCAGTGCCAGGGACACAGACTGGAGAGAGGTGTGAAACCAAACCCCAGACAGGGCCTCGAATGCAGAGGCCAGTTCACAGTAGGCCCCCATCTCCCAGCCTTCCTCCCTCAGCTCCCTTGGCTCGGGAGAGCTACAAGGTCCTCGTCACCAGACTCAGGAGTAGATAACCACTTGATGGCCAGGACTGTCCTGAGGGGTTTTGTTTAGGGGAATTCCAAGTCCAGGCAGGGGAATTCCAACTCCAGGACAGAAAGTCAGCGCCACTGGCACCTGGCCATCAGACATTCCCTGGAGATTACAGTATTGCTGGCCTACCAGGGACTGGGACACAAGCTAAACGTGTAACTGAACCAAGTCACCACTGTGACTCCAACCAGCTCCTTATGCCTGGCTGGAGGCCCATGTACAGCTGCCCCCATTCTCCGTCCCCCTTATTGTCTTCCTTATGCCCTCCTTAAAAACCCCAAAGCATCCTCATTCAGCAGGATGGAAGTTCTGCAGGTGTGAGTCTGCTACCTCCCCCTCCATCAACAGGCTAACCGTCCCTTTACCCTCAAACCCTGTCCTTGTCATTTTGATGCGACACCATAGACACGGACCAAACTGAGAGGAGGTAGAAGGCAGGAGGCAGAGTGGGGACAGAGGGAGCAGGGAGACGTTGACACGCCTTGGCTCACTCCCTTTGGTGTCCCACCCCGTCCCACTACCCCGGGCAATGCTACAGGATAAACCATTACGGAAGGTCATTTTGGGACTCTCTCTCGTTGAGGAAGGAGCCTACAGCAGTAACAGCTAAGGACCCGTATGAGGAGATCACAGAAGTAAAACATTTGGAGAGCCAGTAAGAGAGACTGTGACAAGTTTACCAGCACTGAGCCTATGAGAGAGGCGGCGAGGCCAACAAGCCCACGAGTGTCGCAGCACCTTCCTGGAAGGCCCAGCCAACTGAGTAGCCCAGCTCCCTGAGCCACCACAAAAACTGAAACTATCTCAGGGCTTTGGCTTTCTGTTTTTGTTTCTAGAAAATATCTTTTCAAATAAAATTACAGAATCAGTATAGTCTAAAAGGTAATAATCCAGGTAAGGATGTTTTCCTTATTTTTCTTTCAGAAATGACCAAAATGCATTTCATTACATTTTCATCCAGGCTCTGTCAAGCAGATTTCTCCCGTTGAATACATCAAATGTTCCATCCCGCTGTGCCTTTTCCCCAAGGCCACTCCAAGTCTCCCCCAGCACACGCCTGCCATCCAGGCACCACCCTCGGACTGCTTCACCGGCCACCAGAACCAGAGTGCACAGCGCGAGCCCCACTTTCAAACAACCCTCTTTTGTAACTTTCTCCAACGGGAGATTCAACATCGTTAGCGTGACTTTGAAATAACCTCTCTTGTTCAACTGTCACGAGCTTCAGCCATTCCACCAAAAGCGAGCCCGACATGGACAAGCCTTCCCCCAGCGTCACAGCAAAACTTCCACGGAAGTTCACGGGCCGGGATCCGAGGCTGCAACCACAGGGCTGCACGGCGCCGCCACAAGGCGTGCGCAGCAGCAAATCAGAAGCAGGCATCGTGCTCCGGAGCCTCAATCACATTCTGTGATCAGAATGCACAGTTGTGGCATTTGTGGCAAGTGTGCCGAGCTGTCCTTGGCAAGACGTTTCTTCATTACACACGGTTCCATTTCAGTTAAAAAAAAAGAAGAAAGAAATAACTGAACCGCATCAATCGCATGTGCTACCTGGTTTTGAACCAGTGCTTTCCCCACCCTCCTGGATGTGCACCCATTCGACTTCAGCTCGGGTTGCTGCCCTGACTCGAGAGCTCTTTTCTGTGTTTTTGTCTTAGGGAGATGCTATTAGTCACCCTCAGACATTGCTGCAATTTTCCTTAACGTGTAGGATTCTTTCACAATAAACCTGGTAATGTTTCAGCTAACAACATTACTGAAACTTGTAGGAGAGAAGAGGAAGTAGTGTTAAGTACAGTTCAGATTTACTAACTTACACCAAGTTAAACCTATGGGCTATCCGAAGTTGATGGACATACAGAGGGAGGGCAAGTGTGCTGACACCTGCCCACTCCCAGGCTGCCTGGGGCACAGGAGCCCTGTGTGCACTGGGTACCATCGTCCCTATCTCATAGAACAGGAATTGTCACCCTTCCGGAGATCAAACCATCTGAGCAAAATCACTAAGGGGTATAGGGCAGACTCAAACCTGGATCTTCGTAATCATTTTTAAAATATATGAAATATACTAAAATAATTTATACTTTTTCCATGCCTTTTAAAAAAATTTATTTATTGAGAGGCAGAGTTAGAGAGAAAAGTCTTCCATCTGCTGGTTCACTCCCCAAATGGCCAAAATGCCCAGAGCTGTGCCGATCCGAAGCCAGGAACTTCCTCTGGGTCTCCCACTTGAGTGCAGGGGCCCGAGCTCTTGGGCCATTGTCTGCTGCTTTCCCAAGCCATCAGCAGGGGGCTGGATTGGAAGTAGAGCATCCGCGACCCATAAAGGATGCTCACACCTTAGGTGGAGGCCTAACTTAGTACACCACAGTGCCAGCCCCATCTTCCATGCTTCTTATCCTGAAATTTTTCTCTGTTCTGTTGGAAACGCACAATTTGCCTTCCACACTCCTCTTGGTGGAGTGGCTGCAGCCAGTCTCTCCCCAAGAAACCACTGTGCGAGTCTTTATGGGGGCTATCCTTTTTGTAACAGCTAAGGCTTCCATAGTCCAGGACAGAGGGGTGGAAATGAACAGAAAACTGAAATGGTATGTGAATAAAGGAGCATTCAGGTTAAAACGAAGCGATTGCACTCTCCTGCTTCACAGGAATGTTGAGCAGACAAGAATTCCATTTTCTGACACTGACGCTTCATGGTCATCATCCTCAATATCAATTTTAATTTAGAGTATGATGTCCCAAAGGCTGAGGGGGTGTGGCCACGATCTAGAAGGGAGGCAGGGAAGGATGCTCCTCAGGACCCAAAGAACCAAGGGGGAACCTTCCCAACGCTTCCGTTCCAGTCCATGCCAAGGCACTGGAACAGTTCCATAATAAACAAACGCATATCATGAAGTCAATGTGACATTCACACGTCTAAGGTAAAATTTCTCATTCATATTCGGCTGCTTCTGCTCTGTCATCTGGCTTCCTTGGGAGGATGCACTTTTATTGACTGATGTAAAGATGATTCTTTTTTTCATTTTTACTTGAAAGGTAGAAAGATAGAGAGAGAGAGGGAGGTGGGAGAAAGGGGAGGAAGGGACAGAGAGAGAGAGAAAGAGAGAGAGAAAGAGACCTTCCATCTGTTGAATCACAACCTAAACACTTGCAATAGCCAAGACTGGGCCAGGCCAAAGCCAAGAGCCAGGAGCCCTATCCGGGTCTCCCACATGGGTGGAAGGGACCCAGGTGTTTGGGCCATCACCTGCTGCCTCCTAGTCGCATTAGCAGGGAGCTGGACGGGAAGTGGGGTAGGTGGGACTTGAACGAGGCATTCTGATACGGGATGCGGGAGTCCCAAGCACCAACGTAACTGCTGTCCCAAATGCCCATCCCTGTTGTCACAAAGATTTACTGAATAGCTTCTCTGTGTCAGGCAGTGTCCTGGACGCTGGAAATACAACAATAAACCAAGCAGACCCTGCTCCCCCAAAACCCCCACTCTCCTGGAGCTCCTATGACAGTGGAGAGAGAAAGAAGCAACCACCAAGGACGATCAAGCACAGATAGAAGGGAATAAGCATGGGCAAAACAGGACTGAAGGGGGAGGGGGAGTCCAGTGACAGAGTTTCCAGAAGGGAGCAGAAGGAAGCCGACTAAAGACTGGCAGGACAGAGGCCGGCACCGCGGCTCAACAGGCTAATCCTCTGCCTACGGCGCCGGCACACTGGGTTCTAGTCCCGGTTGGGGCACTGGATTCTATCCCGGTTGCCCCTCTTCCAGGCCAGCTCTCTGCTATGGCCCGGGAGTGCAGTGGAGGATGGCCCAAGTGCTTGGGCCCTGCACCCGCGTGGGAGACCAGCAGGAGGCACCTGGCTCCTGGCAGTGGATCAGTGTGGTGCACCGGCCACGGTGGCCATTGGAGGGTGAACCATCGGCAAAGGAAGACCTTTCTCTCTCTCTCTCTCTCTCTCTCTCTCTCTCTCTCTCTCACTGTCCACTCTGCCTGTCAAAAAAATACTGGCAGGACGGGAGACCATGGGCATGCTGGGGAAAGAGCATTTTAGGCAGAGGTGACAAAAAGTGCCAAGGCCAGTGTGGCGGGGGCAGGGCAAAGATGAGACCATGAGACCAGAGGGATGAGAAGCCCACAGGTGCAGCCCAGAGGGACGTATGAAAGACTCGGGCTGTGAACGGGGAACCTCGTTGGTAGAAGGTTGTGACACGGAGGGTTCATCACGGGACGGATTTTTAACGAAGATCTGGAACGTGAGTGGCAAGGGGAGGCAGAGAGGACCTGTTAGGCTGTGGCCATGATCCAGATGAGAAGTTAGGATGGTTCAGACCCAGGTTGTAGAGGAAATACTGGAAGGGACAGCACAGCCCGCAGGACTTGTGGGGGGGTGGGGGTGAGTGGTGAGAAGCATCCAAGGCGACGTTGCAACTTCCATTCTAAGCCACAGAGGCACGGGGAAGGCAGAGCAGGCTGGGGGAGGACGCTGGCTCCGAGGTGTTCGCGGGACATGAATGTGGCCACACTGAGTGCACGTTTGGGTCCGAGACTCCAAGGAGAGGGCTGGAGGCACAGCCTTGCTCCTCAACCGTATGTAGCCAGGACTTGGACCACAGCCTGGACAAGCTCTCCACAAGGAAACCAGGGGCAGGCAAGGGGTCCAAGGAGTCCCTGGGCCACTGCAACAGCGGCGAGCATCCAGGAAAAGAGAAACCTGCAAAGGCAGGGAACTGAGGGCACAGTCGGCAAACCGAACCTGGAAGGAAACCAGGAGAGAGCCACAAGAAAACAGTTTCAGGGAGACCGTGAGCAACAGTGTCGAACAAGGGCTGAGGGCGGGGCACTGGATTCAGCAGATTTAGAACAGGGAGCCGTGCAGGGGTGGAGCGAGCCGGGATCAGAGTGTGAGGATGAGGTCAGCGAGGGTGCAGGAGGAGAACGGAGGCCAGGCACAGAAGGGGTCTCACTACACAGGGGGGCAGCGGGATCAGATGGTGGCTGGCTGGGAGCAGAGGCCAGGGAAGGGCTGTTGGGGTGGATGTGCGTGTGCGTGTGCGTGTGCGTGTGTGGAGAGAGTGTGTGTGTGTGTGATGCTTCCTTTCACTTGTGTTTACAATGCTTCTTGCACCTCGCACGGGTGGCCACAGATGACCTGAAAACAAGCCTGTTTCCATTCTTTCCACCCGGAGCTTCTTCCCCCTTTGTCTGTAACCCCAGGGATGTCAGCTACCGCCTTCTCCGGTCCATAAACACCACATCGCTGTAGCTCCTTCTCCGCACCATCTCTATTTTAGAGGTCCTGCCCTTGCAGTCCTGCAGCCAGACACACGAGTGGTGGCCAAGTCCACAGCTGGAGAAGGATTCTTCTCACTTTCTAGACTTCTAGAGATAACCAGGATTGTTTAGCCTTTATCTAAGCCCCAGGAATGTCCTGGATCAACCTCTCCTGCTGCTGAGTGCCCACCACCTCCCTTGCTGAGAGTATCTGTGATAACTCAGTCTATCACCTTGTATGTAAAGTTGAGTTTTCCAAAAGTGCCTCCCACGACACTCTCTTGGCATCAACACCAAAGCTCGTGGGCTGTGTTTCTGCCCCGCCCACAGCCACGCTCTTGCAAGGCGCAGAACCGTATCAAAGCTGAAGCACTCTCTGTTGGCACGGGACCACACAGGGAACCAGAGCCAAAGTCTACGTCAAGGCTGGGACAGGAGCAGGCTGACAGCTGCAGGCCAGCCAAGGCTGTTCCGTCACGCACACCGGAGTAGCACACGAGCACCTCCAATTCTCTCTGGTGCGATCACGGGGGTGATGGCCTCGGACCGAATGCTCAGCTTTGAACTTCATCCTTGTCTCTGACCAGTTCTACAGGTTTCTGCACGTGAGGAGTCAACCAACTGCAGACAGAAAATATTCAGGAAAGGGGCTGGCACTGTGGCACAGAAGGTTAAGCCGCCACCTGCAGCACTGGCTGCATATAGGACACCAGTTCAAGTCCTGGCTACTACACTTCCGATCCAGCTCCAGGCTAATACACCTAGGAAAGCGGCAAAACCTACCACCCACGTGGGAGACCCGGAAGAAGCTCCTGGCTTCAGTGTGGCGCAGCTCTGGTTGTTGCAGTCAAAGGGGGAGTGAACCAGTGCATGGAAGACTTTTCTCTCTCTGCCTCTGTCTCTCCCTCTCTGTAACTCTGCTTTTCAAATATATAAATAAATAAATAAATAAATCCTTAAAAACTTTCAGGAAAAAAACCCGCAACCATGTCTGTGTTGGATATGTAAGACTTTTTCTTCTTGTTATCTCCCTCTAAACAACACAGTGCTGCAACTATTTAACCTTGTACATGGGATTCTAAGTAATCTAGAGATAAAGTGCACAGGAGGGCCTGCAGGGGTTACACAAGTACTGTACCATTTTATATGCCATTCTTGACCATCCACAAACGGCAGCACCTGCAAAGGTCCTGCAGATTCTGAGGCACAACAGTACATGCACACACATACACGTAGACACACACATGTCCCCGCTGACATACTCAGATACGTGGGACATGCCCAGGTGTCCCCAGTTAAGGAAAGAGGCAATGAAAGCAAAGGGCTAACTGACAGGACACCTGAACCTTAGCCCAGCTGAGCAACATCATCTCCGTGACTCGGGACAAGTCACTTCCGCTCCGGGGTACTTCTGTCTCCACCCGAGAAAAACTGTCTAAGGTGCGTTTTCAGCTCTACGATTTTGCCTCACCATACTGTGGGCTACAGACAGCTGAAAGTACAGTATGAGCGCCCTGGAACACCAGAGTCAAAGCCTCCTAATGTTTGTAAGCCTGCTCTAAAGAGGACTGGCCGGGGACTGTGGAGGTGAAGCTACCGCTAGGATGAGTTTGAGTCCCGGCTCCACTTGCGATCCAGCTCCCTGCTAAGGCACACCCTGCCAAGCGGCAGGTGATGGCTCAAGGACTTGGGTCCCTGCCACCCACGCTGGGAGACCTGGATGCAGCTCCTGGCTCATCTGGCTGGCGTGACCACTTGGGAGTGAACCAGCAGATGGAAGATCTCTCTCCTCTTCTCTCTCTCACTTACTCTGCCTTTCAAGTAAATAATAAAGAAATAAATAGGCTAGGTAATAAAAAGTAGAATTTGACAGAAATTCACATTTCTTACTTTTACCATCCTTACTACTGTTGCGATTTCTTTCAATGCCATATCGTGGTATCTAAGGTACACTTAAAAGGAAAAAATGCAAATAAGCCCTTAAAAAAAAAAATCAAAAAAGTCCTTGTTCTGAATGTTCCATAAAAGATTCTTAAAAAAAAAAATCTGACAGCTCAACTAAAGGATTGCACTAACCTGAGTCATCGCACCACAGAAGTGAGTCAAGCAGAGACGGGGGCAGTGCCCCACCAGATATTTAGGCAGCCAGGCTCGGAGCGCTCTCATTCCGCATGTGCAGTGGGAAAAGCTGCGGAGACCTTGCACGAGGAAACACGGCTTTGCTCAACCATCTCGGGCCACCGGGACAGAATCAGCGGTTTCACTGAGTGGGCAGTGAGGAGCCACTTAGGACAATCTCCTCTCAAGGAGCCTCACTCTGACCGTGCACCCCAGGCCCCGCCTCTGCAGGCCTGCGAGAGGAGAAGGCTCTGCCAGTCCCACCCTCTGCACCAAGGTATTGCAAGAAGGGGCTATCTGTGTGCATTCAAAACACGACTCAGCGTGGTGAGCACGGGGTTGAGTCCTAAGGTCCTTCAACAGACGTGAGTGTCTGCCCACAAGCTCTGGTACAACTCGACGTGGGTGACATGTGTTAATCTGAGTGGAGAGGAGACAGGCAGCTTTCGCTCTGTTCCCCTTTTAGAGGGTGGCCGGCTCTGTCTGGGCAGCGTTTGCTGGATTCAAAGGGATAGTAATCAATAAAACGTGACCAAGTCCTCCATCCATCCTCTAACCTGCCTGGACCGCACTCACCATTCCGTCATCACCACAAGCCACAGATAACTCACAAAATACCACAGAGAAGACGGCCCTAATGCAACTGACAAGGAACACACATGGCCCACCCGAAAATGACGCTTAACCTCATTATGCGCAAAGTACATCCGAAATTGCAGAGTCCCTGCGAGTGATGGAAGCCCACAGCAAAATGCTAACCGTGTTAGGAGAGATCCCAGGCGCTTACTTTCCAGCAATTCTATAAATAATCCTCTCCAAGTTATAACAACTCCAGTGAAGCTTCCTATTTCTGTCTCTCCACCTACCAATTTTCTGGGAATTACATGTTGGCCAAAGTAATGTAAAGCAAGACAGCTCTATGCCAAAGCCAGGGCTCCTCGGCGCTGCGCGCATGAGCGCCTCGCATCCAACACCCTAATGAAGGAGCGAGCAGCCGCTGTGGGGTACAACGCAAATCCAGCATTCTGTTCCAGCAAGGCACCCCTCCCTAAATAACAGCGACTCCATTTCTTCCCCCCCCCCCCCAGAAAGTTCAAGACAAAAAGTTAAGAACACACAACACTCCACGGTGAACTTTAAATTACAAGTCTGAAAAAAGAAACTCCTAAAGCAAAGCGCTCACTCAGCTCAACGCTGAAGCCCGATCAGATTATATAATAGCCAGGAAACTACAAAAATTCAGCCTCTGCCACATTTTAATTTCCTGTTCTGCCCTGAAAGAATTAACGGGGGGAAAGACAGCGAAAGAGTCGCTCATGTTCTGACGCGATCACACTGAGAACTGGCGCTTTCTTGAGACATCAGGAAAAACCAAAGCCACACGCTCAGCTTTTGTAGGATTAATTAGAGACGCAGGGCAGGCGACGGCCATCCATCACCAATAGGTGTTGGAAAGTACACAGACACTCAAGTTGGAGGCCAATCACTCCCTTATGCAGAGCAACGTGTGCAACCCAAGTACAAAATAATACAAAACAGATAAATCACACACAGCGATGTGCTGCCAAAGCGTTATTCACAGACTCATTCACATCTCACTTAGAAAATTAAGACTTAACTCCAGAGGGAGGGAAGTAAACATCTATAACCTTACCTCTGCCAAAACTTTGCAAGTAGCCGGTTTCTCTCGGGGTCTTTTAGTTCACAGAAGCACTCTCTCAGACGATACACACATCCACGATCGCTCTCTTCCTACTGCCCACCGTAAGCCAGGAAACAGCGTCTAACACTTCCACTGCTCAGCCGTTGAGAGCTAAAAACAGATCCTGTGCAATGCTGGATGTATTTTTGTCTGCTAGCTACACACCCTCATCATGTTCAATTTTTTCCATTGGTGGAACAGTATGATGCAGACTTAACCAGAACGTGGTTTTCCATGGGCTGCCTGGAGCGCGCAGAGCCCAGGCTCACCCATGACTGGGCTGCTGTTGGACGTGCATTCCACAATGACCACCAAAGCTCCATAGGAACCAGGCTCCACGGTTTGCTAAATAAAGGTTTACTCACTTGAGGGGCGCCCTGGCTCCTTTTTTAAGCCCTTTAAGCAGTCGGAATCCACACCTACCTGCCTTGCGCATAGAGCAGTAGTAGACATTCTGCCTCCAAACCACAGCTGGAATGTCATGGCCATAAAAACCCTGCTTCCAGAGTGGCCCTTAGAAAACGACTCTGTGATTTGTAAAATATCGGGTATACACCTACTCGGTCTCCCTTGCCGGAGTTAGTTCATGTCTAAGATAGCCAAGCTACTGTGTCCTACGCTGCAAGTCCAGTCTGGGACCACTTTACCCAGAACATGCAATACGTCGCTTTAAATAAAACCTACTCATCAGAGGCTATGAGTGTTGCTAAATCTTGCCAGAGCCTTTGATGACCTTAAAGAACACCAAAGAGGCCGGTGCTGCGGCTCAATAGGCTAATCCTCCACCTGCAGCGCTGGCACACCGGGTTCTAGTCCTGGTCAGGGTGCTGGATTCTGTCCTGGTTGCTCCTCTTCCAGTCCAGCTCTCTGCTGTGGCCCGGGAAGGCAGTGGAGGATGGCCCAAGTGCTTGGGCCCTGCACCCACATGGGAGACCAGGAGAAGCACCTGGCTCCTGGCTGCGGATCAGCGCAATGTGCTGGCCGCAGTGGCCATTGGAGGGTGAACCAATGGCAAAAAGGAAGACCTTTCTCTCTGTCTCTCTCTGTCTACTCTGCCTGTCAAAAACAAAAAACAAAGAAGGGCCGGCGCTGTGGTGCAGTGGGTTAACGCCCTGGCCTGAAGCACCAGCATCCCATATGGGCACCGGTTCTAGTCCTGGCTGCTCCTCTTCCGATCCAGCTCTCTGCTATGGCCTGGGAAAGCAGTACAAGATGGTCCAAGTCCTTGGGCCCCTGTAACCATGTAGAGACACAGAAGAAGCTCCTGGCACCTGGCTTTAGATCGGCGCAGCTCCAGCTGTTGTGGCCATCTGGGGAGTGAACCAGCGGATGGAAGACCTTTCTCTCTGTGACTCTGACTTTCAAATAAATAAATAAATCTTTAAAAAAAAAAAAAAAAAACAAAGAACACCAAAAGGTAAAGCAACATTTTCAGGCCATTTTATGTTAGCAATGGGGACAGGGACTGAATGGGAGACCATGGTGGTGTTTTTTTTTTTTTTTTTTTTTTTGGTTAACATTTTTGTTTATTTGAGAGGTAGAGTTATATACAAACAGAGGGAGAGACAGCGAGAAAGTTCTTCCATGGGCTGGTTCACTCCCCATATGGCCTCAATGGCCAGAGCTGAGCCAATTCGAAGCCAGGAGCCAGGAGCTTCCTCCAGGTCTCCCACATGGATGCAGGAGCCCGAGCACTTGGGCCATCCTCCACTGCTTTCCCAGGCCACAGTAGAGAGCTGGATCAGAAGAGGAGCAGCCAGGACATGAACGAGCACCCATATGGGATGCCAGCGCTGCAGGTGGAGGCTTAGCCTAGTGCGCCACAGTGCCAGGCCCGATGTTAAAGTTTTAAAAACATTTTCTACAGAAAAAGTTCAATCAGAAGGTTTCAAGATGAACATAGTCTAAATATATATGTCATCCTTGATAAACATGTCAAGGGCTTTTTAAGCTAACCTTTCATTATTTTACCTGTTCGAAGATTTACTTATTTATTTGAAAGGCAGAATAAGAGACAGAGAGAGAAATCTTCCACCCACTGGTTTACTCCCCAAATAGCCGCAATAGCCAGGCCTGGGCCACACTAAAGCCACGAGCCAGGAACTCCATCAGGGTCTCCCTGTGGGTGGCAGGGACCCAAGCACTCGGGTCACCATCTGCTGCCTCCCAGGTGATTAGTGGGAAGCTGGATCAGAAGCAGGGTAGCCAGGAAGCAAACTAAAACAACAACATGGGATACGTGTGTCCCCAAAAACAGCTTAACCTTCTGTGCCACACCTGCCCCTAATGCTTATTTTAAACATGCAATTAGACAAACATATGCAACAGACAAGATTCTTTTTTCATATCACTGACTAGATTCTAATATAGACAGGTAAGCTTTTGACCCTTTATCTGGATGGGAAAACATATCTCCGTACACAGCCAGATGGCTACAAACACACACACACACACACACACACCTTTTGCTATTTGTAGCTGATGAACACTTAAAGGTGGGCTTCCTAATCTCGACTGGTGAACAGTAAGAGCCATTACATGAAAGCATCAGTCTGATTCTTATAAAAATTAGTCTAACTGCCACAAAAATTTAGATGTGCACCCAGAGACAAGGAATACTTGGTGCTAGTGGAATAGGCCAGAAAACCTGCCCCATTCCAACCTTGCATTCCAGATAAAGACCCCAAACCGGATGTGACTGCACAAGGTCGCAGAGCTAGTCAGCCGTGCACAGCCGCACCACCCAAGCAACCACAGGCCTGGGCGGAAGGCAGCAGGTTGCCATGGAAGCCAAGTCCCATAACATAAAATGTTAATTTGATGTGTGTGTGTTTGAAAATTCTCTAAGTAAACACCGAAGTATGAATGTTCCTATTCCTTTAGACCTAACAATATCATTTCTACTACTTTAAAAAAAAAAAAAAAGGTAAAATAAAATCAGTCAGCATAAAAGAAAGCCTTCTATAAACCTTGAAACAGATGAAAGATTTCTTTAAACCAAGAGAGTAGGAGGTGGAATTATATCCCGAAGAAGGAGGAAATTTAAAGATAAAGGTTTCTGAGGGTGAGAAACCATACAGAAAGAATAGTAAATGCATGGAAATATTTGCATGTCCCCACTCTCTCCAAGCCTGGAGAATTTAAGACAATTTTGACCTGTTGATACAATTTATACATAGACCCCTTTACACCAGCCAGAACTGCCTGTAAAAACGAATTCTCTCCAACATTCCTCAGACATTTCCAGTGGGCTTGCATTGTCTGGTTCCATTTTTTATCATTGAGGTCACTCAAATAACTCTAGTCTTTGCATTTATGAAGTCACTAGGGTTTCCAACAATGCAAGGTCTTTTCAAGTTCTTTGGACTTAGCTCAACGACACTGAAACACACCCAGTGTAATTCTGCATCCTAAAATGACAGAACCCAGCATAGTTCCCAATCATAAAACTACACTTGACCTTCCTAATGCTTCATTCTGAGACACTGATATCACAGGACATATGCATGTGTGTTAAGAGTCATCGGAAATTAAATTCCCTTTGCAAACATCTCTGAGAAACATGTGCATTACTGCTTACGACGTATTCAATTCGGAAGCACACAATCCAAAATGACACGAAGGGTAATTGGGAGCAAACGTTGACAGAATTCGAGTGAGGGGTCTGCGAGTATTCATTGTACAATTCTTTTGACTTTCCATTATTACTGCAAATTTTCTGAATAGAACATTGTTCAGAAATTGCAGATATATACATACATCCCATAATAAATCGATTGGTGAAAACAGCATGTGTGCCTACTCAAGACTGAGCAAAAATGGCTGTTCACCTGATTGTAATCAAGGATGTGAACACCCTGCTCTGTGAGTCCATGCATGTGTGCGAAGGCATGCACACACAGGGTGCAGTGGGAGCCAGAGAACTGGAGATTGCATGTGATTGCATGGGGCGTCTGAATGGCTCTAAAATAAAAATACTTTGAGAGTCACCATCACACGACAAAATGGTTGTAATAAAAAGCAAGATGCAATTTAAATATTTTAGGCTGCAAAACCAGTAGGCCTGGGCTGTTGATCCATTTCTCAGTAACTTAAGATGCTTTCTGTATCCCATTTCCTTCCTGACAAATAAAATAGATTGATAATAATCGTGCCTATTACAAATAAAAGTATAAACAAATAGGTATGAATCTGTAGGCTGTAATAAGAATAACTGATGTTGAAAACACGATTTTAAAGTAATATGAGCTGTCAGAAATAAGCTTGGGGCTGGTGCTGTGGCATTGTAGGTAGAGCATCTGCCTCCAGGCCGGCATCCCATATGGATCAGCTGCTCCTCTTCCAGTCCAGCTCTATGCTATGGCCTGGGAAAGCAGTAGAAGATGGCCCAAGTGCTTGGGCCCCTGCACCCACATGGGAGACCCAGAAGAAGCTCCTGGTTTCAATCAGCCCAGCTCCAGCCATTGCGGTCATTTGGGGAATAACTCAGCGGATGAAAGGCCATTCTGCCTGCAACTCTGCCTCTCAAGCAAATAAATAGAATGGAAATGGGGAGAGGGGGGAGGGGAAGGGGGAAGGCAGAGGAAGGGAAAAAAAGGAAACAGAAATGGAAGCAAGGAAGGAAAGAAGCTCTCTGTGGCTCACTTGGCTAATCCTCCACCTGCGGTGCCGGCACACGGGTTCTAGTCCCAGTTAGGGTGCCAGATTCTGTCCCGGTTGCTCTTCTTGCATTCAAGCTCTCTGCTGTGGCCCGGGAAGGCAGTGGAGGATGGCCCAAGTGCTTGGGCCCTGCACCCGCATGGGAGACCAGGAGGAAGCACCTGGCTCCTGGATTCGGATCAGCGAGATGCGCCGGCCGCAGCGGCCACTGGAGGGTGAACCAATGGCAGAAAGGAAGACCTTTCTCTTTGTCTCTCTCTCTCTCTCACTATCCACTCTGCCTGTCAAAAAAAGAAAGAAAGAAAGAAAGAAACCCAACCCAAACCCACATTCCTCGTTGTCAAAGTCAATCACATAATGATACTGACAGAATATCCCACCACGCGTCATTTTGATTACTAAGCTACAGTCAATTCATGGTAAAAAATAAAATACAAATAATCAAGGCTAAAAATAGAAATTACCTTGGCAGGTATTATGGCACAACAGGCTTGGCCATCGCCTGGAGAACCCACATCCCGTATCAGAGGACCTGGCTTGAGTCCTGCCTGCACCACATTTCCCAACCAGCTTCCAGCTAATGCACTTGGGATGCAGCAGATAACGGTCTCCACGACCCACATAGGAGACCCAGATGGAGCTCCTGGCTCAGCCCCAACTGTTGCAAGCATTTGGAGAGTGAACCAGCAGATGATAGATCTCTCTCTCTCCCTTTCTGTCACTCTGCCTTTCAAATCAACAATAAAAACTATATATTCATATATAAATTATCTTTAAATAAGATATTCAAAAGTTAAAAACCTTTACTCAAACAGGATTCCATTAGGTTAAATAACCTTTTACGAGGGTAAACATCTACCCAGGAGTCGATCACACTCTGTGCAAAAGCCTCAGAAACAGCTCTTGTGCTGAGAGAAACTTCCTCACTCCTTTTGGGGAGCAGCATTTCAAATACCGTGAGCTGGAAGAACCCAGAACCTGAGACGTGGAGCTGCAAACCTTCCCTCGATTAATGTGTGAGTAGAAGCAAGCAAGACCCACAAAGTACCCACAGGGAGATCCATAGAAATACTATTTGCAGAGGTGATTTTTTTTTTCTCTCCATTTGGTCAAAAAGCCAACATCTAACAAGACAGGGATGCCCACTAGCCCAGCAATTGCAGCCAGGGTGCTTGGGACTGGCCGTCATGTCTGAAACTGGAGTGGTTTGACGGTTTGCCCCAACGTGTGATGCTGAAAATCCACGGGAATGCACAGGGCACGTGTGCAGTCTGTCTGTCATTCAATCAGCATCCGTGGGAGGCAATGCTCAGGGCTCAGGTACCTGGGTTCCTGCCCCCACATGGGAAACCTGGACTGAGCTCCTATCTCCTGGATTCAGCCTTGACCAGCCCTCACTGTGCAAACATTTGGGGCATGAACTAGCAGATGAGCGCTCACGCTCTCTCTCACTCTCGCTCTCCAATACAGAAAGTTGTTAAGTAAAATGAGCCACCCTACATGAGGCCACTGCCCATCACGCAAAACATCACCAAGTTGCTGCTAAAGTCCCCAGCCATCCCTCTGTGGCATTCTGCATCCCAGGCTGCCTGGGCTCCCGAAGATGCCTGCACAGCCCGCCGGCCACATCCTCAGTGTGAATCCAAGACAGCAGCACCCTGCGCAGGCACTGGCCATGGACTCCTGCCTCCTGCCCGGGGGGACCCTAGGGACAATGAGAGCCACACCGCAGAAGTCCCAGGAGTAGCTGCTGTGAACTCAGACCTCACAGCCACAAAATTACATGGTCCAAACTTTTGCTCTTTATAAACCTTCTCCTGAGATGAAGCCCACCCCACAGTGATTCCATGTGGGAAGAAAACAGAGCCCATTGCTCAATTTTAAAACTTAGTATAGGGGCCAGTGCTGTGGCACAGCTGGTAAAGCCGTCGCCTGCGGTGCCGGCATCCCATATGGGCGCTGGTTGAAGTCTGGCTGCTCCACTTCCAATCCAGCTCTCTGCTTTGGCCTGGGAAAGCAGCAGAAGATGGCCCAACTGCTTAGGCCTGTGCACCCATGTGGGAGACCTGGAAGAAGCTCCAGACTCCTGACTTTGGATTGGCCCAGCTCTAGCTGTTGTGGCCATTGAAGAGTGAACCAGCAAATGGAAGATCTCTCTCTATCTCTCTCTCTCTCTCTCTCTACCTACCTACCTACCTATCTGTAACTCTGCCTTTCAAATAAATAAATAAATCTTAAAAAAAAAAAAGTTAATATCTAGAGCCAGTGTTGTGGTGCAGCAGGTAAAGCCGCCACCTGCAGTGCTGGCATCCATATGGGTGCTGGTCTGCTCCACTTCTGATCCAGCTCCCTGCCAATGCAAAGCAGCCGAGGAAGGCCCAAGTGCATCCCCGTATCCACATGGAAGACCCAGAAGAAGCTCCTGGCTCCTGGTTTCCATCTGGCCCTGCCCCAGCTGTTGCAGCCATTTTGGACGTGAACCAGCAGATGGAAGATCTCTCTTGGTCTCTCCTTCTCATTTTGTAACTGATTTTCAAATATATAAATAAATCTTAAAAGACAATATCTAATAGGAGTTGACTCAGACAAATCCAGCCAAATCCTTAAAATAATAAACAAAAACCACCAGTGAACACAGCAAGAGGATAACTCTGATTCTGCTGCCCACACCACTGAGAGCAGGAAGGCTGGCCTCTTACATCTTCCCTAAAATTGTGCACCACTTGTGCGGGCCCTGGACTACACCATCACAGTCACTCGATCGTTGTGGATTTAATGAGAACAAAATACATTTTTAACTTTTTTTTTTTTTTGGACAGGCAGTGTGGACAGTAGAGGGAGACAGAGAGAAAGGTCTTCCTTTTTGCCATTGGTTCACCCTCCAATGGCCGCTGCGGCCAGCGCACCGCGCTGTTCCGATGGCAGGAGCCAGGTGCTTCTCCTGGTCTCCAATGGGGTGCAGGGCCCAAGAACTTGGGCCATCCTCCACTGCACTCCCTGGCCACAGCAGAGAGCTGGCCTGGAAGAGGGGCAACCGGGACAGAATCCAGAGCCCCGACCGGGACTAGAACCTGGTGTGCCGGCACCGCAAGGCGGAGGATTAGCCTACTGAGCCGCGGCGCCAGCTATAACTTTTTTTTTAAAAGGAAACTTGAGATGTCTTCAAAATCAACAGTCAATTTTAAGAAAATTCACAATTTAATACTAGCATACTGAGTATTGTTTTAGGGCCACAATAAATCTAATTTCTTTATTATAAGATTTTACTAAGTTTTTTTTTTTTCAAGAAAATCAAATATGCAAAAATAAGTTTTAATAGAGGCAATTATCAGCTAAATGAGAAACCAATGGCATAGTTATAAAGTCTGAGTGTTACATAACAGTAAACCACAGGGCCTAGCATTGTGGTGCAATGGGTTAAGCTGGCGTCCCAAACTGGAGTGCCAGGTTGAATCCTGGCTGTTCGACTTCCAAGACAGCTTCCTGTTAATGCCCCTGGGAAGGCAGCAGAAGACGGCCCAGGTACTTGGATCCCTGCACCCACATGGGGGACCTGGATAGAGCTCCAGGCTCCTGGTTTTAGCCCGACCCTGACCCAGCTGTTGCTATCATTTGGGGGAATGAACCAGCAGATGGAAGTGCTCTCTCTTGCTCTCTCTCTCCCTTCCTTCCTCCCTGTCACTCTATCTTTTAAATAATCAATAAATCCTTGAAAAAAAGTCACAATATTTTAACCAATTACTTTTGTGTAAGTGATATAAAAATATACATCTAAAATTAATTCTTCATAAAAGTTTCCTTTAAAATGACTTGTTTCTTTCTTATAATTTTTATTTATTTTCATTTAGACAATGAAAGGCAAGGAGGAGATGGAGAGAGATCTCCTATCCACTGGTTCACTTCCCAAACATCTACAACAGCTAGGCCTAGGCCAGGCTGAAGCCAGGAGCCCAGAGCCCCAGAGAGGTCTCCCACAGCGGGTGGCAAGGATCTACCTGCTCAGCCTACCACCTGCCGCCTTCCAGGGTTCACACTGACAGGAAACTGGACTCAGGAGCAGAGCTAGGTCTCGAACCCAGGCACTCCGATATGGGATGAGGGCATCCCAGGCAGTATCTAACTGCTGTGCCAAATGCTGGCCCCAAAAGTGATTTTTTTTCTATAGCCATTATACCCAAATTAAATATACTTTTTCAATTAACAATGATGATATATAAATCCTAAATTCTGAAATTAAATAGCATGCTTTATAATAGATAACAGTCATATTTTTAAGTAGATGACAAAATCAGTATTTAAAATCTTGCTGGGGCCAGCACTGTGGCATAGCGGGTAAAGCCACCGCCCGCAGTGCCGGCATCCCATATGGGCACTAGTTCGAATCCTGACTGCTCCTTTTCCGATCCAGCTCTCTGCTATGGCCTGGGAAAGCAGTAGAAGATGGCCCAAGTCCTTGGGCCCCTGCACTGTCATGGAGACCCAGAGGAAGCTCCTGGCTCCTGGCTTCAGATCGGCACAGCTCCTGCCATTATGGCCAATTGGAGAGTGAACCAGCAGATGAAGACTCACTCTCTCTCTCTCTCTCTCTCTGCCTCTCCTCTCTCTGTGTAACTCTGGTGTAACTCTTTCAAATAAATAAATAAATCTTATATAAAAATATATAAAATCTTCCTGCTGAAAAGAAACCTACAAAATGAGTTTCATCTACGGTAAAAAGAAATGTTCAGTTAAAATCGTCATTTGAGAAATATGCTTGTCAAATCCAACTTGTAAACATTAGCCACCGTTCACAACATTTTTGAAGGGTGGTATTGGAACATTTAGAAGAGCACAAATAATCTGCCCAGATCAAAATGCAATTAAAGTGTTCTATTCAGTCTCTCCGTCAACTCAGTATTTTCCTTTTAAGGACTGAAGGGAACCCATTTAGGCTGAAAGGTTCCTAATAAGTTTAATTCAGAGTAATTGAATCTGAGTGTCTGAAAAAAACCAGAAAGGTCATCTACCCAGCCCAATCCTCTTCTAAATGGAGACCCTCCTCCAGCATCCTGAATACACGAGGGATGGCAAGGTCACAGCTCTGTTAGAGGGCGCACTCCGTGGAGACATTACCAGTCCCCGGGACTTTAAACCAGTCCTTCTAAAAGTTCCACTAATGACTTTTAGTCTTCCCAGCATTACCAACACACAACCTCCTCCTCTCGTACGCCCACCCGGCCTGCAAACAACTAGAGACCAACAGAGACCTCGGCTCCTCCTCGTTCCCCTGCAGTCCAGCTTCTCCTTCCCTCCCAGTCTGTCTCCGGGAGGGAGGGTGAGAATTACTCTCGGAAAACAACATAAACAAGGCCAAATGCGTGTTCTCTACAAATCAGAATTCGCACAGAACAGAGCCCTCTCCTGCCTACAGGCCCCTTCTGTTGGGCCTGTTCAATCTAGGGAGGGTTGGGGCCCACTGGAGCGGACAGAATCCACACACTTCCAGAGCCCACTCGCGTGTGCGAGTTACACACTGTTCCCACTTCAGCAGCCAGGAACCCGCCACGCAACCATCCTGTACACCGTGAAGGCGTGAAGGAGAGGAACCGCGTCGGGCCTGAAGACAGAGGGAGAATTTCACTGTGTAGATTGGGGGTCAGATTCGGATACCTTCAGGACCGAGTGAGGTAGGGTGAGCATGCATCGTGTAACACACAGGCGTCGCTTGTTGGCCAATGAGACAGGCACGTGTATTCTCCAGCATGCACACACGTGCACACACACACACACACACTCTTCAGTTTTCCTTGAAATCTGAAACTCTGTGGAAATATTATTAGTTACTCCACATACCACTATGGAGACATTGATAAAAACAATTTTTTCCATTTTCTCCTAATTCTACTAGAAAAACAGCAACCGGCACTTGGTGTTGGGAAGACTTCGTGGAGCGGTGGCAAACTGCCCACAATTGACCCAATCCAAAAGTGAGCACCTCAGTCCCCAAAGGCCCAATAGCATACGTTCTCCCTGACCTGTGATAACTAACAGAGAACCTAAAAGGTAACCTGTAGAAGTGAAATGGACACTTGGAGAAGCAATGACTTTGAACAGCCCTTCTCTCAACTGTTGACAAACAGGTTTTTTTCCCCAAACTATTTGTTGAATTCTTAACACAGAGTTAATCACATGTGTATAAAGTTAACTGAAACTACATCTTAGTAAAAAATAAGAAAGGGAATAGGAGAGGGAGAAAGTAGAGGGTTGGGAGAGTGGGTGGGAGGTTGGGTATGGTGGGAAGAATTACTATGTTCCTAAAGCTGTGATTATGAAATGTATGAAGTTTGTATTCCTTAAATAAAAGGTTTCTGGGGGAAAAAACGAAAACAAAGTTAGCACCTGTACAGCTCCAACTATCTGCTGCCCCCCTGAGAATGCAGAACCAATGTTTCTAGATGAAATGTATTTTTCAAGAAACACTGAAAGCCCTGCATTTATATAAAATTTTCAGTTTTTAAGTGTAGGCAACTGATTTAAATTTCCTTAACACACTCCTCAGGGACATATTTTTTTCCCACTCAAACCTAGGTCATCCACAGCCCAAAACCAGCAGAAGCTCATTAGTTTGCAAGTTCTGATACAAACAACACACACCCAGGAACATTTTCAATTAAAAAGCATTTTAAAACAAAACCCTCAGCAGTGCCAACACCCAGACTTCCACAGTTAACTCCTCTCTCTAGGGGCAGGCACCTCCCACTGCTAACTTGGCCATGGCAACCAGGTGCACAGGCCTGATTTTGGAGAGGGGCCATTTATACATAAGCAGCACCATCAAGACCACAGAGCCATACCATCACCTCGTGGTGCATGGTGCAAGCCTCTCTCCGGGAGCTCCGCACCTGCAGCCAACCACCAGCCTGCAGACGCCACCTCCAGCCCGAGACGCTCGCTGCTGCACAGGGTCACCCACCCACTTTTCTGACAGCTTCCTAAGGAAGTCCTTCTTCTCATGAAACCCAAAGTGGCCTCCCCTACTGCCCCAGAGGCAGATCGAGCATCGTCCTCATCCTCACACACACATCCCCACCAAGTTTCCCGTTTGCTGAAACTAAACATTCCATCGCCTCCATCTTTATTGATAGGACTCCCTCACACACATCCCCAGCCTTGATCAGCCTCCCTGGACATCCGTGGGCATCTGAGGGCTAGAGGAAGGGAAGGAGGATGTGCAGGTTACTCAGCGCCAAAGGCTGCCAGTGGGCCGGGGGCCGGCGTGTGGCCCGTACCTTGTTTCATCCCACAGAGCTCATCTTTGATTTGTATGATTATCGTTGTTTTCCAGATGAGGAAACAAAGGCCAAGTGAAATTAAGTAATTTGTTAAAGCTCACAAAACCAGTATAACTGAAAAATTTAAACCAAGTCTCCTGATGCCAATGAGTATCAGTGTTGTTATTCATACAGAAAATGGTATCTTTGGGCCGGCACTGTGGCGTAGCAGGTAAAGCAGCCACCTGCAGTGCCAGCATCCCATATGTGCGCCAGTTCAAGTCCCCACTGCTCCATTTCCAATCCAGCTCTCTGCTATGGCCTGGGAACGCAGTGGAAGATGGCCCAAGTCCTTGGGCCCCTGCACCCACGTGGCAGACCCAGAGGAAGCTCCTGGCTTTGGATCAGCTCAGCTCCATTCATTGCGGCCATTTGAGGAGTGAGCCAGTGGATGGAAGACCTCTCTCTCTCTATTTCTCTCTGCCTCTGCCTCTCCATGTAACTCTGCTATGGCCTGGGAGTGCAGTGGAGGATGGCCCAAGTGCTTGGGCCCTGCACCCCATGGGAGACCAGGAGAAGCACCTGGCTCCTGGCTTCGGATCAGTGCGGTGCGCCGGCTGCAGCAGCCATTGGAGGGCGAACCAATGGCAAAAAGGAAGACCTTTCTCTCTGTCTCTCTCTCTCATTGTCTGTAACTCTACCTGTCAAATAAATAAATAAAATCTTTAAAAAAAATATGCCAAATACAGAAATACATGTAACACATATATTACTACACTTAATCACAGTCATTGCGTGAGGAAAATACTCTGATAATCCCCATTTTACCAAAGGAAAAATTGAGGCACCAAGAGATTAAATAACCTACTCACAGTCACCCAGTCAAGAAACACCAGAAGCAGGATTGACAAAAAACTCAGCCAGTCTAACTAGAATAAATCTAGACTTCAGGCTTTTCAAGGAAGCGTAATTCAGTAGTGGTTTGTTTTGTCTTTATCTGAGGCAGAAATAGAGATAGAAAGATCTCTCCCATCTGCTAGTTCATTCCCTTAACCCCTGCATCAGCCAGGGCTGGGCCACGCTAGAACCCGGAGCCAGGAATTCAGTCCAGGCTTCCCATGTAGGTGGCAGAGACCCAACAACTTGGGCTCCCACTGCTGCCTCCCAGGGTTTGCATTAGCAGGAAGCTAGGACGGGAAGTGGAGCCACTACTGGAACCCAGGACTCCAATGTGGGAAGCCAGTGTCCCAGGTAGCATCATAACCACTAGGCCAAATGCCTAATTCTCAGAGATTCTGGGCTTCATTCAAGTGTGTGTTAAACACCACAAGGCTAATTAGACACTCCTTCTGATGATTTCTGTGCAGATGATACAAAAGGATCAGTTAACACAAACAAAAACTATATTTGCAAATGAACCCAGAAATGTTAGACAACCTCCTATTTACAAATGCTAAACTCAACGACTGTGAGGAACAACTCATGCTCTAAGGAACACAACTAAATAGACAAACTGTTCAAAATCTCCAGAGAGAGCAAACTTCCTACCCTATGACACTCAGCAGTTTACCCAAGAAGCCTCATCGGACTGTAAAACTCATGCATTTAGTTGAAAAGCATCTGCTGTGTACCAGGTGTGACTGTGGCCTTGGAGACAGGTGATGAATGAGAGAAAGGTCAAGGGTACCTCTCCTCTGGAACTTCCGAGGCCAGGATGGCCATGATGGAGAGCGAGCCGGTACCAGGTGAGAAAGGGAGCAGCCCTCTGCAGAGGTGAGGTGGCACCAGCAGCTGGCAGACTTTCGAACGGACCTCGGGATGAGACCCAGTGGGCACAAAGCTATGCACCCAGGAGAGGGGGCCAGTTGTTGCTGGGCAAGCTTGCATTCAGGTACATGTGCTTCAGCAAACGCCTGCACACCCCACAGACTCTGCGGGCTCCCGGGTCGCACCTGCAAGTGTGACAAACACTGCCGGGCGCTGTGCAGCCTCCCTGTGTGAAGACCTCACCTGAACCCCGCACAGCTGTCAGTCAGCACCTTGGCCTGATGGTCGTCGCTGGAACCCACTTTTGGCTCCGTGGTTGCTCCACATCCGGGTCTCCTGAGTTCACCTGACCTTACAACCCCAACTGGAAATCACGCACGATAGGACTTCAAAGAGCTCACGGAAAGTGAAATTAAAGTTATTTGGTGCAAATTTTTTTTTTTTAAATTCATGCATATAGGTCTTCAGAAAGCTCATGGAAAATGCATACTAGGAAAAACTATAAACGAATTTTAAAAAATCTTTGCACCAAACTAAACTTATCTTCTAATTCCATTTTCCAAGAAGCTTTGAAGTCCCCTTGTCGTCTGCACTGGTCCTGAAGCAGGCGGTCCTAGTGTGTGTGCTCATGACACCCACAGAGATGCAAACGAAGGCTTCTCCACCTAAGGCCCCAGAGAGGACCGGCATCAGAGCATCCCATGTTGAGTGGCTCATCCAGCAGAGCAAACCAAGTGCCTGTGCCACAGCCTGCACAGGCCCGGAGCCCTGCACCTGCAGGGACCTCAGCAGCCGGCACCTGAGAAGTCCATTCCGCTTGCCCCATTCAGACCCACATACAAAGAGCTGTTAACAGAGCTACGGGGCACTGAGTCAGTTAAGCAAAGAAACGGACTGACACACACTGTTGAAGTCTCTGAGATACACTTACCCATGGAGGCAGTGTGGACGACACTCAGTGTAACCTCTCATTCACCCACAATCAGCTGGCGGAGGAGGCTGCTCTGTCATCCATGCGCACACACGACCCTAGCAAAAGGAAGCAAAATCACAGGTAGTGAGCAGCAGGCTTTCAAAATTAAAGCTGCTATAATTAAGCTATAATTAAAGCTGAACCTCTGAGCTTGTCACAAAAAGGGAGACTAAAAGAACAATCAGAGGAATAAGGATCTTCCCACTTTTTTTTTTTTTTTTAAACAGACAGTGAGAGAGAGAGACAGAGAGAAAGGTCTTCCTTTTCCGTTGGTTCACCCCCCAAATGGCCACCACGGCTGGCGCACTGCGCCGATCTGAAGCCAGGAGCCAGGTGCTTCTCCTGGTCTCCCATGTGGGTGCAGGGCCCAAGGACCTGAGCCATCCTCCACTGCACTCCCGGGCCACAGCAGAGAGCTGGACTGGAAGAGCAGCAACCAGGACAGAACCGGCGCCCCAACCAGTACTAGAGCCCGGGGTACTGGCGCCGCAGGTGGAGGATTAGCCAAGTGAGCCGCAGCACCACCCAATCTTCCCATATTCTAATGAGAGAAGTAGATTTCCTGCTTCAGCCCGTAACTTACATGGCTAAGCCATCTGGCAGGCAGACGGATGGATGGATGGAGAGGGGAGAAAGGGAGAAAAGAGAGAGAAAAACAAACAGATGTAGATATATAACAGACACAGGTGATAGAAAAGAGAGAGACAGAGCAAGGTTACTGTGACCAAGCCGCTGCTCCAGGTGTTGGAAACAGATCAGTAAATAAGAAAGTACCAGATCTCTTGAGCTTCATTTCAATGGGGAGAAGCAGTCAAAACAAACAGGTAAACAAGACAGCTCTCCCAGAGGGAGACACGCGGTGCAGCCTCACAACCAGGGCTGAGACAGCGAGTGCCAAGCAGCTATCTCACAGCGAAGGCGGCGCAGATGTACACTAAGTTGGGGAATGATCCCCCAGGCATAGGGACAAGCATAGAGCCCAGTGAGACCCGGCCCGTCCTGAACAGCCCTCGGGGACTGTGTGGCACAGTCCAAAGGCAAGTGGGCTGAGGCCAAGGCCAGGGCTGCCACAGTGGCGAGCCAGCAGGTGTCGGGGTCCTCTCATTTCCTGGAGAATAAGGTCCTGTGCCTGCATTTGACGAGCTTCCCACCAGTCTATTAACACTTGTCAACATCCTCCTTTCTTTTTCCCATTCTTTAGGATGCAGGGGCCATCCTCCTGGGCTGCACATGGAAGAGGTGCCAAGTGCAGCCCCCACCGCCTCTGCTTGCACCCGGCCTGGTCATCACGATTAGCCCAGCTGGGCTCCGAGGCCACGGGCATTCGGGGGCCAGGAGAGCTGGCTTCAGCTTCAGCGGAGGTGGGCAGGAGCCAGGGTTGCAGCAGGGTCCAGTGCTGCCCTCGCATCCTTCCAGTTCCTTTGGGCCTCACCTGACGCCATGTTCAAGGATGCCATGGAAGGGGTGCCCTACCCCAGGCACCCGGTGGGGGCCACTAGCCAGAGCCTCTGCAGCGGAGCCCCGTGGATGGTCACTGTGGCTGGGTGCCTTATTCCCCTGGGGAATGGGGCGCCCAGCCCTCCAGCACGTGGGCCCCCAGAGCACCACAGGCCAGGACAAGAGACCCTGCAGGCATGAATGTATCATACAGTTTTTAATTCTATTTTAAAGATTTTTTTTAATGCTGCATTTTAAGCAAAAACAAGAAACAAAGAAAGAAAATGTAGGGGGCCAGTGTTGTGCATAGCAGGTTAAGTCGCAGCCTATGACATCATTATCCCATACTGGAGCACCAATTCTCATCCTGGTTGTTCCAGTTCTGATCCAGCTCTCTGCTAACGTGCCTGGGAAGGCAGCACTTTGGTCCCTGGCCCCAACGTGGGAAACCTGGATGGGTGCTCTGGGCTCCTGGTTTTAGCCTGGCACAGCCCCAAGCCACTGTAGCCATTTTCAAAGTGAACCATGGAAGATGGAGCTTTCCTTCAAATAAATAAAATAAATCACTTTTTTTAAAATTTTTTTTAATTTTTATTTATTTTTTGACAGGCTGAGTGGATAGTGAGAGAGAGAGACAGAGAGAAAGGTCTTCCTTTTGCCGTTGGTTCACCCTCCAATGGCCGCTGCGGCCGGCGCATCGCACTGATCCGAAGCCAGGAGCCAGGTGCTTCTCCTGGTCTCCCATGGGTGTGCAGGGCCCAAGCACTTGGGCCATCCTCCACTGCCTTCCCGGGCCATTGCAGAGAGCTGGCCTGGAAGAGGGGCAACTGGGATAGAATCCGGCGCCCCAACCGGGACTAGAACCCCGTGTGCCGGCGCCGCAAGGCGGAGGATTAGCCTGTTGAGCCACGGCGCCGGCCTAATAAATCACTTTTTAAAATATAAAATAACTGTTTCCAGAAAGTGAGATGTGTCTTTCTCTAAAGCATTACCTCCCCTCTGAGATGTGCAAAAGAAACAAGGTGAGTAGCCCTTGTCTGAAGGCATTGGACCAGAAGTATTTCAGATTGTGGAGTTTTAAAGATTCTGGAAAATTTGCACAATCTTTACTATTAAGCATCCCCTAATCTGAAAATCCAAACTCGAACTTTTTGAGCACCGGTATGGTGCTTTTTTGGACTGGGCTGCTCCACCTGCACTCCACTGCAGCAACACTGAGGTGCTGTGGGGTCCCAGTCCTCGACAAAGACCACAGACTCCGGAGCCAGGGCACTAACACTGCGGCCCAAACCCCAGCTTCCCCACAACCACCTGCGTGAGCTCAGTCACTATTTGGGTTGGACAAGCCTCGGTTTCTTCAACTGTACAACAGAAATACCACCTGCCATTGCAGGGCCATTCTAAGTACTTAATGGGATAAAGCAGTAAAGTACTTAACAAAGTGGCTGAGACACGTGCCATGTTATGCGGCAATCGATCAGCACCGGGCTCTCGTTGCGATAAGCTGCTGCTAGGAAAGGTCTGAGGACCACAGTGACTCACGCTGCAGAACTCACCTGTAGAACGAGGCAGGGTAGACCTGACTTTCACTTGTAGGATTGCAGACTATCAGAGCTGGAGCAGACCTTTTTCTTTTTAAAAGATTGTTTACTTGAAAGACAGAGTTACAGAGAGGGAGAGAGGAAAAGAGAGAGAGAGAGAACTGATCGATCTTCTGGCTGCTGATTCCCTCTCCAAATGGCCACAATGGCTGGGCATTCGAGTCTCCCACTTGGGTGCAAGGGCCCAGAGACTCGGGCCACCTTCCTCTGCCTTCCTGGACACATCGGCAGGGAGCTGGATTGGAAATGGCATGGCCAGGATCCCAACCTGCGCTCATACGGGATGCCAGCATCACATGACAAACCCAGGGCACCACGATGCCAGCCCTGGGGTGGCAGTCCAAGGACCACTACCTGTGACACAGGCATCTCATATGGGTGCTGGTTCAAGTCCCTGGCCACTCCACTGTCAATCAAGCTCCCTGATAATGCACTGGGAAAGTAGCAGAAGATGGCCTGAATGCTTGGGCCCCTGCCACCCATGTGGGGTACCCGGATGAAGCTCCTGGCTATGGCGTGGCCCAGCCTTAGCCATTGTGGCCGTTTAGGGAGTGAACCAGCAGACAGAAGGTTTCCAACTCTGCCTCTCAAATAAATAAATAAATCTTTAAATAAACAAACTCAGCCCAAGTCCCTTACACTGTATGTGAGAATTTAAAGCTCCAAGAGGTAGCATGATTTACCAGAGAGAAATCATTCATTCAGAGAAACTTTTTAGAAAACTTACATATTTGGTGAAGAATGCTGGTTTTATAGAATAAATTGCATAGTAATAAAAATTCTTAATTCCCATTAACCCAATATGGATAAAAATGAAAGTTTTTAAATGGTAACAAATCTGAATCAAGTGTCACTGGGTTCTATCTAAATACATCCTGGTGACAATGATTTTTTTTTTTTTTTTTTTTTTTGGACAGGCAGAGTGGATAGTGAGAGAGAGAGACAAAGGTCTTCCTTTTTGCCGTTGGTTCACCCTCCAATGACCGCTGCGGCCGGCGCATCACACTGATCCGAAGCCAGGAGCCAGGTGCTTCTCCTGGTCTCCCATGGGGTTCAGGGCCCAAGCACTTGGGCCATCCTCCACTGCACTCCCGGGCCATAGCAGAGAGCTGGCCTGGAGGAGGGGCAACCGGGACAGAATCCAGTGCCCTGACCGGGACTAGAACCCGGTGTGCCGGTGCCGCAAGGCAGAGGATTAGCCTGTTAAGCCACGGTGCCGGCCCGACAATGATTTTTAAAACCAAAAATTGGCATATTTTACTGATGGCCAGATGGTTAATTACTAACCAAAAACTGTAAGTTACAAAATCTGCCATATTTGAATATTTGCAATGCTAGTAATACGGCATCTCAAGCATCTGTCATGAGCTATAGCTTCCACACATTCATTCCAAACACCTTGCTACTCCAGGAACTGACAGGGTTGTGTGTTTTTGTTTTTTTTTTTTTTTTCTGTGCCATGCATATACTACTCCACGCTGGGAATGCCTCCTTGGAGAACTCCTAATTAACCCTCAAAACCCAGCTCATGTCTCACCTCTTCCGTGAAGCCTTCCCTGATTACTTCCTCCTCCAACAATCTCAAGGTCGCCCTCCCCTCTCTCATTTCCCAACTCCATCTTCTACAGGCATCTGTCTTGTTATTTCTTTTTCATTTGTCTGTTTGCTCTGGGAGGGAGGGGCTCATCTCTCTCTGTTTTCCTGCCATCTGGTTCAGCTCCTTCCACAAGGGTGCTTCATAAACGGGTTCATGAGAAAAACCGATTCATCAAAGCGCTCACACAACACAATTCAGATCAGGTAAAACCGAAGGGGAAGCTGCGGCTCAACCACTCCTCATTCTGGCTGGAGATGAACTCAGGCAGGAGGGGAGTATCCAAGCTCGGTGCACACCGACGTCCACCTGGCTCGTCACGCAGATGGAGAAGGTGAGGCCCAGAAAAGACCCCAGAGTGGGAAACAGCGGGGGCATGGAAGCAGCTGCCAAGGTGCCCTTCATGGGTCCCCGTGTCCTTGTCACTGCCTCGTCCACTCTCACATACCACGGAACCACCTGCACAAAGTGTCATCTAAGTGGATTGGACGGCAGCCCCTCTTCCACACACATGTGCAGCCCAGGTGTAGCAATGGGGTAGGGACAATAGCTCACACCCACAGCAGGATCTAACCGGGCCCCTCCAATGTTTAGCTGAGACCCCAGGTAGTCTTGATAAACCAAATCTGTAGTGAAAACTCCCACTTTGCTTTTAGTTAAAAGCTACAAAGAGTGTGTGTGTGTCTATCACAGCAGGTGCGAATCAACACGTCACTCACGCACTTATCAGCCTGAGAACCAGCCAGTCCTGGAGCCCCCCTGACGTCACTCTAATTTAACAGGAATGCCTTTCACCTTTTGGGATTTTCAAGCGCTCAGGATTCTGCCCCTCCCCCAAAGAGCTGGATTTGGACTTTCAGCTGTATTACAAAAGGGGGGGGGGGGGAGTGCATGGTGAGGGGAGGCCACACCGGAAATGCTGTGACACCGGGCAATCTAGAAGCAGGCTATGAAGGCCAGGAGTGAGTCCACAGGCACCAGGGTGGACAGAGCTTTCACCACGGGCACAGGCACTGGGGTGTGGGTAAGACGCTGCAGGGGGTGACCACATTCCACATCAGGTGTCTGGGCTCTCCAGCTGTTTGCTAACGTGCACCTGCAAGGCAGCAGGACTTGGGCCCCCGCCACCCACCTGGGAGACACAGATTGAGTTCCTGCTCCTGGTTTCTGTCCGGCCCAGCCCTCGGCTGCTGTGTTCATTTGGGGAGTGAAACACCGCATGGGAGGTCTGCCTTTCAGGTAAAATGAAAATTTTAAAATGAAATAAAACTTTCACTGCCATCAACCCCATGCATATGCCTCAACAAGGACAACAGGGGGTCCTGGGAGGAGAGGCCCTCAAAGCCTGCACCCCCCACCTGACTCAGCCAGAAGGGATTTCTCACACTGTGGAGCACTGAGCCTGATTAGAAAGTTAAGTGAAAGTATTTATTGCAAAAACTAGAAGGGGGGAAAAAAGAGGGAGGGAGCGAAGTATCGTTATTAGAATTTTATCTATGAAACTATGAAATACACGAAACCTGTTCTTAATAAACTTTGTGGGGCCGGCGCTGTGGTGCAGTAAGTTAATCCTCTGCCTGCAGTGCTGGCATCCCATATGGGTGCCAGTTCTAGTCCCAGTTGCTCCTCTTCCAATCCAGCTCTCTGCCATGGCCTGGGATAGCAGTGGAGGATGACCCAAGTGCTTGGGCCCTGCATCTGTGTGGGAGACCAGAAGAAGCTCCTGGCTCCTGGCTTCGGATCGGCGCAGCTCCGGCCGTGGCGGTCATTTGGGGAGTGAACCAATGGAAGGAAGACCTTTCTCTCTGTCTCTCCCTCTCATTGTCTTTAACTCTACCTCTCAAATAAATAAATAAAATCTTAAAAAAATAAACTTTGTAATAATTTGTTTTTGGACAGGCAGAGTGGACAGTGAGAGAGAGAGAGAGACAGAAAGGTCTTCCTTTGCCGTTGGTTCACCCTCCAATGGCTGCCGCGGCCGGCGCATCACACTGATCCGAAGCCAGGAGCCAGGTGCTTCTCCTGGTCTCCCATGGGGTGCAGGGCCCAAGCACTTGGGCCATCCTCCACTGCACTCCTGGGCCACAGCAGAGAGCTGGCCTGGAAGAGGGGCAACCGGGACAGAATCCAGTGCCCCGACTGGGACTAGAACCCAGTGTGCCGGCGCCGCAAGGCAGAGGATTAGCCTATTGAGCCACGGCACCAGCCTGTAATAATTTTTTAAAAAGCTTTGTAAAACTATGTTTGAAGAATTCACTTTTAGTGAAAAAAAAAAAAACCATGAAAAAAATCCTCAGTGTTATTCATTTCCCCACAGTTCAAGGCTTTGTGTCGGCCAGTGGTTCAAACTGAGGCTTAAGATCCTTTGAAAGAACTCCTATCAAACCAGTGATGCCCCAGACAGATCTTTTCAGCTTCTACATTTGTTTTCTCTGAATACTTAAAGTCAAACACCGCAAATCTGTAAAATGCAATGAAAGAAGATACATATAAAAATTTAAAGAGCAAAAAAAAAAAAAAAAAAAGGTATTTCTGAGAAACTTCTCTCGCAAATGTACACCATCTTCACACGACACCCTCTTTGTAGTGCCCATCCCCCTGCATTTACAAATGCTGTGGAGTTTCTGGGTTGACTTCAGCCTTGTTATCAAGTTGGCAGCTTATCAACTCTGGTATAGCAACACACTGGGCTTCAGTGTCCCAGGCCTGGGAGTGAGAAACCGGACTCCAGTCTCCATTAACCCCTCGTATGACCCAGGTTGGTAGAATCCCCCTTCACAGGGGGATTATTTATGAGCTCAGTCTCTCGGGCCCCTGGAGACTTCAGAGACACAATGGCCCAGCCACTCTGTGTCTCCTACTGCGAGGCAGTAGGCAGGGCTACGTCTCCACGTGCTGAATGCCTGCACCAGCCCCAGCACCCTCTCCCCGTACAAGCGGCCAAGGAAATGGGACACTGCCCACAACAAAGGAGAACTCAGGGCGCCCAGCAGACTCCATGCTGTTGGGGGGGCTGCCATTCATGACAAAGGGATGCTGATTAGACTGCAAACAGCAAGCTCCAGTCAAGCCCGAACAGCAGACTGCACACGGCACAGAACGCATTGCTTACTCTGCACCAACTTACAGCAAGGCCCTTGCTACCTACACAGTGGCTCACGTGGAACACCAAAAAGAATCAATGAACAGCTCGGGGCAGAACAAGCTGGACCCACTGGGGTCATTGTGTCCGCTAAGGCCAGCGGCCCCATCAGCCAGTTTGGTTTTTGTTTAGCAAAGTCATCACAGAATTCCCACAAGGGTTTGCATATCCAGTGGCAAAACTGAACCAAACAAACGTTAGCACATTAGCACTGCGCTGCCTATGTATGGGGCTATTAATAAATTAATTCAGTTCAATTCAAAAGGTATTGAATGTCTAGTCTGTTCCAGGTGCTGTGCTACGTGTTGCGAATACAATGGTGACCAAGAGTTGGAGGTCTTGAGCAGCCTGTAACGAGCCATCAGTCACAGCACATGGAGGTGAGGATTATGGTCCAGGGGGAAAGATGCTGTGCAAGTGGCCCCTAGCCCAGACTTTAAGGAAACCCAAATAGGAGAATACCAGGGCCAAGTGTTGTGGCACAGTAGATTCAGCTGCTGCTTGGGACATTAGCGACGCTTATCAGAGTGCCTGGGATAAAGTCCTGCCTCTGCTTCCGATCCAGCTTCCTACAAATGCCCCTAGGAGGCAGCAGGTGATGGCTCAAGCACGTGGCTTCTGCCACTCACGTGGACGTCCGGATGGAGTTCCTGGCTCCTGACTTCAGCCTGGCCCCCATTCATCAGACAGCCCTCTATTTGTCAGTCAAAGTGCCCACCTTCCCATGATGCATCTGTTGCAGCCAGGACCTGAGCACAAAGGAGCTAAAAGGAGACAGAAGATGAGAGAGCACTCTTCCCACCTTGGACCTCACTTAGAAGAACTGCCCGCCATCTTGGTGCTCAGACGGAGCCCTGCCCTCGTCGTCTCAGAACTTACCAGCCATGGTACCATCTTTGGTTTTTCTTTTCTTCCTAGTTTACGGGCAATTCTCTGGCCTACTCACATTGTGCATTTCTCTATGTCAAGTGGCCCACACTGCTATGTGAACGTGTTCATCCCCCACTGCCAAATAAACTCTGTTTCTGATTGCACATGACACCAGTCTTTGCTTAGTATTTCAATCTCTGTGGGAGACAAGAACCCGGATTAAAAATTAATAATTCCCATCACTGTGACGGCATCGAAGAAAGGATGACTGAGGCAGAGCACTGCTTATCAAAAAGGAAAGGAAAGGCAGCAAAGACACTTCCCCGAGTCTATGTGGAGGCGAGACAAACCGATGTTGTGCTGAGAACGGCCAGAGACTCTCCTGGCTGAGTCACAAGGAGAAACACTGAAACACAAAACAGCACCAAACATTCAAACTCCATCTGACACAGTCAGTAGCAACAGCCATTCGTGATCAAACTAGAGGAAGGTGATCTGGATCCAACTCAAAAGGAGAAAAGCACAAAACATCAAGGAAAACATCAACCTCTGGCAAATTTACAAATTGAAGGAAGGTTTGAAGGTGTGCGGAATCCGTTTTCAACGCGGGAAAGGCAGGTACTGCACACCTTCAATGAGACCAGGCCACGGTCAAGACAGATGGCCGAGGGTGCCCCATCCAGGCCTGGAGGGAGAGCCGCTCCGAGGGCAGGAGCGCAGGCAGTGGAGGAGGATGTGTCAGGCTTGCCAGCTGACCCAGCCTCGAGGAACACGTCCCATGTGGCCCTGAAGCCCCACAGAAGGGCAGCAGGAATAAGAGCAGAGACCAACACCTGTCAGAGGCAGGTCAAAGCATGGATCCTGATGAAGCAAGAAACGGATCGGGACACGCAATGCCCCTCGGCTCCAGGCTATCCCTTGAGCCTTAGTCATTAGGCACCCATCTGGAAAGCAGAACTCAGAAACCAGCAACCCAGAAGCCCTTTCGCAGAGGCACGAGACCACTGTCATTAGTCAATGATGAGCACTACCCGTAAGGTCATCGGTAACGTCAAAAGTGGCCTGGGAACGCCTCAGTGTATTTGCCAAATAGGAAGTGCTCGTCCCTAAGAGAGCTGCAGCACGTGGATCCACAGGGCAGCGAGGAGCTAAGAGCAAGCTCAGGTCTGCCACCCGCCAGTGCCTGCCTCTGGGTCACTGAGAGGCCACCCTACAACTCACGGCGCTAAGGACCGCGGTGAGAACAAAATGAGACAAATCTGAACTACTTGACATAAGGCCCAGAACAAGCTGACGAGCGTTACGTCACAAACGTGAGCTCTCTCCTCCTGTCCTGTTTTCTGTAAGCCTTGCCATGAAACCGGGCTTCCTTTACACTAATAAAAACTCTGAATTATTTTTAACAAGTGCATGGCTAGCGAGATGACTCAGTAATACCAAGGCCAGGACTCAATGTCTGTTACTAACAAATAGGGCAAAATATTTTTTAAAAAATATTTCTCTAGGAACTGAGGAGGTAAGTAAATTGTAAGTGAGAGTAGGTAGGGAACTTGTAAGTGAAAGGGAAATTGTAATTAAGAAACCTGCAAAATTAGAGATTGCTGTGCTTCATTACCTACAATAATATTCTAGAAAATATTTTCATAACATTCTAAAGTCAACAGTAATTAAATTAATTATGGCATGTAGGCCTTCTTCCACCCCAGGCAAGCATGGGAGCCTTCCAAAGAAGCAAGTTATTGTTGATTCTTTTCTGAGCTTAGCATACGAGTAGGCCTTGGGGCCAGCATTGTGGTGCAGCCGGTTAATCCTCCACTTGTAACACAGGCACCCTGTATTGGAGTGTAAGTTTGAGTCGTGGCTGCTGGGCTTCCAATCCAGCAGCATGAAGATGGTCCAAGTGCTTGGGCCCATGCAACTCACGTGGGAGACCCGGATGGCGTTCCAGGTTTCTGACTTCAGCATGGCCCTCCCCCAGCCGTTCTGGCCATTTGTGAAGTGAACCAGTAGATAGAGGATATCTCTCTCCCTGCCTTTCAAATAAATCAATGTTTTAAGATTTCTTTTTATTATTTATTTGAAAGGCAGAGTTAGAGAGAGAGAAGAGGAGAGAGAGAGAGAGAGAGTGAGAGAGAGAGAGAGAGGTCTTCCATCAACAGATCTCTTCCCAAATGTCCAGGAGCTTCATCTGGGTCTCCCATGTGAGTGCAGGGGCCCAAGCAATTGGCCCATCCTCCACTGCTTTCCCAAGCACATTAGCAGGGAGCTGGGTCGGAAGTGGAATAGCTAGGACTAGAACCTGTGCCCATATGGAACACCAGCATCACAAACAGCAACTTTACCCACTACACCACAACGCTGGCCCCATCAAATACATAAATCCTTAAAAAAGTCCACACCACCACTTACCACCAAATGACAAGTACTAACTCCAAACCATTTGTACCTCCCTAAGCAAACAGTCACAGAAACTCTATGCAAAGCATTTCAGACTTTTCATTGGAATCACTTCAAAGGGAAATCACCAATACATTTCCTATACACACTTTATAACTTGTTATTTTATGTGCATCAATGACTAAAACCTCAACTAGAAGATGGCCAGGGGAAAAAGAAAGGACAATGACCATAAAGTTCACCGATTTCTAGTTCATAAAACACATTACAGGAGAGCAGAGCAGGGACAGCACTTGAACTGGAATGTCAGGGCCCCAGGTGAACGCTCCACCCCTTCCACTTCTTAACACTCCCCCAGGAAACCCCACCCTAGTACCTCACACCCCAACCCAGTCAAGAATGATGCTCACCTTAGACTGGTTCAGCTTACAAGTTTTCAACTTTCCCATGGTGTAAAGTGGACCCATACTACCATTCTGTTCACAGTAGTCAATAAATTATATGAGATATTCAACACTTTATTCTAAAGCAGGCTTTGTGCTGCATGATTTTGTCCAACTGCAGGCTGTTGTGAGCGTCCTGAGCACGCTGAAGGCATGCAAAGTTAAGCTAGGACGTGTGGCAGGCCATGTGTATCAAATGCATGTTCCCCTTCGCGTATCTTTGACTTACCATGGGTTTGTTGAGGTGTAACCCCTGCATACGAATAACTCCTTCACACTCTGACCTAACTTGCTGGTTGGGTGCAAGCTGTCACACTCCTGCCTGACACATTCTCCACACTCTGGTCTCTACCAACTCTCTCTGGGACCAATATCCTCTTCTGCACTGCTATTTCAAACTGATTTTCTCAAACCTTGTTCTCATCCCATGCAAAGCCCTACAGATGCCCCAGCAGCATGCGGCAAGGAAAGGAGAGGCAGAGATGTTGTGGCCCAAACCATTAACAAAGTAAACCAAAGAGACAAGGGCGGAGGCCTTCTTGAAGAACTCGTTGTTGGATTTTTTATATAATTCCAAAGTAATGACACAAAAAGGTCAATATTCCATTTAGCGTCTCCTTAATCTTTTAGCTGGGACTTACTGTGTTAATGATATCCCTCTGATGGTAGCCTCATTTGAAAACGTTCTGTGCGATTAATACAGAGATCTCTCTTTTTACGCCATCCAACTTGAACATTCAACCAGACTCCTGTTATCCCAAACACTTACTGCCTTCCCAGGGTAAGAGAGCAGTCAGGAGGGGCCAGAACCGCATTTCTAGCCTGGTGTCCTCTGGCACTGCACCCCACCCCAGCACTCTAGTCCAGAAAAGCTCTAAGATTCATTCTCCACCTCTCCCCAAGACCAGGATCATAAGAGATGAACTGGAAGAAAAATAAGAAAAGACATCAATGTGGGTGGCCCCATCTCTACCTCTAGCGACAACCCTAAGGTTCCAAGGCTATTGCGATCACAACCTCAAAATCAGAAGCCTCTTAGTCCCTTAGGAAGAACTTGTCTATTGTTTTATTTATTTTCATTTTATTTGAAAGTCAGACATCTCCCATCTACTGGTTCACTCCTCAAAAGCCTACAACAGCCAGGATTGGGGAAGACCAAAGCCAGGAGCCCAGAAATTGACCTGAGTCTCCCTTGTGGGTAGGAAGCACCCAGATACTTGTGCCATCATCTGCTGCTTCCCAGAGTGAGATTAGCAGGAAGGAAGCTCAGCTGGAAGAGGAGGAGCTGTGACTCAAACCTGGCAGCCCCCAATAGGACGCAGGCATCCCCAGCAAGCATCTCAGCCACTGCTCCAAACACCCACCCCACATGGGAAGAAGTTAATCAACATACAAGAGAACGGCTTATTCCTAACAATAAGTTAGAAACTATTTAAAATAAGCTCATGTGACATTAACATTCTTAAACTTTATACAAACATTTTAAAACCACAGCACAAGGGCCGGCGCTGTGGTGTAGTCAGTTAAGCATCTGCCTGCGGCGCTGGCATCCCATATGGGCGCCGGCAGGAGACTCGGCTGCTCTACTTCCGCCGATCCAGCTCCCTGCTGAAGGCCTGGGAAGGCAGTAGAAGATGGTCCAAGTCCTTGGGCCCCTGCACCCACGTAAGAGACCTGGAAGAAGCTCCCAGATCCTGGCTTTGGATTGGCTCAGCTCCAGCCATTGCAGCCATTTGGGGGAATGAACCAGTGGATGCAAGACCTCTCAAATAAATAAATAAACCTTAAAAAAAAAAAAAAAGTGCCACAATGCACTATACTGAAAGGACTAACTGAAAGTCAACTAACTCTCAAGGTGGGCATTGGGCACAGCTATTAGGACGCCACTCAGGACCTGAATCCCAAATCTCAGTGCCTGAATTCGAGTCCCAGCTCCACTCCCAATTCCAGTCTCCTGCCAGTGTGCGCCCTGGGAAGTAACAAGTTCCCTTGAACATCCTGCCAACTACAAAGGAGACCAGAACTGAATTCCCAGCTCCGGGCTTCAGCTTGGGCCAGCCTCTGCTATTGCAGACATTTCAGGAGTGAACCAGTGGATGAGCAACCTCTCTCTGTCTCTCTGCCTTTCAAATAGACTAAATAACATTTTTTTTTAAAAAAAAATTTTGACAGGCAGAGTGGACAGTGAGAAAGAGAGACAGAGAGAAAGGTCTTCCTTTGCCATTGGTTCACCCTCCAATGGCCGCCACGGCTGGCACACTGCGCTGATCCAAAGGCAGGATCCAGGTGCTTCTCCTGGTCTCCCATGGGGTGCAGGGCCCAAGCATTTGGGCCATCCTCCACTGTACTCCCGGGCCACAGCAGAGAGCTGGCCTGGAAGAGGGGCAACCGGGACAGAATCTGGTGCCCCTTACCAGGACTAGAACCCGGTGTGCCAGCGCCACAAGGTGGAGGATTAGCCTGTTGAGCCACGGCGCCGGCCTTAAATAACATTTTTTAAAAAGCCTATTAACTCTGGTAAGGGGAGGAGCTTGCCATTAAGTTTGCCCAAAGGAACTTTCTTTTGGTTACATTCTGTGTATCCACGTGAGAAATCAGTAATACCAGCTCCTGATCAGGCATGAACGTAGCATGATGTGGGTAGATCTTGGTATCGTGCTGGCACCATCAACACAGGACAGTCCTGGTTCAGAGCACAAGTCAGCACCTTGGGCTGGGATGGAGCTCCCAGCAGCAGCTTTGGGGAGGGCACTTGACATCTCTTTCTGCATCCAGACTTCTTCAAATCTAGACACTTTGCATCTTCCACCTGCCAGCCTCAAAGGGATGTTGTGGGGATTCCTGATGTCTGAGAGATCTTTCATCTTTGGGGATGAAAGGCGCTAATGAGTATCTTGTCGAGAAGTACTCCCACTCTGCCCCATGGGAAGGTTCCACGCTCTTCTGCTGCGGGTGTCTACTGCAGCTAGGAAAACGTTGCGTTTGAAGTGGAAATCATGATAGACGTTTAATTACGGGGACGTGGGGGAGCTCGTGGTTACACAGAAACCAGAGCCCTACAATTCTCATGTTTTCCTTAGCTGCTCCGGTGGGTTGGACCTTGAGCCTCACTTCCTCACTCTAAATCCAGGTCAAGCACACAAGGCCACCATGAGAAGCAGAGTTATAACCAGAGAAGCTCAAACTGCAGGGGAAAGCCCCATATCACATCACAGCTACATGGATTGGACCTGGCCATGGGCGCAGGGCTTTTATCAGAGTCCTTCATCTGAAACAAACAGGGTACCAGGAGCATCTGAAAGCACAGACAGTCCTTTATAGAGTCCTTCAATCTCTCAACTGTAGGCATAGCAAACGCCAGCTCTTAAGTGACATATAAAAGCAAACCAACTTAGTTCCTAAGGGTGGAGGGATTGTAATTCTCCTGACACTAAACGTTGGTCTCTCCTTGGTAACACTGTTCATTCAACACCAAATCTACCATGAGGACAGACTCTGCAACTTCTTGGTGCTGTGTCCCCTGGCATCCCTTGGTCCCACCCACTCTCGGTTCTCTCCTGGCGGTCCTACCTCTCCGCCTTCTCTCCGAGTTCCTCTGCTCCGCTACCTCCAAGGTTGTCCTGTGGTCCTCGGGCTTCTTCCTCCCCAGTGACATTCTCTTCAGGGCTCCCACCATCGCTGACAACAGCCACGTCTCTATCTCCAGACCCACTCACCTGCCGACTGGATGTGCCGTCTCCATATCAGCGTGACCCACACTAACATCAATCCCAACCCTTCCTTGCCCACCCCCCCCCCCCCAGAACACTGGTCCCCTTCGAGTGCACCTAAACGAGGATCCTGGCTCCTCTGCCTGCCACTCTCAAAGCACAGAAACCTGTTCGTTCTGCTTCTGCCTCCCATACCTCGCACATCAAGGTGGTCATTAAGCGCTTCAGCTCCTACTTGCTCAGCATCTCCTTAACACACGCCTGCCTCCCTCACCCTCGCACCCTGACTCCGGCTTTGCCTCCATCACTCCTGCTTCTGAGTATTTCCAGTCCTCTCTCCAACCACAAACCTCTCCTCCGCCCAGCAGCTGGAGGAACAGCCTGAAACGTCATATGATCCTACTGTTCTCCTGTTGGAAACACTTCACTATCACTCGTCCCTTATCCTTTAAAGCCCCAGACTTGGACCTGGTGCTGTGCGATGCCAGCAGCCAATGTGGGCACCAGTTCGAATCCTGGCTGCTCCACTTCCGATCAAGCTCCCTGAGAAAGAAGTGGAAGATGGCCCAAGTCCTTGGGCCCCTGCCAACCAAGTGGGAGACTCAGATGAAGCCCCTGACTCCTGGCTTTGGCCCAACCCAGCCCAGCCCCAGCTGTTGAAGTCATTTGAGGGGTGAACCAAAAGATGGAAGACCTCTCTCTGTCTCTCCTTCTCTTTTACTCTGCCTTTCAAATAAATAAATCTTAAAAAAAAAAAAAAAAGCCCTAGACTTCTATCCCCGGCATACAGGACTCTTCTGACCATTCCAGCTCCTGTCTCCTAGCCACCAAGTAGCCAGGCCATGCACCCAAATGCCTTCACGCCTTTGATCCTGGCTAAGGCTTTCACACCATAGCCACTTTCTCTCCTTTCTCAAAACCAATTTAAGTGGTTATTCTGAGTCGCCTTCCAAACACCACACCACAGGGATGATAACTCTTTACTTGCAGACACATCACTGCATCCTGTGCAAATCTCTGCTCAAACACTGACCACACTACCAAGAAATTACTCACATGTGTCCACCTGTACAAGGCCACAAACTGTTCTACGAGTCTTTGCCTGGCACAAGGCAGGCAATATGCATGGATTTCCAAAGTTTTAGGCAGCACAACAAATGGGGCAGGCATTGTGTCTCATAGGGTTGAGCTACTATTTGCAGTGCCCGTATCCTTTATCAGAGTGCCCACCTTGAATCCTAGCTACTCCACTTCCGATTCAGCTTCCTGCCGATGTGCCTGGGAGGCAGCAGACAATGGTTCAAATGGGAAACCAGCGTGGAATTCTGGGCTCCTGGCTTTGGCCTGGCGCAGCCTTGGCTGTTGTGAGTGGTTTGGGGAGTGAAGCAGCAGATGGAAGATCTCTTTGTCTGTCTCTTGCAGGCTCTCAAGTGAATGAAAATATTTTTTAAATAAACTTACCTTTTAATTCCATTTTCTATGAATTTTTCTGAAACACCTACATGAGTGATGAGTGTTTAACTATTGACTTAGTAAACAAATTCAAGTTCTAGAATACAGTAGTCCTAATATTTAATAAATCCATACTAAAGTGCTAACCCAAAGTTATTTCACATTCAAGTGCTCTCTGTTATCTTAACAAAAATGCCACCGAGACATGCCCCCTACATTGAGTAGAAAGGCAAGATGCATCTATTCATGTCTGTAATGCTTAGACACACTTTCAAAAAGCATGTCTTCTATACTCAAAACCCAACTGAGCCACTGGGCTCAGTCGGGCAAACACACACAAAGCAACTTCTTGGGAGCTGAGTCTACTCACTCCTCAGCTGTCATCATCCTAACACAAATTTTCCCTTTTTTTTTTTTTTTTAAAGATTTTTATTTTTATTTATTTGAAAGGCAGAGTTAGAGAGTTAGAGAGAGAGAGAGAATATCTTCCATCTGCTGGTTCACTCCCCAAATGCCAGCAATGGCTAAGGCTGGGCCAGGCCAAAGTTAGGAGCCAGGAGCCTCACTCAGGTCTCCCACACAGGTTGCATGAGCCCAAAGACTTGGCCCATCTTTTGCTGCTTTCCCAGGTGCATTAGCAGGGAGCTGGATCAGAAGTGGAGCAGCCAGAACTCAAACCGGCTGCTTAACCCCCTGCGCCACAGCACTGGCCCCATAAATTTTCCTTTGACAGACAAAGACACTCTGGGGCCTAGGCTGTTGTGCAGTGAATTACACTGCCGCCTGCTGTGCCAGCATCCCACACAGGCACTGGTTCGAGTCCCAGCTACTCCACTTCTGATGGGATCCCTGCTAATGCTCCTGTGACAGCAGCGGGAGCTCCTGGCTCCTGGCTCCAGACATCGGGGGAGTGAGCCAGCAGATGCACGACCTCTTTCTCTCTCTGCAACTTTGCCTTTCAAATAAATAAAGGAAGTCTATTAAAAAAAAAAAGACAAAGACACTCAATTTGCCGCAATGTTTTTAAGGCTCTTTGCCCTTATTTATCATTGCCCCTTTTGATTCACTGTAAGGAAATTCCTGTGGCACTGTCTTAAATTTGAGGATACACTTACCAGAGAATTTTAAATTTTTTTGATTGTCAAATTAATTTACTGATGTGCATAAAAAGGCAACATTTGTGTACTAGGGTACTTCAAACACCTGTGGGAAATGCACATTACCTTTTTTGTTGTTCATAGAATCAGAAGTCTAACAAGTAAAAAGCAAAAAGACCCTAGCGTAGTAGGAGTACAGACAATGGCTATAAACAATGATTGAACAGAGAAGTGACCATCTCACCCATATACAGTACATTTTGAGGTAATCACAGATCATTAACAATATAGTATGTAACACTCTTAACCACTGGTTTGACAAATGTATAAAGTTTTACAAAACTGTATTTGCACCAATACTTATATACACAGACATTTCTTTCTTTGTTGTTCATATATACATATATATGTATATCTATATTTTTTTTTTACAAGCAGAGTGAACAGTGAGAGAGAGAGAGAGACAGAGAGAAAGGTCTTCCTTTTGCCGTTGGTTCACCCTCCAATGGCCGCCGCCGGCCGGCGCACTGCGCTGTTCCAAAGGCAGGAGCCAGGTGCTTCTCCTGGTCTCCCATGTGGGTGCAGGGCCCAAGCACTCAGGCCATCCTCCACTGCCTTCCCAGGCCACAGCAGAGAGCTGGCCTGGAAGAGGGGCAACTGGGACAGAATCCGGCATCTCGACCGGGACTAGAACCTGGTGTGCCAGCGCCGCTAGGCAGAGGACTAGCCTATTGAGCCACGGCACCGGCCAATTGTTCATATGTTTTTAAAATTTAGATCGCACACATAAGGAAGAACATGTGATATTTGTCTTTCTAGATCCAGCTTATTTCACTCAACATGAAGGTCTCCGGTTAAATTCATTTTGCTGCAAATGGGAGAACTTCATTCTTTTTTATACCTGAATAATATTCCACTGTGTATATATATCACATTTTCTTTATGCATTCACATCAGAGATATTTCTAATGACTACTGAGTTCATGTTACAGGGTCAAAAGACAACGGCCAAAGGAATCGATTTTCAGCTTAAGAAAGACACCTCTGTCCAGACAGCACATGGCAGAGCTAGACAGCACACAGGGCTGCCAGAAGCCCCGTCCTAGTTACAGGACAGCATGACACAGTTGTCTTCAATATCTCTACTGCTTCCATTTTCTCAAATCATGGGACACTACGTCAGGACTCAATCTGATGACAGAGCAAACTGCCTGGGTTTTTTTTTTCTAATATATTACAGCTGTTATGCAAAGATAAGTGCAGTACTGGGTTACTTCCCCCCAGACTAAAATCACTGGATATGGTGATACAGGCCATCAACCCTTTTGTACAATTTCACAACACAAATCCTCATTGACGTCCATTTCTTAGTTTCCTTTGGTGTCTACCTTCCAAGGGACACAACATGCTAACATTTCACCGAGATTACATGCAAGGGTATCCCGCTCTCTAGAATCTCTGAGGAGCTGCCACCAAGCTGGGCCATCCTTGCCTTCCAGTGAATGCAGCTCTGCTCATTCTCCGAGCAAACTCAAATCAAGCAATGGGACAGCAGCAGTCAAGTTTACCAACAGCTACCAGGGTTGCAAGAGACCAGGCAGCTTCTTCACACCCACAAAACTGCCTGAACAGGGAAATGCAACTGACACATTTGAGTAGCTGATACAGGTTAGACACCAACAAGAGAGCAAGTGTTCTCTGAATTTAGGGCAGGATGGGCTGAGCATCCCGGATCCAAAATGCCCAGGACCAGAAGTGTTTCAGATTTTGAAAATTTTCAGATTTTGAAATATGTTTATAGACTTCATTGGTTGAGCATCCCTAACCCAAAAATCTAACTACCAAAAAGCTCCAAAACCCAAAAGCTTCTGAGCTGCATGATGGAACGCAAAAGGACTCGAATTTTGGACTTTGGATTTTCAGATTAGGGATGCTCAACTTGTACTGAATTCAAATCCCAACCCCACCACCTTCTTAGTCAACGCTGAGGTGACCCACTCCCAGGGCCGCAGTGATGAGAGGGTTAACGTGCAGTAAGCACTCAGCAGGAGGCTGACTTAGAGCAGACACAGAGACAGGGGAACCTTGGGAGGAAACACGGACGTGAGGGCCAGGAGGACCAGGGACTGAGAGCCAGAGCCCACCAGGAGACGGGTGTCATCTTCATGAGAACCGAGTTTGATTGCTTGAGGATGCTGGACCTCTCCCAGAGGGAAAGAAGAAAACTCAACCCAGTTTTATTTAAACGTCGAAGGAGGAGACCTCAGCAGACACCTGGGTCCCAACTCCAAGAAAAGTAACTTCAGAGAAGCAAAACCAACCCAACAACCGAATCGGCACGGACACAGGCCCCTTGCGGGGTCTGGGCAGGAGGGACAGCCACAGAGGTTTGCTGCTCCGCCAGGTAGAAAATCCGCATCCCCTGTGCCACATCAGAGCGAGCTGCTCAGTGGGGTCCTGCTGACGATGCCGTGGCTGCACCCTAAGGTGCTCTGTGAAGCCTTTCCTGAGAACCCTAGGAACGCAGCAACCTGGGGTGATCGTAAACACGTGCAGGGAACCAATCGGCAACTCTTCAACACAACAGTTAGACGGCAGGGAGCCATGCAAGACAAGACTGTCTGCAGAACGTTTTTTTTTAGGTTTATTGTGAAAGTCTGGGCTTGTTTCCCATGTCTGAAATCCAAGTCTATTACAAAGGCTAAAAACGAAAGGCGAACCAGAGCCAGACAGGAAAGTCATACCAGAAAAACGAGGTAGAAGCGCCGTAAAATACTGAGGCCCGTCCACCGAAACCTCTGAGAGTCTAAGCCGTTACACACCCCCTCCTCCTGCAGGGAGAAATTCTTCCAGGCCACGACATCATGCGGGTAGAATCACACAGATGTCGCAGGTGCCCACGCTCTGAGCCTTCACGGTCTCCCATGTCACGTGATGTAAACAATAAACAAAAAAATCAACAAAACAAGACCCTGACCAAGGTGCACAAAACTAGAAACAAGGAGGAAACTATTTTTTTTTAAGATTTATTTATTTATTTGAAAGTCAGAGTTACACATCAGAGGAGAGGCAGAGAGATAGAGAGAGGTCTTCCATCTGATGGTTCACTCCCCAATTGGCTGCAATGGCCAGAGCTGTGCCAATCTGAAGCAAGGAGCCAGGAGCTTCCTCCAGGTCTCCTGTGCAGGTGCAAGGGCCCAAGGACTTGGGCCATCTTGTACTGCTTTCCCAGGCCATAGCAGAGAGCTGGATGGGAAGTGGAGCAGCCAGGATTGGAACTAGCACCCGTATGGGATGCCAGCGCTCAGGTCAGGGCATTAACCCACTGCACCACAGTGCCAGCCCCTAACGAGGAAACTTCTAAAGGGGCGGAGAGTGGTGAGGGTTGGGGAAGGAGGACAGAGTGACTGTTCAACGCAGTGGCCAAGGTGCCGCCTGGGAAACCCCCATGACATATCCAAGGGCCTGGTGTGAGTCCCACTCCACTTCTGATTCAGCTTTCCACTAATGTCGATGGCTCATGTACCTGCTTCCTGCCACCCACACGGGAGATCCAGATGGACTTCTGGGCTACTGGCTTTGGTCTGGCCCAGCCCCACCCATGCCAGGCATTTGGAGTGTGAACCAGTGGAGGGGGATGGAGGCAGGGAGCAGACAGGAAGACAAGGGACAGAGGAGAGAAAAGGAGGACAAGCCAAGAAGAGCTGGCTGTCCTCACTACAGTAGTAACCGGGGCTGGAAATGGAACAGAGGAACCACAGAGAGTTCACAGAAAACCTGAACTTAAAAGATAAGTGTATTTTGGTGCAAAAAAAAAAAAAAAAGTACAATCCATGCATAATTTTTTCACAAAAAATGCCTATTTTCCATAAACTTTAAGATTCCTTCTACATGGATTTCAGACTTTTATGTACCCAAATCAATGTATTTTAATTATATTTTCCACAAATGTTTTTGAGATGTACCTAAAAGAAGGATTCCTTGACTTTTCCAGTGTGCCTGCACACAAGTTAGTAAATCACACTGGCCAAGGATGTATATCCACGTAACCCAGTTTTAATGCTCAACCTCTGTCCATTTTCCACCTGGAATTACTCAAAAGCATTTTGCCCCATTGAGAAACCAAGTCGTGGCCTCAGTCATAAAATCCCGAGCAAGACACTCCCCACTGTGCCTGCCTACTCGCACACTGCCCTTGGTTCTGGGCCAAACTGAAAGTTGTGAGGACGTCAAGTATTCGAACTCCAACTCAGACTACATTCATAGCTCACCATGGAGGCAGAAGCAAGCCAGATCTATAAAGCCAGACACATCGGGATTTGATTTTTTAGCGATGTTTAAGAGACGGTACTCTTTGAGTTATGCAGTGTTCATATCTGGAGCTGCAGAAGCTGGACTCCAAATTTAACTCTGCTTCAGGTTCATTTCTCACGTGTGTGATACTGCACTTCACATTATTTCACTCTAATACTTACCAGGAACACTCCCATGCTATATTGGCAAAGCAAGCTTTTTGGGTAATTATCAAACCTGCACAGAGTGAAAGAAGCTGAAAAAGAATTCACAGGAAAATTTGTTCATTGCCAATAAAACTCTACAACCAAGACAGCAGGTTACTTAATCACTCATAGCTATCCAGAGACAGCTATCAATGTCTGAAGCTACAAGATAGCTGTCTGGGGCCAGCATTGCGGCACAGTGGGTCAATCCCTTGCTGGGGATGCTGGCACCCCAAATGAACATTGATTCAAATCCTGGCTGCTCTGTTTCCAATCCCTACTAATGCACTTGGGAAAGCAGCAGATGATGACCCAAGTACTGGGGACCCTGTCACCCATGTGGAGGTTCTGAAGGAGTTCCAGGCTCCTGGTTTAGGGCTGGCCCAGCCCTGGCCATTTGGGGAGTGAACCAGAGGATGGAAGATCTGTGTGTGTGTGTGTGTGACATGTAAATAAGTAAGTAAACCTTTTCAAAAGGAAGGAAGGAAGGAAAAAGGTAATTATCTATTTTTACATCTGATGCATATACTGGTTTATTGTCCGCCCCGAGCTTCCTTGTAGTCTTCAGACAATCATGAGGTTCCACATAGATACTTGGCCACATCTATGCAACTACTCTTTGTTTTTTTTGACAGATAGAGTTAGACAGTGAGAGAGAAAGACAGAGAGAAAGGTCTTCCTTCCGTTGGTTCATCCCCCAAATGGCCACCACGGCCAGTGCTGTGCCGATCCGAAGCCAGGAGCCAGGTGCTTCTCCTGGTCTCCCATGCGGGTGCAGGGGCCCAAGCACTTGGGCCATCCTCCACTGCCTTCCCGGGCCACAGCAGAGAGCTGGACTGGAAGAGGAGCAACCGGGACTAGAACCCGGTGCCCACATGGGATGCTGAGGCCGCAGGCGGAGGATCAAACAAGTGAGCCACGGCGCAGCCCCTGAACTACTCTTTCTACACAGCCTCTGCTTTATTCCATTTATTCCTTTTATCCGAGGCTATTATTAAGCTTTCCTATATTAAATAGAAACATACATTATTTTGTATTCACTTGTAAGATAGATGCAATAAAGTATAAATGCTAACAGCTTCACTCCTTGTTGCTTATGTATACACTTGTGTATATGTACATTCACCCAGATGAAGATACGTTACAAAAAGAGTACACATAATTATACATGTCCATACACATGCACGCACATGCAGGCGTGCGCACACACACACACACACACACACCGCACTCTCCCACTCCTTGGGACTGCAGGAAAGCTATGAAATAAACAAAGAGCAAAGAGGTCTACCACAATATCATCAACTGCTAAAACACTGCTCTTAAGTTGATTGTAAAAAATAAAGCATTTAAAGTATCACTTACAATTTGTTGCAGAGATCTTATTACTACATTTCTAAGTCCTGAGTCACTACCCCTTCTATTAAATTGTTGTTTTCCCACTAAATCTGAACCAGTTATTTTCTCTTAAAAAAAAAAAAGTTGCAAGTCACACACTGGAGAAAATATTTGCAAATCACATATCTGATAAAAGTCTTGGCTCCAAAGTATATATAAGAAATTGTTAAAGCTCGACAATAAGAAAACAACCCAGTTTTTCAAACTGGCAAAAGATCTGAACCGGAAACTTTACCAAAGAAGATATACAAATGACTCATGCATATGAGAAGATACTCAATATCATTAGTCATTAAGAAAATGCAAATTAAAATTACAGAGATATCTTTACATATCTATTAGAATAGCTAAAATTAAAAAAAAAAAACAAAGTGATAACACCAAAAGCTAGTGAGAATAGGGAGCAACAGGTAAAAATACAAAATGAGTCAGTATCCTATAAGTAAATCAGGTCTTATAAGTTAAATGTGTACCTACCAAACAACCCATCAATCCCACTCCTAGATATTTACCCAAGTAAATTAAAAACTTATGCCTACACAAAACTGTTTACACAAATGTTCATCACAGCTTTATTCATAACAGCTCAAAACTTGAAACAATCAAAATGCCTTTCAACAGTCAAACAGTTAACAATGATCCAGACAGCAGACCGCTACTGCGAAGTAACTTGTTCTGGCTTCTTAACAAAATGCGCTGTTTGATTACCAGATCAAAAAGGCTACCTGTTGTCTAACTCCATTTTTATCACATTCTGGAAAAGGCAAAACTCCAGGACAAAACCAATGTTAGCCAAGGGTGGGGGATCACACAAGGAATTTCTAGGATGTTGGGACTGTCCAGTAGGGCACTGTGGTGGTAGATGCGTGACCCTAAGACCCCACAGAGTTGTTGGAAAATTTTTTTAAAGATTTATTTATTTACTTGAAAGTCAGAGTTACGCAGAGAGAAAAGGAAAGGCAGAGAGAGAGAGGTCTTCCATCTACTGGTTCACTTCCCAGTTGGCCGCAATGGCCGGAGCTGCGCCAATCTGAAGCCAGGAGCTTCTTCTGGGTCTCCCACATGGGTGCAGGGGCCCAAGGATCTGGGCCATCTTCTACTGCTTTCCCAGGCCATAGCAGAGAGCTGGATTGGAAGTGGAGCAGCTGAGTCTCGAACCGGTGGCCATATGGGATGCTGGCACTGCAGGTGGCAGCTTTACTGGCTATGCCACTGTGCCGGCCCCAGGAAATTTTTAAAAAGGCAGAACAGTGTCAGGGAATCCTAGGCTGGAAGGCAGAATGAAGAAAGGAAACCGTGGGGCCGGCACTGTGGTGTAGCGAGGTAAGCCCACACCTGCGATGCCAGCATCCTATAGGGGGGCCAGTTCGAATTCTCAGCTGCTCAACTTCCAATGCAGCTCCCTGCATTAATAAATGGCCTGGGAAAAGCAAAGGAACATGGCCCAAGTGTTTGGGCCCCTGCCACCCAGAGAGACCCAGATGAAGCCCCTGGCTTCCGCCTGGCCCAGCCCCAGCTCTTACAGTCATCTGGGGAGTGAACCAGTGGACAGAAGAGCTCTCTCTCAGTCTCTCCTTCTCTCTGTAACTCTTTCAAAATAAATAAATGAATCTTTAAAATAACAACAACCAAATAGCAGTGTAATGTCACGGACTGGAACTTGGAACTGAAAATTTAAGTGGAAAACCTGGGGAAATCCATACTCCGTAATCTAGTACAGCTAGTGCACCCGGGTTAAATCTCCGGTGCTGGTGCCCGAAACACCCTTTAGCCACGTTGCATAGCTAACTCCCAATGATCTTTCAAAACATGGTGACTTCTCCTCCAGGACGCTTTCCATGCTTACCCACTCTGGTTTCTGTCAAATATTATTCCTCTGTGCTTCCCCCATAACAGGCATCACTCAGAACTATCTTTCTTTCTCCCTAAGAATTTGTTTCAGGATTTGAATGGAATGATCCACAAGGTGAGTACCCAGTGCTGGCATATAGTGTGTGCTTAAAGATGGGAGCACCGGCCAGCACCACGGCTCACTAGGCTAATCCTCCACCTACGGCACTGGCACCCCGGGTTCTAGTCCCGGTCGGGGCGCCGGATTCTGTCCTGGTGGCCCCTCTTCCAGGCCAGCTCTCTGCTGTGGCCCGGGAGTGCAGTGGAGGATGGCCCAAGACCTTGGGCCCTGCACCCCATGGGAGACCAGGATAGGCACCTGGCTCCCGGCTTCGGATCGGTGCAGCACGCTGGCCGGAGCGGCCATTTGGGGGTGAACCAATGGAAAAAGGAGGACCTTTCTCTCTGTCTCTCTCTCTCTCACTGTCCACTCTGCCTGTCAAAGAAAAGAGATGGGAGCACCAGTTACCCTCGTCGTTTTGATTAATGCTTTGTGTAGTACCTAACAGGCGAGAGGGACCAGGTAAATCTTTGATAAACATACTACTTAGCATTTAACATCAAGAAATGCTTGTCTAACATCTCTTTCACATATGATCAGACTTTACCCTCAAGGATTTTATGGCTGATTGTTTTTCTGACTGCATGTTGAAATCACCTGGGGAACTTTAGCCATGTCTCATGTCCACGCCCCAGTTGGAGGTGAGACCCATAAATCTAGTCCAAGGAACGGGAAATAAACATCAAGTAATACACATACCGGGGCCGGGGCATAGCGGGTAAAACAGCTGCCTGCAGTGCCAACATCCTATATGGTGCCAGTTCCTGTCCTGGCTGCTCCACTTCCAATCCAGCTCCCTGCTAATGGCCTGGGAAAAGCAGTGAAGGACGGCCTAAGTGTTTGGGCCCCTGCCACCCACGTGGGAGACCTGGGAGAAGCACCTGGATCCTGGCTTCAGCCTGGCCTAGCACCAGCCATTGCAGCCATTTGTGGGGTGAAGATCGATTCTCTCTCTCTGTGCACTCTTTCAAATAAATAAATAAATCTTTAAAAAAAAAAAAAAGCTACACATACTGAAGTATCAACCCCCTAGTAGCAATGGACATCCCGAGCCCCCAGATCTTGATTTCCAATGCCATTCCAATGCCAGTGAACCAGGGACACTTGCGGAAACAGCTGATTCTGGAACTGCAGCTGGGGAAACCCACGACAGAGGGGGCGCATCAAAAGGACAGCGGAACCAAACGACAGAGCGCCCGATGGCCAAAGCCGGAACAATCCGAGCAACAACACAAGTCAAGTAATATTAGCTAATAGCCTAGCTGCAAAATAAATGAGTCCATACGGATCTAAAAGATTACATAAATAGGCATGGGGGAGCATAAAAATCTCCCTTGAAGAATTATACGTAAGTGATGTGCGTGTATGGACCTCAAGGAGCTAGACCAGAACTCCGGCTCTTCCTTCCACAGAGACAGGATGCAAAGCGACAGGGAGAGACTCCACTACGGAGAAACATGACTAACACTGCCTCCAGCCAGGTGCTCCAGGTTAGCCAAGACTGACAAGTCATAGTGGACAGGATGTGACACTGGAATGTCCCTGCTGTGGTCTTCCTCCCAAAAACACAAGAGCCCAGCAACCAGGAAATCTTCGCTACATCAATGACCAGAACTCCTCAAAACTGTCAAGGTCACCCACCAAACACAAGACACAACTGAGAAGATGTTACAGCTAGGAGGATGCCACGGAGACATAATGAGAACATGTTCCAGGACGGGACACGAAGGAAAAACGGGCTATCTGTCTAGCATATGGGCTTCATAATGTATCAGTATTGCTTCATTAGCTGCACCAAATGCATGATGATAACTTAGATGTTAATAATAGGGGAAACCAGGTGTGGGTTAGACAGGAACTCTTTATCCTGTCTTTACAGTCATTCTGTAAATTTTAAAGTGTTCTACAACAAACCATTTATTAAAAGAAAAAGAAAGTTGGCCAAGAGATAAGTGGATGGCATCATTACCTTGTCGCTGGTCCGAGTACAAAGAAATTGCAAAAGAGCAGGATGCAAATATGGGAAATAAGTAGGTGTGAGTCAAAATCCTGAATTCCCAGGACCCAGAGGAATTACACAGAAATCCAAAAGAACCAATGAGACAGCACTTAGGGGTACTGTAAAAAGTTCATGCAAAGTTCAATTAAAAGGTAAGCCTATTTTGACACAAGAACTTATTGAAACCTATTCCTAGTTTTTCCATAATATATACTCTCCATGAACTTTCTGAGAGGGAGTTTAAATCAACTATTTATAAAGTAAAAATACTCTAGAAGAAGACCTTTAATTTTTATTAGATTTTCTGGCCATAGGTACTGAATTCTCGACCAACTGCTTCTCTCACCCTTTAATGTGTTCATTCACTAGTAGCCACACGTTTTCTGTGTCCTTACACAGAAGACATTTCTAAATTAAATATGAGCATTAAGAGAGAATAGATCTGAAAATTCATACATGAAATCAGATTCCAGAAGAAAAACTTCCAAACTGGACTCAAGAGTCGGTGTTTCAGAGCTGGTGCTGTGGTGTAGCAAGTGAAGTCACCACCTGCAATGCCTGCATCCCATTTGGGCCCTGGTTCGAGTCCCAGCTGCTCCAGTTCCGATCCCACTCCCTGCTAATGGCCTGGGAAAGCAGTGGAGGATGGCCCAAGTGCATGGACCCTGCACCCATGTGGGAGACTCGGAAGAAGCACCTGGATTTGGCCTGGCCCAGAGCTGGCAGTTGCTGGGGAGTAAACCAGCTGATGGAAGGTCTCTCTCTCCCTCTCTCTCTCTCCCTCTCTCTGTGTGTGTGTGTCTCCCTCTAGCTCTGTAACTGATTTTATAAAAAAATAAACTTTTTTAAACAAAGAAGTCGGCATTTGCCTGATTTCATTTGAGTCACTGAAGCTCCAACATGTACTTATTCAATCGCATATAACTTTGCTTTCCAAAATCGATCCTCTGGGGACCCCATGGGTAACCAGCACGTCCTTGTTGGTTTCTTTGGAAAACTTTTGCTCAGAGACAAGATGATATTTCTGACATGTGAGAGGACCTTGGAGCCTGTAAGCTGTAGTGAAAGTAGGACACTCGGATTCTAGCATGTGCCACGAGAGGAATGAGCCAAAAGCTTAAAAATAGGCAGGGCCCATAAAGACACACTTATGCTTGTTCTAATGAAATATGTTCCAGAATGATCGGTGATCCACGCAAAGCTCTTCTCACATAAAACACACCCAAATCACAACTCCCCAGATGCAGGAAGTGGCTCCAGATCCTAACTCCACAGCCAACAGCCATGTCTCAATGGCTTCCAGCAGCCACACAACTTTCTCGTCTATCACACCACCAGAATACAAAAATCCACACTCACAACTGCTTCCTAGCTGTGCATGCACGCCACAAAGAGGACACCAACGTCTACAATTCTAGATGTGCCTCCCTCCTTCGTTTGCATATCGTCCCAAAAGCTAAAACGACAGCTCAGCAGGCTCCCGTGCCACTAATGATACTTTGAGGGAGGGACCATTTTCCTGCCAAGGGTCATTTGCCTATTTATAATATCATCTGCAGACCACACAAAATTATCAACTTAAAAATGAGCCTGCTATGGATTAGCATTTCGAGTCCCGCCTGCAGTTGCCTTGGTGGGGCCAGACGAAATGAAATTTGCAGGAATTATACAGCCATGGGCTGGACATCCCCCCCCCCACCACCTTGCTACAGCCTTAAGTAGCTTATTGATACATTCCACACTAGATCCTTTCACAACAATTCCATTTTTTTTAAGATATTTTATTTATTCGAAAGGCAGAGTGATAGAGAGACCTTCTATCCACTGGTTCACTCCCCAAATGGCCGCAACAGCTGGGCTGGGCCAGGTCAAAGCCAGCAGCCAGGAGCTCCATCCAGGTCTCCTATATGGGTGGCAGGGACCCAAGTACGTGAGCCATCATCTTCTGCCTTCTCAGGCTGCCAAAGTTAGCAGGGAGCTGGACTGGAAAGGGAACAGCTATAACTGGAACCGGCGCTCTGATACGAGATGCCAATGTCACAAGCAGAGGCTTAACCCACTGCACCACAATACCAGCCCCACAATTCCAATACTGTATTTTTTCAAATGTTATCCTTAAATAGAAGTCACTTTTACATCTATGAATCCATATGCCATGCCCCTACCAAATAACTTCCCAATTTCCCTTTTCTTTCTCATGGACTGATTCTATCTTTCCCCTCACTTAACTTCTATTTCTGAGACTGTCCGCAAGCATGTTTGCCCACCAAGAGTTCACCCAAGAGGTCTCCATGGAACCCCTTGAATTAGTGCATCTGCACTGACCAGACCATGACCATCACCCAGGAGGTGAGAGGGATCAGAGGCCGGCGCAGAGAGGAGGTGCCTCGGAGAGGAGAGCATCCCAACTCACGAGGAGAAATGGGACTCTCCTGCAGGTTGAGATGTAGCTGCATCAGCTTGACGCACACAGTAGGAAAGTATGAAAGGACAAATGACAGTCAGGCACGTGCTTAGTGAACTAGGACATAGCAGGGTAAAATGAAAGTTTAACGCCACCAGGTTCAAAAAGCCTGCTACATCCATCCTTGGCTAGAGAAATGCTCCAAGCTCAGTGGATGAGGGAGGTTATACACCCAGGGACTGCAGGATCGATCATTCTGCCTATCTGCACTCCAACCCATTAGGAACCATCGTACAGACAGCAATCCCCCTGTTCCTAAGTCAGTGGAAAAAATGATACTCACTCTTAGCTGCAAATATTGCCAACGCTATTTCACGTCTCACTAATGACAAAATGATGACATTATAAGCTTCTGTTTTAACTGTATGAAAATAGCTTCAAGTCACACAAAAATTACAAGACTAGCTTAGAGAGCTCCCACAGTCACTCCCCCGGAAATCCAGATCCTCCGAGTGGCACCATCTTACCATCTGGCCCCAGCCCTAGCGTCTCTCCACGCACTCACATGTGCTTCAGAATGGAGGTAAGTACCTCGTCTGCCTATCATCCAAGCTTTCTAGATGTAAACATATCCCAATGCTCCAGGAACTGAGATGCCCGAGGCCATTACAATACCCCCTCTACCTCCCTTACACTATGAAAGCTACAGAAGACTGGAAGGAACGTGCAGCAATGTTACATCCTGCTTTGGGTTTTGTCTTTACACACAAATTTTGTTCATTAGTACATATATTCACTCAAAAATCATTAAAAATTTAACTTTTTAAAAAGATGTAGTTATTTATTTAAAAGTCAGTGTTACAGAGGGAGGGGGAAGAAAGAGGGTGGGGAAGGAGAAGGAGAGAGAGAGGGAGGTGGGGAGAGTCTTCCATCCACTGGTTCACTCCCCAATTGGCCACAGTGGCTGGAGCTGAACTGATCCTAAGCCAGGAGCTTCTTCTGGGTCTCCCACGTGGTGCAGAGGCCCAAGGACTTGGGCCATCTTCCATTGCTTTTCCAGGCCATAGCAGAGAGCTGGATAGGAAGTGGAGCAGCCGGGACTCGAACCAGCGCCCGTATGGGATGCCGGCACTGCAGGCAGAGGTTTTACCCGCTACACCATAGCACCAGCTCCAATAATGTAACTACCCTATGTGCCAAGTTTATTGTGGTCACCAGAACAAACATGGTCCTGGCACTCATGGAACTTAACAGAATCTTTTCCTAAAACTCTTATCATAAAAAGATTTACTTTTATGGATAATATTTTCCTATTCTTCAGATCATTAATTTCCTAATCCTTACATAATTCAGTGTTTGCCAAACATAATCAGGAGATAATTTGAATATTTAAAAGTTTTCTTTATGATGAATCAATATATCAAGTATACTGTAAATTCAAATGGCATGTTAAGATAAAATATTTTGCCACCTGAAATATAAATAAATCAGATATTGTGATTATTATGTTAGGTTAGGCTCAGAGAGAGCCCCCGCTAGACTTGGTCCGGTTCTTATCTTCCCATGTGTAAGAATACAACTGGGACTGCCGGCACCGTGGCTCAACAGGCTAATCCTCCGCCTTGTGGCGCCGGCACATGGGGTTCTAGTCCTGGTCGGGGCACCGATCCTGTCCCGGTTGCCCCTCTTCCAGGCCAGCTCTCTGCTGTGACCAGGGAGTGCAGATGGAGGATGGCCCAAGTGCTTGGGCCCTGCACCCCATGGGAGACCAGGAGAAGCACCTGGCTCCTGCCATCGGATTAGCGCGGTGCACAGGCCACAGCACGCCGGCCGCGGCAGCCATTGGAGGGTGAACCAACGGCAAAAGGAAGACCTTTCTCTGTCTCTCTCTCTCTCACTGTCCACTCTGCCTGTCAAAAAAAATAAATAAATTTAAAAAAAGAATACAACTGGGAGACACAGGTAGAGGTAAGCAGAAGAGGATTTATTGAAAGGCAGGAAGACAGTACACATTCGGGCATCAGTGCGTGCGACCTCAAGAGACAGAGCTGCACCCTCAGGCTGGGACCATCCTTTTTAAAGGGTAGGGAGAGGCGCTTAGGGCAGGGCCTTGACTGACAGTCCACAGGAGACAGGATCTGGGGTGGGTCTGCAGTACACATGGTGGTCTCCAGGAAGGTGCCATGGTGTCTGGTCCAGGAGGGAAAGTGAGGCTTTGGGGCTGGTGCTGTGGCATAGTGGGTAAAGCTGCCGCCTGCAGTGCCAGCATCCCATATGGGCACCGGTTTGAGACCCGGCTGCTCCACTTCCATTCCAGCTCTCTGCTGTGGCCTGGGAAAGCAGTAGAAGATGGCTCAAGTCCTTGGGCCCCTGCACCCACATGGGAGACCCGGAAGAAGCTCCTGGCTCCTGGCTTCGGATCAGTGCAGCTATAGCTGTTGGGGAGTGAACCAGCAGATAGAAGACCTTTCTCTCTCTCTCTGCCTCTCTCTCTCTCTCTGCCTCTCTGCCTCTCTGTAACTCTGCCTCTTAAATAAATAAATAAATCTTTAAAAAAACAAAAAGAAAGTGAGGCTTAGCTGCATCATGCAGAGTGGGTGTACCTAGGCTTCAGCCATGTGGAATCAGCATGGAAGATGATGGCATTTGGGGGATGGCATTAGGGCAGTAAACATGTTGGCAATCCTGACATCCTTCCTTGTCCACATAAATATTAACAGTAAAAGGAAAAGTAAAACCATCATAAGAGATAACTGCTTTATCAGATTCTGCATTTTTAAAAAAAAAATCTTTATTTTTTATTTATTTGAGAGGCAGAGAGATGGAGAAACAGAGACAGAAAGAGATCTCCCACCCACTAGATCACTCTCCAAATACTTGCAATGCCAAGGCTGGGCCAGGCCAAGATCAACAGCTCGGAATGCAGTCCAGGTGGCCCAGAAACCAAGTACCTGACCCATCACTGCTCCCTCCAGGGTGCACGACAGCAAGAAGCTGGAAGCAGCAGCAGTACCCCAGAAAGGAGGCCACCTAAGCCTAGGCCAACCGCCTGCCCTGGGATTTTCTTTCGCATCTTAAGGTAGATTACCCAGTCTTCTGCCATGCGCCTCCTTCCCACATTCCACACCCCTCTCCCTCCTCCTCACCCAGACCACAGGTAGAAAGGAAACCTCTCTGTGGCTAAAAGGAGCTTTGGGAGCTACACCCTTAAATAGAACAGCGTGTGTGAAACTGCCACCTCATTTTACATCGGTTGCTAGGGTCTCTGAAAGAGGCGAGATTTCAGGAGTCATTGGTTAGAAAAGAACCACAGCTGAACAAGAGGGCATTTTAGGCCAAAAATATCTGGCCAGTAGACACACAGGAAATGCTATGGTTTAGTAGAAAGAATGTGGGCTTTGGATCCAGGTGGATTTTGGTCACTTCTGGCCTACTCATTACTAATAGTGCATTTTTGTTCCTGGGCAAGTTACAAAGATTCTTTCCTTCTCTAAGGAAAATAAACATGGAGAAGAAAATCAGCCTGGAAATGTGAAAAGGATTCAGCACCACACATGTGTCAGGCCTGGCACTGCACACATCACAGCAGACTTGCTCTGTTCCCGGCACCAAGAGATGGGTCGGAGCAGACTCCACTTCCGGGGTACAAGGCCTCTCCGTGCTGCGCTGCCTCCTGGGGCGGTACATCCACAATCTCCATTCTGCCCCAGAGGTCGCACACTTGCTTCCACGCTTGCTCTCTGCTTGCTCTCTGCCACTTGCCATTCCCAAGCATCCCCTGCTTCCCAGCTGGTCCTCACTGTGAACTCAAACCAGCTCTTTGTCCGAGCCCATTCGCTCCGTGTCAATACTATGGCCTCTACTCTGTGTGAAACACTAGTTATTCAACCCAGACTTCAGAAAACGAAATGAGGGAAGAAAAGTTGAGGAAATGCTCTGTTACAACTTGAGAACAGCGCTGGTGAGAATCTTGTCCAAACAAACAAAAATGGTGTCTAAGAGAGATGGTGACTCTGTACGGAATGGGCCCAGGCAGCAGGATTAGCTAGAACAGCGCATCTCGAAGCCAGGGAACCAACCAGATGCCCACAACTGTGCAAATAAGTCATTCATTCAGAAAAAAGGGGGGAAAGAGCAAATCCCTTAGCAGTTAAGCCAGCCACGTCCCTGTCGCAGTACCTGGACTCTCTAACTTGCTCAGCTCCTGATTCCCACTTCCTGCCAATGCACACCTTGGGAGACAACTGTGATGGCAGGTGGGTCCCTGCCACCTCCATGGGAGACCTGCCTGGGCTTACTGATCTTTGGCTTCAGTCTGGCCCAGCCCCACTGTTGTGGACATCTGGGGAGTGAACCAGCAGACAGAAGATTCTCTGTCTCTCCTCTCTCTATAATTGTGCCTTTCATATATATATAATATATCTTTAAAGAAAAGGTGTGGGCTTACACTTCTGAAAACTCCAGTGTTTGTTTCCAATACATATTTGAACCCCAAAGCAATAAAATTCTCACCAGCTCCACTTACATGGGGCGGGTAATCAGGGAATTGAGAAAATGTTGTTGCTAAGACCATCAAAACCCATTTGGCTTGCAGCAACAAAAGCATCCATTACGATGCTGTTTCTTCTGTCACACCATATTCTTCAAACATGCTTTGCCTATAAGCTTTCTTTCTCTGACAAGCCATATATATATATATGTGTAGGTGTGTGTGTATATATATACATATATATGTGTATATACACACCTACATATACATATATACACATATATATTTAAAATAAAATTTTAAACACAAGCTTCTTGCTTGACCTAAAGTCAATGGTTCTATTATCCTCTCAAGATCTTTTTTTTTTTTTAAGAATTTTTAAATTAAAGCTGTTTATTTCAAAGTAGAAGTGATAAGTGAGCCAATTATAAAACAAGGGGTCAGGACAGTCTGCTAGGCTGTGCCCTTGGAACAGGATAGCTGCTGTGAGCACCATGCCAAGGCATAGCTGCAGGGACAGTCAGAGAAACTGTCCAGCGCCAGCCAAAGCTAACAGTCTCAGCTGCACCAATGACTTAGGCTAATGAGGATGCTTGGCAACTCAGTGTGCAAAAATTGGGGGAAATGGAGACCAAGCAGAGCCATAGCCCATCCAGCAACGTGCTCAAAGGCTTCCACGGGGCCAGCGCTGCGGCTCAATAGGCTAATCCTCAGCCTGCGGCACCAGCATCCCAGGTTCTAGTCCCGGTCGGGGCGCTGGATTCTGTCCCGGTCGCTCCTCTTCCTGTCCAGCTCTCTGCTATGACCTGCGAAAGCAGTAGAAGATGGCCCAAGTCCTAGGGCCCTGCACCCACATGGGAGACCAGGAGGAAGCACCTAGCTCCTGGCTTCAGATTGGCGCAGCACGCCAGCCGTAGCAGCCATTTGGGGGGTGAACCAATGGAAGGAAGACCTTTCTCTCTGTCTCTCCCACTGTCCACTCTGCCTGTCAAAAAAAAAAAAAAAGGCTTCCACGAGGTCCAGGTAGGAACCAGCTACAGAACCAGCCTTTTGGAGAGGCATGCTCCCTCGCTGGCCTCCCTCGGCCCAGAAAGACACAGAAGGGCCCACTGTGCCCCAGAGAAGCAGCTGCCTGGAGGCCACGAGCCATAGGGCCTGACCCCCAACTTGCACATGCATTTAAAAGCCGGGGCACCGTCACAACACGGCCTCTGTTTGACATCTTAAACAAGGAACCATGATTTCTCATTTATTTCTTTGAAAGGCAGAAAGAGAGACAGATCTTTGACCCACAGTTCACTTCCCAAACGCCCACAGCACCAGGGACTGAGCCAGGCCAAAGCCGAGAGCCCAGACACCAATCCAGGTCTCTTACATGGGTGGCAGGGACCCAAGGACTTGAGCCATCACCTGCTGCCTCCCAGGGGGCCGATTAGCAGGAAGCTGGAGGCAAAAGCAGGGCAGGGACTCAAACCCAGGCACCCTGACATGGGATGTAGACATCTCAAGTGGTGTCTTCACCAACTGTGCCAAATGCCCGCCCCCATGTTCTCTTTAACAAGCTGACAGAGGGTTTCGAGTCCTCTTTCTGTTCCAGCATGCCTGGATTTGTTTGTTTGTTGCAGCATTTACCACGCTATAAAAATACTGTCTATTTCAACCAAAACTCTCCCACAGGCCGCACCTTCCCCAAGACATCAGGCCCATCCTTGAGGCTTCCTGGTCAGCTCCAAGCTCCTCCTCCTCTGGTCGTCAGCCCTGCCACACTGGGCTGCTTTTTGTCTTTCCTGTCCCTGGACACATCCGACCTCCCATTGCCCTCTCTCTGGCTGCCTTCCTTTTCTTTCCATGGCCACACTTGTCCCCACTTGACCCAAACAGCACCCAGGTACAGAGGACAGCAGCAAGTGCACACTCAGACTGGGAACAGGACCCTTGCTTGGGCACCGTAATGTCAGCACTGGCCACTCAGTGCTCAGCACTATCAGAGCCTCTACCCAAGATGCATTCACCCACAAAATTCACCTGCTTCCTCCCCAAAACTGAACAAGGAGACAGCCACATGCGAGAGCCTGGGTGTCCTTACCCCTGGCATCTGCTCTTAGCCTTAGACATGGAAGTGCTTCCTGTCCTCACAACCTGTATGTTTCAAGACATCAAAGGGCTTTAAAAAAGGGGGGTGGGAGATATTTTATTTACTTGAAAGGCAAAGTTAACAGAGAGAGAGGGAGAGATATAAAGAGATCTTCTAACCACTGGTTCACTCCCCAAATGGCTGCAATGGCCAGGGCTGGGTTAGTTCAAAGCCAGGAGCCAGGAGCTTCATCAGGGTCTCGCACACGCATGCAAGCGTCCAAATACTTGGGCCACCCTCCACTGCTTTACCCAGGCTCATTAGCAAGGAGCTGGATAGGACATGGAGCAGTCAGGACACCAGTGTTGTTTAACCAGCTTAACCCGCTGCCCCACAGCACCAACCCTGACATCAATGGCCTCTTGAGGTTTGTGAGAAGACAGACAGCAGGAAGGCGAGACCAAGCAAGAGGTCACGTGCTGGTGGGATTTGGCCTGCTGCAAGCTCAAGATGCCCCACAGCCGGTGCCTGCTGCCCTGCTGAATTAATCTGGGACAAAAAGACACTGAAGAAAAATGAAAAATGGAGGAGGGACAGCACTGTGCATAGCAGGTAAAGCTGCCTCCTGCAGTGCCCACATCCCATATGGGCACCAATTCAAGTCCCAGCTACTCCACTTCTAATTCAGCTCCCTGCTAATGCATCTGGGAAAGCAACAGAAGAGGGGTCCAAGTCCTTGGGCACCTGCACCCACGTGGGAGACCCACAAGAAGCTCCTTGCTACAGATTAGCCCAGGTGTGGTTGTTGCGGGCATTTGGGGAGTGAACCAGTGGATGAAGACCTTTCTCTCTCTCTGCCTCACCTCTCTGTGACTCTGCCTTTCAAATAAATATTTTAAATGAAATAGAAGGGAGCCAGCCCTGTGGCGTAGAGGGTAAAGCTGCTGCCTGCAGTGTCAGCATCTCATCCCACATGGGCGCCGGTTCGAGTCTCAGCTGCTCCACTTCTGATCCAGCTCTCTGCTGTGGCCTGGCAAAGCAGTAGAAGATGGCCCAAATCCTTGGGCTCCTGTACCCACATGGGAGACCTAGAAGAAGCTCCTGGCTCCTGATCGGCACAGCTCTGGCTGTTGCGGCCAGTTGGAGTGAACCTGCGGATGGAAGACCTCTCTCTCTCTCTGCCTCTACTTCTGACTTTCAAATAAATAAATAAATATTTTTTTTAAATGGGAGGAAGGAAAGAAAAACAGAGAAAGGGGCCTGACCCCAAGCCAAACCTAAAACTTGGGACTCTGCCTCCACTATTCCCTTCTCCCTTCCTCCTGCAAACACACGGGATGCGGTTCCAGACACCTACAGTTCCCAATCGCAGCTCTCTTCTCTTATCAAGCTTCAAACAAGGGCAAACAGCAGCAGCAAAGCAAAATTCCAGTGCAAGATGCAAATCCACAGGCAAAAGTGGCTGCCCCACAGAGGAGCCACACCCAGGGCAGTGACCGCCTGACCGTCACCCCTCAGGCACAGGGGCAGAGCTGAGTTAAGAAAAAGAGTCCCCAGGGGAGCCCAAACGCTCCCAGAGTGAGACTTGCCACAAAGGCAAGCAGATCCCCGCAGCCCAGTCCTCACATCTGTCCAAGCCCCGGCCGTGGAGTACACGGAGCGAAGAGCTTCCTCCCAGGCCACGCCGAAACAACAGGGGGAATGATAAACCCCAATGCTGCAGACAGAAGACACCAGCCAGGGACGGACCAGAGACTCTAAGGAAACCTGGGAAACTGAGCAGACAGAATCATATCGACAGCACACACAACAGGGAAAGCGGCAGCTCAGGTTCCGGGAGGTGAGAGACGTCTTCCCCAGGACCCTCGGTGTCACAGAGCCACAGAAAAGGGTGTGGAGTGGGCATGGGGCAGGCCACGGAGGGATGGAGGGAGCTTCCAACATGGAAGGGCTGAGCCCTTAAATGCTCTTTCCTGCTGCCTCCCTCCCTTCCTACTTCCCACAAAAACAGAACCCTTACAGCTGGGAGCCACGGCAGAGGTTTGCACCTGTCCAATCAGATTTCTACACCATTTTCCGCATCTGTGCCATGAATTCTCCATAGAACCCTGATAGAATAGAGCTAGGAGCCTCTGGGCAGCTGAACACAGGAAGGCCGACAGGAAGTTAACTAGACTCATAGGTGATGAGTCGGGGCGTGGGGCACCCCAACTCCACAGCAACGGCAGTTCCTGCACTGAGGACCCCACAAACCTCGCCCTGTGGTGTCTTCATTCGGCTGTCTCTGTGTCCGGTAAAACAGCCTTGGGAACAGACCAGCAGACGTAGGCACAGTGCTTCCCTGTGAGCTACTCTGGCACATTAGCCAAAGCCAAGGAGGGGGTCCTGGACACCCCACCTGGTAGCTGATCAGCTGGAATTTCTGGAGGCTCAAGACTTGCGACTGGTGTCTGAAGTAGGGGGCCGTCTGGAGGCATTGGCCCTCAGCCGGGGGACCCCGCACCATGTCCAGGTAGACAGGGTGAGAGCTGACTTGCAGGGCGCCAGGCTGAGCTGACCACTTGCCTGCCGATGGGGAAGGTGCCACGTGTTTGGGGACCACAGCAGCCATCTGTGTTGTGAGTAAAAGGGAGGAGAAACTGAGTTTCGCCGTGTTTTCTCTACAAACATCCTTAAAGTGCCCTGCAGACCGGGCTGACCGAGGACACAGGCTGGGGGATGGCCTGGGGAGAGGAAATGAGATTGGGCTGCCAGAATGGGGCTGGGTGCTGCAGTCCACATCACCGACAGCAGTCCAGGGCCCACACCCACCACAGGAAAAGGCTTTCCTCTCCCAGCACAAACACCCAAGATAAATGTGGACGGGAGGGAAGCAGGCTTCCGGTCAATAGGCAGTGTGAAGGAGCAAACTCCAACACAGAACTTTCACCCGAGACTACTTGCAGGCCACTTACTTTCTTCTCCAGTGACCTCGATGAGCCGATCAGCACACGGCATTCTGAGCGCTTCGGATGAAAGAGGTACCGGGAAGCTGCTGTTAACAGCCAGTCTCAGGGCAGGCACTTGCTGGGGTCACTGGGATGCCTGTGTCCCCCGTCGGAATGCCTGGGTCGAGCCCCAGTTACTGCGTCCTACCCAGCTTCCGGCTAACATGCGTCCCAGGAGGCGGCAGGTTCCTCACACCACATGGGAGACTCAGGGTGAATTCCAGGTCCCAGCTGTTACAAGGATTTGGAATCTCTCTCTCCCCATTTTAGAAAAGGAAAATAAATTAATTAATTTTTTTTAAAAATCTCTCATCCAAGTACTAACGAGGCCCAGCCCTGCTTGGCTCGCAAGATCAGACAAGAGTGGACAAGCTCAGAGTGGTAGGGCCACAGCTGCAAGTGGAAATGAAAATTATATGAATATGATGCTTAATTTTAATTATAGTTATAAAACTATTGGATATGAAGCGATGAAAAGTTTAAAATTTAGTATGCACACATGCTTCCATCTATGTAAAATAGAGATGTCATTTAAAAGTAGATTGTATGCTGAAATGAGACATACAGATAGATAAGAAACGGAATAGGTTTGTCTGGCTTTATATTCTCCTAAAACAAATGCATTATCAAAAAAAAAACCTCATTGTTCACATTTTCTACTGAAGTGAGGAATTTAGACTAAAGAGGGTTTATCAACTATGAGTAATGAAGTCCTTGAATTTTAGGCATTCATCAGAAACAGCTGTGCCCAAACGAAGGCTGGGATGTGACCGTCAGACCAGTGTTTATCCGGCCTTACTCTCCGCTCACTCCCTCCTCCTCCTACTGACCACACTCAGTGGAAACTCAGAACAATGCCACATTCTCCCTTGCTTCACTCATTCTCAATGTCTTTTTTTCCACCACATCCTTTTTCTCTGGAGTATGGGGCCAGCTAGAAATGGCCCAGCTACCCTCAAGCCAACAGGAACACGAAGGAACAGACCACGCGAGGGAACAGACCCCGAAAGCCCCCAGAGAGCAAAGCAGGCAGGAGAGTCTTCCCTTGAAATCGCTGAGAGAACAGTGGTTTTCAAGTATAAGAAGCCCTCCTTGATGATAATGGGGTTTAATGGGGTTCCAGGACTTTTCACCTTTAATTTGGGATTCAAATTCTGACTTTGTCCAGGAGGGGAGAGTATACTGGTCAAGTTCATCCACAAGCATGGCTGGCATCAGAACAACACGCAATCTGGACAGTGACAACTACGTCCAGAAACCAGGGACTGGGCTGGGTGCAGAAGCCTGCATGGCAGCTCGGTCCCTGGGGCATGACGCGGCCCAGGCTCACCCACAACGAATTATCCTGCAAAAGGGAATGGGTGCATGCTTTGATATTTTTTTTCCCATTTCATTTTCATGATATGAAGTAAAATCTGCATTCTACCCACACCCAAAAAAGACATAAAAAATCATGACATTTCTGAGGGTAAAACAAAACGTGCCCAACCACAAAACCAGGATCTGCTTGCCTGTGCGATGCCTCATTAAGTGTCCTGCTGGACACAGCCAGCCAGCAAGTCGGTCCCAGGGGGACCATCTGGTCACCAAGTGCTGCTCTCAATGATAAAGACCCCCTAAGAGCTCCATTAAAGCCCTGAGTAACACACGGGTAATGAGATTCTTCTAATCTCTGATTGATGAAGTATTTATCTAAGTAAGAGAACAGATACGAAGACTAATCAGAGGGGGCGGGGAGAGACCAGAAAGTAATTACCACACAAAGAAGAGAAGACAGCATCTGCTTTGAGACGAGAATGTAGCAAGGTCAAAATTACCATGGGAATTTTACACAGTTTCTCAGATAATGCCTCTACAATTTCATCATGCAACAGTCCAGGCGTGATATTCAAAGTTAATTGGTTTTGATCAGAGGTCACTTTATAATACTAAATTACAGTACAAACTCCTGCCGAATGAAGTTTGGGAGAAGGGTTAAATGAAACATGTACTATAATTGAATTTCAACTGCAAAACCAACCCTCTTCCCTTCCTAACAACTCATCCAGCCTGGTGAAGGTAACACATTTTTCCAAATCTCTTTGCGTCCAAGAACAAAAGCTCAGAGGATATACAGGTTGCTATCGGTGGTCCCTCCTTTAATCCACCCCTCATTTTGCAATAGAAACAAGTTACACCAAAGCGCCGGCGCTGTGGCTTAACAGGCTAATCCTCTGCCGTGCTGCGCCGGCACACCGGGTTCTAGTCCCGGTTGGGGCACTGGATTCTATCCCGGTTGCCCCTCTTCCAGGCCAGCTCTCTGCTATGGCCCGGGAAGGCAGTGGAGGATGGCCCAGTTCCTTGGGCCCTGCACCCACATGGGAGACCAGGAGAAGCACCTGGCTCCTGGCTTCGGATCAGCGAGATGCGCCGTCCGCAGCAGCCATTGGAGGGTGAACCAACGGCAAAAAGGAAGACCTTTCTCTCTGATTCTCTCTCTCACTATCCACTCTGCCTGTCAAAAAAAAAAAAAAAAGTTACACCAAAGCAATGAAGTTAAAACCTCAGGGGGCCTTCTAAGGCCCCAACAACACATGCACAACGAATGTTCTTGGAAGTTTCAAAAGTAAAATCGTTTTGTGTTCATTTTCCTAAAGCAGATTCATAAATTGTATGCGCCTGAGAGTCAATAAAGCCTGGGTCCCCCCAGACCTACCCTCCACTTCCCAAAGCTCATACCTTGTCCAATGGCAGAAATTTCAGTGGCGACAATGAAATCTGGGGCCAGTATTGTGGCGCCCAGGTTAAACCACAACTTGTGACACCAGCATCCGCTACTGGAGCAGTCCCACCTGCTCTGCTTCCCCCCCAGCTCCCTGCTAATGGGCCTGGGATGGCTGCAGAAGACGGCTCAAGTCCTCGGGCCCCTGCACCCATGTAGGACACACAGATGGGGTTCCTGGCTCCTGGTTTTTGCCTGGCTCAGCCCCCGCCATTGAAGTCATGTGAGGAGTGAACCAGCAGATGATCCCTCTTTCCCCATCCCTCCCTATCCTCTCCTCCCTCTTTCGGTCATTATGCCTTTCAAATAAAATAAATACATCTTTTAAAAGTGGTAAAAAGAAATGTGTTTCCAGAATTTTGTCTCCCAGACAAACCCCTTGCAAGATCACAAGGAATACCTTCCGTTTGAAGTTCTGGGGAAGTCGAGAGGAGGGAGGGGGCTTGATCACTGCTAAATGTGACAACCAAATTCTCTCACGGCGCCAACCAAAGCGCCCGTCAGAAACTGAGCACTCCTTGGGGGAAAAACAGCCTATAGAAGAGAAACAGCTTTTTTTTAAAAAATGATTTTTATTGATGCCGATAAGAGATACATTGAACTTGCCGTCTCCACCATCTGGAAGCGGACAGCTCAGCGGCGCTCGGCGCAGTCATCTCGCTGTGCAACCTTCGCCGCCCGTCTCCAGCACTCGTTTCAGATCTGCCCATCCTTTGATCTTGGGCTCCCAGCCTCAGAACCGTTGTTTAAGCCAACAGCGGCTACAAGTATATTCCACTACAGGCCACGTTTTAGGACACAAAAGGGGATAAAGATGCTGAAAACAAACCTGACCGATGGTCAAAGGCAGAAGCAACCTCTTCCGGCATCAAGTGGAAGTCCCCACACCATTACGGCCCTTGGGACCAGCTATCAAAGGAGCCCCTGCACCTGCCGTCAGGTGGGCAGCTGAGGTCTCAGTCCAGAGCAAGAAGTGGAGGTGGGGTTACAGGAGTCCCATCTAGCTATCCCAGTCCTGGAGCCGGTGACCCCACCTCACATCCGCCCCAGCAGGCACGATAGACAGTGTAGGGCAAGACACAGACTACAAGAGGCACTTGTGGGGGCCAGTGCTGTGGAGCAGTGGGTTAACGCCCTGGCCTGAAGCGCCAGCATCTCATATGGGCACCGGTTCTAGTCCCGGCTGCTCCTCTTCCAATCCAGCTCTCTGCTATGGCCTGGGAAAACAGTAGAAGATGGCCCAAGTCCTGGGGCCTCTGCACCCATATGGGAGACCCGGAAGAATCTAGTGGCTCTTGGCTTTGGATCAGTGCAGCTCCGGCCATTGCGGCCAATTGGGGAGTGAACCATCAGATGGAAGACCTCTCTCTCTCCCTCTCTCTCTCTCTCTCTCTCTCTCTCTGCCTCTCCTCTCTCTGTGTAACTCTGACTTTCAAATAAATAAATAAATCTTAAAAAAAAAAAAAAAAAAAAGAAGCAGCAGCAGCAGCAGCACTTGCTCACCGGTAAGGGGGCTGGGCTGCTGTGGGTACAGGGGTGGCACAGCGCTCAGCCAGACCCACTGCCCGGCCCTAGCTCTCTCACGCTCCCGGGCTGACTCTCCCAGCCTGTTCACATGACAATGTTTATTTCTTTAACTCTGGCCTCTGCATCTAAGTCTGTATTTTCTCAAATAGCTTCCTTTCTCTACCTAATCCCAAACCTCCCTGCCTCCTGAGTTCCTGCTTCGCCTCACTCAGCATCACCCACCTGCAGCAACAGTGAAAACTGCAGAAAACTAAGGAGACAAATGCCCATCAGTGCCCTGAGACACAGAGACAAAGCCACCTGGAAGCGAGGAGAGAGAAGAGGTAAGTGGGCCATAGAGGCAGGAACCCTGCCAGACACACAGAGAGTCCGCTTCGTTTTAGTTCACATCCTGTAAGGGACGAAACCTTCCAGGCAGACATCATCTCTCCCAGGCTCCCACCAACCCTTAGTCCAGTGGGTCAGCAGCCACCTGAAAATACGTAGCGCATCACGTCTAACAATCCTCTGCATCTGCACCACACCATCTGTGCAATCCATCTCTTCTCATTAAACAATGATATGTGAAGAAGCATCAATATCCTCCATCCCAGTTAAGGCACTAGGTAATAGTGAACGAGAATTCAGGAAACATCAGCTCGGCCTTTGTGACTGCTGTAAGCACGCTACCCGATCCACTCAGCTCTTCCAGACTCAAGGCAACCCAGCCTCCCCTCTTCAACAGGAAGTTCTCAATGAAGCAACCACACTCCAGCCAGGATTCCAGTCCACTTCCTCTGCCTCTGTGCTACAGATCCTATCACTTCCCTCCTCCCACTCCCAACTCTCTCATGTGCTCTCAGTGTGAACGTGTGTCGATTTATAATCTTAACGATCAATGCAATGACTTCTCACACAAGCTTCCTAACCCAGCACTGCCGTGCTCGATGTTTCCAACTGCATATTTCATTGAGCAGAGGGCAGTGAGGGGCACCTGCACAGCATTTTCCCTGCCGTCCATGTCCCACCCCAACCTGCCCCAAGGAAAGACCCTACAAAAGAAAGCAGAAATACACTCTCTCTGTCCCGGCTCCTAGGAAATGCAGGCAGCACTGGGAACACAGAGCTGGTTTCTTTAGCCCCAGGCTTCCCCTGGAGAGAAAGGAGAGGCGGCCAGGGCAGGCAGCCTTGGTTCCTGGGGGGCTGGTGGAGGGTCAGAGGGCACCTGGCGTTGAAGTGCGACTCAACAGTGAGTGCTCTGCAGGAGAACAGGTCGGGTCGAGAAGAAGTCAGAGGCGTTCCCTAAATTTACCACCATCCTGATGGCACAGATATGCTCACTTCTGGAAAATCACGCATCTCTAAGTACCTGTGCCCTCGACTCTTGCGTAAACACGCCTGACCTCACAACTCAGCAGAAAGGAAAACCTTGAAATCAAGCTCTCTTTGCTCTGATGGCTGAACAAAGAGACTGGCCTTTAAGTCCCAACAGTGCAAACGGAAACACACAACTCCTTACACCAAGCAGGTGGACAGGGACCGGGCCGCCCAGGGCTGCAGGGACACATACAGAGTGGCAGCAGGCTCAGAAGCTAACACCAAAGAGGCCAAGGACACTCCCGACCTATGGCACAGGACAATGCTTGCTTAGGTCTGGGTAATGAGAAGCTATGATTTTTTTTCCCCAGGATAATAGATAATGGAAAATGTTTAACTCAAGCACTCTGATATGGGATACAGGCGTCTTAACCACTGCACCGAACACTCACCCCTTGTCTCTTTTTTCAGTCTTCATTCAACACAAGTTTGTTACATGCCCACTGTACCTAAGGCATCTTTAGGATTCTAATTCATCATCTCCTTTAACTTTCCCACCCCAAAGGCCTATGATGCATATTCTGAAGATAGAGCTTTCTTTCTTCTTCTTTTTTTTTTTAAGATTTATTTTTGGCGCCGGCACTGTGGTGCAGTGGGTTAATGCCCCAGCCTGAAGCACCGGCATCCTGTATGGGCGCCGGTTTGAGACCCAGTTGCTCCACTTCCAATCCAGCTCTCTGCTGTGGCCTGGGAAAGCAGTGGAAGATGGCCCAAGTCCTTGGGCTCCTGCATCCACGTGGGAGACCTGGAAGAAGCTCCTGGCTCCTGGCTTCGGATCGGCACACCTCCGGCCGTTGCAGCCAACTGGGGAGTGAACCAGTGGATGGAAGACCTCTCTCTCTCTCTCTCTCTCTCTCTCTCTCTGCCTCTCCTCTTTTTGTGTAACTCTGACTTTCAAATAAATAAATAAATCTTAAAAAAAAAAAAAAGAAGAAGAAGAAGAAGTGGAGCAACCAGAACTCAAACCAGCACATACATGGGATGCTGGTGTTGCAGGCAGCAGCTTAACTTGCTGCATCACAACACCGGCCCCAGATACAGCTTGCTTAAATCTCCCTTAACTGATTGACCCAAAAACAGATCAACAATTGCTAATGAAGCATTGAACACAAGCTCCAGGTCCTGGGAAAATTAAAAACTCTAAATACAGAAACCCTCATATTTCACAGAATCAACAGATACAAGTTACAGTCCTACTGAGAGCAGAGATTCCACCACTGTTAACATCAACCACCCAAGGACTGTGTGTACAACTGCATCCCAGCGTTCATCTCTGTGCGCCACGTGATTAGGATGCGTTCTGACTAATGTGACTGCGATGAGGGTGAGAACCTGTAGCTTCTTCTGGGGCCAAATCCTGTTTAATTTCCCTCATGAAGGGGCCGGTGCTGTGGCGCAATGGGTTAGAGCCCAGCCTGCAGCACCGGCATCCCATACGGGCACCGGTTCTCCACTTCCAATCTAGCTCCCTGCTGATGCACCTGGGAAAGCAGTGGAAGATGGCCCAAGTGCTTTGGCCTCTGCACCCACATGGGAGACCTGGAAGTAGCTCCTGGCTTCAGTCTGGCCTAGTTCTGGTTGTTGTGGTCATTTGGGGGAGTGAACCAGCAGATGGAAGAACTCTGTCTCTACCTCGCTCTGTAACTCTGCCTCTCAAATAAATAAATCTTAAAATGAATTTCCCTAATAATGGAACAGGAGCTAAATTAAATTTCAAATTGCTTAGACCTTACAGTTCCAGTGGTGATGGTCAGTGTACACACACACACACACACACACAAACACACACAGGAATAACATGGTGTTAGCAAAACCAAAACTTCATTTTGAATCTCCTAAATGTTTTTAAATAACAGAAAGGAGGTCATATTTGTGGAGCATTCAGGTAAGCCACCACTTGTGACACTGGCATCCCACAGAGTGCTGGCTTGAGTCCCAGCTGCTCTACTTCCCATCCAGCTCCCCGCTAATATGTCTGGGAGATAGCACATGACAATTCAAGTACTACAGCCCCTGCCGCCCATATGGAAAACTTGGCTCCTGTCTTCAGACTGGCCCAGCCCTGGCTGTTGTAGCCATTTGTGAAGTGAACCAAAAGATGGGAGATTCCTCTCTCTCTCTTGCTGCCTTTCAAATAAATAAATCTTTTTTAAAAAAAATTTAAAGCTGGCAAAATGAAGCTTTTATCACTTACAATTATTAACCCCATGAAGAATTAGTATCTTTTCCTTTTCAGCTGTGAAAGCTTCTCTGACTCCTGTCAGTTTTATTAACAGTTTCAAATTTCCTTAAGGTAGGTGTTGATTTTTGTTGTTCTTAACAGGGTTCTTCTAAACATTGAGAATATAGGGGCCGGCGCCGTGGCTCAATAGGCTAATCCTCCACCTTGCGGCGCCAGCACACCAGGTTCTAGTCCCGCTAGGGGCACTGGATTCTGTCCCAGTTGCCCCTCTTCCAGTCCAGCTCTCTGCTGTGGCCCAGGAGTGCAGTGGAGGATGGCCCAAGTGCTTGGGCCCTGCGCCCGCATGGGAGACCAGGAGAAGCACCTGGCTCCTGCCTTCAGATCAGCGTGGTGCGCCAGCTGCAGCGGCCATTGGAGGGTGAACCAACAGAAAAGGAAGACCTTTCTCTCTGTCTCTATTTCTCACTGTCCACTCTGCCTGTCAAAAATAAAAAAATTTAAAAAAAGAATAAAGGGGCTGGCACGGTGACACAGTGGATGAAGCTGCCATCTGCGATGCTGGCGTACCATATGGGCACCAGCTCCAATCCCAGCTGCTGCACTTCCAATCCAGCTCCCTACTAATGTGCCTGGAAAAGCAATGGAAGATGGCCCATGTGCTTGTACCCCTACTTCCACATGGGAGACCTGGGTGAAACTCCTAGCTCTGGGCTTCAGCCTGGCTCAGCCCTGGCCATTGTGGCCTTTTGAGAAGTAAAGCAGCAAATGGAAGATCTCTCGATCTCTCTCTCTCTCTCTCTCTCCTTCTCTTGGCATAACTCTGCCTTTCAAACAAAATAGATGTCTAAAAAAATGTAAGAATAAATATTAAGAATATATTCATCATCAGGTAATGAAAAATATTCTTACAACTTCATTTTAGAAAACTTCACCAAAAAGAGCATCTACAAAAAATAAAAATTTAGTTAACATCATACTTAATGGTGAAAATGGAATGCTTTTCTACAACTGGGAACAAGCCAACACTGTCTCAGCGGTCCTGGCCCACGTGATGAGGCAGGCAAGCAGGTTAATGAACCCAGCAGGATTCAAACAAAAGGCTGTGCAACTCTTGAGTACTGAGAGAGAAGCGAGTCTGAAGTGAGACCGTTTCCTTCAGTCTTTTTCCTGAGAGGCAGAGGGAGAGCAAGGCAGATCACAAAGCTACTACAGAATCGAATGCCTACAACAGCCAGGGCTGGGCCAGGCCAAAGCCAGAAGCTAGAAACTCAATACCACGTGGGTGGCAGGGACCCAACTACTTGAGCCATCACCTGCTGCCTCCCAGAGAGTGCACGTGCAGAAAGCTGCAATGAGGAACAGCACCAGGATCTGAACCCAGGCAGTCTGATACGGGTCGCAAGCATCTTAGTAACCTCCAGGCCAAATGTCCACCTCTCTATTCATTTTGAGACGTGCTGAGTGCCAGGCTTTAGCAAACATCCACAGGAAGCCATCCAGGAGGGAGTTAAAGCCACCAGCCCCGAGAAGAGAAGTCCCTGTGGGAGGTATACTAGCTGGGTAGTAACTCGCACAAGTGATGTGAGAGACAGGAAGGGGCAAAGACAAAGTCATCCCCAGAAGAGGACCTGGGATGGCACTCCAGGGAGAACACCCCCCTTGGCCAGTACAGCAAAGAAGCAGAACCCAAAACCAGGCAGGGAGTGAAGGTGATCAGAGCAAGAGAAAGCCAAGGGAAAGCAGCTGGCCTGGAAGCCAAGGCAGAGCCCATTGAAGGAGGAGACAATAGTACTCAAGGAAGCAGACAGGGGTCTGGCATTGCAGCAAAGCAGGTTAAGCTTCCACCTGCCAGGCTGGTATCCTATATGGGCACCGGTTTACATCCCACCTGCTCCACTTCTGATCCAGCTCCCTGCTAATGGCCTGGGAAAGGCAGCAGAAGAGTCTGAGTGTTTGGGCCCCTGGCATCTACATAAGGGACCTAAAAAAGCTCCCGGCCCCTGGCTTTAGCCTGGCCACTATAGCAATCTGGGGTGGGAACAAGCAGATAGAAGACCTCTCTCTGTTTCTCTAACTCTCCAACTCTGACTTTCAAATAAATAATTTTTTTTTTTTTATAGGAACCCAACAGGGCTGCTCTGAGAAAGATCCTGTGTGGGAACAATTCCAGGGGCAAACTTTCTCTTCCTGAGCATAGCTCGTAACGGGCACAGCCTGCCTCTTACAAAGAAGCTAAGCCTTTCTGGTGCCAAACTCTTTTATCTTTAAATACAAGAACTTTGGGGGCCAGCGCTGTGGCACAGAAGGCTAAGCCACTGCCTGCAGTGCCAGCATCCCATATGGGCACCAGTTGGTATGCCAGCTGCTCCTCTTCTGATCCAGTTCTCTGCAATGGCCTGGGGAAGTAGTTAAAGATGGACTGTTTGTGCCCCTGCACCCGTGTGGGAGACCCAGAGGAGGCTCCTGGCTCCTGGCTCCTGGCTTTGGAGCAGCTCAGCTTGGACCATTGCAGCCATCTGGGGAATAACCAGCGGATACAAGACCTTTCTCTCTCTCTCTCTCTCTCTCTCTCTCTCTGTAACTCTACCTCTAACATAAATAAATAAAAGTCTTTAAACACAAGAATCTAGTGGTGCTTTGACTCTGAACTTGAGAAGCAAAATGTTATACCAACTACAAGATGAGGAAATACAAAATATGGGAGGTCACAGATAGTGTTGCAGGAAAGCAGAACAAGGCTGTGTTGACCTTCTGGACAGTGGCTTTGGGAAGACGAGCTTGGGGAACTGAACAGAGACAGCTTAGCCACAGCTCCTGAGGGAGCAGAGAGGCGGCCGCGTGGTAAGAACACAAAACATGGCCTCTATGGGCCACACTCAAGCAGGGCTAAGGCAGGGCCGTGGCAGCTTCACTGACTAGTCCCAGGCTCAAGATGGGATCCCAAGACCCAGGAACAGGGGAAGGTGTCGTGGCACAGCCCTTTGAGCAGCGGCTTAGGGTGCCCGTATGCTACATCAGTGCGCCCGGTGGGGTCCTCACTACTCCACTTCAATCCAGCTTCCTGCTAATGCCTCGGACGGCAGCAGATGATGGTTGCACTGCTTGGGTTCCTGTCACCCACATGGGAGACCCATGTGGAGTTCCAGACTCCCAGCTTTAGCCTGGCCTGGCCCAGCCCTGGCTGTTGTGGGCACCTGGAGAGCAGATGGAAGATATCTCTCTTTCTCCCCTCCCACCCCAACACGCTTTCAAAGAAAGAAAGAAATCTTTGGGAAAAAAAAAAAAAAAAAGGCTTGGGAACAAGGAAACGCAAAACCAGTTTGGCCAGATGTGAGTCTAAAATATACCTTAACAAGGCTCCCAGGCGAGAGCTCTAAGCTGTGATCCTGTGCTCTCACACGACTCCTTATCATGCAGCTGTTTTCAACTTCCAGAGAAAAGACCTGAGGGAAACCGTTCTTTCATGTGCCCAAAATTCCTTACACCTGAACACATCACCGATGTTTTCAAGAGGAAACGCGCACGCAACTCTGGTGCCTCCCGGAGAGGCTGGTGGTGCGCACGGCAGAAGGACGCAGGTGCTGAGGTCCTCGAGGTGTCTCCCCGAATTATTCCAGCAGGTGCGTCCATTGTCCACTGGGCTCTGCTTGTGTGGACGGGGATGTAATGATGAATGAGAGACGCCATCAGCATGGTTATGTTCCAAATGCAAACCTACTGACAGGTCCGGTCCTTGTGCCACCTGAGTGGCGGAGCATCGCAGTGTGGCCTTGGCAAGCTCGACTCCTGCCACGGACAGGCAGACCAGTCCACACGGGCGTAAGTCACGTGCACACACAAGGGGAAATGCTGAGGAAGTTTTGGCCAATGGCGTAAACTGTTTCAACTAAACATAATCTCCCTTCTCACTGTGTGTAAACTCTCGCCAACCTTTCTCCCTTAGATTTTTTGAGTGCATATTCTATAAAGTGTATTGTACGCTATCTTGCAGCACGTACTCTATAAAGTATATCCTGTGCTGTAAGAGGGGCTCCTGCCCACACTAAAGCAGCACTTTCTGACCTCAGTGAATAGCCCCTGCTAGAACCCTGCACATCTTCAAAATCTGAATTAAAATGACTTGCAAAGACACCTCAAAGTAAATGTGCAATGCAATATGTTTGCATCCAAGAATTTTCCTGTCTCAAAAGAAAAGTGAACAAGATGATTCAACTTATTAATGTTCCATTTAGTCCTTCAGACCAAGATGCAAAACTCTCTAATATTTTTAGTTCCTTGCATTTAAATACAAGCTCAGCAACTTGTTTAGTCTGCAAAATCCAGAGATGTCAATAATATCCAGATTAACCATCTCTTCATTTTGAAAAACAAAAAAATTATTTTGCAATTGGAGAGAGCTAACTTTAAAAACTAGAGGTGCGTTATAAAAGACAAGTGAAAAGTTATTTCAAATAACAGCAACAGTCACTGAGCCACTTACAAAGGCTCCCTTGGATTTGTCTCGATTCATTCTAATACATGGGATGCACATTTCCTTTAAGAACAAAGTAACAGGAAAGCAAAAGGCCTTTCATCAGCTAACTTAACCAATGGGAAGTATTTATGAATGTGCACTTCACATTGGAATTTTCAGCACATTGTCCAAGGAGAGAACATATAGAAGGTATCCCATGAACACTAATTTCATAAAAGCTCCTAGCCATCTACAACAGAGAGCAGTAACACCGTGCAGGGAGGCCGGTCTCCTGGGAAACCATTTCAGCCGAGGCACGACTGCACCATCAGTGTAAAACCTTCTGGCAGTGTGCCACACATCGCCGCTATGCCAGACTCCTCACTCAGCCGGCCCCACATGAGACCCTCACAGGAAACACAGCAACTCACTAACGTGAGTTATGCGAGGTGTCGGAACCTCCCAGGTCGAGTCCAGGGCCCGGTGACCAATAAATGACTACAGAGAACTACACAAGCAGCATTCTTGTGAGATCTACAAGGCAGTACTATTCCACAGGAGCCAGGAGGGGAGTAACCTTTCCCACAATCACATGAGAAACCCGACGGAATCACACACTGGTGAGCGTTCCCTAGGATGGATTCCTGAGCCCAGGACCCCGCAGCAGCGTGAACACCACCGGCAGCCTGTGACAGGGAGCAGGGGAAAGCACAGATCATCAGCGAATTCCTCCAAGTCCTTGTTACCACTCCTCCTTGACTTTGCCCTCAGCAACACGACAGGAGCCGCTCCCTGCAAGACGTCCCCAGTCGGCTTCTCTCCAGCAGAAGGAAGTTGTTTCAACTTCAACAACCTATGCAGGTGGGGCCAGGGTTGTGGCACAGTGGGTCAGGTCCCCACCTGTACCCCATATGGGTGACAGTTCAAGTCCCAGCTGCTCCACTTCCCCTTCAGCTCCCTGCTAACGTGCCTGGGAAAGCAGCAGAAGATGGCCCAGGTACCTGGGCACCTGCCACCCATGTGGGAGACATGGACAGAGCTCCTGGTTTCAGCTTGGCCCAGTCCTGGCAACTGTGGTCATTTGGGGAGTGAACCAGCAGATGGAAGATCTGTCTCTCCTTCTCTCTCTAACTCTGCCTTTCAAATGAATAAATACATCTTTTAAAAAAAACAACTATGCTATTTTCTTGTTTTCTGCAGTTCACATTTCCAAAGCTTCCACCTCTCCCTCTGGATCCTGCACCTGTGCCTCACGTTCCACCCTCAACCTCTCACTCCTCTCCGGCTGCCATCTCTCAGTCTCCCACCTTTTGCAAACTCCATAATGTTAGAAACTTAACACGAAAGAATACAAAAATCAGCTGAAGGGGCCAGCGTTGACACCTGCATCCCATATAGGAGCTGGTTCAAGTCCCAGCTGCTCCACTTCCCTGCTAATGGCCTGAGAAAAGCAGCAGGAGATGGTCCAAGTGCTTGGGCCCCTGCACCCCCGTGGGAGACCTGGATGAAGCTCCTGGCTCCTACCTGGCTCAGCCCTGGATGTTGCGCCCACTTGGGGAGAGAACCAGCAGATGGAAAACCTCTCTGTCTCTCCCTCTAACTCTGACTTTGAAATAAATAAAAAATTCATCTGAGGCCAGCGCCGTGGCTTAACAGGCTAATCCTCCACCTTGCAGCGCCGGCACACCTGGTTCTAGTCCCGGTTGGGGCGCCAGATTCTATCCCGGTTGCCCCTCTTCCAGGCCAGCTCTCTGCTATGGCCCGGGAAGGCAGTGGAGGATGGCCCAGGTCCTTGGGCCCTGCACCCGCATGGGAGACCAGGAGAAGCACCTGGCTCCTGGCTTCGGATCAGCGCGGTGCGCCGGCCGCAGCGGCCATTGGAGGGTGAACCAACGGCAAAAAGGAAGACCTTTCTCTCTGTCTCTCTCTCACTATCCACTCTGCCTGTCAAAAAAAAAAAAAAAATCATCTGAAGCCCATTTGCTTTTCAGATGATAGCCATGAAATGTGCAAAGCATAGAACTGGAGGCTCACACCTCCTCCACAGCCCCCAGGGCAGTCAGACAAGAAAAGGACCAGGGACAAAAGTTACTCACATGTGTCAGGGATGGTAGGATGACTGCTTAGACAATCAAAGACAGTCAAAGGGAAATTCAGTAGCATGATGATTTCAGGTAAGAGGACCACCTGACAAACACAGAAACTCAGTGAGCTTCTATATTTCAGTAATAGTCAAAAATTAAATGGGAGGTGGTGGTGGTGCTGTGGCATAGCAGGTAAAGGCACCCCCTGCCAAGCTGGCATTTCCATATGGGCACAGGTTCGAGTCCCAGCTGCTCTACTTCTAATTCAGCTCTCTGCTATGGCCTGGGAAAGCAGTGGAAGACGGTCCAAGTGCTTGGGCCCCTGCACCTGCATGGGAGACCCCAAAGAAGCTCCAGGCTCCTAGCTTTGGATCAGCCCAGTTCCACTCATTGGGGAGTGAACTAGAGGATGGAAGACCTCTCTCTCTTTCTCTCTCTCTCCCCCACTCTATAATTCTGCCTTTCAAATAAATAAATCTTAAAAAAAAATTAACTGAGGGGGAAAAAACTAATTTTCATCCCCAGTAAAAATTACCACATAACTAAGAAGAAATTCACAATCATGTGTGACATCTACATTTTGTAAAGTATTAAAAATTTACTAAAGGGCACAAAGACCTACAAAACTCTGAGACAATCTGTGTTCCTTGATGGGAAGATTATGATCGACAGGAGATTAATTCTCCTAAATTACATTATCCTAAATGTACACTTATGTACATGTAATTAAATTCTCCTAAAATGTACATTTGATGAGATCCCAGACAGGTTTTTAAAACAACATGACAGGGTGACTCTGAAGTCCAGCTGGGACAATAACCTTGTGGACGACAGTCAAGAAAGAATGTTTTGAGGGAAAAAAGAATAGCAAAGGGGTATTTGCCTTATCAGACAGCAAAACATTCGATAGAATTACAGTAACCTTAATAGTTTGCTATGGAGCACAAGTAGTCGAAGTCCAGCAACAGGTATGATTTATGTGGGTAATTAAACTATGACAAAGGTGGCATATCAAATAAAGAAAGAAAACGGACCTAAGAAATGAATGAGCAAGGTTTTCCTCCTCCCAAGCCTTAGCTTGTTGTCTCCCAATGTGTAAAAGTGGCGACAGCCCAGAAGGCTCAAAATCCAAAATATCTGGTTGAAATAAGATTTCTTAAAATCATGACATAACATAGACCAAATTTGATCATTGTTACAAGGTGATTATTCAAATTTTTGAAAAAAGCACATATTTAAATAACCCATAGCTCTTAATAAAAGTTCAGCTGTTTTTGAACAATTAGAATTTAACAGATATCAAGAGAACATAATAGATTACTTTAACACATTGCTTTAACAGAGCATCAGAGTTTAATTCTATGTCAAAGAGAAATTGAGCTTCCTGTGATCTTTTGCTGTGAGGTTTCCTTCCTTTACCTTCTTTCATATTGGTGACCATGTTTCTGTGTTTCTGTGTGTAAGACATCTTTAAGCATCTTTTGCAGGGCAGGATGAGTGGCAACAAAATCTTTCAGTTTCTGTTTGCTATGAAAAGTCTTAATTTCACCTTCATTCATAAATGAGAGCTTTGCAGGATATAGTATTCTGGGCTGGCAGTTTTTCTCTCTTAGTACCTGGGCTATGTCTCGCCATTCCCTTCTAGCTTGTAGGGTTTCTGCTGAGAAGTCTGCTGTGAGTCTAATTGGAGATCCTCTAAGAGTGATCTGACGTTTCTCTCTTGCACCTTTTAGGATCTTTTCTTTATGTTTCACTGTGGTGAGTTTGATTACAACATGTCGTGGTGAGGATCTCTTTTGGTCATGTTTATTAGGGGTTCTATAAGCTTCCTGTACTAAGATGCCTCTGTCCTTCTCCAAACCTGGGAAATTTTCTGCTAGTATCTCACTGAAAATGCCTTCTAATCCTTTCTCCCTCTCCATGCCTTCAGGAACTCCTAGAACCCGAATGTTGGGTTTTTTAAGAGTATCCTGTAGATTCCTGACAGTATTTTTTAGATTTCTGATTTCTTCTTCTTTTCTTTGATTTGATTGTTTCCTTTCCTGTTCTCTGTCTTCTAAGTCTGATATTCTCTCTTCTGCTTCGCCCATTCTGTTTTTAAGGCTCTCTAATGTGTTTGTCATTTGATCTATTGAACTCTTCATTTCATTATGATTTCTAGTCACTATCAGAGTTTTTTGTTCCACTAGTTGTTTCATTTCATTTTGATTCCTCCTTAATATTTCACTTTCACGAGAGAGATTTTCTATCTTGTCCATGAAGGATTTCTGTAGTTCAAGAATTTGTTTTTGAGAACTTCTTAATGTTCTTATCAATTTTTTGAGATCCGCTTCTTGCATTTCTTCGATCTCATCATCTTCATAATCTTGAATTGGGGTGTCTTTTTCATTTGGGGGCGTCATAGTTTCTTCCTTGTTCTTGTTAGCTTGGTTTTTGCATTTGTTGTTTGGCATGTTGGAGATATTTGGTTTCTTCACTGTGGTGCTTTTTCTTGTTACACTATGGCTCTATATTAAGTGGACTGTCTGCTTTCAGTGGAGCCTTAGAGGCTTGAGATGAGTGTGGACTGAGAGCTGTGTTTGGTTCCTCGGGGTTGAGGGTGTGTCAAAGATGACACTCCCAGGTTAGGTGTGGTAAATCTCTTTTTCTTTTTTTGATTTAAAAGGGAAGTAATTCCGCACAGCTGAACGTAATTGGAGGTAGTTAGCAGGCAAATGATATACCCACAGGAGCCAGAGATCGGAAGTTCTTTCCCAAGGACCACACAGGGAATCTCTGCTGCCCTCAGTGTGAGCTCCAATTCTCCTGCAGTCTCCCACTGGGTTGCCAAGTTAGATGCTAATCTCCTGTTATTTCACCCCTCCCCCCAGAGTCAGGTTTTTCTGCTAGGCTCAGGGCTGGTGCAGACCTGAGGTCGCCCTGCTTATGACGTATGTCCAAAATGGCGCCTGCTCTGTCTTGCTCGCCTTTGAGAGGTGAGCGGAGAGAGAGAAACTTGTGTCCGTATCAGTCACTTTTTTTATTTTTTTTTCTCTCTCTTCTAGTTAGCCTGGTGAACTTTTCCCCACGGAGTTTCAAGCCTCGTTCCCTCTAGCCTCCTCTTTCCGCTTGCCTGCTGGTATCTCGGGCTATGGAGGTTTGGCTCACCTCGCGTTCCAGAGCTGGTGCGTTGAGTCTGCCGCTGGTATCCCGAACTTGGGCTCCCACGCTCTCCACGCAGGTCCACTGTGAATCACTAGTTCCGGAAGAGTTTCCTCTGCTGTTTCATCCCCTACTCTTCCTTGACCCTGCAGTATCTCCACTTATATTAAACTTTCTCTCACCCCGGACTAAGTGTGCTCCCTGCCTATTCCGCCATCTTGCCGCCTTATTTCAACCAGATATTTTGGATTTTGAGCCTTCTTGGCATTCTTGACAGGCATTCAAAAAATCAAAGTTTCAAACAATCTGGTCTCTAAAATTTCCAGTAAATCCTGGACTTTGGTTTTTCCAGTTTGGGCCCAACTGAAAAAATCGAAGGACCTATGTCTCTCATCTTATAGAGACACCAACTAATCAGTCTATTTGGAGTATATTAGAAGGACTGTCAAGATGTGATGTGGTACCAGACTTTAAGTTTCTATAATGGAAAATGCTATTAATACAAATGTTTGAGAATTAAAAAGTCTAATGATCTTGTGTTACTAGACATGATAGTTATCTTAATGAGAAAGCCCCAGAGGCTTAAAGGGTTAAATACTTGTAAAATCCTACAGGTGCTTTCAAAAATACTGTGAAGTAAGCAAGTGCCTCTTGTTGGTTGATGAGTTTATAATTTTAAACATGGCGACTTAAAGTCTTTTGTCATCCACAGTTATATATGATGTGCTGCTCATAAAACTAAAGCGTTGTTGGTTCTGTGTTTAGCTGTCCTCCTATAGGTTCCTATGGACTTTTTCCAGCCACTTTTATTGTATTCAGTACTTTGGGATGGCTCTGTAAACAGATGAAGCCAATAATGTATTAACAGTACCAACTGAGAGAAAGTATGGTTAACTGAGGTTACTAAAAACAAAAAGCAATACAAATCAATTGGCAATCTACAAAAAGAGTTAAAGATTTTAAAAGCTATTATTAAAATTGCTATATTGGTCTATTATGCTATATTATATGTGTGTACATATTGTATGTCCACATGGGGAAATTTTATTAAGAGTTTTATTTTAAATGGCTTATAGATAAGATTGTCCACAAATTTAAGCTGCTAAAATCAATCAAAGATACATTTTAATTTGTGGGACCTGAATCTGTGTATCATATGTTTTAGACTTGTTGGTAGAAAGAAACTAAAAACATTTTAGATGGTTGTGCTTAAGTTTACTGGCTAAACAAACTACACCATGTTAGATATTTAAGAGGTGTTTTCAAATACATGATTCTTAAAATTTATAGAAGGCATTGGACCTTCTGGTAAATGTTTTCTTAAGTTGTTATCTAATGGTTGAAACGGTTTGCTAAGTATTCATGTAATATTGCTATTGTCAGCAAGCGATCTAGGACTTGCTCCCTCATTTCTCTATTCTAAGCCCAACTTGTTCTTTCATTTCTCTATTCTCTTCAAGGTAGGAAACTAATTCTATTATGAAGGAATCTGTAGGATGCACAATTTAATCTTTAGACCTTATAAAAGAGATGGCTAACATTTTTCTGTAATAGCATAGCCAAAATAAGAACTTAAATAATAATCTCATAGCTAGATTCACTTCGCCATCAGCGAAGTATACAGTAAGTAGAAAAAACCTCCCTTTCAGACCAAAGGGAAAGAAAGTTTTAAAGTGAGAATATAATTTTCCTCATGGGCATTGTCTACCTTAGAAAAACTACTACAGAACATGCCTGTGACTATAGACTTGTAGTTCAGGCCACCGAAGATTAGAGATGGGACTTGGGCACTCCCTTGACTTGCATCCTCTGGTCTGCTTTAACACAAACCAGGAGGAAAAGAAAGCTCGGCATCAGAAGCAATGGGTGGCAGGCCTATTAATGGCTGATCTGTACAGTGAACTGCCCTCAAGGAGACCCAACAGGCCAGTCCACTGCAGTGGCTTTCAATGTGGTAAGCCTGGGCTTCAGCAGAAGTCAGCTTATGAAGAGCCCTGGCAGCTCTGCCAAGAGTTGGATCACTGGAAATGGACCTGCCCTGGAGTCGAAGGATGCCCAGGTCAGAGCCACAGATCTTATTGGCTCTAAGCTGAAAAGCCCTTCACTCAGCCCAACTTCCAAAGTGACCACTGCAGCTGAGGGGATGGTCAAGTAGGGTCAGCAACATTGCAGGCAGAACTGTAAATTTCTTGTTAGAGATGCCCCCTGCCTTTACCTGGCCAGCTCTCCTCCCAGGCCAGCCAAGTAATGAAAGTCAACAGAGTGCCTTCCCCTAGGAGGTTCACACCTCCCTTAGGATATACCCCATGTGAAGAGATAGATAGGTCTGGGCCTCTGAATTTACAAGGCCTAAAGCCCACCAGATTATTATCAAGCCCCTTCTATCAGGTTCTATTTGCCTCTCAATCAGAAAACTTCATTGTAGCTTAGACAGCACCTTTCTTAGCTCCTCTAATAATGACTCTGTCCTTTGTTCTAGGCCCTGTCTAGTGCACTTGGGCCTCATTTCTTTGTAATCATAACCTCTACTCTACCACCAATGGCTCTACTCCCAACCTGTGTGTACTGATGGTCCTCTTCCCCACTTAATGCTGTATAATTGTTCAAACCTGGTAAATGCCACTCTTAGGATCATTGGTTACTATCCTCACTCTGTCTTTTATGACCTTGTCTAAATATGACCAGAGTCGGCAAACTTGGAAGGCTTCCATAGCCTTGGCAACTCATGACGACAGCCTAGGGTGGTTACTGGCGCCATAAACTAGAGTGTCAATTTGTTGGGTCAACAACAGGAGCCACTGTGCACTTGCTCCTCATGTGGGATCTCTGTCCTTAATGTGCTGTCCATTGTGACATAATGCTATAACTAGTACTCAAACAGTATGTTTCACTTTGTGTTTCTATGTGGGTGCAAACTGTTGAAATCTTTATACTAAATTGATCTTCTGTATATAAAGAGAATTGAAAATGAATCTTGATGCAAATGGAAGGGGAGAGGGAGCGGGAGAGGGGAGGGTTGCGGGTGGGAGGGAAGTTATGGGGGGGGGGGGTAGCCATTGTAATCCATAAGCTGTACACTGGAAATTTATATTCATTAAATAAAAGTTAAAAAAAAAAAAAAAGTGGCGACAGCCCATCTCCCCGAACCACAGGCAATGCCACAGTCAAAAGGTAAGAGAGCTTATAATAGTTTCTCACCAAGTCCCCGACGCAAGGGTCATCCCACACTAGAATCCAGCCCGACCATCATCGTATATTTTAACTTTCAAGTTCTCGTGGGAGAGCTGAGGTACAGCCTCCCGGCTCCCAGGGGTTGGCACCAGGGCAAGGGGCCACACAGGCTGCCATCTGAGTCACACATGAGTCAGACCCTCGAGCCTGCCAGCCCCTGCGTGGATGCGTCCACCTCTAGCACGCAGTCTGGTTGTTGCGAAAACCTCTCCGGTCTCACCCTGCCCCCCGCGGCGTTCCCGTGTTGCCTGTGCCCTCCTAAATGTGACAATCAGCAAAGACAAGCATCTACAAGCATGACAACAGTCTATCCCAGTGGGGAGAAAGAAAAAGTGAGAAATCCTCCATTCTCATGGCAAAAGCGTGAATTTGAATGCCAACCTTGGGGAGGACATGGGAAAAGCATTCAGAAGTGATGCCAAGATCATCTGTATTTGCTGAGAGATCGACAGATTTTTATCATTTGCAATTTGGAACATATTCCCAAGGGAATATGGGTTAGCAGGTAACGGTGTGACAGCTTACCCAGATCTTAAAGGTTCCTCTCATGAGGAATTCTTATTTATTTTTTAATCTAGGCCTTTGCCAAAGCCGTGCAGCATTTAAGACAAAGTAAAATGCCTGGATATAAGCTGTCTGATGCTTCCATGCAGAAACCCAACTTAGCACTGTGAGAGCTCCAGCAAGCCTGGGAGGCATCTCTGAGCCACAAAGAACTGTTGGAGAGCCTCGAATACTTCTAGATCGTTTCTGAGATGGGATTACTGAGAACTGTAGCTGTGTCCCCTCCCACCACAGTCACTCTCCTTACTTTCAGGTATCCATGGCCAACTTCCATCTGAAGCTATGAGATGGAAAATTCCAGAAATAAATAATTCGTAACTGAAAAAACTTTTATTACAGCATGTTATTATAATTATCCTAGTGCATTATTGTTGTTGTGAATCTTTTATGTTGCCTAATTTATAAATTAAACTTTCTCATAGGTCTGGATGTAGAGGAAAATGCATAGTACAGTCTATTCAGGGTTGGGTATCACCCAGGTTTCAGGCATCCCACTGGCGATCTTGGAACACAACCCCCTTCCCCTGTGGATAAATGAATGTGGCCACTCCATAGCAAAGGGTTCTAGTACTTTCCTAAAGGGTCTTCTTCCTTCCTTCTTTGGGGGAAAGGAGTTAGGTGGGAAGTAAAAGGTGCTCCCATTTGTCTATGCATGTGCATTAAAAATAGATTTTAAAATGTGTTTGGCAAAGGCGGGCTTTGGGTCTACTACTTTTTTTTTTAACTTTTATTTAATGAATATAAATTTCCAAAGTACAGCTTATGGATTACAATGCCCCCCCCCATAACTTCCTTCCCACCCGCAACCCTCCCCTTTCCCTGGATCTACTACTTCAAGACCCCAGTTGAGACATCCTCGTCCCTCACGGGAGCACCAGGGTTCGATTCCTGGCTCCAGCTCCTGATTTCAGCTTCCTGAGAATGCAGACCCTGGAAGGCAGCAGCGACAGCTCAAATAACTAGGTCCCTGTCACCCTACACGGGAGACCCGAATCGAGCTCCCAGCCCTGATGTAGGCATCTGGGGGAGTAGACAGGCGGATGACACTGCTCGCTCTCTCTCCATCTCCCCTCTATTCCTCTCAAATGAATAAATTAATTTTCTTTTTTTAAAATTTATTTATTTATTTGAAAGTCAGAGTTACACAGAGAGAGGAGAGGCAGAGAGAGAGGGAGAGAGAGAGAGGTCTTCCATCTGCTGGTTCACTCCCCAGATGGCTGCAATGGCCAGACTATGCCGATCCAAAGCCAAGAGCCAGGAGCTTCTTCCAGGTCCCCCACATGGGTGCAGGGGCCCAAGGACTTGGGCCATCTTCTGCTGCTTTCCCAGGCCATGGCAGAGAGCTGGATCAGAAGAGGAGCAGCTGGGACTAGAACCAACGCCCATAAAGGATGCTGGCACTTCAGGCCAGGGCGTTAACCCATTATGCCACAGTGCCGGCCCCTGAATAAATTAATTTTCAAAAACCACGGTTCACAACCTCCCCTCCCACTGCTGGACACAGAAAGGAAAAGATTCAGGGCCATTTGCTAATAAAATGAAATCCTCGCTGGCTCTCCCATGATTTCATTTCCTTTTTATAGCTTGGCTTACCAACATAGTCATTGCTTTCTTTTTTTGAAGACATGGATCTACACCACATTTAATTTGAGTGTCTCTATACATAGATTTCAGTCTACAATAAGAACAAGTTCACAAGATCCCACCCCTGAAGACCTAAATAGAACAGCAATTTTGGATTAGGATCTTCTTTCCTCTAAAGCAAACACAGGAAAGCAGCAAAGACAATGCATCCATCTGCCACCAAAAGACATCTCCTAAACCCAGCTTTCAAGATATTTTCGGGGGGGGGGGGGGGGGATGCACAATTTCTTCCAGAAAAAATCTGGTGTCTGAAAATCCTCAGAAATTGAGAAAATCATATCATGGCTTTTTCTGGAGTTCTTCTAATCTCTAGATCTCTAGTTCAGATATTAGTTCTTAAATCCTGCAGTGAGAAAAGCAGTTATGCCAGAGAGCAGATCTGCAAAGGTACTTCAACAAGTTACTAGGGTGGGGAGAGATGCTGGTGATACAGGTAGCAGCTTAACCTGCCGTGTCACAACACCAGCCCTTAACTTTCCTTTTAATTCCACTTTCCATGAACAATGTTTAACGTACCCTCCACAGAATTCACGTTTGTTCTTTCATGACCAATTTCTTCCTAGAACCAGAAAACTGTAGAAATTGGCACTGCACAGTCCAGACAGCAAGAGCTTCACAGACAGACAGACCAGAAACTAGGTCTGCAGCAGAATCCCTCACCTTCTCTGAGCTGCGCCCTCCCCTTTGGACTGGAAGGGAATCTGTCCTTGGCGGCCACGTGTGGAGTGTTACACGGCATCAGATGCAAAAGCAGGGTTTGGGGAACACTTCCTGCAATGCCCCCATTTCACAGGCAAAGAAAAGTGAGGCCCAGCAAATGCATGTAACGGACACACCAACCATCTGCAGCTCAGCGAGTGGTTTACAGAGTGGAACAATGAAGACTTCAGTGAGATCTTCTACATACAATGAATAGAAGCCCCAAAACGACTTGGTCTACAAAGGGTTCTGCCCACAAGAAAGGCTGGCTAATGTCATTACTACAGATTGTGTATAGAAACAAGAAGCTTCCCCACAAAAGAAGGCCTCCGGAGGGTGATGGGTAAAACCCACCTTTATCCAGCTTCAACCAACTCTTCGTCTTCTTTGCCACTAAAGATCGTTCTCTTACAGCTGTTTCCAGAACTGGATGCTACCCACCCAACACATCAGAGCTGCAAAAGCCAGGAGACACACCCAAGGCAGTTCAGACCTGCACTGGACCCCACCCACATTCACAGAACACAGAACTTGGACAGAGCCACCGACAGGAGGTCCAATACAGAAACACAAACTCTGCTGTTCAACTGAAAGTAATAAGCAGCACGTGGCCCCTAATCCCGAAGTCCCTCCTCTCCTTGACCCATCCACAGTCTGTCTCATGGCAGAATTCTGCTCCCACCAGACTGAAGCTTGGCTTCCAGGGAGCCAATGCAAGCAGCCTGCCTCGCTGAGACTCAGGTCTTCCTCCAGGGTTGGTCTCCTACAGCAGTGATGCAGAAATCCAAGTCGAATTCAGATATCTTAAACCAAAAGGAACAGAGTGCAGATTTCACTCTGAAATTCACTTGCCAGGAAAGCGTCCGAAGGAACACTAGGTCCCTCCTCCTCCCTCAATGCCCTACTTTGCAAACCACTTGTGCAAAACAGAAGCCAGAAAGGAAGAAACCCAAGATGGGGACAAAAAGGAATTGACTTTATACCCACCCACAGCTGCCAAACCAGCAACATGACACAAACCCTGGTCAGCCTCCATCTCCATCGGGAGCCTGGGTTTAAGTAGTAATCATACCCCAACCTCACTAAACCTCAGCTTCTCAAAACTCAAGGGAGTGCATGACAATAGATGCCGTGTCACTTCTGCAGATAGCCGCAGGCTGTTTCCGCTACCAGTGAGAGCTGCACTAACACAACCCAGGCGGCCTGGCGGCTCAGGAGCCGCTCGTTAGCGTCAGACACAGCAGCGAAGATGGAAGTGGCTCTTCAAGGAGCGGTCGGGCACACATCATGCCCACCCCAGCGGCCACCTTCAAATACAGCAGCTGAGCTCAAGAGCTCACACATCTGCACCTTCCCCCTGTGGTATTTCACCAGTGCTTCCTTCTCAAACTTTTTTTTTTTTTTTTGGAAAACTGTCAAGTTCTGTAAGCGACACCACTACAGGCGAGTTCATTCTCAGCAGCTCCTTCTGACAACAGGAGAGGGAAGCGAAAGCCCAGAGCGATCAAGTGCAATGCCGCAGATTCTCCCGGGCGCAGGGACGCCGAGAGTGAGCACGGCAGGAGGCGAGGGCCAGGGTTTCACCTGCAGCATCTCGGTCAGCTCCTGCCCCTCACACTCAGACCAGTGCATCCAGGAAGGGAATAAGTGAAAAGCCGAACTACACCCTCCTGCAAATGCAACAGTGAGAGCACGGAAATCAGAATTCTAGTCCTATCTCTTACACTGAGAAGTTACATGACAAAGTACGCGGTCAAGTCACTTCACCCACCAGGGATTAAACTTTCTCTTCCATTTAAAGGATGTTCTTGGATGTAAAGCATCGCTGGGGTGGTTGGGGGTGGTTGGATATGAAAGGGTGCAGTGGCTCTAGAAAATAATACAGCAGCTCACTCCTCCAAAAATAAGAAACAGAATCCTTATAGGATGCAGCGATTTGACTTCTGGGTATACACCAGAAAGAACTGGTCTCAGGTCTCAGGGAGATAACTACACACTTGCATTCACAGTATTCACAACAGCTAAAGGCAGAGAAATCCAAGTGCTCCTAGATCGATAAACAGGTAAACAAGTAGGCATGCCGTGAGTTAGCTATTTTTTTTTTAAAAAGACTGAAATTTTATTTTAAAGGCAGAGAGAGAGAGACAGAGATCTTCCGTCCACTGGTTTACTCCAAAAATGGCCACAACATCCAGAACTGGGCCAGTCCAAAGGCAGGAGCCAGAAGCTTCCTCCAGGTTTGGGGTGCAGGGGCCCAAGCAGTTGGGCCATCTTCCACTGCTTTCCCGGGAGCATCAGCAGGGAGCTACATTGGAAGCAGAGCAGCCAGGACTTGAACCGGCACCCATATGAGATGCTGGTGCTGCAGGCCAGGGCTTTAACCCACTGTGTTTTTAAAAGGCAGGCAATTCTGACATATGCTTCAACGCAGATGACCCCTGAGGACATGATGCCAAGTGAAATAAGCCGGTCATGAAAGCAGGGGCACCTGGAGGGGTCAGACTGGCAAAGACAGACAGCAGCAGGTACCGGCTGGAGAGAGGGAGGAACGGGGCGGGGGGGGGTCGGTGATTCAGGGGTTCAAAGCTTCAGTTCTGCAAGACAAAACAACTTTGGGAGAAGGACAGTGGTGATGGCTGCACAACAATGCACTGAGCCATAAATCTTAAAATGGTCAAGACGGCAAGTTTTATGTGTATTTTCCCACAATTAAAAAATTAAAAAAAAAAAAAACTACTTAAAAGGATGTTGTTTCTGGTATATAAATCATGCTCCCAAAATGACTAATTGTAAAAAATAAGATTTCAAAGCATTTGTCCATCACTCTCCGATCTGGGTCTGCGGCTTCTGTTCTCTGGCGGGACGGGGAGCAATCCTTTCACTCCCACTCAGGGCAACGCATGGGAGACGCGCCGGGACTTGGGCAAGGTTGCACAAGGCAGGGGGCGAGGCCGCGATGAAGAACTCATTCTGACTCCTGCGCTACACACCGCCATCTCAATGCCTTTTTTAAGGGCTTATTTATTTATTTATTTATTTTTGACATGCAGAGTTAGACAGTGAGAGAGAGACACAGAGAGAAAGGTTTTCCTTCTGTTGGTTCACCCCCCAAAATGGCTGCCACGGCTGGCACACTGTGCCGATCCGAAGGCAGGAGCCAGGTGCTTCTCCTGGTCTCCCATGTGGGTGCAGGGCCCAAGCACTTGGGCCATCCTCCACTGCCTTCCCAGGCCACAGCAGAGAGCTGGACTGGAAGAGAAGCAAGCGGGACAGAATCTGGTGCCCCAACCAGGACTAGAACCCAGGGTGCCGGCGCCGCAGGCAGAGGATTAGCCTAATGAGCTGCGGAGCCGGCCAGGGCTTATTTATTTTTATCTTAATTTTTAATTAGTTTTTAACAGGTTCAATGGAATTTGTAGGTACAATTCTAAGAACATAATGATATTTCCCTCCTCCCTCCTTCCTACCCTCTCTTCCTCCCTTTAATTTTTGAGATAACGTATTTTAAAATTACAATTCAGTAAAAAGGCTTAATACTTTAGCAAATAAGTTTAACAAGCAAAAGACTGTAATTCAGTAGGAATACAACAATGGCTATAAACAATAATTCAATGGGAAAATGATCACTTCACCCATATACACTAAATTTTAAAGTAATCACAGACCATTAAAACTATAGTAGTATAACATTCTTAACCATTGGTTTGACAAAGCTATAAAACAAAGTTTTACCAAACTATATTTGCAGCAATACTGATACACACAGACATTTCTTTTCCTTTCTTTTTTTGTTTGTTTCATAAATTTTAGCTCCCACATACATACGGTATTTGTCTTTCTGGGTCTGGTATTTATTCTTTTTTTTTTTTTTTTTTTTTTTTTTGACAGGCAGAGTGGATAGTGAGAGAGAGAGACAGAGAGAAAGGTCTTCCTTTTTTTTGCCATTGGTTCACCCTCCAATGGCCTCTGCGGCCGGCACATCTCGCTGATCCGAAGCCAGGAGCCAGGTGCTTCTCCTGGTCTCCCATGCGGGTGCAGGGCCCAAGGAACTGGGCCATCCTCCACTGCCTTCCCGGACCATAGCAGTGAGCTGGCCTGGAAGAGGGGCAACCGGGATAGAATCCGGCGCCCCGACTGGGACTAGAACCCAGGGTGCCGGTGCCGCAAGGTGGAGGATTAGCCTATTGAGCCGCAGCGCCGGCCGGTATTTATTCTTATTTATTGGAAAGGCAGAGTTGCACAGATAGGCAGAGAGAGAGAAGGAGACCTTCCATCCACTGACACACTCCAAATGGCCCCAGAGCTGGGGCTGGCCCAGGTGGAAGCCAGGAGCCTGGAACTCTACTCTACACAGGTGGCAAAAGTACATGGGCCGCTTTCTACCAGGGAGCTGGACGGGAAGCAGACTACGGGCGCCAGCATCGCAGGCAGCGACTTAACCCGGTATTCCACAATGCTGGCCCCGTCAATGTGTTCTCTAATCTGCAGGCAAGGAAGCTCAGGCCCAGAAAGGCGAGGCCAGGTCTCCGGACCACATAGCTGGCAGGCAGACCCATGACCAAGAAGTCAGCTGAACCAATTACCAGTCTGGTATTCTTTCCAACACGCCACAGAAAACCTGATGTGGGGAGAAAAGGTACTACTGAGGTCCCCTTGGATTTCCAAGGCTGCCCACCCCCACCCCATTCTCAACCTTCTCCCATGAAGACCTAACAGTCTCATTTAATCATTCATTCAGTGTAAAGCTGTTACCTACAGCGCCAGCATCCTATAGGGGCGCTGGTTTGAGTCCCAGCTGCTCTATTTCCAACCCATTTCTCTGTTAATGTGCCTGGGAAAGCAGAAGAGGATGGCCCAAGTGCTTGGACCCTGAAAGCATGTTGGAGATAGGGAAGAAGCCCCTGACTCCTGGCTTCAGCCTGGCCCAGTCATCTAGGGAGGGAGCCAGTGGATGACAAATCTCTCTCTCTCTCTCTCTCTTTGTCTGTCTCTTTGTCTCTCTGTCTCTGTCTCTTCCTCTATGTAACTCTGACTTTCAAATAAATAAAGATATTTTTAAAAATCATTCATTCGGCCGGCGCCGCGGCTCACTAGGCTAATCCTCCACCTTGCGGCGCCGGCACACCGGGTTCTAGTCCCGGTTGGGGCACCGATCCTGTCCCGGTTGCCCCTCTTCCAGGCCAGCTCTTTGCTGTGGCCCGGGAGTGCAGTGGAGGATGGCCCAAGTCCTTGGGCCCTGCACCCCATGGGAGACCAGGAGAAGCACCTGGCTCCTGCCATCGGATCAGCGCGGTGCGCCGGCCGCAGCGCGCTACCACGGCGGCCATTGGAGGGTGAACCAACGGCAAAAGGAAGACCTTTCTCTCTGTCTCTTTCTCACTGTCCACTCTGCCTGTCAAAAATAAAAAAAAATAAAAAAAAAATCATTCATCAACAAATCATTTAGAGCTTCCTTTTTCTTAGAAAACAATCCTCTGTTCACAAGCTCCCTCGCGGTTATGTAGCCAGATTCACTCAGGAGGTCAAGGTTCTGGACCAGGTAGGTCCTTCAAGAGCTATTCCAGTAGGAACAGGGAGGGACCCCAACTTGCCCACAAAGCAATCAGACAGCAATCCATCCCATCAGAGCATCCCCAAGGGCCCAGGTGCACAGCACCACCGGTCAGTTAACTACCAGCCAAGATGAGGAAAAGTCCCATGTAAACTCACTCCCTGCCTTCCCTCGCGGTCTCAACATCCCAAACTCTCCCTGTTCTACAATGAACCATCCCTGACTGAACGTCCCCTGAGCACAGCCCGGGGCCTCTCCTCCAAGCAGCTTTGTGAGGGAGGACTCAAATCCCAATTACAAACAAGGATGCTAACGTGCAAATAACTCATATGTCCAGGGGCTGGCGCTGTGGCGCAGTGGGTTAAAGCCCTGGCATGAAGCACCAGCATCCCATATGAACGCCGGAACTCCACCCTGGTCTCCACACGGGTGGCAGGGACCCAACTCCTTGGGACATCTTCTGCTGCCTTCCCAGGTGCGTGAGCAGGAGCCTGGATGGGAAGTGGCATAGCCAGGATTTGAACTGCCATTCCAATAGGATACGAGTGGCAGCTTAACCCACTTCACCACAACATCAGTCCCCTATTAATCTGGATTTGTTTTTTTAAGATTTACTTTATCTGAAAGGCAGAGTTAGTGTTAGGGGGAGACAGAAACAGAAACACAGAGAGATCTTTCATCTGCTGGTTCACTCCTCAAATGGCTGCAACGGCAGGGGCTGGGCCAGGCCAAAGCCAAGATCCTGGAACTCCATCTTGGTCTCCCTCATAGGTAGCAGGGACCCACGTTCTTGGGCCATTTTCTGCTGCTTTCCCAGGTGCATTAGCAGGGATCTGAATCAGAAATGGAGCAGGTGGCATCGCAGGCAGAGGCTTAACCCACTGCACCACTCTGGTCCCCTAACCTTGATTTTTAAGGCGCACTCTGCTAAGACCAGTGGACATGCAAATACGTCACCTGTTTCTCACTCAACTAACACTTGAGCTTTTTCAGAGACAGAACCTAGTACTAGAGACAATGCCAGAAGCCAATTAAAACAACAACATATTTTTATCAGTCCTGCCTTTCAAAGGATTGCATTCCAATAAGGCAGCACCAACCTTATCTCTGAGTATAGGTGGGACGGGAAAACTGCAGGAACAAAGCAGAGCCTCCCAACAGGAATGAGACGCGAGTCACTGCGTGATTCTAGTTTTCTGGTAGTCACATCGGGAAAAGTAAAACGACACGGGTTAAGTTGACTTCAGTAACACGGCTTAACCCCAAGTATCCAAACGCCATCATTTTACCTGTGAACACACACACACACAGCCCTGGGGCATTTTACATTTGTTCATTGCTATGAAGTCTTCAGAACCCAGAGTGTGTTTTACACTGGCGGCCACCTTAGCTGTGCTGACCCCATGTCACCGTCTCATCAGCCACATACCGACACAAGGATCCAGGGGCAAACCCAGAAGGTTTGTGGGTCCAATGGCCAAAGCAGAGGCCAACACAGGCTTCCTGGGGTCATCCCACATGGACAACGGAAAGTCAGACCAGGGGTAGGTGTCTGGGGCAACAGCGAAGACGTCACTTGGGACATGAACACCCCACATCAGAGTGCTTGGTCTGAGTCCTGGCTCCACTTCCGTGCCAGCTTCCTGCTAATGTGTCCCTTGGGAGACAGCAGATGATGGCCCAAGGCACTGGGTCCCAGCCACCCTCATGGGAGACCCAGATTTAGCTCCTGGCTCCCCGCTTTGGCCTGACCAGCCCCCGTTGTTGCAGAAATCTGAAGCACAAAACAGCAGATGTGATTACTCTTTTTTTTTTTTTTTTTAAGATTTATTTATTTATTTGAAAGGCAGAGTTACAGAGAGGCAGAGGCAGAGAGAAAGGTCTTCCATCCGCTGGTTCACTCCCCAGATGGCCACGACAGCCAGAGCTGCACTGATCCAAAGCCAGGATCCAGGGGCTCTTCCGGGTCTCCCACGAGGGAGCAGGGGTCCAATCTTGAGCCATCTTCCACTGCTTTCCCAGGCCATAGCAGAGAGCTGGATCGAAGTGGAGTAGCTGGCACTGCAGGAGGCGGCTGAACCTATTGAGCCACAGCACCAGCCCCTGTCTCTCTCTTTTTTGCGTCTACAATAAGTAATATTTTTATAAGTCCAATATGTTTGTGCGTGGGGAGACAGAAGGCAGTACGCGGCAGTCTGGGGCAGGAAGTAACAGGAGGAAGGTGCTGTTCCAACCTCAGGTAGCAAAGCTCCACCCAGAGCCCTCCCTCCCAGGGCTGCAGGGCCGACTCCTCGCCCTGGGCCCCTCCCGCCCCCTGCGGACTTGGTTTTCTCTATTCCCTATCGTGCCCACAGAGACGTCACGACCCAACTGAAGCCTCTGGTCCCCTTCATTCTCCTGTGTGAGCCCCGCAGAAAGGAAACCCCAAGGACCCATCGTTGCCTCCCTGCAGCTGGGACACCTGAAGGTCATGGACTCCGAGTGGGGGTGGGACCCCAAGGGGCTCCAGTCCTCTACCAGCACCTGCCCTGCAGCTCGCCATGCTCTGCCCTCACATGTGATCAACTCCGCTTCCGCCCGTGTCACAGCCAACATTCTGCTTCCTCCCAAAGTGACTCTAGGGCCTCCTCACGCTCCGCTCATTATCCTGCCTCCCACAACATCTCAGAACACTCGCCCTCCGTCTCCTTCCTCTGAAACAGCTGTCTCCTCCCTTGCCCTCCTGGTCTGCGGCCTCCGAGACAGGTTCCCCCTGCACGGCTGTCGGTCCACCCTCCTCCGGTCCTGCCCGCTCCCGGGCACTGAGCCACCTCGAGTCAGGTGCTGGCTCACACAGGCATCCTCAACTCTGTTTCCGCCCCGCACTTCCAGACTCGCCCACCGCTCCCCTGTGCTGATGAAGGCGTTCCTCCCTCTCCCAAGGCGCTTTTTCTCGTTGCCACCATAACTCTTGAAAAATGCATGGAGCACCCTCACCACTCTGACGTTAGCAGCATTCCTGACAGGGAGAAACAGGGCTCCCATTGCCAAGTGCTCCCTGAGGGGTCCAGGGAGCCCCACTCTGACTTTAGCAGCATTCCTGACAGGGAGAAACAGGGCTCCCATTGCCAAGTGCTCCCTGAGGGGTCCAGGGAGCCCACACTCTGAGTGCAAGGAAAGGTTAGAAGGAAGAAAGTCACCTGTCAGCTCTGTTCGCACACCCTCAGATACTCATCTGTAACCTCTTGGTGAATACCCTTCCCCTTACCTGCTTATGCATATACACACATACGCAGAGAGACAGACACACAGACACACACATACGCAGAGAGACAGACACACAGACACACGCAGGCACACACACAGGGACACACACAGAGACACACACATACATACACACACAGGGACACACAGACACAGACACAGGGACACAAACACATACACAGACAGGGACAGACACACAGACACACACATCAGCATACACATAGACACACAGGGACACACAGACATACATACACACATACAGGGACACACAACACAGACACAGGGACACAGACATACACACACAGGGATAGACACACAGACACACACATAAGCATACACATAGACACACAGACACACACAGGGACATGCAGACACAGGGACACACACAGACAGACACAGGGACACACACACATACATACACACAGGGACACACAACACAGACACAGGGACACACAACACAGACACAGGGACAGACACAGGGACACACACAGACACACAGACACACACGCATACATACACACACAGGGACACACAGCACAGACACAAGAACACACACAGACACAGGGACACACACACAGGGACACACACAGACACACAGACACACACATACATACACACACACAGGGACACACAACACAGACACAGGGACACACACACAGGGACAGACATACAGACATACACATCAGCATACACACAGAGACACAGACACACACAGGGACACACACACATACACACACAGGGACACACACAGACACAGGGACAAACACATAGACACACACATCAGCATACATACAGAGACACAGACACACACAGGGACACACAACACAGACACAGGGACACACACACAGGGACACACAGACACAGGGACACACACAGACACAGGGACAGACACACAGACACACACATCAGCATACATACAGAGACACAGACACACACAGGGACACACACACATACATATACACAGACACAGCGACAGACACACAGAGACACAGACACAGGGACAGACACACACACATAAGCACACACACAGGGCCACACACAGAGATGTAATTTTCCACAGCATTGTATCTTATACATTTTGTAAGTAGCCTTATTTTTTAATTTACCCCCTCCCATACAACCAACCTCTCTCTTCCTGAGCAGCAAACATATAAGAAAAAAAAATCTTTTCTCCTTTTATGATCTACAAAAACCCCTTACACACAATTCTTGCCTGTTCTTTTCTCGTGGGAATCCGCCCAGGTCAAGTGGCAGGAAACCCAAGGCACAGCCATGCCACTTTTTCCAACCACTCCCCTGCTGAAAGCTTCCAGTCCGTTTCCAATTCTGGGCCACTACAAACAATGCGGCAATAAATATCCTTGTACAAACAAATTACACACAGCTGCTTTCATGTCTATGGGATACAGTCCCAGGGCAGGCATTAGTGGGTCAAAGGCCATGTGCATTTGAAATGTTAATGGACTACTCTGCCAGAGCCAGAACTCCGTCCAAAGCGGCGACCCCCACCAGGCACACTTGAAGACGCCTGCCAACAAGAGGTTTTGTGGCTCTTTAAAACTGCTGCCAGCCTTCTTGTTCCGATTCTCGCCTCCCATCCTGTCCTATGGTGTTCAGGAAACTAAACTTAACTAATTCTTGCTGAGCCACCTTCTCTGTCTCCTGTTCTTTTGTCTCCAAAGATTAAGCATGTGGCAAGGTTCTCTCCCCTTTCCTTCCTCCTCTCTCAGTGCCCTCGTCTTGGGCAATTTCAGTCTTTCACGGCTTTTAATCACCCCCTGCAGGAGACAAACCTACACCTGCGCATCCAGCCACGCTCTCTTGCGTGTCCCTCTCTTGAGCTCCACATTCGTAACTGCTCCTGGGACATTTGTCACAGAGCCTGCTGCTGTCACAGACACCTCTAACATCCATAGTATCAGGGTTGGCATTATGGCACAGTAGTTAAACCACCACTTGTGATGCCGGCATCCCATACAGGAGTGCACTTTCCAACCCCAGTTGCTCCGCTTACAACCCAGCTTCCTACTGGTACACCAGTAGCGAACAATGGCCCAAACACTTGGACTCCTATTACCCAAGTAGACGGAGGTCTTTGCTTCTGGTCTCAGCCTGGCCCACCCCTGGCTGTTGCAGGCATATGCAGAGTAAATCAGCAGATGGAAGACACATCTCTCTCCCTGTCTCTGATGCTCTATCAAAAATTAATAAGTGTAAAAATCAACAGGATCAGGGTAGGCACTTGATGCAGAGATAAGATGCAGCTCGGGCATCTGTACCCCACATTAGAGTACCTGGATTTAAGTCCCAGGTCCACTTCTGATTCCAGCTTCCTGCTGAAGTGTACCCTGGGAGACAGCAGGTGACGGCTCAAGTGATTGGGTCCCCGCCACCCACATGAGAAACCTGGAACAAGTGCCAGGGTGCTGACTTTGGCCTGACTGTACCTTGGCTGTTCCAGGCATTCGGGGAATGAGCCACTCCCTCCATCCCCAAACCGGGGGTCCGGATGCCACAGCCCAGTGTACTCTTCTCTCGTGGAAGACTGTGGAGGAAGGCCCAAGGCAGCCAGCGGATGCTTCCTGGAATTCCCTCTGCTGCTCCAGCCCTGCCTCCACCCCGGAAACATCCTCCTTTCAAAGAGGAAAAGTATTGAGTACAAAAAAATCGAATAAGCACATGAATCATGGAATAGAAACAAGAACCTGCCATCGGGTATATGTGTATACTCAGAAAATCAGTAAAAACTGAAGATTAAAGAACAGAAAGATCACCCGCCACAGTGAAAGGCATCTGCGTTTGTATAAACAGCAGAGAATCGCTTTGTACTCATGTCTGTCTCCTGACAGAAGTTCATAAATGGCTGGCATTCAAACTCAGCAGGAGGAGCCGGCGTTGTGGTACAGCGGGCTAAGCCTCCACCTGCAGCGGCAGCATCCCATATGGGCGCCAGTTCAAGTCCCGGCTGCTCCTCTTCTAGTCTAGCTCCCTGCCATTGCCTGGGAAAGCAGCAGAAGGTGGCCCAAGTCCTTGGAACCCTGCACTCGCATCGGAGAACTGGAAGAAGCTCCTGGTTCCGGATTGGCACAGCTCTGGCTGTTGCAGCCATTTAGGGAGTAAGCCAGCAGATGGAAGACCTTTTTCTCTGTCTCCCTCTCTCCGTCTGTAACTCTGCCTCTCAAATAAATAAATAAAATCCCTTTTTAAAAAAAAAACTCAGGGCAGCCCTATTATACAATTATTAAAAAGATCCACTAGGGGCCGGCACCACAGCTCAATAGGCTAATCCTCTGCCTGTGGCGCTAGCACCCTGGGTTCTAGTCCCGGTTGGGGCACTGGATTCTGTCCTGGTTGCCCCTCTTCCAGTCCAGTCTCAGTGCTGTGGAGGATGGCCCAAGTGCTTGGGCCCTGCACTCCTGGGAGACCAGGAGAAGCACCTGGCTCCTGGCTTCAGATTGGCACCGTGCACTGACCGCAGCGCGCCAGCCGCAGCAACCATTGAGGGGTGAACCAACGGCAAAGGAGGACCTTTTCTCTGTCTCTCTCTCTCACTGTCCACTCTGCCTGTCAAAAAAAAAAATCCACTAGGATGGACTAAATGAAAGTTACTAAATAAAATGTGAAGAGACAAAACTCAACAACTATTTCACATCCTAGTTCATCTTTTTTTTTTGACAGGCAGAGTGGACAGTGAGAGAGAGAGAGACAGACAGAATGGTCTTCCTTTTGCCATTGGTTCACCCTCCAATGGCCGCCGCGCCGCTGATCTGAAGGCACTCCCATGGGGTGCAGGGCCCAAGCACTTGGGCCATCCTCCACTGCACTCCTGGGCCACAGCAGAGAGCTGGCCTGGAAGAGGGGCAACCGGGATAGAATCCGGCGCCCCAACCCGGACTAGAACCCGGTGTGCTGGCACCACAAGGCGGAGGATTAGCCTATTGAGCCACGGCGCCGGCTCCTAGTTCATCTTTAAACTGACAATTTTAAAAGGAAACAGTGAAAATAACTGCTTAATAAACATTTATTTGGAGCCTATGAGTTAAACCCCATCCTGCCTAATTGAGTGAAGATAATTAAGAAATGAGATAAATTCAGTGACCTCCAGCACCAAGAATTCAGGCTAGAGAAGAAACATGCCTGTGAAATATGAAGGGATGGGGGCCGGCGCTGTGACGTAATGGGTAAAGCCGCTGCCTGCAGTGCCAGCGTCCCATATGGGCGCCAGTTTGAGACCCAACTGTTCCGCTTTTGATCCAGCTCTCTGCTATGGCCTGGGAAAGCAGTGGAAGATGGCCCAAGTCCTTGGGCCCCTGCACCCAGAGGAAGATCCTGGCTACCGGCTTCAGATCGGCACCGCCGCAGCTGTTGCGGCCAATTGGGGAGTGAACCAGCAGATGGAAGACCTCTCTCGGTGTAACTCCGACCTTCAAATAAATAAATCTTTAAAAAAAAAAAAAGAAATATGAAGGGATGAAGAAAAATACATTTTCAAGGGCAAAAAGTTTTTTTTAATGGAACATGAATATGAATGGTGTGAGATGAAGTCAAAACAGATTTTTCTGGACTTTGGCACATGGAAAAAAATGCACATATTTTTTCTTAGTTTGGCTTAGTTTTCTTGCTGGTAGACACAGAACTACAATGATCTGCTCCATCTCACTCTGTGTGTCTGTGTGCATATGTGTGTGTGTGTCTGTGTATCTGTGTGTGCATATACATCTCGCCAGACAGATCGCAAACGTTTCCCAGCCCAGCAGCGGTGCTCAGAATCCACCTTACACCCCCGGAACTCTGAGGAAAGCCTCTGCTTCCTCCTGCACCGCCCAGGACTCCAGCCTCTCCCGCCACCCATCCATCATCCGTGCTGGCGGCGGGATGCGGCGTCACAGATAATTTAAGCAGCTGTCAGAGCTGAGCGGCTCTTCGGGATTCCATATGGCTTATGAAACGCACATGTGCTCCAAGCCCCTCCCCCTCCAGATCGAGTAGGGAGGAAGGATATGAAGTCGGACAAACTGGGAAGCAGTCCCAGCCCTGTGCTCCGACGTGCTCACCCACAACACGGAGCTCCAGTGCCCACGCTGTGTAGTCCAGGGGAGCGCTCCTTTGAGAAGCTGCGAGAAGGCACCTAGCAAGGTGCCTGTAGCATGAAATGTCAGCAGCCAGCCCTCAGCTTTCGCAGCATGCCATTTCCAAAATAAAGAGCCCCCAGAGCCAAGAATGAAAGCAAAAGAGATAAAGCAGGAGGCCAAGCTTTGAATACAAAGACTTTATAGAATACCAGTATCTAACTAAGCAAAAAGACATTTGATTCCCTGCTTTCTAGATCGCTTATAGCACGCACACACACACACACACCTGCAGGAGCACAGATGATATAAACAGTGCAGACCCCAAAACCCAGCTGCCTTGCAGCAACCATGAGATGAACAAGCACCTGATGCCCAGAGAAGGCCTGGTTCCTGCAGCTTGAGGGGGAACAGCACCAGGAGGAGAGGATACACACCGGCCCCAGCACAATGTCTAGGCTTGCAGGTGGCAGAAGCTGAGCGAGTCGCTGCACTTCTCATCCCATCCTCTGGGGTCTAAACTCGTGCTAAGGTCTACCCTGTGTTTTCTGATCACAGTAGATCAGAGACTCCCGATGCCACCCTGTGAGCCTTGAAGAAAGGCGTGGAGGTGGGGGTGTGTGTGGCATATTTCTGGAACAGCATCTGAAGCTATCTGGTTCATTCTGTAAAACATCATTGTATGTATTACACAATCCTGAATTCATGGGGTTTGGTGACATGCTCAATTTCTGTGTCTCTTAAGTTTTTTTTTTTTTTTTTTAAGCTTTATTTATTTACTTGAAAGACAGAGTTGGGAGCAGGGAGAGGAAGACAGAGAGAGACAGATTCATCTTCCAGCTACTGGTTCACTCTCTAAATGGTCGCATGGCCAAAGCGAAGCCAGGAGCCTCACCCTCTGTCCACAACACTGGCCCCAATTTCTATTTTTAAATCCCCACCATGCCATACCCAAAGGCAGAAAAATATGTTTTTGGTAAGACTACATTCAATCAAAAGCTCAAAAAAGGAAAAAATCAAAACATCGTGAAGACGACCGTCTCCTTGCTGCTTTGTGACCTTCCTTTTGCTCGGTGAACTCTCACAGCCAAAGCCCGGGTGAAGAGGGTGAAGAGGGTGAAGGGCCACGGGACTCTGCAGGGAACCAGGACCTGAGCATCAGACGTGCAGCCCAAAGTGGAGGAAGGACGAGGGCCCCCCTCGAACACAGCACGTTACGAGCGTTCCTCCTCTTCTCCCTGTACAGAGATCCGGCGGGCTATCAGCTTTGATGGATCTACAAGACTTCTCTTGGAGGAAGTCCATCATCTGCATTTGGTTTTAAAGGCTCGCTTCTCTGGCACGCAGGCGTCTCACAAAGCCCAAACCCGCATTCAGAAAAAGCCCAGCCTCTCGTTAACATTTTCCAAGCATACAGTAGCTATGCACCATTTGGCACCCACCAAAATCCCTCCAGAAGCATCAAAAAGCCTGCCAACTTCTCTCTGCATTTGCAAGAATAATTCCTGGAAAAGTGTGTGTGTGTGTGTGTGCAGAAGAATTCCACTTCTACAGCTATGCCCATCACACGTGTGCTCCCTCCCCACAGGCAGCCGACGGGTTTTAGTTGACTTGGCCAAATATCAGAATAGCTGTAATTAAATGGAATTGTGAGAGCCAGATGAGGTACAGAAACTGAGGATGAGCCCAGAGGAACTAAAATTCTGCTTAGCACATGTTTAAATGACACAGCAGTCACAGGGCAAGCCGTTGTCAGATACACCGCCCAGGAGAAAAATGGATCCACACGAGCCAGGGAGTGTACACTGAGACAAGCCACTTCACAGCTCAGAGCTGAGAACAAAGTGAGGTTATAAGTTTTTCAAAATCACTCTCACACTCAATTACGAAAAACCTTGAGAAACCGCAGGATCCCCGCCCAACTCCCTTGAATTTTAAGTTCAAATGCTCTTAGAATACAGCAGCCCTACAGGACAGGCCCAGGGGAGACAACTTCTCACTCAAAAGATAAAGCAGAGCGGCGGGCGCTGTGGCACAGCCAGTTAAGTCGCCCCTTTCAATGCCGGTATCGCAGAAGCAAAGCATGGGCTTGAGTTCCAGCTGCTACGCTTCAGATCCAGCTCCCTGTTAATGCACCTGCAAAAGCAGCTGCAGATGGCCCAAGTGCTTGGGGCCCCCGCCTTCCATGTCAGAGACCTGGAAGGAGTTCCAGGCTCCTGGCTTCAGCTCTGGCTGTTGCAGCCACTTGGGGAGCAAATGGGCGAAAGGAAGATGGATCTCTCTCTCTCTCTCAAACACAGACATGCACACATACTCACTCACTCACTCTCAGGGCCTCTGTCCTCTCTTTGGTTCAGTCCACCACATTTTTAAAATACCAACTTTCACAATAAAGACCTGGCTTGCTTTTAAGATTGATTTAATGTATTCATTTGAAAAGCACAACATCAGAGAAAGAAAGAGGAGGAGAGGGAGAGAATCTTCCATCCTCTGGTTCGCCCCCCAGATGGGCCAGGCTGAAACCAGGAGCCTAGAACTCCACCCTGGTTTCCTACATTGGTAGCTGTGGTACAAGTATTTGGGCCACCATCCACTGCCTTCCCTGTGTAGGGAAGGGATTCAGGGAGCTGGATCAGAAACAAAGTAGCATGGCCTTGAACCAGCTCTCCGATATGGGATGCTGGTGTTAGATGCAGTGGTCCAACCCACTGTGCCACAATATCAGCCCTGGTAGGGTTCTACCTTGTACTTCTTTATACCCTGAGGTGACAGTTAATTGCACTTGGTAACTTACATAGTATTTTGGATGAAATTAACATTTATAAATTTTTATTTATTTTTATTTGAAAGCCAGAGAAACAGAGCTATCTCCCATCCACTTACTTCCCAAATACTGTGAAAGCTCAGGACTAGACCAGGCTAAATCCAGGAGCCTGGAACTCAATCAGGGTCTCTCATGGGGGTGGCACGGATCCATCACCTGCTACCCCCCAGGGTACATACTGGGAGGAGGCTGGAATTGGAAGCAGAGCTGGGACTCAAATCCAGGCATTCCAATATGCAGGCATCCCGAATGGTGTCTCAACCATGCCTGGAATTGACACTGAACTTGGAGAACTGTGTCTGATAAAGCAGGTCGCCTTCCATAACGGGGTGGGGGAGGGGAAGATGGGGACGGTCACCCAACTAGCTGAAAAGAATAATGAGAACAATGGACAGAACAAGACCAGCCTCCCTGAGCAAGAGGGAGGCCTACAGCAGACACCTTCCGACTGTGCACGGCCGTCTCCAGCCTGCAGCCCACAGTGCTGTCATCATTATCAATCAATCCTTTTTTTTTAAAAAGATATATTTATTTTGAAAGTTAGAGTTATGGGGCCGGCCGGCGCTGTAGTGCAGTGGGTTAACGCCCTGGCCTGAAGCGCTGGCATCCCATGTGGGTGCTAGTTCATGTCCTGGCTGCTCCTCTTCTGATCCAGCTCTCTGCTATGGCCTGGGAAAGCAGCAGAAGATGGCCCAAGTCCTTGGGCCTCTGCACCCATGTGGGAGACCTGGAAGAAGCTCCTGGCTCCTGGGTTCAGATTGGCACAGCTCCGGCCATTGTGGTCATCTGAGGAGCGAACCAGCAGATGGAAGACCTCTCTGTCTCTACCTCTCTCTGCAACTCTTTCAAATAAATAAAATAAATCTTTAAAAAAAAAAAGTTACACAGAGAGAGATCTCTCATCCACTGATTTACTCGCCAGGTGGACACAATGGCCAGCACTGGGCCAGGCCAAAGCCAGAAGCGAGGTCTCCCACATGGGTGCAAAGACCCAAACACTTGGGCCATCTTCCACTGCTTTTCCCAGGATATTTCATTGGTATGGAGCTGGATTGGAAGTGGAGTAGCCAGGACACAAGTCAGTGACTGTAGGCAGCCCATAAACAAGTCATAGACAAGTCAAGGTCAGTCTTGGCTTGTGGAATTCCTGGGAGGAAAAAAAGTCACCTATTCCCATGCTCCAGGAGAATGATCAAACAAGAACACTCCGCCAAAATTAACTATGTTATGATTGTGTTGCAGAAAGCCTGATAACTTGCTTGCCTGTGTTGTTCACTTCTGTGTTGCCTTGAGCTGCAGCTGGTTATGTATAAAATATCACTGAGACGCTGGAATAAACGAGCCTTGATCAGACTTTTGTCTTGGCTCCATTCTCTGCGCCCTTGTCCCTCTTTTCATTCCCACTCCCTCCTTCAGGTTCCGTTCGACAGGTGCGGCTGGCCCGCATCAGGTGGCGCCCGAACAGGGACCTGAATACGAGGGACAGAAGTGAGGAACCCCGCCAGAAAGGCTGCAGCGACAACACAATAATGAGAGGAAGACGGTAAGGACCCAATACCGCTTGCCTCCGGATAGGTGTGAAAGGGGCAATTATGGGACAAGCACAAGGTAAGCAGGCCGTGATAAAGGCTATAAAGACTCCATTACAGACGCAGGGAATAGGGTTAAAAAAGGCGAGCCATAGAACAGTTCATTAATGCTTTAGGAATAGTCAGTCCTTGGTTCGCAGAAGAAGGAGTCGTGGATGAGCAACATTGGGATTTGCTCGGAAAAGATTTAAATGCGCATTTAAAGAAACAAAGCAAGCCGTGAGAAAGGCTGGAAAAACTTTATTGCGGATGTAGAGAATAGGGTTAAAGAAACAAACCGTAGAGCAATTTATCAGTGCTGTTGAAAAAATTAGTCCTTGGTTTGTTGAAGAGGGTGTTGTGGATAAGAAACACTGGAAGTAAAAAAATATAGATCAGTGTACACTGGACACCCCCCACCCTGCATTTGAATAGTTCATTTGAAGTAAATGTTATCTGTTATAAAGTTAATACTACTATGTGAAATGAGGAATTGTGGTGACAAAGTGTCCGGACTACCCATTCTGTTTTTGTATTATTACTAACTCTACCCTATTATTGATAGGAATGCTTGGACAGATTATGCTTGGTTTGCTTTATAAAATAATGTAAATCAAAATATGCTGCAAATAGTTAAGATTACACAAACCTGCAAAAATGCAACAATTACAGATAATAAGAGGCTAATTCCCTCAGATATGTTTCAATTTATCCTTAAAATACATTGAATATTATTGTGTTTGATTGCTGGATATATGCTTGTATGAGAAATTTTTATTGTATTCTTATGATGTGTTAATTATGTCTACCTCTCAATGCAACCCTAGGGCCAAATGTAAGGACAGATTTTTGGGATGGAGAGGCTTGTATCTAGGTTCGGCTCTGGTAGACAAGTAACTTTGCTGCCGGATGACCTTCTCCTGCTCCTTGGGAGCCTGGCCAGTTCCCGAGGAGGGGGATAAAGGAATGTTTCTAATAAACAGGTGGGCATGCTTCATGTCTCAGCTCTCTGGCCAAGATCCGGGACCGGACGCACTGCTTGCCTAAAATCTCAGCAATGAGCCACCCTTGTCCTTGGGGGCTTTAAGAGGGAGCCGGAGCAAGCCTCTGCTGCTGCTGTTTCATCCCGGGGGAACACGCAGTCAAGCTGAACGTTAAATGTGCCCATGATGATTACTGATGATGTTTAATTCTCAGTATGGATCCTTTTCCAGTGCTGTGTGAAGATTGCCTAGTGATGCCCACAGTACTGTAAATTCTACAAAACATAAGTACAACATGGACATGGATCAATTGGCTACTGTGACTGAGGTGTTCTGTGACAGTTCCTTTGATGAGGGATTAGCAAAACGGATTCACTTAAAAACAGGACATTCAGGACCTGCCGTTCTACATGGTATGTCATTATAAAAATAATCAAGGAGGGCTATGCCCAAGAAATAAGGGTGCTATAAATGTGGGCAGTACAAAAAATTGTCCAAAAGTCAAAAATCAAAATAAGGCTCCTCCTGGGATTTGCCCCCGGTGCTAAAGGGGAAGGCATTGGGCCAAAAATGTCACTCCAAAACTGATAAAGAAGGTAATTCATTAAAAAACAGAGTTCAGGAAACTGGAAGTGGGGCCAGCCTCAGGCCCTTCCTACAGGGATCAGTGGACCGTCTTGCTATAGTATCATTAAAGCAATGGAGCCGTGTTTATTGCAACATTCTGTTAATCTATGCTCCTTTACCATCTTTCCTCTAAATAATTTTAGTGTGCCCTACAAGGCTTGCAGCGTATATTCTTGCAGATTAAACTAAAAGTAACTAAGTCTGTGCACAGCAGACAGCTGAAAAATAATTTGCTGTCACAAATTGGCAAAGTTGGCAGGATCTGCAAGTATACAAAGCAATGCCTTTCTTTAAAAAGAAAACTGAAGTTACATGTGTAACCTGTGATGTTCCTGGCTGGAAAGACCCTCAGTTGGCCTCTTTGGCAAAGGAATGGGCTCTCTGCTCAGGATTGAGTGAGAATTGGAATAGCAAGTTACGGAATGCACAGCCTCCACAAGTTATTGAGGTTTGCAATCGGTACCAGTAGCAAAGGGGAATAAACTACAGGCTTTGGGGAGGTGAGGATGGACTTTGTTATCTGCATACTGATGCATGTGCAAACAATTAAAAAAGCAGTACAGGATAAATGTAAATTGGGAAAAAGAAAATGCTGCCCTTTGGAGTCAAACCGATAGGTAGTGGTAGGAAAATTATATCAAGCCCCTGTACCGCTGCCAGGGCTAACTAAGGTTATTCAGTGTAAACAATACAGAATTCCAGGTGGACATGAGAAAATATCTAAAACAGTAAAAAATTATATTAATGCTGGAGTGATGATTCCCATAATCACTAAAAGAAATTATCTAATTTGGCATGTTAAGAAATCAGGTAAAACCTGGAGAATGACTGTGGATTACAGAAGGTTTGAGTAAGTTACAGAAGGTTTGAGTAAGTTATAGAAGGTGTGAGAAAGTTACAAAATGTTATAGGAAGAAGACATTTTTGGTTATAAAATTATTAGTCTATTTTCTTTGACATAAAATCAAAATCTGATCCTCTGTTAAAGCAATGAGTTAAAGTAATCTATTATGTTCAAGTCTTAATGTCTCTGTTAAATTCCAACTGTTTAAAAATAGCTGCGAAAAGAGCAATGGTGAAATGGAGGGATCCTATCACCAATCAATGGAATGGACCTGATCCAGTACTAGAATGGGACGCGGGCTCCTAAGGGATGGGTTTTTCTATGCAGCCAATATGCCTTCACATCGTTAGCCTCTGATAACTTCTGCAATTGCTCCCTGGGCCGTGTGGCCCCGATGCTGACATCTGTATTTACAGCGGCGGACAGAGCGCGTCGGCGGCGTGCTTCACCTGAAGACTGTAATGGCAACGTCATCCTAATAGGCGAGGACACTGCCCTTGCCATGGTTGTACCAGTAGTAAGTATTCCTGGACTGGCCTTTGGAAATAACCGTGGACTGCGAAGGCTTGCATGTTTAGTGACCAAAACAATTAATCTTACTGCTACTGGACTGTCCAATATAGTCGAAGAGTTGGATCAGGTTTGCTCAGGAGTGCTTTTAGACTGTGCAGCTATCAATTATTTGCTGTTAAAAAATCATATAAGCTGTAAATCTGTACCTGGGGGATATTGTTTTAACATTACTAACAATGTGCCATATATAGAGTCTGTCATTGATAAACTTAAGACTGAAATGCAACATATGTTTATTACTAACCCCCTAACATTTGGAGGGTTTCAATGGATTCATTGGTTATTAATGCTGGCTGGACCACTACTGCTTTTCCTACTTTGTATGGGATGTTTTCTGTGTGTTCTGCATTTTATGCTGACTTCGCTATAGTCTGTATGGACTGACATTCATCATTTAAAACTTCGTACCAAACCTCCTTTGTAATCAAAAATAATTGATATTTGGCTGTATGTTTCATCTCTCACCTAATGTTGGGCTGGAATGGTACTCAGAGACGGGTAAGACGCTCAGCATCCTGTACCAACCTAAGACAGGGCTCTAGGCCAAGCTGCCAGAGTTACCGATGACGGGTAAGGACAGAGATGACTGAGGGCAACCTAAGACAGAGGCCATTCTCAATTAAATAAAAAAGGGGGAAATGTAGGCAGCCCATAAACAAGTCATAGACAAGTCAAGGTCAGTCTTGGCTTGTGGAATTCCTGGGAGGAAAAAAAGTCACCTATTCCCATGCTCCAGGAGAATGATCAAACAAGAACACTCCGCCAAAATTAACTATGTTATGATTGTGTTGCAGAAAGCCTGATAACTTGCTTGCCTGTGTTGTTCACTTCTGTGTTGCCTTGAGCTGCAGCTGGTTATGTATAAAATATCACTGAGACGCTGGAATAAACGAGCCTTGATCAGACTTTTGTCTTGGCTCCATTCTCTGCGCCCTTGTCCCTCTTTTCATTCCCACTCCCTCCTTCAGGTTCCGTTCGACAGGTGCGGCTGGCCCGCATCAAGTGACCATATGGGATGCCAGCATCACACATGGTGGCTTTACCTAACATGCCACAATGCAGGTCCCTGAGCCAATTTTTTATAATAAAAGTACACACAACACACATCCCATTGGTCCTTTTTCTCTGGAGAAACGTAATGCACTACAAATGACTGACAGATATTAAAACAAAAGTTATTTTTTTAAAGATATATTTTATTCTAAAGGCAGAGTTAGAGAGAGAGAGAGAGAATGAATGAATGAGAGAGAATGAATGAATGAGAGAGAATGAATTTCTGCTGGTTCACTCCCTAAATGTCCAAAACAGCCAGGGGCTGGGCCAAGCCAAAGCCTGGAACCAAGAGTTTCACCCAGGTCTACCCCGTGGGTGCAGGGGCCCAAGGACTTTGGCCATCCCACACTGCTTTTCTGAGGTACATCAGCAGGGAGCTGGATCAGAAGTGGAGCAGCCAGGACTCAAACCAGCACCACTATGGGATGCCGGTACAACAGGCAGCAGCCTAACCCACTGCACCACAGCACCAGCCTCTAAAACAAAAGTTTCAAGAAACCATCATTATCTTTACCACAGGCAATGTATTGAGATATTTTTATTCCATTTTAGGCTATGTGATTCCATCCAATATGCTTCTTGATGTGGGTCAAAAGAGTGAAAGTCGCTGCAATTTTTCAAAGTCCTTATGTGGAAGAAAAATTTTAAAAAGAAACAAAAGCTGACCCACTAAATCAATGCACTAACATAACTCACAGTTTGAAAAAGTTTTATTCCAAAGGGCCATCCTACTCAGTGCCACACACTTGGGGATCTCTCCACTTGGTGCCCCAGAGGTTGTCCACACTTACTGAGCTTGTCTGCATTTACAGCTTTTTGCAAAAGGAGAATGAGCTAGGAAGATGAAGACTGGTCAATAAAGACAGAGCAGCACTGAACACCAAAGTCAAGGGTGAACCAATCCACAGCTTCCCCCAAACCAAGCCTAGCGCGTCCAGGAGCGGCTGACAAAAGGCACCCAGGGCAGTGGGCAGACAGCTTTGGACGCGTGTGAATAACGAGATCTCTCGTGGCTTTTACTGACACACAAGTACTGGACGTCGCCCTCTCAACCCATTTTCCAGCAAAGACTGGGCAAGTCCATCAGGCTTGACCATCAGACAAGAATGAGTTAAATGATTTCAGGGCGTCTACACACAGCTGCTTTGCACAAGGACAGAAAAGGCACATCAGTGTTACTCATCTCACTATTCACTTCTTTTCTTACTGGAATTTCACCTTACCATGAAGATGCTCTCTCTGTATAGAAAGACATATATATTTAAATATATATATTTATATTTAAGTATATAAATATCTATAAAACCAAGTTTCTTACTTGTACTAAAAGGTGCAAAGGTGAAATTATGCTAAGCCTTCTGGTCAGATTCTTTCAACTCTTAACAGTCCACAACTTCAAGTCTACATGGAATCAGAGAAAGCTACAAGTGCTAAGGCCCTTAGAAGCCATCTCCTCCTCTGGATTCTCGGCACTGTAATAGGCTCTTGAGAGGGGCCCGGGGACCACCCCCCACCCCCAGGAAGTGAAACATGCAGGTGCAAGAGTCCTACTGCCGTTTATCCTGTGCCAATGAACATAATTTCAATTTTATCTTTTGTAAGTGAGAGTATCACCCAAGGCACAGCCGGGAACAAGACTGACTTTCCAAGCTTTGAATAGCTCTTAACAGTGCACTGTGTCACAGACAGGAAGACAGAGCCCAGGGAAGCTGAATGACATCCGCAGACCTACAGCCCCACCCACTCAGGGCTGAGCCACACTGAGCCCTAGGGCATCTGGGACCACCAAATGTGGCCCCAGACCTGCAGCATCACCCAGCAGGGCCTCAGAAAGGTGCACTTCCAGGCCTGACCCCGAGCTCCCAGATGGGAAAGCCCTGACCTCTGTCCTACAGCAGTACCGGCGTCCTCTCTGCTACTCTCTTCCTCTTCCACATTAACCACTGTACTCAAACCCCAGATCCCAACCCAGATCCACACACGGAAAACTGAAAACATCACAGCAAGGCATTCTAACATTGCTATTATGTAGCCACGTTTCTCTTTCTCACAGCCAGAACACCTCCATCCAAACAGTCAATTAAAAGTTTGAGGTTTCAAAAAACAATTCAAGAGAGCAGCACTCACTGACATTTCAGAGGTTAAACGTCTCTCTGGCATTGCGGTGCAGCAGGTTGCACCACCACCCGGGTCGCCAGCATCCCACACGAGCACTGATTTGAGTCCTGGCACCTCCCCTGTTAGTGTGCCTGGGAACACAGTGGAGCATGGCCCAAGGACTGGGGGCCTGACACCTCTGTGGGAGACCTGGACGATGTTCCCGGCTCCTGACTTCAGCCTGGCCCAGCCCTGGCTGTTGCTGCTATTTGGGAGGTGAACCAGTAGATGGAAGATCTCCCCCTTTCTGTTTCTCTCTAATTCTACCTTTCAAATTTATAAAATCTTAACAAGAAGCCTCAAAAAGGCTGAGTTATGCTAATAAGTTTTTGTCCAGAAAACCAAGATCATGGTACCCTTGACTGTCCATGATCAGTAACAGCTGCAAGTGAAACAGAGACAGAACACGTGGAAGATTATTCCACTAAAGGACAGCTCCTTCCAGGAAAACCCGAGTGCAGAGACCTGAAAATCAGCAGAAATACAACCATTTCTTGCCCTTAGTCTGCGATTAATTTCTCTACAGCTCATACCTTTTGTGGGGTATGAGATACACGATTGTCACCTTTACAGGCAAATTTGCTGAACTTCTTCAAAAACACATGTACGAGGCACCATACAGACACTAGTTGTAAGCCACACCTCAGCTTTATACTACTTTGACAAATTTCAAGACTGCCAAATGAGAAATTACAAGGCTAAACTATGAGACCTTTCTATGAGAATCAACCTACAGAACCTGCTATTTAAGTTTTCCCTACATAAAGTAAAATCTTTTCAGCTAGTCCCTGTTAAGCACTGCCTTAATGAACTTCATCTTGAAAAACAAATGTGCATGAAAGTGAAGGGGTTTGCTTTGCAGGACACCAGAGGAGAAACCTCACAGCTTCTCCGAGCAGTGTGGCTGGCTCACAGAGAACACCTGCATTGTGACAGCTTCTGCTCACTTCTCTAAGATTCCTGAGTGTACAGCAGTGTGGAGGGCCAGCATGGTGGTGCAGAGGGCGAGCCGCCACCTGTGACACCGACTCCCCACAGGACCACCCGTTTCCAGTCCCAGCTGCTCTATGTCCCAGCTCCCTGCTAACGCACCTAGAAAAGCAGCAGAGGATGGCCCAAGTCCTTGGGTCTCTGCCACCCACGTGAGAGACCTGGATGGAGTTCTGGGCTGCTGGCTTCAGCCTGGCCCAGCCCTGGCAACTGTAGCCATTTGAGGAATGAACCAGTGGACAGAAAATATCTGTCTCACCATCTCTCTCTGCAACTCTTTCAAATAAAATAAATCTTTATAAAAAGTATAAAGTCATACATATTGATAAGCAAAGCCTTCTGCATCTCTTCAAGTGCCACTCCCACCCCTGCCAGCACAAGCTCTCAGATGGTTGCATACTTAGTCAAAGGCCCACATGATGCCAGCATCCCACATGGGCTCCACTTCCCATCCAGCTCTCTGCTATGGCCTGGGAAAGCTGTAGAGCATGGCCCAAGTCCTTGGGCTCCTGCACCCACATGGGAGACCCGGAAGAAGCTCCTGGCTCCTTGCTTTGGATGGCCTCAGATCCGGCCATTGCAGCCAATTGGGAAGTGAACCAGTGGATGGAGGATCTCTGGATCTTGCTCTCACGCTCTTTTTCTCTTTCTCTCTCGCTCTCTTTCTCTGTGTAACTCTGCCTTTCAAATAAATAAATAAATAAATAGGGCCCACATAATGTTCAGTAACAAGGACATAAAAGTTACACTAGAGGCCACATTTACAAGTGACTTCTGCTGGACATAACACCAAGCTTCCTTGTCATGGACCCTGCACTACCGTGCAGGCTGCAGGTACCTTACACAGGGACAGCAGTGCCCCTGGGAGACAGCCTTAAAGGACAGCAGTCACAGCCCCGAATGACCCTGTATTGGCTTCCAACTCATATGCACCCTGGGAGGCAGCAGGTGATAGTCCAAGTACTTGGGTCCCTGCCATTGACACCGAATGGGATTCCCAGCTCCCAGCTCTGGCCTCACCCAGTCCCTGGCCACTGCAAGCATTTGGGGAGCAAATCATCAGATGGGGGAGCTCTTTCTCTGTCAAATAAATTTCCATGACAGGCAGCTTTTCAGAAAACGCTTGCTGCACTGAGATCTCTGTGCGCACACCGAAACCCCAGCAACGTCAACCATCTTTCTGGACCCAATTTCCTCACACGCCAAGACGAATGGCAAAGGTGGCACTTGTGACAGTCTGATTTAGTGACATCTCTAAATTTTTTAAGACAGGTCATTTTAAAACTCCAATTACATGGAAAGCTGAAATAGCACCCGTCCAGGTGCTGCCTATGGAAAAGACAGAAATCCATCCTCGCTGCTAGTTATCACCAAATAGGTGTTTCTAGGTGGGCTGAGATTTTCCCTAATAGGTTTTTTTTTTTATTGTGAGTATGCTAAATACAGTTTACAAACCTTTCCTTTAGAGACCAGATGGTTCTCATTCAAAATAGCTTCTATCAAGCCCCGAAACAAGGACCAGCAGAAAATGAGGAACACAGCGCTGCATGTCTTATGGATCTCCTGTGCTTAGGCCCCCACGACCCCATCCAAACCAATCTGGAAGAGCACCGTGCCAGGGAAATGCGCGGACAAGACCTGGTCTGCAACCCCCCTTCTGCCTCCCCAGGCACTGTCAAGAAGATCCTGCATCCTTTATAGAAGTTTCTCAAAACGTGATCGGAGCCGCCAGCAGCCCCTGGTGTGCTTGGTAAAACGCAGGGTCCAACTCAAAGAGCTCCAGGAATCTGCACCTGCACAGCCTCCCCAACGAGGAGTCCAGCGTTAACAGCTTCCTTCTCTCCACGAGTTAAGAGATTTGCAGCCTTCCCTGCCTCTCTTCACATTGGGCCTTGTCATTGTACCTTTGCCATTGTGGCTACTGTTGCTACACACTGCACCTGGTTCTCTTTGTATTAGATACACGCCCAGCTCTCCCTGTCCCCCACCTGACTGCCTCTGTGAAGCTACTGATCCTAATTCGATTTCTTTCTCAGCAATTCTTCCAGTTCAACATTGAAATCCCCGTCCCTCCCTGGTCCCCCAGGGCCTTGAGTTCCTATCATCCATGGCCCCAAGATCACTGAGCGCCACCTAAAAACGTCTAACGACTCATTTGGATTTACCAAGACCCAGTATGAGCCTGAGCCCTGACTTCGTCACCAGGGTCGGGTGATGGTCACTTGTCACGTACTCACGTTCAAACATCAGACTGATTCACAGCACAGTGCAGATAACGCTACTCTGAAATTTTAATAAGCATGCTTCTTCGCTTTCTTACTCTCTACAGCTCCAAGGAAACACTGGAGTGGGGTACATTTGACACAATGGAACTCTGCCCATCAGCCACACAGGAAGAAACGGAGGGGCACATGTTTGGTACAGTGGCTAAGACACCACTTGGTGGGGGCGTTGTGACCTAGCGGGTTAAGCCACCCAGCTGCTCTACTGCCAATCCAGCTCCCTGCCATTGTGCCTGGGAAAGCAGTGGAGGATGGCCCAAGTGCTTGGGCCCCTGCATCCACATGGAAGACCTGGAAGAAGTTCCGGGCTCCTGGCTTCAGCCTGGCATGACCCCAGCTATTGTGGCCATTTGGGGTGTAAACCAGCAGATAGAAGCTTGCTCTAACTCTTACTCTGCCTTTCAAATAAATGCAAAATAATAATAATAATAAAAGACACCACTTAGGACACGGGCATCGCATATCAGAGCACCTGAGTTCAAGTCCTGTGTCCACTCCCGATCCCAGCCTCCTGCTAATGTACCCTGGGAGGCAGCAGGTAATGGCTCAAGGAGTTGACTTCCCATCACCTATGTGGGAGACCCAGATTGAGTTTCAGGCTCTGGCTCTGGCCTGGTCTAGCCCTGGCTGTTGTGGGCATTTGAGGAGTGAACCAGTAGACAGAAGATCTCTCTCTCTCTAATAAAATGAAAATAAATTAAAAATTTTAAACTTCCAAATGAGAAGCTATTATTTGAAGAAAAAAAAAAAGGAGGAAAGAGAAATGGAAACCTGGAAAGAAGGCACCAGTTCCCCCAGGATCACACAAACCCAGCGATGCAGCTCTGCTCGGGGTGGCCTGACTCCAAGCATCTCCACCAGCGCCAAGAATTCAGTCAACAGCCACCAGCATCTATCAGGTAGTTCAGCCTTTGTTGTCCATCAGAATGGAGGAGAGTGGGGGCCTGGATAAACGTCAGCCACGCCCCAAACATCTCAAATAAACCCCATGGAGCTGTCACTCATCTATTGTTCCTAAGGAATCCAACCAGGAGGGGAGAGGGAAGCAGATACCGACACAACCAGGGATCCCACAAGGTGGCCACGTGGGGGGCGGCCCCTGAGCGTGGTGAGGACGGATGAGGGAGACCTGTGATGAGCAGAAACCTTCACGCCCCGACACAGGGCAGGCGACGCCAGCGTGCTCCGGTCCTAGCAACCACATTCCCATGCAGAAGATGAGCAAGTGGATCCCATCAGTGGGATTTCTGGCTTTTAAACAATCCTGTGGATGACAACAACCGCTGCCCACGTGAACATGAGGTTCAGCACACAGTTGTCAAGGGAGAGGTCCCTGGGGGTAACCACCACGTCACTGAATGATGCAGATTCCCCAGAGGCTAAGGTCAAAAGACACAAGCTAAAGGGGAAAGCACTTTGGTTTCGGATTCTGCAAACGTTCACCAAAGCTTCACATGTCCACACAGTAGGTACTGACCCTGGGAGCTGGCTGCAAATGCCGCCGACACCAGAGAGAACTCCGTTCATCTTGATGGGTTCCAGGTGTGTTCATCCTCGCTCCACTCACCTGCAGAAGAGTCTGCTTTTGAAAGTCTTCCTGGGCCAGCACCGTGGCGTAGTGGGTTAAGCCTCCGTCTGCAATGCTGGTATCTCATGTGGGCACCGGTTCAAGTCCTGGCTGTTCCATTTCCAATCTAGCTCCCTGCTAATGCACCTGGGGAAGCAGATGGACCATGGCCCAAGTGCTTGGTACCCTGCACCCACCCAGGAGACCCAGAAGATGCTCCTGGCTCCAGTCTAGCCCAGCCCTGGCCATCGCGGCCATTTGGGGAGTGAACCAGAGAATGGAAGACTTCTCTCTCTGCCTCTGCTTCTCCCTGTCTGTAACTCCACCTTTCAAATAAAAAATTTAAAAAAAAAAGAAAGAAAGAAAGAAAGTCCTCCTTAAGCAGTTCGGTGGCTACCCAGAGTGGCAAGGGTGAGCAGGACCATGACCTTGCCAACCGCCACCTTCGCGCAAGGCCTGAAGGGGAGAATACATGAGAAGGATCTGAAAGCTCAGCACCAGAAGTTACCAGGAAACTGAGGCCCACGAACATTCAGGGAGTCCCCACAAGAGCAAGAGGGCTACACGAGAACTCAAACCCTCATGGAAAACGGAATTAAAAGATAACTTTGGTGCAATTTGTTAATTAGGGGTGGGCATTTGGCCTACGGTTAAGCTGTCCATTAGGATGCCTGTGTCCCTTACTCAAGTGCCTGGATTCAGTAACAGGCTCAGCTCCTGACCCCGGCTTCCTGCCAATGCAGACCCAGGGAGGCAGCGATGATAGCTGAAGGAACTGACTTCCTACCACCCACACGGGAGGCCTGAATTGGGTTCCCAGCTCCTGGCTTCAGCCCCTGCCAGCGGCCGCTGTGGACATCTAGGGAGCGAACCAGCAGACAGGAGCAGGCGTGCTCTCCCCCCCCCCCCCCTTTCCCTGCCAATCTCTAATCTGTCTCCTTCTCTCTCTCTCAAATAACACAGACTTTTTAAAAGACTCCATAGGTATTATAAGACTCTTCTATGTTTATTTGTATTTATTGGAAAGACAGTGACAGAGAGGTCTTCTAGCCACTAACTGACTCCCCAAACGCCCACACAGCCTGGGCTGGGCCAGGCCAAAGCCAAAAGCTTTAGACCCTCAGTCGGGTCTCCGTGTGGGTGGCAGGGACCCCAGCACATAAGCCATCATCTGCTGCCTCCCAGGACGCAAATCAGCAACAAGCAGGATGGAACACAAAGGAGCTGGGACTCGAATCAAGCAGGAGGAACACCATACCTTCTGTCAACCACCACGTTACTCTCTAAAGCACCAGGCAGGACCTCGAAGGGGTACAAAGAAAAATAAGCAAAGCACCTGCTGCGTGATGGAGAAATACTGACAACCTCGTCAAACAACCGTAGACATACACGAAGCACCTGAGCCACATGGCCAAGTGTGTTTCACACTCAGGGACGGTGTCTCTGGGGCTCCATGGAGGACTAGGAATTTGCCAAGCAGGGAAGAACCAGAAAGGAAGAAGAAAGTCCGGAAGGAACCAGCGAACACTTGCTACCCTCTCTCACTGTGGCACACTAAACGCATTCATCCATTCATCAGCATTTCCCAGCGACTGCTGTCACTCTCCTTTGAAATGAAAACCCTAAGGCACAGACTGCTCGTATGAGAACATAACAAAAAGGTTTTTTTAAATTTTATTAAAGATTTATTTATAGTTGAAAGGCAGAGTTACAGAGAAGGGAAGGAGACAGAGGTCCTCCTTCCACTGGTTCACTCCCCAGATGGCCACATCAGCTGGAACTGGGCTGGTCTGAGGCCAGGAGCTTTTTCTGGGTCTCCCACATGGGTGCAGGAGCCCAAGCACCTGGGCCATCTTCTGTGGCTTTTCCCAGGCCATAGCAGAGAGCTGGATCAGAAGAGGAGCAGCCAGGACTAGAACCGGCACCCATATGGGATCCCAGCACTGTACTTTACCCGCTACACCACAACGCCGGCCCCTTTAAATTTTAATAACATACAATATTGCACTAAAATTCCTCGCTATATTTTAAAGGCTATCGAAATCCTTAACTTTCACCAGCTTACAAGAACTCCAAGCTTATTCATGGAGCCATTTCCCAAACTACTAACAGGAGCCTTGAAAACTTTAACCCCACCTATATAGTTCCCAAACGCAAAGAAATCACTCATTAATGGGAACTCTTCATCAGCCGTGTCCAAAAGGTACATTCAGAACTCCAAGGACCAATTTTAAAGCAACCTTGTAATCCAACACCTTGAAAACACAATGAAAGCTGCAGCCCAGATCCTGTTACTCAGTCTACAAAACTCAGACATGGAAACAAAGCAGACCAGCTTCCAGCTGGGCGCAGTGCCTGGGCCCAGGCCCCCAAGATCCAAGAGAGGAAACGCGTGATGCACTCCAGGCCAGGAACCTTCCCTGCGCCCCGGCCGGCGCCTAGGGCCTCACCCTCTCCAGGTTCTTTCTGAAAGCTCCCAAACAGAATCACCTTTGCATTCTGGACGGCTTGCATTAGACGGAAGACAGACCTGGACTCGGCTCTCGGCTGTGCGCGCTCAGGCCCGCGCGGAGTGGGCAGGGTGTCCCGAGGTCCCCAGCCTTCCCCCTCCGTGTGGCTCATCTGGATACGACCCCGCACTGGATGCAACTTCCCTGGCCCTCCCCTGTTTTTCACGCACCAAAGGGTGTTCTGCTCCTGCATTTCTAGAATCTTCCCTTTGCCTGTTCTCACTGTCCCACGGCCACTGCCTCAAACCTTCTCCCCTGGTACAACTCACCTTCCTTGGGCCTCAAATGCGAATCTGACCTTACTGCTCTCCTGCCTAAAAGCCAAATGAGGCTTTAGGGCCCCTTGCTGCTCTTCCCGCCTTGAAGTTCTCCTAGCAACCAGCATGTTGGGAGCTTAGCCGTTCTTAACACACTGCAGAGCTTAGGCAAGGTCTGCTCAGTGTTGAGGGAGAGAGCTGTCTACATGGGGTTTCTTTCTCATTCCACCAAAGCCTTGAGTGTCTTACTCAAGGGAAGAGATGGCACGATGGACACAGAACACCTAACACAGGGCCTGGCAACTGCTGTCACCGCCTCTAACCATGTATTTCTTCTTAATTTTTTATTTATTTATTTTTTTTTTTTACAGGCAGAGTTAGTGAGAGAGAGAGAAAGAGAGACAGACAGAGAGAAAGGTCTTCCTTTTTCCGTTGGTTCACCCCCCAAGTGGCCGCTTTGGCCTGCGTGCTGTGCCGATCCAAAGCCAGGAGCCAGGTGCTTCTTCCTGGTCTCCCACGTGGGTGCAGGGCCCAAGCACTTGGGCCATCCTCCACTGCCTTCCCGGGCCACAGCAGAGAGTTGGATTTCTAACCATGTATTGTTCTCAAGTCGACATCATGCACGGGGGCTCACTGGACCCGACACTCTAAGGTAGGGAAGCTATGATGTGGGAGCCCTGCAAATGGAGACGAGTCTTCAGAACCACTCGTTCCAGACCCCAGGTCCCCTCACGGTGCCTCTCTGTCGGGAGCTCTGGCTTGTCTTATGGAAAACAACACAGAAAGGAGCCAAAGTGTTTGACTGCATAGTCATTGCTTCCATAAAGTGTATCCAGGACTTTTTATCACAGCTAAGGAATACCAACACATAGGCCAAATTCCACTACAATGAACTCCAAAGGATTTGGACCTATATCGTATCATAAAATCCTTTTCCATAAGTAAGCCATGGACTGGCTCATTCATGTGTTCCTCCATTCATCTCGATCACACGCCTGCTTCACACAGGTCACTGTATTTGGTGCTGGGGTCCTGTGACTTAGTCCACACAGTCAAGACTTCCCAGCTGAAACCAACGACGGGAGTTATGGAAGGTTGTTCCTATGGAGACCTGAACAGAGTAACCAAGTCATCCTGGCTGTGTTCCTACAGAGGCACCGTATCTTTCGACAAGTCCCTGGTACTGGGCTCCCCTACCCAGCAAGTGGGAGAACTGGTGCATATTATCCCTAAAGTGACGCGGGGCCAGCGTGGCAGCAGCGCAGGGAAAGCTGTGGGAACGCCAGCTCCAGTCCCGCCTCTTCCGCTTCGGATCCAGACCCCTGCTGAGGCCCCTGGGAAGGCAGCAGCAGAAGACACAGCCCTTGAGCCCCTGCCACCCAGGTGGGAGACCAGGACGGAGTCCTGGTTCCTGGTCCAGACCTCACTGTTGCAGCCATCTGAGGTGGGAACCAGCAGATGGAAGATCTCTCGATGGAGATCTCTCTCTCCCTCCCTACTTTTCAAACATTTTAATACATTTTTTAAAAAAAAGCAATTCCAATATTATGAATTCTAGAAACACCAGGATTCCAGATCACTAGCAAGTCTCTGACATCTACAAGTACAGAATTTTATATCACAATTTCATAAATGTGATATTATCCATATATCTCCTGTAGCTAGATACCTCATCACCTTACAAATTATGAAAAATGGTTACTACATGCAAATTTGAAGCATTTTAAAGAATCTTCTAACCACTTCAGCTTACAAATCGCCCCATGTGAAAATTATATATTTAATGTAAATACCGATCTTAAATGATCTCACTGAAGAACCTAAATAAATCAGACTCAAAACCTTCTCTTCTCACCTTCCCTTCTCGCTTGAATTCTCATATTTTTAGATTGACTTCAGTTCTCTTAGATGGGAGCAGATGTTGGGTCCAGTGGCTAAGACGCAGCTTGGGATGTCCACAACCCACCCACTGCCCGCTCACACGAACCCTGGGAGGCAGCAAGTGGTGGCTCAAGTCCTTGGGTCTCTGCCACCCACGTGCAGGAGACCCTGCATGAGCTCTGGCCTGGCCCAGTCCCTGCTGTCGCAGGCACTTGTGAATGAACCAGGGAACAGAAGATCTGTCTCTCTTTCAAACAGAAAAAATAAAAATGTGAAAAATTCTTGTACACAAAATGGCTTTTTAACCCAACGTACTAGCACACTGATGTGCGCCAAGCTCTTTGTGGCCTTACTTTCAAGTCTTGCACCTTCTCCCTCTCAGCAGATCACCAAAGACACGGAACCCTGAGTGCCTGGGGAGGCGGTGGCTGACGAGGCCCCGGTGCCGGGGCACAGATCCCCGACGCTCGCCCACGATCTTTCCTGTCATCAAGCAGAAGACACCTGTCCGAGCAGCTCCTAAACAGCCAGACGTAAGACGGCAACCAAAGCATATTCTGCACACCGACTTACACAGCTCAGGAGAAATCAACCCCTTCTTGTCTCACTGTGTCCCAGGGACAGAAGGAAGCAGGATCACACTAACCCATCCGGCACCTCTGGGTGAGTTACACAAGGAACTTTCTTCCACGGAGGAGAAGCGCACCAGAGGACTGGCAGCTTGAGTGTGAACTGGATTTCTGTCTCCACTCGCCTTAGACAGGATGGCCTTGTGCAGTGAACAACCTGTACGACTGTACAAGGTGGCACACTGTTGGGCACTGTACATTACCACCGTAGCATCAGCTCCACCGGCCCTGTTTCCACGCGCGGGGTAAACCCCACAGGACGGAAACCACGGTCAGGACGTAGAACTCTCACAGAACAGCCGGATATATGTCTAAGGGGGTGCGATTGCAAGTGGGGACCCTAGCAGTTGGCACTCTGCAATCCACGGCCTGGGGCCCACGACCTGCACCTGCACGACACTGCGAGCGCCGCCCCGGCTGGAGCCCAGGGAGGGAGGCAGGCCCGGGGGCAGCCAGGTGCGGTCAGTTAGAGCAGCGGCGTCCGCGGGCATTCGGGGACCAGGAGCGCGCGGCCGGTCAAGGTCTCCTCGCCAGGCAGCCGCCGGAAAGCGCACCGAGGGCAATCGCCGTCGAGATCAATAAAGGCGCCCTGTTTTTCGGTTTGTAAAACCCCAAGAGGGGGCACGGGGGCTCCTCAAGCTGCCCTATTTCCGAGCGCTAACAACTCCCCGGGCGGCCGCAGCCGGCGCCCAGCTCGTGGAAGAACGCGTCTGCCCTCCTCGCCGGTCTTCGGTAAACCACGACCCGCTGGGGACACAACGCAACGGCTTTCACAGCCACTGGGCGGCTCAGCCCCACCGGGAGCAGCGCCCGGCGGGGGGGGGGGGGGGGGGGGGGGGCGGCGGGTCTACACCCGCGGGATCGCCCGCAGCGCCTCCCTCCCCCGCCGCGATGCCGCAGGCCGGGGCCTGTGTGTCCGCGCGGCGCCGGGGGCCCTCGGTTAGGAAAGGGTTGGTGCCCGGGCCCGGCCGCTGCGCGGGACAAGGAAAGTGCCCCGGGCGCTGCCACGCTCACGGGACAAGGCGCCGCGCGAGGACAGCGACAATCGGGGGCAGGGGGGCTTAGAGGGCACGGGACCCCCGGAGCCCGCGCCCCTCCGCGCCCTTACCTCTGTCGAGCGCCGGCGCTCCTGCGCGCGGACTTGGAGAAGTTTCTGCGGTCACTTTTTGTTCTCCGCCGGGGCGCGCGCGCGGGGACTCTGCGGCGGCCACGGCTGCCCCCGCCCGCGCGCCGCCGCACCTTCCTCGCGGCCGCCGGGCCCGCCCCGGCCCCGCCCCCGGCCCGCCCCCCGCCCGGGGCCGCGGTCCCCGCCGGCTCCCCCGGGACAGCTGCCTAGAGCGACTCCGCTCGGGGCCGGACACGAGCGTGTGCACCGGCTGCCCCGGGCTTACGGCAGACACGGCGTCCCCGGGAGCCCGGACCTGCAGCGGGCAGGGGCCGGTGTCCCCGAGAGGGCGGGGGCGCCCCGGAGCGCTGGGGCTTCCCCGACGGAGGTGCCGCGCGCTGCACCGGGGGCCCCGGAGGCGGCGAAGCTGGGGACGGGGAGAGGCAGGCGCGCGGGCTGCCCGGAGGCGGCGTCGCGCGGTCGCTGCCCCGGCCCCGAGGGGGAGAGGAAAGGGAGGGTGCGTGCTGGAGGGGTTTCCTTGGTCGTGGCGCCCATGGCAAGGGCGCTCGCACAGCCACGCAGAGAGCCGGCCCCAGCCTGACGCGGTCCGAGATGCCCAGTGCGGGCACCACCAGTTACGGGGCCCGGGATCCGGCAACCGCCCATTGGGAAGTGTGGCCGGAGGAGCCACGCGCGCCGGACTGCGGAGCGCGGGCGCACGGCGGGTCCGCAAGACCCCAGCAAGCTTTCCCACGGCACACCCTCCGCCCTCCAGCCCCACGGGCTCTGTGCGCGTGGAACCTCCCGTGCCCGACTCGTCTCAGCGTCTACACTGGGACCCTGCCTGGGGAAGGCCGGGCCGCTGCACTCCCCCGACTCCGGACTCCGTTTAATCATCTACTCCGCCTGGGAGCTCCCCGCCTTGGCCTCTTACTTGCTTCTGCCGCAGACTTCTCTCCCTGAGCACGATTTTTTGTATTTGTTTTTCTTGCTTAATGTATTGCATTTTCCACGCCGTTTAAAAAAAAAATGTTTTTTTCTGGCTGTAAAAGTGAATGCAGTGGGGAAGGGGGGAAGTGCTGTGGTATAGAGGGTAAAGCTGCGGCCTGCAGTGTCGGCATCCCATAGGGACACCGGTTCGAGTCCCCGCTGCTCCACTTCTGATCCAGCTCTCTGCTTTGGTCTGGGAAAGCAGTAGAAGGTGGCCCAAAGACTTGGGCACCCACGTAGGAGACCTGGAAGAAGCTCCTGGCTTCGGATCAAGTGCAGCTCTGGACGTTGCAGCCATCTGGGGAGAGAACCAGCAGATGGAAGACCTCTCTCTCTCTCTCTCTCTCTCTCTCTCTCTCTGCCTCTCCTCTCTCTCTGTAACTCTTTCAAATAAATAAATTAAAATAAATAAATAAATACAGTGGGCTCCCACTATCCACTGGTTCTGCATCCAGAGATTCAACCACCTGTAGGATGAAAATACTGGAAAAAGAAGTGTCTATACTGAACATGGAGTGACTTTTTCTTGTCATTATTCCCTAAACAATGCACTCTAACAGCTCTTTACATCGCGTTTACGCTGGGTATTTAAGAAATCCAGAGGTGACCTAAAGTGCACAGGAAGACAATGTAGCTTAGATGCAAGGTATCTAAAACGTTTTCATATCTGACCTGCAGGAGCTCCTGGGACCAGTCTCCTTTGGATATCAAGGATGACTATCACAAACTTTAAAAAATGTTGGGTACATAAACCAAGATGGCTCCACATCCCCCGGCCTTATAGACTCACCTTCCCTGGATGGCCAAGTTACCAGAGTCTGATCCTGCATCCCAAGTGGATCAAGAGAGTCTAACTGGCCGGCGCCGTGGCTTAACAGGCTAATCCTCCGCCTTGCGGCGCCGGCACACCGGGTTCTAGTCCCGGTTGGGGCGCTGGATTGTGTCCCGGTTGCCCCTCTTCCAGGCCAGCTCTCTGCTGTGGCCCGGGGAAGGCAGTAGAGGATGGCTCAGGTCCTTGGGCCCTGCACCTGCATGGGAGACCAGGAGAAGCGCCTGGCTCCTGGCTTCGGATCAGCACGATGCGCCGGCCACAGCGGCCATTGGAGGGTGAACCAACGGCAAAAAGGAAGACCTTTCTCTCTGTCTCTCTCTCACTATCCACTCTGTCTGTCAAAAAAAAAAAAAAAAAAAAAAAGAGAGAGAGTCTAACAACTAAAGTGGTGCAAGCTTTATGGATGTATTCACTGTAACAGGACTTTGAGTAACAAGGAATTTACTAATAAGAGGTAAAGAGAAATCACAAATAAAGGGAGTAGCAGGTACAAGGATCTAAGCAGCAGCCCCTACTCTCAGGGCAGAGATGGGGCACCCATGGGTTAGCCTCTTCCTTCCAGCCCCCACTCCAACCCCAGGGGCTGAGACCCAGCCTGTTAGGGAGGGCACAGCCACAGCACAGTAAATGACAGAGAAGTCCGATGGTGATGCGCCCCTGGAAATCTACTCTTAGGGTATGGGGAATATGGGGAAAGCCATTCACAAGGAGGCACCCCTGCGAGGGTGGGGTCCTGGGGGAGGGTCCTGGAGAAACTGCACCCACTGCAGGAGCACGTGGAGCAGGAGCAGGCAACCAGGAAGCAAAATCTGTCCTCAGGCAAGGCCTCTCTGCTGCCAGCTACTAGCACAGCTCACCAGTAAGCCGGTGGGCAGAGGGGCCCAGATTCATTCTTACACGGAAGCCAAAAGGGTGAACTTGGGGCTGAGAGGCAACAGGTTGATAACCAGTACACCATAGAAAGCCCAGGCATTGCCCAGTGACCAGGGCTTCCTGCACACTCCAGGTGAACCCCAACATTTTTTTAAAGATTTATTTAAAAGAGTTACACAGAGAGAGGGAGGGAGAGAGAGAGAGAGTTCTTCCATCCAATGGTTCACTCCCCAGTTGGCCACAAGGGCAGGAGCTGCGCTGATCTGAAGCCAGGAGCTTCTTCTAGGTCTCCCCTGTGAACCCCAACATTTCTGCAAATCTTGCCCTGTCTGGGCACTTGTCCTTTCAGCTAGCCACTGATGGAGTCCCTGACCGCCACTCCCTTGACTGTGAGTTGCTGCACTAGGCATGTCTCCCCACCACCCTCACCTCCGCTGGGGGCACCCATGCCTCCTCTCCCAGTTCTTCACAGCACGGCTCTGGCCACGATGCAACAGAATTGGACAGAAGGTATGGGAACGAAGGAAAAGGAACAATGTTCAAGCAACTGAAGATGCAAAAACAGCCACCGGGCTCCCTGCTGCTCAGCTCGCCTTAGCCTGAGCCCCCCGCAGCGCACCAGCGTGCCCCCTCCCCACAGATGACACTGTCACTATGTCCCCTACCCAAGGCCAAGCTGAGCAAAGAAACAAGTGCATTTCTCCTCTTCCTCAATGTTAGTCCCTGTCCGTGACATGAGAAATAATGGGCAGAGATGCAAATTAACATTCATATTACGTTAGAAGGGATATTTGGCACCCAGGATCTAGACTTGCTCATTTGTTAACGCCTTTGTGGGGTGTCTTGGCTCAGTTGTAAGCGGTAGTGGGATCATCTGTGTGTTCACAACAGTCCAAGGGAGACAGACAGGAAACAAACCTTCTAGTTGTTATGTCTCATGAATTCTCTGAAGATGCAGAGAGAATACAGGTTGGGGACCCCTTCTCTGAATTGTTTGGGACCGGAAGTGTTTCAGATTCCAGATTGTTAAACATTTTTCCTATACACAATGATATATCTTGGGGGGTGGAGCCCAAGTCTCAACACAGAATTCATTTGTTTCCTGTATACTTCATTTGCATAGCCTGAAGGTAACTACATACGCTCTTTTTAGCACACCTGAGTTTTGACTGCGACCTGTCACGTGAGGTCAGGCATGGAATTCTCCACTGGTGAAGTCAGGACAGCGCTCGGAAAGTTTTGGATTTTCCCACGCAGGAGGCTCAGCCCACGCAAGGAGTTGCCACAGCTCCCAGGGACCCCGCAGGAAGCAGCCTTTGAGCTGAGCTCTGAATGACCAGCTGAGCTGAACTGTTCCACCAAGGAATTGAGGCTCTGCCGTGGGAAGGAGCTGGGTCCGCTTGAAGGAAAGTGACTGGGGACCAGAGAGGAAGCCGACGTGGCAGGCAAGAGCCCAGCATGTGTGGGCACAGTGGCACGGTGAGGACTTGGGGTTTTTACCCTGAGACGAGTGAGAGCCCTCTGAAGGGTCCGGAGCCCCAGTCTGGCTGGAGACCAGAGAAGAGGCCAAGGGCATATTCTACGAATACATTTGGGAGCTGGCATTGTGGTGGAGCAGGTCAAGCCGCGGCCTGTGAAGCCAGCATCCCATAGGGTGCTGGTTTGTGTCCCAGCTGCTCCACTTCTGATCCAACTCCCTGCCAATGGCCTGGGGAAAGATGGCCCAGTGCTTGCTCCCCTGCCACCCACTTGAAAGACCCAGACGAAGCCCCTGGGTGCTGGCTTCAGGCTGGCTCTTCCCTGGCTGTTGCAGCCCCTTGGGGAATGAACCAGAGGATGGAAGATTCTCTCTCTCCCTCTCTTTCTCTGTACTCTGACTTTCAATTAATAAATAAATCTTAACAAACAGAAGAACACATTTGGGAAGAGCCTAAAACGTGAAGTTGGTGCTCAGGGTAGAGAGAGAACGTAGAGATTTGGACCCGTAGAGAGCTAAGTGGCGTGGAGAAAGAATGGGCGGCAGGGGCTGCCTCAAGTGCTGGGGGGGAGACTGCAGAGGAAGGAGAGACAGAAGCCTGTTAGCAAGAGGCCCTGAGAGGGACAGGCCTGGGAGCCGGGCACCGGGAGGAAGCTAAGGGGGAGTGCCATTCTCGCCCAGCAGTGTGGCTTGCCTGTAGAAGCACCAAAGGCCCCATGAGCTCTAGAGAATTCCTGCATCCACCCTGGCAAAGAGAAAGGCAGCATGTAGGCTTAGAGGCAGCCCAGGGCCAGCGATGTGCCACAGCTGGTTAAGCCCCCACTGCAGTGCCACTATCCCCTATCAGAGCGCTGGTTCGAACCTGGCTGCTCTGCTTCCAATCCAACTCCCTGCTAATGTGCCCAGAGAAGGCCAAGGGCTTGGGCCCCTGCCACCCATGTGGGAGACCAGGATGGAGTTTCTGGCTTCTGGCTCCAGCCTGGCCAACCTCTAGCTGTGGTGGCCATGTGGGGAGTAGACCAGCCGATGGAAGATCTCTTTATGGCTCTCTGTCACTCCGCCTTTCAAATAAGTAAATATTTAAAAAGAAAAGAAAGGCATCCAACTTACTTCATCATCCACTTACTTCTTGCTATGAAGGTTTTCAAAGTCCTCAGCCACAGCATCTTCTTTTCTCACAAGTTCAGGAACAGCTACAGCCCACACCGCAGGGTCTTCAGATGACTGACTCATCGCAAAACGTCCGAAACGTCCGGAGGGAAGGGCTCCAGCCTGGTTTACCTCCCCCCCACCCCCCGGGGCCTCAGCACAGTTCCTGGCACTGAGGAGGTGCCTAGCAGTGGTTGCAGAATGGAACGCTGTTTCCAAGCCTTCCCAGCGCCTGGCAGTATCTCACTGGACGGCTGTAGCAGACACTGAGCCATCGGCTTTGGCACGCAAGCCCTCCTTCCCCGGTGCCCTGCCTCAGAGAGCTTCCTGCACACACCTCTCTCACGCTTGGAAGATTCTGTTGGGGGAGGCTTCGTGGTGTCTCATCTTTCTTTCACAGCTCCTGAAGGAAGAGAGTCTTCTTGCTGTGCACACTCTGCCTCTGCCCAGGCAGAGAACGGCTACGGAAAGGGCACGAGACGCGCACCTCCGCCCAGAAGCCATTAATCCCCATCTCCCTGGCGCGCCAGTGCAGTTTGCCAGCATGTTTGTAGACCAGAACCAGCACCAGTTCCTTCTGCTACAGGCGTCTCTGCTACTTACTGCCTGTGACACTGAGGCTAACACCCAGTCTCCCTTGCGGCCCCCTGGGAGGTAGGGCACGGACTGGGGCTGCACCACGTGGGGTCCAGCCGCCTCTCCAACACAGGTAGCTCAGTCTGCCAGTGGGGCGGGCTGGCTGGGGGAAGCTGGAATTTTTAGGCAGCATCCTTTCCAAGAAAGCCGCGTTTCTCCTTTCTGGAGATCTCTTGGCCAAACACGGATGGGTCTTTTCGGTTCGCTGCTCGGGAGCTCGCATGATTCGCTCACTTCCTGGTGTTTCTCAGATCCCTGAAAGGAAAAAGGAAGAAAAAGGAGGCAGGCTTGATTGCAATTCCAAAAAGCTGCTTTCAGCCCCAAACCTGATCTGCTTGCCATTGCTCTCAAATCGTTTGCATGTGTGTGGGGCGTGGAGCTCAGTGTGAATGCAAAGCTTTGCTTTTCTTTCTCTTGGATTGATTTTGCCCCTTTTTCTTCCCTCCAACAAGCTATTTTATGTATTTTTGAAGGCGTACTGGAAAATGGAAGGCCAGCTGGTAGGAGTACTGCACCATGATAAAAGGTCTGTGTTTTATTTAGACAATTGCTCAAGATTCTAGCTCCAAAAGTCTTGCTTAGTGCCACAGAGACTCTTCCCTGGCCAGGGCGGATCCCCCCACTGCTCCATCCCTGGCCCAGGAAGCATTTCCAGGTGTCACCAAAGAAGAGATAGTGGTCCCCCTGGGGAGCATGCCACTCTTACACTTTGAAGTGGGTTTGGCGAGGAGACCTAAGAGAATTATGCACAAGCCTGAGCCCTGTGTAACCTACACACAGACACCTCGTGACCCATCGTGAAAGACCTAACCCGGCGCTTCACCCCGAATAAATTACCTTTGACATCGATTGTTCTAAGCTGATCAAACTGATGTTATTCTAAATTTTTTTTTTTAAGATTTATGTATTCAAAAGGCAGAGTTACAGAGAGAGATGAAGATCTTCTATGAGGGCGGGCACTGTGGCATACTGGGGTAAGCTGCTACCTGCAATACCACTTTTTTTTTTTTTTTTTTTTTTTTTTTTTGACAGGCAGAGTGGACAGTGAGAGAGAGAGAGACAGAGAGAAAGGTTTTCCTTTTTGCCATTGGTTCACCCTCCAATGGCCGCTGCATCGTGCTGATCCGAAGCCAGGAGCCAGGCGCTTCTCCTGGTCTCCCATGCGGGTGCAGGGCCCAAGCACTTGGGCCATCCTCCACTGCACTCCTGGGCCACAGCAGAGAGCTGGCCTGGAAGAGGGGCAACTGGGACAGAATCCAGTGCCCCGACCGGGACTAGAACCTGGTGTGCCGGGTGTGCTGGTGTGCAAGGCGGAGGATTAGCCTGTTAAGCCACGGCGCCGGCCCACTCCACTTTTGATCCAGCGTCCTGCTAATGTGTCTGGGAAAGCAGCAGAAGATGGCTCATCTCCTTGGGCCCCTGCACCCACATGAGAGAGCCAGAAGAAGCTCTGGCTCCTGGCTTCAGATTTATTTGAAAGTCAGAGTAACAGAGAGAGAGAGCAAGATCTTCCATCTGCTGATTCACTCCCCAGATGGCCACAATGGCCAGGGCAGGGCCAGGCCAAAGCCAGGAGCCTGGAACCTCACCAGGGCTCCCATGTGGGTGAGGACCCAAGCTCTTGGGCCATCTTCCACTGCTTTCCCAGGTGCATTAGCAGGGAGCTGGATCAGAAGTAGAGCAGCCCGGACTTGAACCAGCATCCACATTGGATAGCGGTGTTGCAAGTGGTGGCTTAACCTGCTGCATCACAACGCCAGCCCTCATTTCTTTCATCGTTCTTCAGTTACAGTATTAGCCTGATAAACATATTCAAAAACATAATCGTTAATACTGTCTGAATCAAAAGTAAATGCCTACCCCTATGCTAAATACGGTAAAGATGTTCCATCAATTCTTGCTCACCAAGTCGGTGCATTGTCGGCATTTATTTTCACTGGAGCCCTCCAGATAGGAAACATATTTGCTGAAACCATACTTACTGTGAGATGCAAACCTTGCAAAATATGAGCATGCTTCTCTCTCAAATTTCCCTTAGTGCCCTTAGGTTCCTCTTTTTCCAATTCCCCCATCCCATTAAACTTGGACTTCATGAAGTCTCTGTATGGACTCTTCCTGAATCCCCCGTCTTCCTCCCAAGCCCTTCCATTTAGGGCCCATTGTTTATGCTCTGCCCTCAACCCCGTAGACTTCTCCGCCTTCTCCTGTCTTGCTGCAAGTGCTGGGCTTGGAGTTTGCGCGTCACAGTTCTGAGGGAAGAGAAGCAGGTGGCTTTTCGCTCCCCGACAAGAAGTTGAGCCGCGTTTGCAGTTGAGGGCCATTGGTGTGGGGCCGCCTGGCGTGCAGACGAGCTCTTCAGAAGGGAAGCTGTTCTTGAAATTTACCTACCTAGAGAATGGACTTCAGTCAAGATGGTGGAAGCAGCAGTGAAAGAGCTTTAAAGTCTGTTTGGGTGTGAAGGTGAGGGACTGAAGAGGAACGCTCGGGCCTTTATGACTTCCTCAAAAAGCACTGAATTGGGGGATGATTGTTGTTTGGGGGATTCTAGCTCGAAGATAAGGTATTAAATGAGCTAGAAACTGACCTTGACTCAAATTTATGATTGTCAATTTCCTCTTGGTTTCATACATTCTTTTTTTTTTAAGCTTTTTTTTTTTTTTTTTTTTTTTGACAGGCAGAGTGGACAGTGAGAGAGAGACGAGAGACAGAGAGAAAGGTCTTCCTTTTGCCGTTGGTTCACCCTCCAATGGCCGCCGCAGTAGCTTTTATTTATTTATTTGAAAGTCAGAGTTACAGATAGTGAGAGGGAGAGGCAGAAAGAGAGGTCTTCCATCCTCTGGTTCACTCCTCGGATGACCACAATGGCCAGAGCTGTGCTGATCCGAAGCCAGGAGCTTCCTCCAGGTCTCCCATGCGGGTGCAGGGGCCCAAGGACTTGGGTCATCTTCTACTGCTTTTCCAGGCCACAGCAGAGAGCTGGATAAGAAGAGGAGCAGCTGGGACTTGAACCAGCACCCATATGGGATGCTAGCACTGCAGGCAGCAGCTCTACCCGCTACACCACAGCGCCGGCCCCCAGCTATGCATTTTAAAAATCCAAATTCAAGCTTTTAAATTAGATTACTTCCAAAGGATTGACTCTCAGGTTAGATTTGTGTCACAGCACTATAAAACGCAGTATTCTGTAAAAATAATTGAAAATGGGAGTGGGCACTGGTGTCAGAGTGAGTAAAGCCACCACCAGCAGTGCTGGCATCCCATATGGGTGCTGGTTCGAGTCTCGGCTGCTCCACTTCAAATCCAGCTCTCTGCTAAGGCCTGGGAAAGCAGTTGGAAGATGGCCCAAGTTCTTGGGCCCCTGCACCCACGTGGGAGACCCGGAAGAAGCTCCTGGCTCCTGGCTTTGGATCAGGGCAGCTCCGGCCGGTGCAGCCAATTGGGGAGTGAACCAGCAGATGGAAGACCTCTCTCTCTTTCTCTCTCTACCTCTCCTTCTCTCTGTGTTTAACCCAGACTTTCAAATAAATAAATAAATCTGTTAAAAAAATTGAAAATGATCTTGACAGCAAAACATTCTTTTCTCCATTAGGGTGATGCGACCGTTGACACCCGCAGTGGCTCTAGAGTTACAGGATCATCGAAATCTTTCTGCTCCCAGTTCTCCTCTGCTATTGTATCAAGAATTTGTAAAACATTTCTCTTTTGCCATTTTTTTTTTAAAGGGAAAGACAGAAGACATAGTTGTGAACTGCTCCTTCTGTCTCTGGAATAATCTGTGCCCTTCACTCCTGCCAAGCTCCCCCTCCCAGGATGAGTGGGGGGGATGTCCCTGTGTCTTCCTTGTCATGGTGGGAGGCGACATGCAGCACACCCTCTCCCGTGTGGAACCCCCTCATCAAACAGGCGGCCGGCTTGCCACCAGCCGCATGGGAAGGAGACACTAAATAGGTGCTCAGTTAAGGGAGCTGCTTCCCTCCTCTCCTGCCACCAGCCGTCTCTATCCATCGTCTGCCCCTAGACACTCGTAGCCAAGGGCGGCGCTGTCGTAGAACTTGTGGAGCCCTTTGCAATCCGGTTCAACAGCCTCAGTCCACCGATCAAGCGTGTTAGAAAATGGTTTAGGGCCTTGGATTGCAGCGCAGCGGGCTAAGCTGCTGCCTGCAATGCCGGCGCCCCAAAGGAGCTCTGGCCTGGTCACTCCAGCTCCTCGCTAAGGTGCCTGGGAAGGCAGCAGAGGATGACCCAAGTACTTGGGCCCCTGCCATCCATGTGGGAGACCTGGATGGAATTCTAAGCTCCTGGTTTTGGTCTGATCTGGACCTAGCTGTTGTAGCTATTTAGGGAGTGAACCAGGCGATGGGAGATTCTCTCTCTCTCTCTCCCTCCTTCTTTGTCACTCTGCCTTTCAAATAAATAAATACAAATATTAAAAAGAAAATAACTTTCGGCCAGCGCCATGGCTCAATAGGCTAATCCTCCTCCTGCGGTGCCAGCACACCGGGTTCTAGTCCCGGTTGGGGCACCGGATTCTGTCCCGGTTGCCTCTCTTCCAGTCCAGCTCTCTGCTGTGGCCTGGGAAGGCAGTGGAGGATGGCCCAAGTGCTTGGGCCTTGCACTTGCATGGGAGACCGGGAGAAGCACCTGGCTCCAGGCTTCGGATCAGCACAGTGCGCCGGCCAAAGCACGCTGGCCGCAGCAGCCATTGGAGGGTGAACCAATGGAAAAGGAATACCTTTCTCCCTGTCTCTCTCTCTCACTGTCCACTCTGCCTATCAAAAAAAAAAAAAAAAAAAAAAAAAAAAAAACACCTTTCTTAAAGCACAGCTTTCCATTTTCCATAACCAAGAGGATATCATTGATTTGGGAGGAATCCTACCTGAACTTGAAATTTAAGATTATTCCTGTTACTAATCACTGGCAAACCAACACTGAGGCAGCTGAAATTTGTCCTGTTGCTGCCTGCTCGGCCAGGAACCCGAAGGGTGCCAAGTCTACCTGCTGCAGCAGGGAGGGGCGGCTGAGATCCCCATCTTCCCCTGGCTATGGTGAGGCCATGAGAAACGTCATCCCAGAGAGGACTGGAGGCACACTGGAGTCTCCCCAGCACTGTCCAAAAGGCAAGGTCAAGAGCGGAGGGGCTGACTTGCTGTTAGCTCGAAAGCCTACCCCTCGTACTAAAAATAAGAAAATGCACACGCGGCAATAGCTGTGAATCTCCTCAGTGTTCCATGAGCCGCGCAGCCCCACCACCCCCAAGCCTCTTTGCCACCTGCTACCCTTCCAGAAAGCTAATTTGTCTCCTGATTTATCTCCAGTGCAACAGTACAAAAGTACTTACAAGTGGGGGATGATTAAAAAATAAATAAATAAAAATCCCCAACCCCTAAGATTGCATGCTTTCCCACAGCCCTGCCTGCCTGTCTTTGCAGGGCTGGGCTCCATCTGTCTTCAGACTTCCTCCAATCTCTCCTAACCCCTGCTCCGTGACATCGCCATCTTCCATGTTGCTTGGAGCCACCCTAGAATTCTCCTAACCACTTGTACCCAAAGTCCTGTGGTCTCCCGTCTCCTGCTGCCTCTCCACCTCCACTCCCGCTGTTCTGCCCAAGCAGTGGCAGCCAACTCCAAGTCTCCCCCTGCAACCTTGGACCTGAAGAGCTGAGGAACATCTTCCAGGCTCTGTTCAGGTGGAGCCAGCTCCGTGCTTCTGTGGCCTTATGATTAGTAGTTCCCTCACTGTCAACCCCTCCCCCCTCCCCAACCAGACCAAAGGTCACAAATGCATGAGGTCTTCGTGACTACTCCGGGCCCGGCTACACCACAGGCTCCTCTGGAGAGCACCTTCATCTCTCGCTGCTGCGTAGACGCGTGTAGCAAAGCCCCGCTTTGCCATGCGCTAACTGAATGCTTTGCTCCAGGAGCTCAAGTCTCTTATCCCTTTTCTTCCCGTATCGGTCACTTCAGGCTCCTCTGTTTCCACGTTGGACACTACCAGGTTCTGAAACCCTCCCTTCCCTCATCCATCTGGGAGCAGCCTTGGCAACCCTTCTGGGGCACCTCCTGCGCTCAGCTTCTCCGCTGTGGATGGAGCTTCTCCACTGTGTGGCCAGAGCTACCTGGGATTGGGAACTGTCACCCTAACCGCTTCTTCTCCGCTCCTGAAAAGGCTGCACTGTCACCAGAGGCCCCCATCCCCCTTCTTGCTTGGCCGTGTCACTCTCTGTCATCCATCCACCTGTGACTGCACCAGGAAGTGTCTATGAAGCTCTGACCCTCACATATTCATTCGTATGACAGCAATTGTAAACGCAATGGAAAGTGGTCTATGTGGATGACAGTCCTGACACCAGAGTCGTGATGTCCGGTTTAAATCCCGGCTTGGGGTTCGGGATGGTCACCTCCCATACCAGAGTGCCTGCCTGGGTTGAATCCGGGCTCTGCTTCTGCTTCCGGCTTCCCACTAATGTGCGCCATGGGAGGCAGCAGGTGGTGGCTCCAGCGCTGTGCTCCCTGCACTCACAGGTGAGACCTGAACTGAACTCCTGGCTTCTGGCTTCCGCCTGACCCAGCCCTGGCTCTTTCAGGCATTGGGGAGTGAACCAGTACAAAGATCTCTGTCTGTCTGTCTCTGTCTATCTCTGTGTGTGTGTGTCTGTGCCTTTCAAATAAGTTAAATTAATTTTTTTAAATACAGGCTTTGATATTTCAAAGAAATGACTTAACTCTACATGCCTCGGTTTACTGTGTTATAAAACAGGCGTGATGATCAGATTTTCCCAATGGAATCAAACAGGGATGAAATGAGTTAGTATTTATGTTTTTAAAGTTTTATCTATTTTTATTTATTTGAAAGGTAGAGTGACAGAGAAACAGCGAGAGAGAGAGAGAGAGAGAGAGAGAGTGAGCAAGCGAGCAAGAGATCTTCCATTCACTGATTCACTCCCCAAAAGCCCACAACATCCAGGACTGGTCCAAGCAGAAGCCAGGTTTCCCATATAGGTGGCAGGGACCCAATTACTTGAGCCATCACCTGCTGCTTCCTAGGGTGCCTGCTAACAAGAATCTTGGAAGTGGAGTGTCTCAAATGACATCTCTCCCCTGTGCAAATGCCTACCCCAGAGTTAATATGTGTGAAGCACTGGTGTTATATCAAACAAAAGCTGTTAAAGAATTTCTGTTGCCCTGATGCCTTGCTCTACTTTAGCTTATTTGCAAATCCAAAGCACACAGGACACTGGCACAGTGTGGCCTCTGCCCAGTGCAGAGCCCTGCGTGCTTCCTGATGGACTGATCCCTGAATTCACATTAGCCATACAACTCTCCATCACAATGCAGGACAATACAGCATTAGCATACAATTGGTGGGTACTGCACGAAGAAATTTAACTACATATTAAAGGAAGGAGACAAAACCCCCAGATAGCTATTATATTAACATTTACTGAGTGTTTACTCTGTGCCATTGGCTCAGTTTCCTGGGTGAGGTATCTCACTTGCAGCCTGCCCATGGTCACAGAGCTAGTGGCTGGCTGATTCCAGTGTGGAGAGGCCTGTCAATCACATGGGAAAGACAGAGCTCCTCATCTTACTCGCAAACGCCCTTCAAGATTTCCAAGTTCGTTATCATCGTTACTACTTGGATGTTGACTGAGTCTTGGCTGTTGATGATGATGATGACCTTGCCCTAGACTGAATTGGGAAGAAGGCCCAAGCCTGCCTCATTACATCCTCAGGTCTGCTCTGGGTCCCAGACTGGAAGTTACACAATGAGCACCTGCAGGTGGTTGTTAGGAGCTTAAGCTGTGAACTCTCTCAGGGGATATTAGTGCTTTAATTGAAAAGCTGACAATGCCTTTGTGAACAGAAGATGCGAGATGGAATCTCAGATACCGTCAGAAGAAAAGTGAGTTAATCAAGGAGGAGGCCCCCTGAGCCCTTCCGTCACCCCAACAGCGCGTCCCTGACGACACCCATTTATATGCACAAGTACTGTAACGGCATGGAGTCATTTTAGCAATTTCCTTCCTGGGGAGACCTTGGCCTGAGTTATTTTTCTTACAGCAAAGTACACATGGTTACAAGCTGCGTCTGCTTCCTCAGTCAGTGTGGATTCTGACTCAAGCCAGTTTCAGCTAGCTTAACATAACCAGATCCAGCAAAGCAAATGTCTCCCAATGTTGGCCGCCCTGGTGTGTGCAAAACCATTGTGCCTGTGTAGTCCTGAGCTGGGAAAATGCCCCGATGGAGAGAGGTGGGTAGCACACTGCAGACAGGGAGTCACAGCGATCCAAAGGCTCTTGGAGAAAATGCACATCCAGGCCGGCGCCGCGGCTCACTAGGCTAACCCTCCGCCTGCAGCGCCGGCACACCAGGTTCTAGTCCCGGTCGGGCACCAGATTCTGTCCTGGTTGCCCCTCTTCCAGGCCAGCTCTCTGCTGTGGCCCAGGAGGGCAGTGGAGGATGGCCCAAGTGCTTGGGCCCTGCACCCCATGGGAGACCAGGAAAAGCACCTGGCTCCTGGTTCAGATCAGCGCGGTGCGCCGGCCGCAGCAGCCATTGGAGGGCGAACCAACGGTAAAAGGAAGACCTTTCTCTCTCTCTCTGCCTGTCAAAAGATTAAAAAAAAAATGCACATCCAAGGCAGAGTTTAACATAAATTGTTGCAAAACACACAAATGCAATTGGCTTTCTTTTTCCCTAATTAAATTCAACTTTGCCCGTCAGCTCCCATTCCCAATCAGTAGTCTGGGTTGTTGTGTTTTTTTTTGTTTGTTTGTTTGTTTTTGTTTTGTTTTTCAGATTTTATTTATTTATTTGAAAGTCAGAGTTACACAGAGAGAGGAGATGGACAGAATGAGAGAGAGATCTTCCATCCGCTGGTTCACTCCCCAGATGGCTGCAACAGCTGGAGCTGCCCTGATCCGAAGCCAGGAGCCAGGAGTTTCTTCTGGGTCTCCCACGTGGGTGCAAGGGCCAAGGACTTGGGCCATCTTCCACTGCTCTCCCAGGCCATAGCAGAGAGCTGGATTTGAAGCGGAGCTACCGGGACTTGAACCAGCACCCATATGGGACACCAGCACTGCAGGCAGCAGCTTTAGCCACTATGCCACAGCGCCAGCCACTCACTCAGTAGTTGTGTTAGCTTCCTAGGGCTGCAGTAACAGGTGCTTTAAAGGGATGGAAACTCATTGTCTCATATTGTTTTGGAGGCTACAAGTCCAAAACCAAGGAGTCAGTTGGGCCCTGCCCTGCTGAGGCTCCATGGAAGAACCTGTTGTATGCCGTTCTCTTAGCTTCCGGGGGCTGCTGCCATCCCTGGCGTTCCTTCGTTCATGGACACGTCCCACGGTCTCTGCCTCTGCAGGCACAGGACACTCTCTTCTCCGCCACACGCCACACCAGTCATAGTGGGTTAGGGCCCGCCTCGAAGACCTTATTTTAGCTTGATTACATCTGCAAAGACCCTATTTCCAAATAAGGCCTCGTCTGCAGGTGCTAAAGGTCAGGACGTCAGCAGATCCCATGGGCGGACACAATCCAAGTCATTAGCACAGAGGAATACTCGTATCACCACCAAAGGATTTCAGTCCCTTCTAGTTGAAAACTCTCATCTCTTTTAGACACCCATCTATCAGGTCAGCATTACCTTCCCTCCCTGCAATCCCACTGCTTTTCCTCTTCTCTCTAGGAGGAGGCTGGGTGTAGGGTGGGGGAAGTGTTCTTAAGAACCAGGGCGCAGCCAGCTGATGTCTGATTGGCGGCTGTGTCCCAGTCCTCCCTGAGGTCCTTCCTGCTTAACCATGGTCTTCATAGCAATGCGGCATCACCAGCCCCACAGGGGCCTCTTTGTCTCCTTGGGGAGGCCTCTGCCTCTCCCAGGCTCACTCTGGAGAACAGGCAGGGTGTAGAAGCCCCCGCCTATAGCGCTTGCCTGGGGTATGCGTGAGAAATGCCTTGTGGCTCTTTACCCAGCACTGGTTTATTTCCCTTTCTCGTTCTTTTTACAGTCTCCTGCTCCATGGGATGGAGGCTGCCCAGAGAGGCCCATCGTCCCACAGGAGTAGCCCTGAGGGATATTTCTTTGGGATCCCCAACTTCTCTCTCATTTATTTTGTTCCCCTCGTGGGGAATGAGGCCAAGGTAAGACAGAACCCCGCAGAGCAATGGCCTGGACCCCTCTTGTCCTCTCCTTTTCCCAGTTCCCTGGGGAAGGAGATGTGTGTGCCTGTCCTGAGGATACCACACAGGCCTCTCTCTCCTGTGGTTCCCTGGGAAATGCCCCAAACACAGCCTCGTTCATGAAGCTGTGTTTCTGGAGATGGTGAGCATCCCTATGATGCAAAATTCTAGGAGGAAATCTACAGCCTGGATATGAAGCACACACAATGCACCCATTCGAAAGTCATCAGTGAGTTAACCCAAACACCAAGCTTTGGGCCAGAATTCCTGAGGAGAGGGAAACCCAGCAGTCAGCTTCCTCTCCCCCTACAGATATCTGCGAGCCAGCCGGCAACCGAGATAGCGAGAGAGAAGAGGTGTGCAGTAACCATGTGCAGAGTGGGTCTAGCATCCGGAACACGCATATAACTGACAAATCAACTAATACAAACATCAGCCATTGCACCTTAAAATGATTGGAGTGGTTAACTTTTTTTTTTTTTTTTTTTTACAGGCAGAGTGGACAGTGAGAGAGAGAGAGACAGAGAGAAAGGTCTTCCTTTTTCTGTTGGTTCACCCCCCAAGTGGCCGCTCCAGCCGGCATGTTGCACCAATCCGAAGCCAGGAGCCAGGTGCTTCCTCCTAGTCTCCCATACAGGGACTAGAACCCGGTGTGCCAGCGCCGCAGGCGGAGGATTAGCCTAGTGAGCTGCAGCGCCGGCCTGGAGTGGTTTACTTTTGAAAAGAAGATATCCAGGGCACACATTTGGCTCAGAAGTCAAGACGCCGCTTGGGACACCCGTCACCTGTATCCAAGCCCCCGGGTTTGAGTCCCAGCTCCTGCATTTCCAATCTGGCTTCCAGCTAATGCACACCCTGGGAGGCAGCAATGATGACTCAAACGCTCCAGTCCCTGTCATCCCTGTGAGAGACCTCGATGGAGTTCCAGGCTCATGGCTTCTGCCCTGGCTGTTGCAATCATTTGGGGAATGCACCAGCAATGAAATCTCTCTCTCTCTCTCTCTCTGTTCCTCCCTCCTTCTTGCCCTTCAAACAAATAATTTCTTTCAAAAAAGAAAAGACATCTAAATAGCTGATAGATATATAAAAAGATGCTTAATCTCAGTAGCCATCAAGGAAATAAAAATATGACAGCAACTGTCGGAACTGACCAGATGCCTGTTCAGTGACCAGCCCTTCTACTGCAGGGCGTACACACCAGAAACGTGTACAGACATGCGGTGTGTGTGTGTGTGAGGATGTCGACAACATCATGATTTGTAGTGGTCCCAACAACTACAGTAACCCAAATGTCACTCAACAATAGAGGAATAAAGAAACTGGCCAGCGCCGTGGCTCACTGGGCTAATCCTCCGCCTGCGGTGCCGGCACCCCAGGTTCTAGTCCGGTTGGGGCGCCAAATTCTGTCCCGGTTGCTCCTCTTCCAGGCCAGCTCTCTGCTATGGCCCCGGAAGGCAGTGGAGGATGGCCCAAGTGCTTGGGCCCTGCACCCACATGGGAGACCAGGAGAAGCACCTGGCTCCTGCCTTCGGATTGGCACAGCGTGCCAACCTTGGCAGCCATTTGGGGGGTGAACCAATGGAAGGAAGACCTTTCTCTCTGTCTCTCCCTCTCTCTAACTCTGCCTGTCAAAAAAGAAAGAAAGAAAGGAAGGAAGGAAGGAAGGAAGGAAGGAAGGAAAGAAAGAAAGAAAGAAAGAAAGAAAGAAAGAAAGAAAGAAAGAAAGAAAGAAAGAAAGAAAGAAAGAAAACCTGTGGAACAGGACACAACATAGAAAGTGGGCCAACTCCTGTATGAATCTCAACAGCGTAATGCTGAGAGGAAGGATCCAGACATAAAGTAGCGCACGCTGGGTGATTCCACGCACACGCTGGGTGATTCCACGGCGATACGGTTCAGAAGCAGGTGACGTGGACCCACAGTGTAGGGTCGGGATCCTGGATGTCTCTGGTTCTTACAATGTCCCATTTCATGACCTGGGACGCGGTCACACAGGTGTGCTCCTTTGATCACACAGAGATGGACCCCATGACCGGTGCATCTCTCCCTTCTCACGCAACTTTATGAAAATCTTCCTAAAACAAACATTTCCCACACAGAGTCTGGACACAGAAGAATACGGCTGAAGCTTGCAGCGCTCGGAGGTTCTGCATAAAATGACTGAGGCTGAAGCCGCTTTTTCAGTCTAATAGCTGGATCAGATCATTGTTCCCCACCCACGAGACCTGCCTCAGGTCAGCCTTAAACGGGAGGGCTCTGAGGTGCAATCTGTGGCCACTGTCTTGAGCAAACCTGCAGGCTTTGCCGATTTTACTTAGATGTGAATCTTTTTAAACTCCTACCATAGTCAATCAACAAAGGAATTACTGTACCTTAAAACCAGACTAGAATCCACAGCATTCTTTTGTTCAGCCAACACAGAATCACAAAGACAGCAAATTCCTCTTCCAAGCCTTGCCCAAGGCCATCCCTCCCATACCCCACTCCTCTAGCCACCTTCGTCTGATGTTGGCCTTTGTACCTCTCATTTGCCACTTAGAAACCTCCTGGTGCTACCATCTGCTTTTTTTTTTAATATAAAGTAAATATAATAAAATAAATATTTTATTTATTTGAAAGAATTAGAGAGAGAGAGAGAGAGAGAGATCTTACATCAATTGGTTTGCTCCCCAGATGGTCACAATGGCCAGGGCTGGGTCAGGCTAGGGCCAGGAGCCAGGAGCTTCATCCATGTTGCCCACATGGGTGGCAGGGGTCTAAGAACTTGGGTCATTTTCCACTGCTTTCCTAGGCCAGGGAGTAGGATTGGAAATGGAGCAGCCAGGACTCAAATCATTGCTTATAAGGGATGCTGGTGTCACAGGCACAGTTCAACCTGCTATGCCACAATGCCAGCCCCAGTTTAATCTCTTAAATATGAGAACTTTCCATGTTCAAATTAATCAAGGCTTCATGGCACAAACCTATCAGCAAGTGACACATTCTCTGCCACATGGCCAAGCGATGGAGCAGCTGGTACTGTGGGGGAGGCTACAGCCCCATCAGGTCAGCCCCGGGAGCAGGGCCTGCTGAGGGCAGACATCAGCAGAGCTCCCATGGCTGTGGGAGGAGCTGGGGCCACATCTTTTTCCTATTCCAGGGGATCACTATCAACAGGACAGGTGTTGCTTATCCATTGTCACAGGGTACCAAGAAACACACTGAGCACCTCACGTGCACTATTTCATTTAATTCTCCAAGCAACCCAAAGAGCTAGGAACTGTTATTCTCCCGATGTTGCAGAAAAGACACCTCACACTAAGAAGGGTGAAATAACTTGCCTACGCTTTTTTATGGCTACTGGAACCAATAAACCGAGGATTCAAATCCAACGCAAGGGCTAAGGGATGCACATACATTTAGAAGTAGAAAAATGGTTAACCCAGCCTTAGATGATGAGACACCTACTTAGTCAATTGATGACAAGTGCCAGGGGGCTGAGGATGAGCAGAGTGCATGACACGTGTGCCTCCCGGAGATTCTGCCCAGGGAGAAGGCAGAGGCTTCAGGTCTCCACCACAAGGGTGTGGAAGTCCCCTGGGATCCCTCCACCATGACACGGTAGACGCTGAGCTGAGAGCAGCCTTCGGAAGAGGGGGACAGATGTTGGGTCTGGATATCAATGGGATATAATCTCCAACTTAGCGCAGGCTCTGCCCCGTCCCCTCCCGACACGGCCCACACGGTGTGCAGGAGCCAGAAGAGGTAGGGGGCTTTCGGATGGACACTGCTTGGGATGCCCCTACAAGGCTGGATGGCCTTTTCATAAATTTTCATTGCAAGGTGGACAATGTGCAGGCTGCCTAGACCCATCACCCCACTTCCTTACCCATCACGTTTGAAGGATAAGCCAGTAGGAAGCATCACTTGGACAAATTACTAGGCAGTGTGCTATCGACAGTAAAATAGTAATTTTCTTCTTAAAAAATGGTTTCAATGTACACTGTTGACATTGCCACATGCTGTCCCAGTAAGCTCTGATATTTATGTTAAGGCATATACGTGCACATTTGGGTACTGGGGCTTACCGAGTGTGACACATTTCTCAGTGTGTGGGGCTCTGAATGTTAGAGCAAGAATTATAGATTAGGGCCAGCTTGAAGCACCAAGGCTTTGGAGGAGAGTTGGGTGGCGGTGGTCAAGGGTGGGGGACATAGGACAAGATAGACTACATTGTTCAAGCAATGCCTTCCATTTATTTGTGCGGAGAACTTCCTTGGAAACCTCCCAAGGTGCACCCCCTTTTATTGAGGCTCTGTTTGAAAGATCGGCCCATGGGGCAATCCGTGCTGACCAGTGTGTGTTCACTGTCTCACCTTTTGAGTAAATCTTGTTATCACTCTGTGCACTTTCTAGGTGTCTGACCTTAGAAATCTTCTCTTGGTATGAGACCAGAGCCTGGAGTAAAATGAATATACTCATGTCCACACCATGGTGTAAAATAACAACCTAACAGCAGAGCCTCAAAGAGAAAACAGAAAATTATGTTGGGCTTTAAAGCTTAATTCTGAGAGGGAGGGGGGCCAGAGCTGTGGCCTAGTGGGTAAAGCCGCTACCTGCAGTGCCAGCAACCCATATGGGCGCCTGTTCAAGAGCTGGCTGCTCCACTTCCAATCCAGCTCTCTGCTGTGGCCTGAGAAAGCAGTAGAAGATGGCCCGAGTCCTTGGGCCCCTGCACCCACGTGGGAGACCTGGAAGAAGCTCCTGGCTCCTGGCTTCTAAGAGGCTCAGCTTTGCCATTGAGGCCATCTGGGGAATGAACCAGCAGATGGGAGACTTCTCTCTCTCTGCCTCTCTCTGTAACTCTGCCTTTCAAATAAATAAATCTTTAAAAAAAAAAAAAAACTTAATTCTGCAGCATAATTTCCATCATAATCCAAGTTGAACATCCCTAATGGAAAAAAACCCAAATCCCAAATACGAATTTTTTGAATGCATGGCAAAATACTTGAGAACAAAAGTGTTTCAGATTCCACAGTATTTGGGATTTCAGGTTTTTGAGTTGAGGGTGCTCAGCTGCTAAGTCTAAGCAACTTACAACTCCAAAATCTGCAGCACTTCTGGCCCCAATTATTTCGGATAAGGAAGACCCAACTGTACTTTCTTTGTGTTTTCTTACTCCATGCAGCTTTGTTTTCCAACCACTCCGGAAGTATATGTAGCCGTGATGTAAAAGAAAAGGGGGATGTGGCTGGAGGGTCACAGGCTGGAGGGTTGTGGAAAGATGCTGACAAGAAGTCAGACGCTAGGGGCCAAGAGGAAGACTAGACAATTCCGGATAAGAGGAGGACAAGCAAGCAGCCTGGCTTGGGTCTCTTTGTGCAAGTGCTTGCTAAGGAAATTCAGGAGCGTCTGGGTATGGAGCTGCTGTGGCTTGAGTATGAGTTGGCCCCCGAACTCAGACAGCAGCTTAAAGTCCAAAGTCCTACATTGAATGGTACTGAGAAGCAGAAATGTGTTTAGACACAGTGTTTAGACACAGTCCCACTGACGAGTGATTTGATTAGGCCATTGGGGTGGAGCCCTCATGAGTAAAACCTGGTGAACAGGGGGTGAGAGAGAGAGGGAGAAAGAGGCAGGCCACAGATCAACACAGACACATAGACACACACACACACCAATCGCAGATCAATAGACATAAGACGAACAACACGCACTCCCCGTCTCTTCCCTAGGATGCACTGGGCTGCCTGGGGACTGTGCCAGCAAGAGCCCAGCACCCATGGGCGCTCCCTGACCTTGACCATTAAACCTCCAGAACTGTGAGCCCGAATAAACCTTTTTCCTTTATAAAGTGAGCCTGCCTCCAGTATTCTACGGAAATGATGAAAGTACCTGAGAGAGCCATCCAAAAGTGCTCATCAAGATAAATGCCTGGGCCAGCTCTGTGGCTCACTTGGCTAATCCTCCGCCTGTGGCGCCGGCACCCCAGGTTCTAGTCCGGTTGGGGCGCCAAATTCTGTCCCGGTTGCTCCTCTTCCAGGCCAGCTCTCTGCTGTGGCCCGGAGTGCAGTGGGGGATGGCCCAAGTGCTTGGGCCCTGCGCCTGCATGGGAGACCAGAGGGAAGCACCTGGCTCCTGGCTTCGGATCTGCGCAGCACGCCGGCCGTGGTGGCCATTTGGGGGGTGAACCAACGGAAGGAAGACCTTTAAAAAAAAAGATAAATGCCTGACCCCCGGGATGTGACACCTGTCTTTGCAGCAGCGTCAATCATGAATGAAGGGAGCAGCTTTTACGACTGACAGCAAAGCTCCACAACGTAAGTTCATTAAGACCGTGAGCTTTGGAGTCATGCTGTGGTGGTGGAAATCCCGCTTCTGCTACTTTCCAGCCATAAACTTCACCTTCCCGGGCCTCAGTATTCTCACACGTGAAGTGGGGTTGGCGTCTGCCTCGTGGGTGGTTGTGAAGAACCCAGGAAAACATAAGGCCTGAGCACATTTTCCTGGTCCAAGACAGGCACACTTTTTTTTTTTTAAAAAAAAATAATGTTAACATCATAAATAGTGTTTAAGTTTGAAATTTTTCAGATATTCCAAACTTTTAAGTAGGATTTACAAGCAATTTACAAAATCTATGGGATTTTGAGTGCTTTTAAGGGTTGTGAAAGAGGTGCTTTTTCAATATAATGATAAACTGGCCCATCCATGCTTTTAAAATGGCGCTGGGATCAAGTGTTTCTCCTCACCGTTAAGATGCCCACACGCCCCAGGGAGCACCTGGGTTGGATGCCTGGCCCCAGCTTCCTGAAGGCCTTGGGAGGCAACGGTGATGGCTCAAGAAGTTGGGTCCTGGACACTCATGTGAGAGACCAGATAGAGTTCCTGGCTCCCAGCTTCAGCCTGGCCCAGCCTCTACCACTGTGGTCATTTGAGGAGTGAACCATAGATGGGAGCATTCTTTCTTTCTCTCTCTCTCCCCCCCTCTCTCTCCTGTGTCTCACTGCCTCTCAAAGAAATAATTTTTTTAAAAAATTGCACTACATAGCGCTCTATCCTGGAGTTCCCAAGCTTCTCTGTGGAAGTGGGAAGCATTCATAAAAATCAAGTGCAATGGTGTCCTAAACCCCAAGGATCTCCCAAACACATCTGTTCCTACATTTCTTTCTTTTTAAGATTTATTTATTCATTTGAAAGTCAGAGTTACACACAGAGAGAAGGAGAAGCAGAGAGAGGTCTTCTATCTGCTGGTTCACTCCTCAGTTGACCACAATAGCCGGAGCTGTGCTGATCCGAAACTAGGAGCCAGGAGCCTCTTCCAGGTCTCTCACGCAGATACAGGGGCCCAAGGATTTGGACCATCTTCCACTGCCTTCCCAGGCCACAGCAGAGAGCTGGATCAGAAGTGGAGCAGCTGGGACTAGAACCAGCACCCATATGGGATGCCGGTGCTGCAGGCAGCAGCTTTACCCGCTACGCCACAGCACCAGCCCCTCTATGCTTTCCTATTTTTTTGTAAGATTTTATTTATTTATTTGAGAGTTAGAGTTACAGACAGTGAGAGAGACAGAGAGAAAGGTCTTCCATCCATGGGTTCACTCCCCAAACGGCCGCAGAGAGCTGGATTGGAAGAGGAGCAGCTGGGACTAAAACAGGTGCCCATATGGATGCCGGCACTGCAGGCAGAGGATTAACTACTGCACCACAGCGCCAGCCCCAATGCTTTCTTATTTGTAAAATATTTATTTACTTACTTAACAAGCAGAGTTACAGAGACAAAATGAGAGGGAGGGAAGGGGTGGGGAGAGAGAGATCTTCCATCTGCTCGTCCACTACCCAGAAGGCTGCAACAGCCAAGGCTAGGCCAAGTTGAAGCCAGGAGCCAGATGCTTCATCCAGGTCTCCCCTGTGGGTGGCAGGGGCCCAGGTACTGGAGCCATCTTCTGCTGTTGTACCAGGTGCATCAGCAGGGAGCTGGATTGGAAGTGGAGCAGCTGGGACGCAAACTGGCACTCACATAGATGCTGGCAAGCCGGTGGTGGCTTAACCTGCTGGGCCACAATGCCAGCCCTCTTTTTCTCTACTTTCTGCAGCAGTCTATCTATTTCATCTTTTTGTGACGAGCTTCCTTAGTGATATGACATTAGCCATTTACCACACACCAAGGGCGCACTATGAAAGACCAGTTGGGGTTTCCACTTCACTGGGAATTTTCTGGAAGTCCAAGATGAGACCAGAAGCAGGAAGTGCCACGTGAGTCGTGATGAGAGGCGAGGCGCTCCGTCAGGAGGCTCTGGGCTGCCCACACAGTGCCCGGCGCTGCAGCCCGGGCCAGCAGTGCTGTGTCTTGCTCGCGGACGTAACAGTTTGTCTCAGGAAGGAGCGGTGAGCTCACACCTCTGCCAGCCCTCCGTGAGAAGCGCTTCCACGCCCCTGTCCTGGACTCACACCAGACTTGCACTGCACATTCTTTGGATGCTACCCTACACAGTGAAGTCAAAACCGGCTTTGGGGGGCATTGTTTGACTTAACAATTACAATGTAGAAGGTCTGTGTAATGAAGGAATGCAGGTGGAAGACCAGAGACCAGGAAGATTTTTTTTTTTAAGGTTTATTTATTTATTTGAAAGGCAGAGTTACAGAGAGGCAGAGGCAGAGAAAGAGAGAGAGAGAGGTCATCCATCCACTGGTTCACTCCCCAGACGGCTGCAACGGCCAGAGCTGCACTGATCCAAAGCCAGGAGCTTCTTTTGAGTTTCCCACCCAGGTGCATGGGCTCAAGGACTTGGGCCATCTTCTACTACTTTCCCAGGCCATAGTAGAGAGCCTGATAGGAAGAGGAGCAGCCAGGACTCGAACCAGCGCCCATATGGGATGCCGGCACTGTGGGTGGCGGCTTTACCTGCTACGCCACAGCACCGCACCCCAGCAAGATTCTTGCAAGCACAGGGAGAAGTGGCACAGATCGTTTGCCTCACATCTGAGTGTAGGGAAGGCAACACCTGACACTTCATAGGCTCTTCTCACAGAAGCCAAGGCAAAAGAGGTGAAGCTCTCCTTCAGAGGGAAAATGTTGGCACTATTTTTACGGAGATTGATCTGCAAACCTCAATTCCAAACCCTTTCAAATCATGGGAAATGAACAGTAGTTTGGCAAAGTGACCTTGTGTGAGAGCTCTTCCCTGAATGTAAGTTGATCATAAAAATAAATCCTGGGGTCGGTGCTGTGACGCAGCGGGCAATGCCGCCGCCTGCAGTGCCAACATCCCATATGAGCTCTGGTTCGTGTCCCGGCTGCTGCACTCATGATCCAGCTCTCTGCCATGACCTGGGAAAGCAGTGGAGGATGGCCCAAGTCTTTGGGCCCCTGCACCCACATGGGAGACCTGGAGGAAGCACGTGGCTCCGGGCTTCGGATCAGCGCAGCTCCAGCCATTGCGGCCATCTGGGGAGTGAACCAGAGGATGGAAGACCTCTCTCTCTGCCTCTGCCTCTGCCTCTCTGTAACTCTGCCTTTCAAATAATTAAATAAATCTTAAAAAAAAAACTTACTTATTTGAAAGTCAGAGTTACAGTGAGAAGGAGAGACAGAGAGCGATGTCTCCCATCCGCTGATATGGGCAGGCATCACAGGTGATGGCTTAACTTACTGTGCCACAAGCCAGGCCCCGAGCTGCATGGATTTTGAAGAAAAAAAAAGGAAAGAAAAGTGCTTCCAGATCATTACAGTCACCCTCTCACTTTACAGATGAGGAAAGCAAGATCAGAAAACTCCAATGATCTGGCCCAGGTTCCCGACACAGCTGGCTGAACATGGAAAAGCACCATGATGTCACTGCCTGCTGCTCTTTGCAGGGGACATCGATGGGAGAGCAAACACTGCAGCCCTCCAGTCACAGACGCGGCATGGAGTCTGTCTGCTTGGACCAATTGATGGATTGCCTTTGCGCTGATTTTTAACAGGAACCCGCTGAAAACAATGCTCTTAATCTATATTCTGCACAAAAAAGGGGCTGGGCAGAGAGGAGAGGAAAATGCTTTATTATAAAAATGCATTATTTCTGGCCCCAACTCCTGAGAGTCTAATTCTGTGAGTCTGAAGGGAGGGTGAAGAATCTGAAGTTTTACAAACACATCCAGGGGATTTGGATGGGGAAAACACAAGGAGGGGGCCTCAGCCCAGCCCAGCCCAGCTCCTTTCCAGGGAGCACCAGTGGGGGGCACAAGTCACTGACCTGCAGGTGTTGAAACATTTGCAGGGTGAGAGGGATGGGTGTGCATCACACACGGGGGAATACCTCTGCTTCTTCACCATTAGAAATGCAACGATACCTCAAAAAGCTTATGGAAAAGTGGAATTGAAACAATACATTTATTTTGGTGCAAGCATTTTGAAACGTACCCATAGTTTTTTCCCAAACATGCATTTTCCATGAGGTTTTTGAAGACCCTCGCCGAGAGTGCATGACAATGATGTTTCGAAGTGAATCTGATAGAGAGGATTATGAAGTGGTGTGACTGTTCAGATAACAACTCTGTACAGGTGAAGAACAGCATAAAACTGGTCAGTCCCGGGGTTGGGGTTGTGCCTGCAGCACTAGCATCCCAATATGGCCACCAGTTCGAGTCCCAGCTGTTCCACTTCCCATCCAGCTCCTTGCTAATGTGCCTGGGAGAGCAAAGGAAGATGGCCCAAAAGTGCTTGGGCCCCTGCACTCACATGGGAGATCTAGAAGAAGCTCCTGGATCCTGGTTTTGGCCTGGCCCAGCCCCGAATGTTGTGACCATCTAGGGAGTGAATCAGTGATGGAAGATCTCTATTTCTATCTCTCCCTCCCTCTCTCTGTGTGAGTCTGCCTTTCAAATAAACCTAAAAAAAAAAAAAAAAAAAAATCAACCCTGTACTGGAGAAGTCCCTGGTATGTTTAAAAATGCGTCAACTGGGGCTGTTGCTGTGGCGTAGTGGGCTAAGCCTCTGCCTGCAGCGCCAGCATCCCATATGAGTGCCAGTTCGTGTCCTGGCAGCTCCACTTCCGATCCAGCTGCCTGCTTATGGCCTGGGAGAGCAGTGGAAGATGGCCCACATGTTTGGGCCCCTGCACCCATGTGGGAGACCTGGAAGAAGATCCTGGCTCCTGGCTTCGGATCAGCTCAGCTCTGGCCATTTCGGCCACTTGGGGAGTAAACCAGTAGATACAAGACCTTTCTCTCTGTCTCTTCCTCTCTCTGTAAGTCTGCCTCTCAAATAAATAAAATCTTTAAAAAACAAACAAAGAACAAGTCAACTGGAATGCAGAATGGGAAGGCGCAAAATACAACAGAGGAAATTGGGTCTTTCTTCCCAGGATCAGTCTAGACTTCTGAATTCCCAGTTTTCCTTTAATCCAAACCACAAGTTTCTGTGAAGCTCAGTGTATTTTAATTAAACTCCAATGATGAACACAGACTTTCCAAGCCTTGTACTGATTTTCTACCAATATTCTTCCAAGCAAAGTTTAAAGAAAACAACGAGAAGGGAGTTACATTAGCCAACTCCTTCGAAGTTCGCACAGTACTCGTACAAAACCCAAGCCCAGAGCAGCGGCGCGGACAATTATCCTGAGTTCACACAACGGCTCATCACAACGATCATTTCATCGCCTTCCGGGATTGGCTTTTGGTTCCCTTATTTCCCTGCTTTGTATTCACAAAGTAAAGCTCTGTCTGTGTGACTCAGGCTATGGAAATGCTTGACTTGGCAACCGGCGTGGGCATTCCCTACCCAGGCCTCGCAGAAGGCCAGGAGAAACAAGGCCAGCTGCTGCATCCCTCCCCGGTGCCATCTGCAGTGGTCCCAGCTGCCCCTGCCAAGAGCCACAGTGGAAGGTGGAGGCTGGACAGACCAACCATGTCCTGAGCTAAACTTTGCTCAGAGAGGCAGCTGGGAAATGGGGTAGGAAGTCTCTCTCTCTCTCTCTCTCTCTCTCTCTCTCTCGTTCTTGCTCTACCTCTCTCTGTCTCGGGCTCTTTCTCTCTGCCCCACCCCATCTCTGCCTCACAACACATACCTTGCTTCTCCCTCCCTTCCTCTTTGCCTTTTTCTTTCTCTCCGCCCCCCATTCCTTCCTCCTTTTTTTTTTTTTTTTTTTTTTTTTTTTTTTTTTTTTTGTGGATTGCTTTTGAAAATCAAAGGATCAGAAAATCTCAAAGAAATACATTAACCAGCAAAGATTTCTGTGGACAGCGTTGGCCATTCCCCAAGTCTGTCACTCTCTCCGACTTGGCCCATTGCTTCAGTGCAAGAAATGTAGGAAAGTTTTTTTTTTTTTTTTTTCTTTTTTTTTCTTAAAGCACAGAGAAACAGAGAAGTTGGTAACTACTCCTTTGGTAGGGCAGTTGCAATTCCACTCGGTGTGAGCAGCCGGTGGTGGCCAGGACAGGCACTGTCACCCACGGGATCTGCTCTTCTCCTCCCCCACTGCACAATGCCCCACAGATGCTGGCAAGATAATCTTGGCTCAGGACACCGAGCCGTATTATACATGTCATATACGCTATGGAACGACTTTTGGACTCTAAACACAGCCATGACGTTCACGGAGTCTGCCAAGTTTACCGTGTAAACAAGAAAAAAAAATGTCGCTTACATATTAAACAATTTCTTGGGCAGCCCCCTCCTACTGCGGGCGGAGAAATTAATTTGCGATCTGCACCCGTTCACTTCCCAGAGAAAAGCACATTTCAGTGACGATGTCCCCAGCAATGGCCTGGTCCCACAAGCACTGAGAACGGGGTGGCCGCGGGGCAGCCACAGGCCACAGGTGTGAAGTTCAGGGAGCGTTGTTATCTGCATTTCCTCCTCTGTTTTCGTACTCCCAGGTCAGCACCCGCTGGTGAGTTCCAAAGGAGAATTGGAGGAGCTGCAGAAGGAGCTCCTGCCTCGTGGCCTTTTCTGTGTCTCAAAGCTGAACTCTTCCTGAGGGTGCGTCACCTCGGAGTGTCCTCCACGTCCTGGATCTGCCATCTGTGAATGGGTGCATTGATTTGTGGAAGGTAAATGCCAAGTGCTCAGTCCAGGAAATTGTCATGTGGATGATGTACGCGCATGTCCCGGCCCCGTCAGGCTAATAAATCTTGCATGCGTCAACATTAATTTAAGGTAATCGGAGTTGGCAGTCAAAAGCATGCTTTTCAATATGCAGCCAACTTTGCTTCGATTACATCTTTAGGAGAATAAATTACCAACTTGCGGGAGATGCCATCTGCAAGGAACAGAGCTATGGTAGGTTTGGGGATGTGCCAACTTGCTGCCTGTCACAAATACATCAAGTCCGCGCGTACATATGTGGCCCGCAAGTTAGGCTGTGTCCCAGCTCCGTGGCCTCCAGGACTGTCTCTGCCCAAACGTAACCACTGAGAAGGCTTGGCTGGCCCTGACCCCTGTGCCGTGCTGGGAGGAGGGCAGAGAAGCCCCCCGGTGACAGAGCTCAGACTCAAAGCCTACGCTCCGGAGAAGGCTATGGTGTGGTGGAATGAGAAGGCCATGCCAAGATGGCCACTGGCAATGGAAACTGCCTGGCAACAGGCTGTGATTGGATGGCTTTGGAAACCACATGACAATGGAGCCTGATTGGCAACAGGCTGTGACTGGATGGCTTCGGAAACTGCCTGGCAACAGGGTGTGACTGGTTAGGGTATAGACCACCCCTTGACCGGATTGGCTGCCTTGGCTATTTAAGCTGCTGTACCAACTGAAATAAACGAGTCTGCAGGCTGCTTGCCTCTGGCTGCTTTCACCCAACTCCCGGGGTCTGTGGGGTCCACGCTCCTCATCTCAGAACTAACCCACCTCAACACTATGCATGAAGAAGGAACCTGCACCTTGTGCTCTGGGAGATAGGGATTGATTTGCAGTCCAGTCATTTCCCAGGGAAAGAGCTGAAACAGCTCCTGGGAGCGTCAAGGAGCGCTGCCACGCAGCAGGCGGCCACGTGCCACAGGATCAGAGGGAGCAGGAGGAGGGACAGGTCAGCATGTTAGCGTGGACGGCTCAGGTGGTCCGCGGTGAGCTACACTTACACTCGAGTAGCTGAGGCCCCAGATCTGGACAGGCGGAGGCAGGGTGTTGGGAGGAACAAAGGCTTGGAGCAGAGGTCATGTGGAGGTGAGGAGTGCCCCGAAGCCTGATGGGAGTTGGGCTTGTCCTCTCCTGGTCAACCCAGAGCACCAAAGGTTTCTGAGGAAGGGAGAAGTTCTATAAGGCTTAACAGAGAGGCTGTTGTTGCAGATGGGAAGGGAAGTGGAAGCCGGGCGGCAGGCAGAGCCCCTGGGGAACTGTCACTGTGCTGGCCCCTGCTGGGTGTGTCCTTCTAGGTCAGCTCAATATCACCACTGGGCATGGCGAGAAAATATGAGCTCTGATTTGCATTTACTATTTAAAATCTCATCTTTTTGACTTTCCAGTTTGCGTATTTAAAAAAAAAAAGTGTATTTCTTTGAAAGGCAGAGTTACAGAGATAGAGAGAGAGAGAGGAGAAGGAGAAAGAGACAAAGAATCTTTTATCTGTTGGTTCAGCAAGCCAAAGGGCTGCAATAGCCAGGGATGGGCTGGGTCAGTGCAAAGCCAGGAGCCAGGAACCCCATCCTGACCCCCATGTGGGTGGTAGGGGCCCAGGTGTTGGGCCATCTTCTGCTGCTCTCCCAGGTGCATTAGTAGGGAGCTGGATCGGAAATGGAGCAGGTGGGACTGGAACCAACAATCTGATATGGATGTCGGTGTTGCAGGCGACAGCTAAACCTGCTGCGCCACAATGCTGGCCCCAGTTTTTGTATGTGTGTGTGTTTAAAATGAACATACTAGCTTAATAGGAAGAGAATAGGATATGCAAACAATTAGAAATCAGGAGAGTGAATTGCATTTCAGGCTTATATTTTAAGGGAGCATAAGCAAGCATCTTTTGCTAACATTCAAGATCTAAAGAGTGTGGGGGACACACTGGTCGTGCTGGAGACCTGTGTTACTGGTGCTGGCGGTGAAGAGAGCTGCGGCACGTCAGACGCGATGGCCAGACTGGCAGGAGCGCGACCTCTCTGTCTTTCTGTCTGGAGACGGGGGTTGTGTCTCTCCCTTCAGAGGACAGGGTGGCAGACAAGGTCCCCTAAGAAGGGCTGGAGACCCCAGGGTCTGCTGGTCCCTGTGGAATGTCCTCCAAATGAAGAAGGGAACTTTCCAGAGAGGTGGGGAATTCCAGGATGGAAGATTGATCTCTCTCTCTCTCTCTCTCCTCTCTCTCTCTCAAGTGGATGAAAAATAAATAAATAAACATTGTTTTAAAGAGTATCTTCAGGGACTGCCACTGTGGCGTAGTGGGTTAAAGCCCTGGCCTGAAGCACCAGCATCCCATATGGGCGCCGGTTCGAGTCCCGGCAGCTCCACTTCCAATCCAGCTCTCTGTTATGACCTGAGAAAGCAGTAGAAGATGGCCCAAGTCCTTGGGCCCCTGCAGCCGTGTGGGAGACTGGGAAGAAGCTCCTTGCTCCTGGCTTCAGATCAGCACAGCTCCAGCTGTTGTGGCCATCTGGGGAGTGAACCAGCAATGGAAGACCTCTCTCTCTCTCTCTCTCTCTCTCTCTCTCTAACTCTGTCTTTCAAATAAATAAAATAAATCTTAAAAAAAAAAAAAGAGGGCCGGCGCCGCGGCTCACTAGGCTAATCCTCCGCCTTGCGGCGCTGGCACACCGGGTTCTAGTCCCGGTCGGGGCACCGATCCTGTCCCGGTTGCCCCTCTTCCAGGCCAGCTCTCTGCTGTGGCCAGGGAGTGCAGTGGAGGATGGCCCAAGTCCTTGGGCCCTGCACCCCATGGGAGACCAGGATAAGTACCTGGCCCCTGCCATCAGATCAGCGCGGTGCGCGGCCGCAGCGCGCCTACCGCGGCGGCCATTGGAGGGTGAACCAACAGCAAAAGGAAGACCTTTCTCTCTGTCTCTCTCTCACTGTCCACTCTGCCTGTCAAAAATTAAAAAAAAAAAAAAAGAGTATCAGTCAAAGGGAGAGGGTAGAAGATGTACTGTAAGAAGGTAAGAAGGGAACGAACAGGGAGAAAAAAAAGGCAGCAGGTTGTATTTAGATTTCAAGGACAAAAATGTCAGCGTCAAAATCAAAACTGCAGGTGCAGGTGTGGAAAGGCAGAGTGTGAGAGCCTCTTCCTCCACCTGGGGCCCCAGAGAAACCCCTGTGACTGCTTAAACAGGTTTGGGGCAGTGGGGCAAGGCGGGGAGGGGAGGAGGTTAGGTGTTGGACCCTGTTCCATAACTTTCCAGATGGCTCAGGTTTCGGGTGTGTGTGACAGACAATCTAAGACAGCTCTAATGTGATAGAGGCACATGTCAGTTGAAGGCTTGGACACTGGGACTGGCGTTGTGGAACAGCTGGTTCATCCGCCCCATCAGAGGGCTGGTTCGAATCTGGCTGCCCTGCTTCTGGTTCAGTTTCCTGCTAATGCACCTGGGAGAGCAGTGGAAGCTGGCCCAAGTGTTTGGATCCCCCACCCACATGGGAGACCCGGAAGAAGCTCCTGGCTTCAGCCTGGCCCAGCCCTGGCTGTTGAAGCCATTTCAGATGTGAACCAGTGGATAGAAATGAAAGGAGAAGGAGAATAAAGTACAGAGACAAAGAGGCATTCAGAAATCATGCAAGATGCGCCTCTGGACAGTCTCTTCTGCAGCCGGGACCCCCTGTCCCTCCAAGACATTTACTGTGATATAGGAGAGTGTTTTGCGAACTGTTGAGTCTGTGAGTGCATGCACAGGCGGTGTGTCTGTGTGTGTGTGTGGGGGGGATTGTGAGCAAGGGTGCAGAATTTGTAAGGTCTGGTGTGCAGGGGGTTCACACTCGCTTATCTCCCTTGGATCACATGTTCAGGTGAGGGAGAAGTCAAGGGGTTGCCGTAGGGCAGGTGGCTGATACGAAGAAACTGCCCCAAAGTGACCCTCCCAAAACCTCACTCTGAGTCCAAAGAGAAAACAAAGGGACATGTGTACCTGTGCATTTGTATGTACACATGTGTGTGTGTGCATGCCTGCAATGTGAGTTTGGCACCTGTGAAAATGTCTGCCCAAATGTTTCCCATCTATAATTTTATGGTGCAAATTAGGAGGCTTGTTCTCACAACAAGGCAATAAAACACAGCCACTAACACCATGAGGAAGTCACGGAGGGAGGAATCATCCAGACAATACAAGTTCAAGGCCACAGAGCAGCTTTCCTCTTAGCCAGACACAGCAAAATCTCCTGAATCCGACCATGGGCTCAGGCCGTGAAACCCCACAGAGAAGGAGGTGTCCTGATGGAGCTCTTCACCCAGGGCTTCTGTTCACAGAGGGTTTCCCTGGCACTCCTGGGGAGGTCACGCAGGGAGCAGCCGAATGGTGCTCGTGAAATGAGAGCAAGACTGTGGATTTCCCCATCCCAAAACCAGCCCTTCGTTATACCTTTGACCAAACCAGCCAACTCTCCTCTCCACCAAGGCTGTTGCCTGAGAAGTCAGGCACTGAACTTTAATGTTCATATAAAAAATCAGTAGAATTTCTATTCAATTATTTATCTGAGAGGCAGAGAAAGAGAGAGAGACAGACAACTTCTATCTGCTGGTTCACTCCCCAAATGCCTGTAGTGCTGGGGTTGGGTTGGCTGAACTGAAGCCAGGAACTGAGAACACAACCTGGGTCTCCCATATGGGTGGCAGGGACCCAGGTTCTTGAGCCATCACCTGCTGCCTCCCAGGGTCTGCATTAGAAGGAAACTGGATTCAGAAGCTGGAGCTGGGAGTGGAACCCAGGTGCATCCTAACCAGCATTTAACTGCTAGGCTAGGTACCTGCCTCCCCTCCCCCCAGAATTCTTAAAAATTAATTTGCTTATTTGAAATGCAGAGTAATGGGGACAGAGAGGTCTTCCATCTGCTGGTTCACTCCCCAAATGCCCACAACAGTCAGGTCTGGGCCAGGCTAAAGCCATGAGTCAGGAACTCCATCCAGGTCTGCCATGTGAGTGGCATGGCCCCAAGTACTTGGGCCATCATCAGCTGTCTTCCTGGGTACATTATTAGGCAGCTGTATCAGGAGAAGAGCAGCTAGGACTTGAACTGGTGCTCATATGGGATGTTGTTGCAAGCAGTGACTTAACCTGATGTGTCAGGAGCTTCCTCCAGGCCTCCCATGCAGGTGCAGGGGCCCAAGGACATGGGCCATCTTCTACTGCTTTCCCAGGCCATAGCAGAGTGCTGGACTGGAAGTGGAGCAGCCGGGACATGAACCGGCGCCCATATGGGATGCTGGCGCTTCAGGCCAGGGCATTAACCCACTGTGCCATAGCGTCACCCCCCCCCCCAAATTTTAAAAGAGCTCTTTCAAAATTCAGGCAAACTGTTATGCCCCTCCCCCAAATTAACAAAAAGGAGGCACTCTTCTCCACATGTATCAAAAATCAACCTGTTTTAAGTTTTAGGGTTTTTTTACTCAAAAAATTGTTGTGAGTCACTTGATATGGCCTCACAAGGATTCTCTGGATCTTGTTAGCGAAACAGCCCAAAGCACAGGTTATGTTTCCAGCTGACAGAAAGTCCCCATCAAAGCTGCAGCACAGGACGCGTCAGAACCCACGGCTCTCTTCTCTGTGTTCCTGTGTCACACACCCTGCTCCCAACAGGTGCACTTACGATGTGATTAGAGTCACGTGCTGGCTGTGGTCCCTGCCTCCAACCCCCACCTCACTGCACAGGTCTTGTAGGAAGAGGCCGGCCTTCCTCATCCTTTGATTCCCTGAGAGCTCAGGCCAGAGCCCCAGAGAGAACAAGGGCCCATGAGTGTCTGGAGACAGTATGGGGACTATGGTGAGATGCAAGGAGGCTGGGGTCAGCCTACAGGGGCCTTGGGAAACCAAGTGGAACTTAGGCCAGAAAAATTCTCTTCATGTTTTTGAGCAGAGGGGAGATACAGATAGATAGATAGATAGATAGATAGATAGATAGATAGATAGATATAGATATAGATATAGATATATAACCCTGCTTATATCTAAGCTTGGGGCGCCAGAATGCAAATCCAGAGAGACAGCTATTGTGAATCTAAATTTTTGGAAAGAAAATTAGGTGTTGGTGACACTTTCAGGGAGGGCATTTCACCCATGATGCTGGTTAAGATGTCCATGTCCTGTATCAGAGAATCTGAGTTCAACACCCAACTCCAGCTTCCTGCGAATGCAGACGGCCCAAGGAGCTGGGCTCCTTCCACACGTGTGGGAGACCAGGGTCGAGTTCCCAGCTCCTGGCGTTGGCTGCAGCCCAGCCCTGGTGGTTGCAGGCATTGGGGAAAGTGAACCAGTGGACGGGAGATCTCTGTCTCTCTCTGTCTCTGCCTCTTAAATAAATAATTTACCAAAAATTTCAAGAACTTGGTGACAGCTTCAAGGAGACGAAGGCTATGGAAGGGCCAAAGCGTCCCTACCTGAAGAGGTCAGGTGACTGAAAGACACGGTGGGTGGGGGGGCAGAAGGAGAGGAAGACTTGGGTGGAAGCCCCAGGCCAAAACGTCCAGGCAGCAATTCTAACTCGGGGAGGGGTTGGGACTAAGGATTCACTGTGATGATGCACGTTCCACCCACAGGACAGCTGAGAGCTCCTGGCTGTGCCCCCAGATGTGCTCGTCAGGGCGAGGAGGATGAGCCTAGCTAAGGGCACCTGCCAGGATCTGCCTCGGAGCTCGGGAAGCAAGAGAGGGCTTGGAGTTTCTGGAAGGAGGGGTGAGTGACCACGCTGGGGAGAAGGGAAGGAGAACGAGGCCTGAGAAGACATCACAGTGTTTACAGCGGAGGTTGTCCACGGCAGAAAGACAAGAACACAGGAGGCATCGGGAAGCCGAGGTGCGGATTACACGTTGGTGGAGGCTGCTGGGTGGCTCCGAAGGCCCTGGATGAGGCATGTCGGGATCGTCTTTAGTTCCGAGTGTGTCTGCCAAAGCTCCATGCATTGAATCATGCAACCAAGTCTCTTCAGGTGCTAGGTCCCCACAGTCCACATTTAAATGGCCCTGACTCTGGGTAGGTGACTCCTCTGTATCCAAGGTCCTCCTGAGCCCTAGAGAAGGAGGTTGATGGTGGTGATGCCAGCTGCTGTGTGAGTACCAGACGGGAGGCAGTGGCCCTGGCCTGGGTGTGAGCATTTCTGGAACAACGAGGGGTTCCCTTTGTAGCACAGACAGAGCCTGGGCTGGCTACTGATGCTGACTGAGGTGGCAGTGTCCAAAGAGCAGACCGGCCCACAGGCCTCTAGGGCAAGTGTACACAGAGGCCACAGCGAAGGGACGTGGCTGCCATGCTGTGAGTGGACACAACTTCGGGCTGTCCTGACTACGTCCATTGAGTTCAAGTACTTCTGCAAAGGTCAACGAGATGGCCAAGGACCACGGGCTCTGACACTTCCCCAGGTAGGGACAATCTGGGCTCCAGGCCCCTTCCTCAGCACGTCTCAACTCTAGAGAAAGCTGCAAGGAGCCTTTGCCATGGGCGTCTTCACATGGCACCAGTGCTGTAGGGGCAGAGGAGCAGGAGACCTTAAAGGAACGTACATTGCTGCCGGAGTTCCGGAAGCCGCCAAAGGACCTTTAAGCTCAGGAGCAGCTGGAATCAAAGCAGTGATGATGCCTTCCTGGCCTGGGGTTTGTGCTACTTAATGAAAACTAACTGGGGCCAGCATTTTGGCGTAGTAGGTAAAGCCACTGCCTGCAATGCGGGCATCCCATATGGGGCAGCTTTGAGTCCTGGCTGCTCCACTTCCAACCCAGCTCCCTGCTAATGTACCTGGAAAGGCAGTGGAGGATGGCCCAAGTGCTTGGGTCCCTGCTACCTACTTGGAACACCTGGATGGAGTTATGCACTCCTGACTTCAGCCTGGCTCAGTCCTGGCTGTTGCAGGCATTTGGGGGAGTTAAACAGTAGATAGAAGATCTCTCTCCTTCTCTGTGTCTCTCTCCCTCCCACCAACACTATCACTTTGTCTTTCAAATAAATATACAAATGCATGAATCTAAAAAAAGAAATCCCTAAGACATCACAAAATATATTTGCATCCGACTTCCTTTGGCATAGGGATCTAAATTTTCAAGAAGAAAATCCATGAGCTGCAACCATTGTTGCAATTTGTGTGGCTCTGATCCTCAAGGGGAAAGTATGCAGTGTCGTTAACATCATCTTTCTTGTGAGAAGCACTAACAATAGATAAGACTTAAAGAGTTTGACCTGGCACAAGCCCACACGTGTCACTTAACACACGCAAACCCCTGCACTGGGGGGGTTTTCATTGCCCTGGCTTTACAGACAAGGAAAATGAGCTAGGAGGAGATGGAATCTGATACCACATAGCCGACCATCATAGAACTGCATCTCAGCCCGTGTAGCAAGGCTCCAGGGTGTGTGCCCTTGACCATGGTGCTATCGTGCCTCGAGGATGGGGAAGTCGCTCATCAAGAAGGATGCCCAGTGCAGCAGCAGGGAGGAACAAGTCAAAATGCAGCACCAACAACTGGGGAGTGCAGGGACAGAGGTGTGTTCAGGACCCTGGGCCCGCACACAGCCCAGTGTACTGGCTCCCACGTGGGCTGATGAGTGAGCTGGGTCAGGCAAGGCAGACAGGGGAAGAAGTGACAGCCGGAACAGAGGCTCAGAGGGACCTACCCATGATGGGTGCCAGGGTGAAGACAGGGCATTGAACAATGCAGCCGAGTGGGGCTTGGGATTTAGACCATACAGGACCCGGGAGCCATGCTGGACACTGGATCATATCAGAAGTCCTCAGATATGGTCCCTTCAGATGCATTCCCAGGGAAATGACATGGTGGGACATGCACTTTATTTTAGGTAGAATGTGGTGCAACTAGAGCAGGACATGGAGAACGAATGGTAGAAGGGCGAATGCTGCAGGCCAAAGATGAGGGACAGCGAACGCGTGGTAAAGAGACAGCTCCTGACAGGTGACTCTGCTCTGTGCAAGCACTGACTTGATGGTCCTGTTAGCACAGAAGCTGGGAAGTGTGCATTTTGAAGACAGCAGAGGGAAGAGAGTCCTTTTGAATCTCTAGGGGAGCTTAGCCTTTCAAGCTGAACCACCCCCAAGTTGTCTTCCCCATCAGAATCTCTGTGGGGGCAGTGATACAAAGGACAAATGAGAAGCTTCCACACTAGGCTGGAAGATGCCACCACCCTGAGCACCTCCCTCCTCCTCTGTACCCAAGACAACCTCGGGTTACAGGGCTTCTCCCGTGCAGGTGATGCGGCCTGGATCACCCTGCAAGCTTCGGGCCAGCTGCTCACTAGGGACTTCTGCAGATGCGGGGGCCAGCTGGGTTCACTACTGACCTTCTTAAACAGGAACCGGACGGCTGGAGAGGAAAGACATCAGATTCTTCTGGAAGACCAGGAGGTCCACGATCTTCTGAGTCGTTTTGTCCTAGAAGAAAACACAAACAGCTCGTTCAGTGACTGCGTGCTAGCTCTCAGCTCACAGAGCTCATAACAAAAGTGCTATTTCACAGACAGGATGAAGTACAAGCCCGAGCAAACTCCGGTGATGATTCACGTGAGGCTTGGTTGCCGAGGGCTCGGTTACACAGGTAGCCGCTAGCTGGACTCTTCCTGGCTTAGCGGAGCTCACACATCCCGCAGGCTGTGTACATGATAATGACTGGAGCGTTCTAATCTCAACAACTGAAACCCATACTGCAACTTCCGCTCACAAAGTCTTGTATTTTGGAGCATTCGGGATTTTTAGATTCGATGCTCAACCAGTAAAGTCTGTACAAAAGTTCAAAATCCAAACAACTCCTAACTCTGAAAAGCTTTAGGTCCCACGCATTTGGATAAGGGATACTCAGCTGATACTAGCAAGAGACGGTTATAAAAGCAAAGGCTGTAGGCACTGTATTGATTCAGACACTGTGGCTGAGGCTGTTTTTATTGGGCTGTTATCTTCTTGTTGGTTAATACAAAAGACTCCAAAGTTCATGTTTGGGATGCAGACTTTTTAAAAATTGTATTTACTTATCTTCATTTTATTTGAAAGGTAGAGATGCGAATTAGAGACACAGAGAGAGAGATCTTCCATCATCTGGTTCACCGCACAACAGCCAGGGCTGGGCCAGACCAAAGCCAGGAGGCTGAGCTCAACCAGGACCTTCCACGTGGGTGGCAGGGCTCCAAGTACTTGACCCATAACCTGCTGTCTCACAACATGTGCACCGGCAGGAAGCCAGATCAGAAGTGGAGTAGTCAGGACATGAGCCAGGCACTGCTACATACTGCTTCTAGGCACGCCAAGCAGAGACGTAGTTGCTGTGTCAAATGCCTGCTCCAGGAGCACAAATATTCTGGATAAATAGGATGCTCCTTTTCCTAAGTGAAGAAACGAGATCCCAAAGGCTACGCCACCCACAGTCTAGCAGCCAGTTACCAGTCAAGGCAGAAGTTCATCAGACTTAATTTAGGTTCATGGGCTTAGAATAATGCCTTTTCAAAAAGATTTAGGGGACCAGCACTGTGGCCTGAAGTACTGGCATCCCATATGGGCGCCCGTTCTGGTCCCACCTGCTCCTCTTCCAATCCAGCTCTCTGTTATGGCCTGGGAAAGCAGTGGAAGATGGCCCACATCCTTGGGCTCCTGCACCCATGTGGGAGACCTGGAAGAAGCTCCTGGCTCCTGGCTCCTGGCTTCGGATCAGCGCAGCAGATGGAAGACCTCTCTCTCTCTCTCTCTCTCTCTCTCTCTCTGCCTGTCCTCTCTCTGTGTAACTCTGAAAGACAGGCAGACATACACACACAGAGACACACAGAGAGAGATCTTCCATCCACTGGTTCATTCCCCAAATGGTTGCAATGATTAGGGCTGAGCCACGCTGAAGCCAGGAGCCAGGAGCATCTTCTGGGTCTCCCACGTGGGAGCAGGGGCCCAAGCATTTGAGCCATCTTCTGCTGCTTTCCAGGCCATTAGCAGGGAGCTAATGTAGGGATCAGAAGTAGAGCAGCTGGGACATGAACCAGTGCACAATTGGGATGCCTGCATCACAGGCCTCTTATGCCGCAACACTGGCCCCAGAATAGTCACTCTTATGAAAACTTCTGATTCCCAAAACACTCTAAATTTCAAGTTGGCTTTAAATTTATACTCTTTCTAGGTATGAATGTAATTGTCATTTTTTCAATGGAATTCTAACAATAAGCTCCTCTCCATTTTCCAGGGAGAAATGAGTCCCAACAGGGCATGACCAGAGGGACCTTCCCCCATGGTTCGTGCACATTTCCAGCCAGGGCCTGACCTGTGCTAAGCTCCAGAAAGAAACTGCTGTTCCTAAAGGACAGTTTGCTCCTGGCTCCATAGCATCTTGGAAAATCTTGAGATGTTTGGGACGTTAGGCCAATGGAGCAGAAACCTCTCATTACATTGAATAGAAGAGCAGTGCAGAGTCAAATTGCCAAAGGGTGGGTTGCATGAGAAAAACAGAAAAAAGTTCATAGCAATTGAGCATGTGTTGATGCCGGGGCTGTTGCTCCATGTTTTAAACAAATGCGTGATTTTATTCAGTTCTCAGAATTGTCCCAGAGGCAGATAAGCCTGAGTAGTTCTCCACTTTACCTAATGGAGGCACCAACACCCAGAGGTTGAGTTCTTTGGGATCGGGGAATCTCTATTTGAGCATTTGCTACATGTAAACTGCCATGGTGAGTGTACCATGCCTTCAGGGGTCTCACAGTATATTAGGGATGAGGCAGGGGAGGGGATTGGCAGCTTAAGTGTTGTTCAGACTGTGGCTTGCGACCCCTAAGAAGGCCATGAGATTCACCTGGTGGGTCTTGAGTGGCGTTAAAAACAAATCAATGGGGGCTGGCACTGTGGCTTAATGGGTAAAGCTGCCTCCTGCTGTGCTGGCACCACCCCCACTCCCACCCCATATGGGCACCAGTTCAAGTCCTGGCTGCTCCACTTCCAATCTAGCTCTCTGCTGTGGCCTGGGGAAGCAGTAGAGGATGGCCCAGATCCTTGGGCCCTTGCACCCACGTGGGAGACCAAGAAGAAGATCCTGGCTTCAGATCAACCCAGCTCTGGCTTTTGCAGCCACCTGGGGAGTGAACCAGCAGATGGAAGACCTCTCTTTCTCTTTCTCTATCTCTGCCTCTGCCCTTCTGTAACTCTGCCTTTCAAATAAATAAATAAATCTTAAAAAAAAAAAAAAAGAAAAGAAACCAATGAACAACTAAAATAGAAGAAAATAACAGTGTAGAAAATAGTATGCATACAGTCAAGATAAGGAACATGTGTGTACCAATCATACATGTGTCTTTGTACTGGTTTGTAATACAAAATACACTTTTTTGGGGCTGGTGCTGTGGCACAGTAGGTTAACCTTCTGCCTGCAGCCCCATCATCCCATATGGGCACTGGTTCAAGTCCTGGCTGCTCGTCTTCAGACCCAGCTCTCTGCTATGGCCTGGGAAAGCAGTGGAAGATGGGCCAGGTCCTTGGGCCCCTGCACCTGCATAGGAGACCCAGAGGAAGCTCCTGGCTTCGGATCAGCCCAGCTCTGACCACTGCAACCATTGGGGAGACCTATCTCTCTGTCTCTCAGTGTCTGTAACTCTACCTCTCAAATAAAATAAATAAAATCTTTTTTAAAAAGTACACTTCCTTTTGTAAGTGATAATAAAAAAAAAAAACTGTGACATTTTTGGGGTTATAGAACAAAGTGACAAGGGTGCTACTAGAGGTTCTTACACAATGGTGATGGCGAGGAGGGGCAAGTGCCCAAGTATCTGCCCAGGAGTTCATTAGCACCTGGCCCCAGAGGGAGCTGGGTGCAGGTTTGGTTCCTCACCAAGGAGAAGGGCCCACATCTAATACTCAGAGCTAGGAAGAGCTTGAAGAGGCCTGGTAGGAAGGTTCAGGGATGAGAAAGGAAAACAGAGTTGGGATGCCCATCTCCGGTAGCCTGGGCTAGAAGGGTGGGCACCTGCACAAGGAGATACAATAAGACCAACAAGAACAAGTTCTGTGTTTGCAGCCTCGAGAAGAGTGGGTTAAACCATAACAAGATGGAACCCCATGTCTAGCCTAATTGCTAGTACATCCTCAAGCTCTGGTGGGATCAGGAAGGAATCTCTTCCCACAGTCCGCTGTTGTGACAACCCAAGGGCGCCTTGGAGGCCGGAAGGCCGGGAGCAGGAAGCCAGACGTGGGACCCTTCAGATGAGCTTAATCCCAAGAGTAGAGCCTCCTGGGGAACGTACGGCAATATCCCTTATCAGCAAATAATAGCTGTGAAATCTGTTACTTTAATAAAGCTTCCTCTAGACATATTCTGGATACTTTGTTTATTAGTTGAGGATTTGTAGCAATATACTAGGTGGTCACACGGAGACATTTCCTTAGCTCTCTCTAGGATGGCTTCCAGGCAAGAGAATAAAGACCTACTAATAGAGTCACCTGTGTCACGCATGCTGTGAGGCCTCTGACACAGGCTATGCAATGACCAGGAGCTGAAGTGCACACAAATTCATCCTATTATTTCAGTGACTTGGTTATTGCATTTTTTGAAAGTTTTTATTTAATGAATACAAATTTCATATGTACAGCTTTTAGGGAGGTTATTGCATTTTGTTGTTCTTAACAGGCAATGACATGAGATGATGTCAGAATTTATTATTTTGGGCTGGCATTGTGGCACAGTGGGTCAAACCACTGCTTGAGTGACTGGCATCCCACACCAGAGTGCCCGTTCAAGTCCCAGTTACTCCACTTCCTATCTACCCCTAGCTTCATCTGGGTCTCCCACCTGGGTGGCAGGGGCACAAACAGTTGGGCCGTCTTCTGTCCTTTACCCAGACCATTAGCAGGGGGCTGGATCAGAAGTGGAGCAGCTGGGACATGAACTGGCATCCACCAGGGATGCCAGTGTCACAGGCATTGGCTTTACCCACTATATCACAGCACTGGCCCCAGCTCCCTGCTAACGAGACTGAGAAGGCAGTAGAAGATGGCCCAGATACTTGTGGCCCTGCCTCCCACCTGGGAGACCTACATGGTGTTCCAAGCTCCTGGCTTCAGTCTGTCCCAGAACTGGACAAGTAGGCACTTGGAGAGTGAACCAGCAAATGGAAAATCGATCTCTCTCTCTCTCCGCCCCCCTCCTTCTCTGTTGCTGAGCCTTTCAAATGAAAACTTTTTTTAAGAGATTAATTATTTTATGTATTCAGTTTCTATGTGCACTTACAAAAATAGTGACAAGAATTGAATACTATACACAATAAACAGCCTTAGAAGCATATAGAAAAATAACAACTTAGGGGCCAGCATTGTGGCTCAGCAGGTTAAGCCACCGCCTACAACACCAGCATCCCATATGAGTGCTGAGTCCTGGCTGCTCTGCTTCCAATCCAGCTCCCTGCTAATGCACCTGGGAAAGTAGCAGAAGATGGCCTACGTGCTTGGGCCCCTGCCATCCATGTAGGAGACCCGGATGTTGTTTCAGGCTCCTGGCTTCAGCAGGGCCACATTCTAGCTGTCGAAGCCATTTGGGGTGTGAACCAGCAAATGGAAGATTCTCTCTCTCGCTCTCTCACTCTTTCTCTCTTTCTCTTTTCTCCCTCTCCATCTGTCTGTGCCTCCCTCTCTCTGTAACTCTGCCTTTCAAATAAAATAAAATAAATCTTAACAAAAAAAAAGAAAAACGAGTATTTATGCTTTATGTTTCTTCACCATCCTATATGACAGAGCCTAATAAATAACAAGTTCACCTTCATCACTGGTGATAGGTGAGGCAAGAACACTAGCACATGTTGAAAGCAGGAGAAACAGGGCATGATTTTATTCCATTAAGAAGCAAATGGAATAGTTGATGTGAAAGTGCTTCATCAACCAAAAGGTATTCTGCAAGTGTTTACCATTGTAGCTATAATCACTGAGGCTGATACATTATCAAGTAACACAATTAAAAGTATTAGGGCCCACAAGTAAATGAAATTGTATTTGATAATTCCTGAGGATATAGTTTTTCACACATCTTTATTTTTCAGCCAAGGATTCAGGCTGAACTAGCAGGCCCAAGGATCAACAGAATGAGGCACTGTGTGTGATGCATAATTGCTCTCCAGAACAGAAGTGTACGATGGACTTGGGTTAAGAAACAGGTCCTTGTATCTTCACCGGCTGGATGACCAAACAGGAACAGAGAAGGTAAGTTACCTGCCAGGGGTCACACAGCAGCAAAATCAGAACTACCCGCTCCTTCCCCCCTACGCACACCATCCCTAACACCAGAACCTTCGCTTTTCCCCCCAAGCTTGCACACGATTTTGGTCTGCTTTTCCTCACAGGGCTACGATCTGTTTTCTAACTCTGTCCAAACCCCAGATGATCATAAGTAATGCAGTGCTTATACAGGGGGTCTTCAGCAAGCTGAGAGTGGGGGCTGGGCATTTAGCCCAGGGCTAAGATGATGCATCCCATATTGGAGCCAGGGATGCACGTTTTGGGGAGAAAACTATGAAAATACAAGAAAGTGAAAGATGACCGTAGAGAGCCAGAAGAGTAGCCGGGGTGGGGGGGAAGGGCGGGGACTGTGCTTGGGGGTGGGTGGGATGCAGGCAGCTCTGGAGCCGGAAGTCAGGTTCTGCTCTCTGGCTTGCCTTGCGTGGTGTTTGCCAACACCATTCATTAAGCCTTACACTGATTTGTGTGCCTTTCTGTGTTGCGGGCTTTTATTCTTTTAAACTGAAGAGATTTACATAAAGAAATATGTCTGAGACAGAGGAGTAGCAACACAATGACTGATGAGCTGTTATCCCCAGGACCAGAACTAGAACATGGAAGCCCACATTTCCTTCAACTGTGAAATGAGAGATTCCATTGTTGGGGCCCGGTGGCACAGAATACAAGCCTACTTCTAAAAGCTCATGGGAAACACATCCTGTGAAAACATCACATATGGACTTAAAAAAAACCTGAACTTTCTAAAGTTCCCCTGTGTATGCTGTGTCCATCGCTGGGTCCCCGCCTGGCTCTGCCCCTCTAAGGTCAGGTTCAGGTTTTGATGGCCAGTCGGTCTCCTCTATTGTGACAACACACGGGAAGGTGTGATTAGCTTTGCAACTGAATTTTGTAAATGCCTGATATCCAAAATGCACGAGTTTCTCGGCTTTGTTTCTTGGCTTTTAGGTTTTAAGCAAGTTTAGAGCAGCTCAAAATTTCCTCTCGTACAGGAACAGTCACCATGGAGCCCAGGTGAACCAGGGCCAGCAGTCTCACCACCTGCAGAGCCCCCGAGCCTGCACGGGCAGAGGCTACCGCTGGCCTCCTGGCCTCCCTCCAGGCGCGAGGCAAGAAAGCACCGTGCGATCGAGGTTCAGCTTCGCCCCCTGTTCTATGGCTTTCCCCTTTTCTGTTTATTTGCGCATGGGGCTGTTGAACACAGGGGCACAGAGAGTGGGGGAGAAAGCCACAGCCATGAGGACACGAGTGATTTCCAGTCACAATAAACACTCCCAGAGAGGGAGGAAGACGGTAAGCGATAGATTTCCCTTCGAACAGTCTTTAAAATAAATGCACAGCCTTGGAGGAGGCAGCCTACACGTTTCCACTGGACGAAAAGGCACGGAAGGAAGCAGCTCTCTGCAGGCTGCCTGCCCTGGCCCAGGCCCCACTCCAGACCACGGCTGGCGACAGAGTATCTGGCGACCGTCTACAACACCAAGTCGTCTGGACTGCTCCAAAATTCAACAAGGGTTCTATCCGTTGCATTAGGCCTTGGCAGTGGGACATCCAGGGAGACACGGCTCTGACATATTCTGCAGAGCATCCTGCGTCCACCAAGCTGAGTCCTGGAGTGCTGAGAATCGCTGTGGTGGTTTAGAAACCCAGCCACACAGGCCTGTGGCTGAGAGCAAGCCAAAAGTATGTCTGGGCTAGCATGTTTTGTTTTTTAAAGATTTACTTATTTGATAGGCAGATTTACAGAGAGAGAAGGAGAGACAGAGATCTTCCACCACTGGTTTATTCTCCAAATGGATGCAATGGCTGGGGCTAGGCCAGGCCAAAGCCAAGAGCCTAGAACTCCATCCAGGTCTCCCATGTAGTTGGGAGGAGCCCAAGTCCTTGGGCCATCATCTGCTGCTATCCCAGATGTATTAGCAGAGAGCTGGATCAAAGTGGAGCACCTGGGAATCGAACCAGTTCTCATATGGGATGCTGGTGTTGCAGGCGATGGCTTGACCCACTGCACCACGATGCCAGCCCCGGCCATCACATTTGGGAGCTGATTCCCCTGAAGCATGGAAGTGAAATTCACATAGGTTTAAGGCAACTTACGATTGTGGGGAAACAATACAAGGGATCCGATTTTCTTCATCTACCTCTGGGGACCGATCCCTTCTAGTGGCTGAGTCCATTGTCACTCAGCTTTTCTCACTTTGAATAAGGCCAGGCATCATGGTATGGGACACACCAGGCACTTGGAGGCCCCAGATCACAGCCGCCAACAAAAGGCTTGATACTCCCATCGTGGCCAGAGTGACTATAAGAGCAGGTTCTCTGGAGTCCATTAAGAAGGGGAAAGCTCTCATTTTCAACATGAAAAGGAACCCCCTCCCCCTCCTAATACACATCTCACACTAACAATCTGGACTGGGAAGAGGTCCCATCAGGTGACCAATTCTTTCAGGTCTATCAAATTTCCATTCTAAACGCCCTCTTTATTTGTTACTGAAAGCAGCAGTTCATTAACATGTTGAGTTGAAGGATGAGCAGGACATATGGCAGATTTGCAAGGTGACCTAATGCTCCCCCTAGAGCTGTGCGGTGTGCTACCTGCGAGGCCATATGCAGTGGGCCTGATTATATACTAAGGATGTGAAGATGCACACTTGACTCATGTATTTGTAAGAGTACACTCTGTATAATGGAAAAACAATACACCTATTATCTGCAGGTACTTCAAAAAGTGTGTGGGAAAATGGAATTAAAAGGTAAGTTACACTTTAGTTCAAAAGACTTTGGAAATTTGTATAGTTTCTTCATTGTACACATTTTCCACGAACTTTTTATGCATGGATTTCAAAATTATTTGCACCAAAATAAGTTTCTTTTTAGAAAAATATTTATCTTTGTATTTGAAAGTCAGAATTATGGAGAGAGGGAGAAACAGAGAGAGAGAGATTAATCTTCCATCAGTTGGATCACTCCCCAAAAGGTCACAATGGCCAGGGCTGGGGCAGGAGCTTCCTCTGAGTGTCCTATGTGGGCACAGGGGCCCAAGGACTTGGACCATCCTCTGCCGCCTTCCCAGGCACATTAGCAGGGAGCTGGATTGGAAGCAGGGCAGCCAGGACTCAAACTGGTGCATATATGGGATGCCAGAGCCACAGACCACAGCTTAATCTACCATATCACTTTTTTTCCCTTGTAAACACCTCTATTTTTTATTCCAAGGAGCACACGGGTCAAGGCTCTCAAGCCTGTCTGTCACCATATCACTTTTTTTTCCCTTGTAAACACCTCTATTTTTTATTCCAAGGAGCACACGGGTCAAGGCTCTCAAGCCTGTCTGTCACCATATCACTTTTTTTTCCCTTGTAAACACCTCTATTTTTTATTCCAAGGAGCACACGGGTCAAGGCTCTCAAGCCTGTCTGTCACCATATCACTTTTCTTTGTTTCTTTGGGAGTGGGGGAGAGAGTACTCTCACGTGCTGGTTTGCACTCCAAATGCCCCAACATCTGGAGGTGGACCAGGCTGAAGCCAGGAGTTAGGAAGTCAGTCTGGGTGACAGGGTGACAGGGACCCAAGTACTTGAGCCATCACCTGCTGTGTCCCAGTGTATGCATTAGCAGGAAGCTAGTTTGGGAGTAGAGCTGGGACTCCAACTGGGATGTGGGTTCCCTAAAGTGTGTCTTACCCATCACGGCAAACCCCTGCATGTCTCTCTAAACCATACAGGGCAGTCAACTCTAATTCACTAACTGTCATTCTGAGCCAACAGCCATCAGTGAATCATGTTTAGTGTCCAAGCATAAGGCTGCTTTCCATCTTTGGACAAAAATCCACTTGAAAGTCAGGCTTAGGGCCGGCGCTATGGCTTAACAGGCTAATCCCCCGCCTTGTGGCGCCGGCACACAGGATTCTAGTCCCGGTCGGGGTGCCGGCTTCTATCCCGGTTGCCCCTCTTCCAGTCCAGCTCTCTGCTATGACCCGGGAAGGCAGTGGAGGATGGCCCAAGTCCTTGGGCCCTGCACCCGCATGGGAGACCAGGAGAAACGCCTGGCTCCTGGCTTCGGATCAGCACGATGCACCGGCCACAGTGGCCATTGGAGGGTGAACCAACGGCAAAGGAAGACCTTTTTCTCTGTCTCTCTCTCTCACTGTCCACTCTGCCTGTCAAAAAAAAAAAAAAAAAAAAAGTCGGGCTTAGTCTCACTCCAGTCAGCACTGATCTGAGTTCCACCCTCCTTATCACTTTGCTCTCCAGAAGCTAGAGCTGGATTCTAATTCTTAGAAAAATCTCTTGAGTCTCTACGCTGTCAGGCCTTCTCATATCTCCTTCGAACCATGACATAGTTTTCTAACCATCCGTCCATCATTCAGTCTCTCCCAAACCAATCTGTCACATTATAGCCAGAATTACTTCCTGGGACATAGATAGGCTTGGGCCACTTCTCTGTTATAGGACTTTAATGGCTGCTTGTTGCCTAGGAGATACAGCCCAAACAAACCATCACAGTATACAGCCTGTGTATAGTCCAGTCGGCCTGGGAGACCAGGCTAAAATGCCTTCCAGTACCAACCAACGACCACTCAGGCATCCGCTCAGTGAACGTCTCCTGGGCTCTTGTGAAAAAACAATAGGATTCAGGAATCTGGAAAAGAGGAAGACCCCTTCCGAAATCTCAGGGTGCACATTGACAGGAAATATGGAATTGCAAATAAAAACAGCTGAGCGTAATCAGTGCAATTGGACCCCAGTCTGGTAGATCCACCTTATGTCCAGTAAATCCCCACTCAACCATTTTCCCTGAGTTCCATCCATGTTGAATTTTTTTTTTTTTTTTTTTTTGCTATCTAAAAGAGTGCCTGGTTCTTGGATCCCTGCGTATCTTGAAGTCACCCCTAGCACTGACAGCGCCTTTCCCTGTGCTGCTGTCCTCTGACCGTGTGCATGGGCTACCACCACCCAATGTCCTCCCGCTCTGTGAGGCCTTCCCTGACACCGTAGGCGTAATTACCCGCTCTGTTTCTAGGGCGGCTACAGTTCTTGGTGTACACCCTATTACAGCAAATTCTTACAGTGTGTTGCAATTACAAGAGTATCTTCAGCAGCCAGCTCTGTGGCATAGTGGGTAAAGCCACCACCTGTAGTGCCAGCGTCCCATACGGATGCCGGGCCAGTTGCTCCACTTCCGATCCAGCTCTCTGCCATGGCCTGGGAAGGCAGTAAGGGATGGCCCAAGTCCTTGGGCCCCTGCACCCATGTGGGAGACCTGGAAGAAGCTCCTGGCTCCTGGCTTTGGATCAGCACAGCTCAGGCCATTGGGGTCATCTGGGGAGTGAAGAAAGAGCGGATGGAAGACCTCTTTCTGTCTCTCTGAAACTCTGCCTTTCAAATAAATAATTTTTTTTTTTTAAAAAGAGTACTTGACAGAATTGCTGGGACATAGAATTAAAAGATGCTTGCTTTGGTGCAAAAAAAATCCATTCTTTTTTTATAGCACATATTTCCATGAAATTTTTGAAAATATTTCATTTTTTTAAGCATCTGTGCTTCCCGTGACAATAGGCTACATTGAGGGCAGCATCTATGGTTTAACCACTTGTAATTTCTTCAGCTCCTCCCCTACCAACTGGCACACAAATGTGCTAGAATGAAACGGCAGAGCCAGTGTTGTGGCACACGGGCATAAACCATTGCTTGGGCGCCTGGTTCAAGTCCTGCTCCTCTGCTTCCAATCCAGCATTTCTGCTAATAGACCTGGGGAGGCAGCAGATGATGGTTTGAGTAATTGGGTTCTTGCTGCCCACGTGGGAGACCCAGATGGAGTTCCTGGTTCCTGGCTTTGGCCTGGTCCAGCACTAGCTGTATTGGGCATTCGGGTAATGAACCAGCAGACAGGCAGTCTCTGTCAGTCTGTCTTCCAAACAAATAGATAAAACTAAAAGAAAGAAAGAAAGAAAGAAAGAAAGAGGGAGGGAGGGAGGGAAAATGGCAGAGCAGTCAGTCAGCAGGGGCTGACTCCTAGGCAAGGGGCCTCGGTGTGGGGGTATCGGAAGCAGTGCCTCTTTCTGTGTGCCCAAGCCCTGAATCGATGTGGGGAAAGGTGATACCTGTGTGGCTGAGCCTAGCCCAGGCCCCAGAGGGCTGTGGTCCCAACACGGGAGGTAGAGGAGGGGCAGTGTGGGGCTAGGGCAGTGTGGGGGTAGGGCAGTGGTGCTCTGCACATGAGGGGTGTCCATCAGGCTGTGCCCCCTGCTCAGCAAATCACCCCCCGCAGCTGAACCAGTATCTTCTGCTTCTGTAGGGTACAGTAAATGAATGTCTGGGCTCTGAGGAGGCTTCTAGCAGTGTTCAACTTTGTCTGGGGCCAATATCTTAAGGCCACTGGTATAAATATCAAAAAAGAAATGTGGGGGCCAGCGCTGTGGCGTAGCAGGTTAAGCCCTCGCCTACAGTGCCAGCATTCCATTTGGGCGCCAGTTCGAGTCCTGGCTGCCCCACTTCCCATCCAGCTCCCAGCTAATGCACCTGGGGATGCAGCAGAAGATGGACCAAGTCCTTGGGCCTCTACACTCACGTGGGAGACTTGGAGGAAGCTCCTGGCTCCTGGCTCAGCCTGCCATAGCCCTGGTTGTTATGGGGAGTGAACTAGCGAGTAGAAGACCTCTCTCTCTGTCTCCACCTCTCTCTGTAACTCGACCTTTCAAATAAATAAATAAAATATTTAAAAAAAAGAAATGTGGAATCTAACTAAAATTAAATATTTACTTTATTCCCCCTCCCCCACCTTCCTGCCTGCCTGTACACTTGTACAACTGGAAGATGTCATTTTTATATACCTGAACACATTATTAGACAATCCATTTTATTTCTTAAAACATCTATTTTCACACCGGGTTCTAGTCCCGGTCAGGGCGCCGGATTCTGTCCCGGTTGCCCCTCTTCCTGTCCAGCTCTCTGCTGTGGCCCAGGAGTGCAGTGGAGGATGGCCCAAGTGCTTGGGCCCTGCACCTGCATGGGAGACCAGGAGAAGCACCTGGTTCCTGGCTCCTGGCTTCAGATCAGCGGGGTGCGCCGACCACAGTGCTCTGGCTGCAGCGGCCACTGGGGGGTGAACCAACGGAAAAAGGAAGACCTTTCTCTCTTTCTCTCTCTCTCTCACTGTCCACTCTGCCTGTCAAAAAAAAAAAAAAAAACTTTCTTTCCCTTTGGTCTGAAAGGGAGGTTTTTTCTACTTACTGTATACTTCGCTGATGGCGAAGTGAATCTAGCTATGAGATTATTATTTGAGTTCTTATTTTGGCTATGCTATTACAGAAAAATGTTAGCCATCTCTTTTATAAGGTCTAAAGATTAAATTGTGCATCCTACAGATTCCTTCATAATAGAATTAGTTTCCTACCTTGAAGAGAATAGAGAAATGAAAGAACAAGTTGGGCTTAGAATAGAGAATTGAGGGAGCAAGTCCTAGATCGCTTGCTGACAGTAGCAATATCACATGAATACTTAGCAAACCGTTTCAACCATTAGATAACAACTTAAGAAAACATTTACCAGAAGGTCCAATGCCTTCTATAAATTTTAAGAATCATGTATTTGAAAACACCTCTTAAATATCTAACATGGTGTAGTTTGTTTAGCCAGTAAACTTAAGCACAACCATCTAAAATGTTTTTAGTTTCTTTCTACCAACAAGTCTAAAACATATGATACACAGATTCAGGTCCCATAAATTAAAATGTATCTTTGATTGATTTTAGCAGCTTAAATTTATGGACAATCTTATCTATAAGCCATTTAAAATAAAACTCTTAATAAAATTTCCCCATGTGGACATACAATATGTACACACATATAATATAGCATAATAGACCAATATATCAATTTTAATAATAGCTTTTAAAATCTTTAACTCTTTTTGTAGATTGCCAATTGATTTGAATTGCTTTTTCTTTTTAGTAACCTCAGTTAACCATACTTTCTCTCAGTTGGTACTGTTAATACATTATTGGCTTCATCTGTTTACAGAGCCATCCCAAAGTACTGAATACAATAAAAGTGGCTGGAAAAAGTCCATAGGAACCTATAGGAGGACAGCTAAACACAGAACCAACAACGCTTTAGTTTTATGAGCAGCAGATCATATATAACTGTGGATGACAAAAGACTTTAAGTCGCCATGTTTAAAATTATAAACTCATCAACCAACAAGAGGCACTTGCTTACTTCACAGTATTTTTGAAAGCACCTGTAGGATTTTACAAGTATTTAACCCTTTAAGCCTCTGGGGCTTTCTCATTAAGATAACTATCATGTCTAGTAACACAAGATCATTAGACTTTTAATTCTCAAACATTTGTATTAATAGCATTTTCCATTATAGAAACTTAAAGTCTGGTACCACATCACATCTTGACAGTCCTTCTAATATACTCCAAATAGACTGATTATTTGGTGTCTCTATAAGATGAGAGACATAGGTCCTTCAATTTTTTCAGTTGGGCCCAAACTGGAAAAACCAAAGTCCAGGATTTACTGGAAATTTTAGAGAACAGATTGTTTGAAACTTTGATTTTTTGAATGCCTGTCAAGAATGCCAAGAAGGCTCAAAATCCAAAATATCTGGTTGAAATAATCAGCGAAGTATACAGTAAGTAGAAAAAACCTCCCTTTCAGACCAAAGGGAAAGAAAGTTTTAAAGTGAGAATATAATTTTCCTCATGGGCATTGTCTACCTTAGAAAAACTACTACAGAACATGCCTGTGACTATAGACTTGTAGTTCAGGACACCGAAGATTAGAGATGGGACACGGGCACTCCCTTGACTTGCATCCTCTGGTCTGCTTTAACACAAACCAGGAGGAAAAGAAAGCTCGGCATCAGAAGCAATGGGTGGCAGGCCTATTAATGGCTGATCTGTACAGTGATCTGCCCTCAAGGAGACCCAACAGGCCAGTCCACTGCAGTGGCTTTCAATGTGGTAAGCCTGGGCTTCAGCAGAAGTCAGCTTGTGAAGAGCTCTGGCAGCTCTGCCAAGAGTTGGATCACTGGAAATGGACCTGCCCTGGAGTCGAAGGATGCCCAGGTCAGAGCCACAGATCTTATTGGCTCTAAGCTGAAAAGCCCTTCACTCAGCCCAACTTCCAAAGTGACCACTGCAGCTGAGGGTATGGTCAAGTAGGGTCAGCAACATTGCAGGCAGAACTGTAAATTTCTTGTTAGAGATGCCACCTGCCTTTACCTGGCCAGCTCTCCTCCCAGGCCAGCCAAGTAATGAAAGTCAACAGAGTGCCTTCCCCTAGGAGGTTCACACCGCCCTTAGGATATACCCCATGTGAAGAGATAGATTGGTCTGGGCCTTGAATTTACAAGGCCTAAAGCCCACCAGATTATTATCAAGCCCCTTCTATCAGGTTCTATTTGCCTCTCAATCAGAAAAATTACTTGTAGCTTAGACAGCACCTTTCTTAGCTCCTCTAATAATGACTCTGTCCTTTGTTCTAGGCCCTGTCTAGTGCACTTGGGCCTCATTCCTTTGTAATCATAACCTCTACTCTACCACCAATGGCTCTACTCCCAACATGTGTGTACTGATGGTCCTCTTCCCCACTTAATGCTGTATAATTGTTCAAACCTGGTAAATGCCACTCTTAGGATCATTGGTTACTATCCTCACTCTGTCTTTTATGACCTTGTCTAAATATGATCAGAGTCGGCAAACTTGGAAGGCTTCCATAGCCTTGGCAACTCATGACGACAGCCTAGGGTGGTTACTGGCGCCATAAACTAGAGTGTCAATTTGTTGGGTCAACAACAGGAGCCACTGTGCACTTGCTCCTCATGTGGGATCTCTGTCCTTAATGTGCTGTACATTGTGATTTAATGCTTAACTAGTACTCAAACAGTATGTTTCACTTTGTGTTTCTGTGTGGGTGCAAACTGTTGAAATCTTTATACTAAATTGATCTTCTGTATATAAAGAGAATTGAAAATGAATCTTGATGCAAATGGAAGGGGAGAGGGAGCGGGAGGGGGGAGGGTTGCGGGTGGGAGGGAAGTTATGGGAGGGGGAAGCCATTGTAATCCATAAGCTGTACACTGGAAATTTATATTCATTAAATAAAAGTTAAAAAAAAATGCAAAAAAAAAAAATTCTACTTTAACTAATTTTTTTTGAAAGGCAGAGAGACAGATGAAGAGAGATCTTCCATTCATTGGTTCACTCTCCAAATACCTGCAACAGCCAGAGCTGGGCCAGGCCAAAGCCAGGAGCCTAGAATTCAATCTGGGTCTTCTACCCAGGCAGCAGGGACCCAAGGACTTGAACCCTCCACCACCTGCTGCCTCCTAGGGTCTGCATTAGCAGGAGGCTGGATTTGAAGTAGAGTAAGCGGAACTCAAACTAGAAACTCGGATGTGGGCCGCAGGCATCCACACGGGGACTGCACCACTGTGCCAAACACCTGCTCCCACTGTTCACCTTAGAGCCATTCATTTAGTCTTTACTCCAGCAAAAGCAGTAGGATGGGGAAGCTACACTGAAGAAATTCAAAATCCAGTGACTACATCTGAGGTCCCTGACAGTCCTGCCATCCTTCACAGAGTAAGATGTTCCAAACTGTACATATTTATTAGGGAGGAACCCAAACAAACAAATTAATAACTCAATCAATTGATTAAATAATAAGCCCATCCCCTCTTCTATGCTAAATTGTGGTGGCTTTCCCAGCAAACTGACTGAGCCAAAGCTCACCTGATGGAGCAGTAGACCTGAGTGTGTACATGTGCAGCTCAGGGTCTGTGAGAGGTGGGCACACCTGGACCTAGACATCTCTGCTCTGGCTGCCCCCAGAGGAGCCGGAGGCGACTGCAAACTGCCAGTGCTCTCTTGGCCACAGGCAGCGGGGGCCGTGGACGTGGGTTCTTCCCCAATTACTGGGATCCATGGGCTCATCCATCCTGTGACTGTGGGCTCCCAGAAGGCTCTACTTCCTTCTCCATGGACACAGGGGGGAGGGTTGACCCTCACGTGTCGGCCGACCCACTGCCCATCCTCTACCTGCATTCATCTCACAGGAAAAAGCACAGGCTACGGGTGTGCCCTTGCCCGGGAATGGCCTGTTGGGATCCAAGGCAGGCTCTGGAACATAGGGATCAGTCCCCAGCCTCTGGCCTGGGAGCCATTCCCAGGGCCTTCAGCCTGGTTGGGTTTTAAGCCTAGAAGACTCCCCCAAGGCAAACCCCACCAAGTCCGTCCTGCTGGGATCCAGACTGGCCTTCCCCGGAAGATCGGTCAGGAAGAGCCATTCCAGGAAGCCATGCGGAAAACCAAAATTATGCTCCTGGAGTCTGAGAAGGCACATTCCAGGGCAGCGGGCGCCCTCCTCCAGGGGCGGCCGGCACGCACGTCGGGATCGGTAACAGAACTTGCTTCCTGCTTCTTGTGTGGTGTAAGCAGCATCCCTTTGGAACGTGAGCGTACAATGAACTTCAGAGAGACAAGGAGCTCCACCTAATGAAGTTTCAGAACTGCTGCTACCCCATGTACAACCCCCCCAGAGCCTTTGCAACCAAATGCAGTTCTGGCCCAGGGAGCAGCTGGGTCCCGCAGAGGCAGCCCCTGGCTTGGGAGGAGAGCAGGAAGGTGCCGGCATCAGCACCCCCACCCCCACCCCCCCCATCCCAGACCATTGAGTGGCTGCCAGGCTACACCCAGCCCCTCCCCCACCCCCAGGACCCCCTGGCCACACATTCCTCCCAGCCATTCGCATACATGCTAACCTAAAACAGGGCCACTTATAAAAGGGCTTGTGTTTAACTTTCTTCTGTTTAATTCCCGTGCTTTCTTCCAGCTACCCAATCTGTACATAATTAAAATCATATTGCGGCAAACGCTGAATGGTATGAAAAGTTTTACCATATGTACACAACCGACTCGCTGTAGAATGATCCCATTAACGAGGGGCGAGCCCGGCTGATTTTGGAGTGGACCTTATATGCTTTGGATCGGTTCTGCTTCTCGCTTCAACGACTGCTGTCTGTGTCGCTTAACCCTTTGTCACCGGTGCGTTCCTGCACTCCAGCAACACGGACCACTGCGCCCTCGTCAAAACCTCAGGAGGAAGCCGCCTTTGAAACATTTGCGCTTTCTGAACCCAAATTCACCTTCTCAGTCATGACAGACAGGGCGGGGCGGGGGGGGAGGGGCACAGATAGATGCAATCATGGCTTCCTAATCCCAGAGAGGAGGGTGCACCTTGAAGAGGGAAGAGGGAATTTTAGGAAAAAAGAGGGTGTATTGGACCATTGTAGATAATAAAGGTGCAAAATGCATGTCCCTGGAGGTAGCAGAGAAAATATAAACAGATTCAAGAAAGAGCTAGCAAAGGTCTGCGTCCGTCCCACCCACCTTGTAAAACAACCCGGAGGCCTTGTCAGGGAGAGGGTGGGACTTTGGTCTGAGTCTCTGGGTTGGCCCTACCCAGACTTGATATGATTTGGAGATAAGGCGGCCACCAAGTGCCATTCTGCTATCAAGCCACTGCTGCAGACCTGAGCCTGAGTTGAAGTCTCTCCCGACACGTGACACGAGGAGCACGTGTGCTTCATCTGTGGGTTTCAAACCATTTTGGAATGACGTCCATGGGACGGCAAAGAAGCTCAGGCCACCAACCCGAGACTCGAGCATGGAGGAGCAGTGTCGGCGAGTTCTGCTTATGCCTCACAGAGAGTCAGTTGTTAGAGTTCTTTAAGACGGGATTTTCCTCTGGAGCTGGACTGAATCACCGAATGGAGGCTCTGGACAGCAGAGGCACGTGTCTCCTGTTGGAGAGGCTCTGCGGATGGGGTGAGGGCTGAGGAGCCGAGCGCCCTCAGCAAAGGAAGGCTGGAGGAAGAACTACCCTCGCTCCATCCACCAGACCCAGCCAGGACTCAGTGCTGGCCTCTCTGGACCAGGTGTCACGTGACAGATGCTAAGGTCAGAAAAATGCCACATGAACCTAAAGAACTCATCCCCTCCAGAGGGAAGCTACCAAGACGTGTTTCCCTTCCAGTCCAGCAGCCGTTTCAATACCCACTGTGTGTACAATGAAAAACATAGAGGACAAAAACGAATTTTAAAATACTGAAAGTAAGTGAAAATAATTTTAGAGATAAAAATCTCATCGTTAAGACTTGTGCACAGGGTAAGTGATGACAACCCTGATAGTTTACCCATCGAGTGAGAGAGTAAATAGAAAAACAGAAATCAGGGGGCAGACATCGGACACAGGAGTCTACACACTTCTCAGGATGATCAGAGCGCCTGGTGTAAGTCTCAGCCGCGCTCCTGATGCCACCTTCCTGCTAAGGCATACCCTGGGAGGCAGCAAGTCATGGTTCACGTCGTTGGCCTGCCACCCACGCAGGAGACCCCAGTGGAGTGTCAGGCTCTGGGCTTCAGACTGGCCTGCTCATGGCTGTTGCAAGTATTTGGGGAGTGCACCAGCACGTGGGAGAGCTCTGTCTGCCCATCTTGTCTGCCTCTGTCTTGCTGCCTTTCAAATAAATAAATAAGCAAGAAGGAAGACGTTATAGGAGGAATAAGGGAAGCCAGGGAAAAGTTAAACTCACGCTGAGGACTAACAACTCTTCTTTAGGAATAGTTCCAGGTTGTAACCGGGCCTGGTTAGTACATATTGTCTGACAACTACTCTGCTGTCTACAAAGGTGCAACGCTTACGCCACGCCTTTAGGCAAGCAGGAAAGTCCTAATCTCCCCAGTCTGCGGATGCAGAGACTGAGGCTCAGAAGAGAGTCCTAAGGCCACAAAAGGAACAGCTGGTGCCCCCCACTCTGAACCCTATGCTCTTTTTCCATTAAAGTGCCCAGATCTGGTTTCTTAAGCAGTTTTTAAGAAAAATTAACAAATAGCTCTTGACCTCGCCACCCTCTCCTCCATCCATCAAAGCAAAGTAAGCGGGTTCTGAAAGCCTTCTCCCCTTGGGAAGATGCATTTGAACCATTAGACAGCAAGTGGCTGCGATTACTTAGCCTGTCTGTGAAATGTTAACCACAATCCCCTCCAGCTCACTCATTAGCTGGGCAGTAAGTTAGGGGCAAATGATCAAGCCTCCCAGGAGGCTGGGTGAGATGCTCAGTTCTCTCATAGTCTGCTTCTTTCACTAGAAACAAAATGGGAAAATGTCCCATTCCATTTGGGGACCTGCCACTGGGGCCACAGAGGATATTAGGAATGCACATAGCTGCCTGTGGCATCAGGTGGCATTCCTGACCTAGCTGAGGACACAGGACAGGAAGAACAGGTGCGATACACATGAAAGAAACAAAACTGTATTTGTCGGGGTGCTGGTTCTAAAAATAAAAGGATGGACTGGGAACACTGTGTGTCTCCAGGCAGAGGGCTGAATGAGTCCACGGAAGATGAGCCCCAGTCCTGAGTCTCACTCCTTTGCCACTGATTGATTGCTTTCTCCTGCATCAGGTAAAATTGTAGGTAACTTATGTTATTGGTGTAGTCATGGAAGCCCAGGGGCTGGCACTGTGGTACAGCGGGTTAAGCCACTGCTTGCAACACCAGCATCACATACTGGAGCACTGGTTCAAGCCCTGGCTACTCCACTTCCTATCCAGCTCCCTGCTAATACAACTGGGGAAGAAGCAGAAGTTCTTATAAGCCCAAGTGCTTATGCCCTTGCCATTCATGTGGGAGACCTGGATGGAGTTCCTGGTTCCTGGCTTTGGCTTTACCCAGCCCTGCGGGATGAACAAGCAGATGGAAGACTCTCTTTCTCTCTTTCCCCCTCTATCTGTCTCTCTCTCCTGCCTTCCCTCTTTGTGCCACTCTGCTTTTCAAATAAGTAAATCTTTTTTAAAAAAGATAAAGATGATAGTCCACTGGAAATCAGCTCTCTGGTTGTTCCAGGCATTTTAGGACTTCTTCCCCCCGCCTAGCAAAATATAACATTTTGATATTAGGTATTTCTTAGCAATCACCAATTATGTGTAATTTCTTTCATTTGACTCCTGAGTTCACCTTAAGCTTGAATATCCATTTCCTCTCCTATTGCGCAGAATTGAATAATAACAGATCTGTTTTTCTAGCTCTACTTAATTCAGCAAACAAGGGAACGAGGCTTAAGTTGAACTAGGAAAACATTAACTTAGAAATAAGAATTACACTCAACTTAGTCCAGGGGACTTGTTGTCTCCAACACCCCATGAATCTTAACTAACTCACCCCTTGGTATTAACCTGATGGATCACTGACGACATACCAGTCTAGTATTTCCTCAGGGAAACTTAAATCCTATCCCATTCTCAGGAGATGGTCAGGCTGGGTGAGCAACAGGGTGATGGGGAGCTGGGAGTAGGAGGACGAGGGTGCCCTTGTATTGTCAAAAACCTATCAAGCAGCACCTAGCAGCACTTCATCTGGTCTTGAAGTGGATGCCTGGAAGAGAATGGGTCCTTGACTCTAAGAGTCACTTAGCTATGTAAGCAGAACACTAACCTTGGAGCTCAAGGGTTCATTGTGATAATCAACATGGAACATGAGGGCCCTCCAAGAAGCCCACTTCCCTGGCAGCCGGGTGTTATGGCAAGCAGTCATTAGGAAACGCTCCTCAGAGGCGGAGGCCTCGCCCAAGTTGAGAGGGAGCGATGCACTCTGCTCACGTGTGCCTGGGAAATGCATTGCGCGCAGACGGCAGGCTTGGTCTCGAGTGTCTAAGTGACACTTGAGCAGCACGCCTGCCAAGGTAAAGACCTCAGGCTCCATCTCAGAGCAATTATAATCAATCTCAAGATGTCCTCTGGGTAACGGAGTGCTGAGACAGCGGCTGCTTCCCGAGCCAGGGAAATCACATAGAAACAGATTGTGAGCAGGGTTCCCACTGGCTGACACGGTCAGTCCCCCTGCAGCCGGCCAATCAGGATGAACAGAGGTGCTTTTTTTTGTCCAGTTGTCCTGTCAGTTACTAATGGAGGGATGCTGAACTCTCAGCTGGACTGTGGTTTTATCTGTGACTCCCGTGAGTTCTGTCAGCATTTCTGTGTGTTTTAAGCTCTCTGACTAGGTATGTATGGTTTTATGATTGATAGGCATTCTTGGAGAACTTCCCTCTGCCTCTGGTAATATTTATCATCCTGACATCTATTTTCTGTCTGTGTCTCTTACATTAACACAGCCATTCCAGCTTGCTAAAGCACATTGTCTGTCTACATATTGACTTCATGTTTTTAGTTTTAATAGATCTATATTTATATATATGTATATATATATATTAAAGATTTATTTTATTTAATTGAAAGTCAGAGGTACAGAGAGAGGTACAGACAGAAAGAGACGTCTTCCACCTGCTGGTTCACTCCCCAAATGGGCGCAATGGCTGGAGATGCGCTGATCCGAAGCCAGGAGCTTCTTCCAGGTCTCCCAAGTGGGTGCAGGGGCCCAAGGACCTGGGCCATCTTCTACTGCTTTCCCAGGCCATAGCAGAGAGCTGGATCAAAAGAGAAGCAGCCGGGACTAGAACCGGCGCCCATATGGGATGCCGGTGCTTCAGGCCAGGGCGTTAATCCGCTGCGCCACAGCGCCGGCCCCTGTATTTATATTTAAGACAGCACAGAGTTGGGTTTTTCTTTTTTCTCCAGCCTAACAATCTTTGCCTCTAAACTGTTTAGTCCGTTTACATTTAATATTAATTCCTGAGGTAGCTGGAGTGAAATCTACCACTCTGATTTGTTTCCTGTTGGTCCCATTCCTTTTTAAATTCCTCTGCTCCTCCTTCTGGATTCATTAAATATTACTTAGAATTCCATTCTCATCTCTCTTCTCTCTCTCTCCCTTCAGCTGTGTTTCTTTGTATTTCTTTCCTTTTTGCAGAAGAGCTAATATGATTAAAAACCAAAACCGAAACCAAATGCCCTAATCCCTTCTGCCCTGGGGACTGAGTCGGCTATATACTGAGGAGTCACTGGGGACAGCGGAGATGCTCTCTCAGCCCCCCCCCCCCCAAGTCGTTCCTGCCTCCCGTGTGGCCCTGATGGGACCCCAGAGAGGAAGAACTTCAGTCATAGTGACTGAAATCCCTGAGCCTGGGCTGCCATCCAGAGACCTCAGCTGTCTACACTTCTGTTTCCTCAAGGTTTTTCCATGGACTTATTCTCCACTCACGTGGACTTGCCATCCATTCTCTGAAAATACACTGAAACCCGAGTTCCAGACTGGGAGGGCCTGAACACATGCTAAGGCTTGCAAAGAGCTCCCTCTTGAGGTAAGCTTTGAAAACATACTGGGAGCTGTTCAGTAGGAGTTCATTTTGCAACAATTCTGGCATTAGGAGCTAGTAAAATTAATTCAAAAGATACACCGGCTAAATTAAGGATGAAAATATCTTCTTATGAGAAATAAATTCTTGGGGCCGGCACTGTGGCATAGTGGGTAAGGCCGCTGCTTGCAGTGCCAGCATCCCATATGGGTGCTGGTTAGAGTCCCAGCTGCTCCACTTCTGATCCAGCTCTCTGCTATGGCCTGGGAAAGCAGCAGAAGATGGCCCAAGTGCTTGGGCCCCTGCACCCACTTGGGAGACTCAGAAGAAGCTCCAGACTCCTGGCTTTGGATAGGCTCAGCTCCAGCCTTTGTGGCCATCTGGGGAGTGAACCAATGGTTGGAAGACCTCTCTCTCTCTCTCTCTCTCTCTCTCTCTCTCTCTCTCTCTCTGCCTCTGCCTCTCTGTAGCTCTGCCTTTCAAATAAATAAATCTTTAAAAAGAAAGAAAGAAATTCCAACCCTTGAAAGTCAAGATAATCTCCAGCAGGAAAAAAAAAAAAAAAAAACCAGCCACAGAGCCTCACTAAATGAATCCTTAAGAATGCAATAATCAAAAGAGGAACAAAAGGCAAACTTGCTCTGGAGAGGGGGAGTGGGTGTGGATGTGTCACCCAGTGACCAAGGGAAACACTCTGGGAGGGAGGGACCAGGGCTTGATTCTCAGTTGTGTGATCTTGGGGAAGCTTCTGAGCCATGTGCAAAATGGGGGAGGCAAGAGAACCTACTTGGGAGGATTGTGAAGAGAAGGAAGCAATGAGATGCCCAGAGAACCCTGAGCACAGGCCTAAGCAGAGGACTTGCTCACGCATGCCCGGCGCAGCTCACGGTGGGCTAAGCCACTGCCTGCAGTGCCGGCATCCTGGATGAGCTCTGGTTTGAGTCTCCACTGCTCCACTTCCAATCCAGCAGCTCCAGCTACTGCCCCTGGGAAAGCAGCACAGGATGGCCCAAATACTTGAGCCCTGCCACCCACGTGGGAGAACTTGATAGAGTTGCATGCTCCTGGCTTTGGCCTAACCCAGCCCCGGTCATTGTACTCATTTGGGAAGGGAACAACGAATGGATGGAAGATCTCTCTCTCTCTCTCTCCCCCTCTTTCTCTAACTCTGCCTTTCAAATAAATAAAATAAACCTTTAAAAAAATAGTAACTACATTTATAATATCTTTTGATATGAGGCAGGACCTCATTAAAAAACAAAAACCACAAAAATCACCAGGCCAGTTTCCTGTGTCCTTGATGATCACACTCTTTCAAGTTTAGTTCAGAAAAAAATTTTTTTTTCCTAGACTTTTTAAACCACCATTTAGGATGTCGTCTGCTAAATTAAAAAACAATGCCAAGCTTCTTGAAGAAGGTGTGTGCAGATACTTGAATGAGCTGGCTAAATCATGGTATGAGCACAGTACAAATACCCATGTGGGCACCGTGCTGTGCCGGATTCTGCGCAGGCCATGTCCGCCTTCCTGACACAGGGGTGGGAAGGTGGAAGGAAAGGCCTTTGTGGAGTTTGCGATCTTGTTCCATGCTCCCATTTTCTTTTTTCATGCAATTTTTCTGTTCTCATTTTATTTTATTTTTGTATCCATTTGAAAGGCAGAGAAGGTCTGGCGTTGTGGTTCAGTGGGTTAAGTCGACATCTACGATGCCAGCGTCCCATTGGGCTCCAGTTCAAGTCCCGGTTGCTCTGCTTCCGATCCACCTCCCTGCTAATGTGCCTGGGAAAGCAGCAGAAGACAGCCCAAGTACTTGGACCCTTGATGTCCATGTGGGAGATCCAGCCTGGCCCTGCACTGGCCATCACAGCCATTGTGGCCACGAGGGAGTGAGTCAAGGGGATGGAAAATCTCTTTCTCTCTCTCTTTGTAACTCTGTCTTTCAAATAAAGAAATGAATCTTTCAAAAAAGGGGGTGGGTAAGCAGAGAGAGAGACATAGAGAGCCTTTCCATCTGCTGGCTCATTCTGTAAAAACCCATGACCAGTCAGGCTGGACAGGCTGCTGCCAGGAGCCTGGAACTCAACCAGGTCTCCCACAGGGATGGCAGGGACCCAAGTACTTATGCCATCACCTCCTTCCTCCAGGGTTTGCATCAGTTGGGATTGGAAGCACAGCTGGCTTTGAACCCAGGCACTCCAGTATGGGGTGTGGGCATCCCAAACATCATCTCAACTGCTGTGCTAGGCTTACTCTGCCACAGTCCCTTTAGCCACTTGGCAACAGAATTGAAGCCGTGTGCACTCTTTGGCAAACGTAGCCACCGGTGGGGCACTGTTGAGAACTGTTCCGTCGGCTTGGAGTCTTCTGTTTTTGTGTTTCTTTGCTCAATTCCTGGTTTTAGGCCTCCACCCCTACCCACAGGTTCAAACAGCAAACAAAGTTGGAAGCGGAATGATCTGGGAGACACAAAAGGCAAAGGGGGCAGAAGGAGAATGACTTTGGTTTCCTTGACATTAGACAGCAGGCTTTGGGGCAACACCCCAAAGGAGGCCCCACGTCGGAGATGGTGATAGGCCTGGAGGAGGACAGGCAAGACCGGGAGTCAGGAGCATCGGGGAGGCCCAGCTGCTGCTGCAGAAGCAGCCCCGCCAGCAGCCTGCACACTGGTGCTGGGGAGTCAGGTCCCTGGGGGGTACCAACTAGGGAGCACCCGGGCACACAGAGCCCAACACAAGCCCAGCGCATCCTCCCACGGCCTCCGTTTTATTGTGAGGAGGTGTAGCCAGAGGCACAGAGACACGGAGTTCTGAGATCATACAAGAAGCTCCACACTCGGGGCAGAACACTGCTGTGCCTTTGGTTCAGAGAATTTACAACTTCTTCCCTGCCAGGGTCTGTAACTGGGTGTGGAAATGAGGAAGGGTTGATTGGAATCTCAGGGGAATGCCCCTGGAGCGAGCCTTGTGGCCCAGTGTCTGGTAAAGCAACTGCAGGGGGCACCCACATCCCACATCCGAGTGCTTGGCTTGAGTCCCCCCCACTCTGTGCTTCCGATCCGGCTTCCTGCTAATGCCCCTGGAAAGCATCGGATGATGCTGAATGCTTGGACTTCTGCCACTCGTGTGGGAGACCCAGGTAGAGCTCTAGGCTCCTGGCTCCAGCTATTGCCAGTATTTGGGATCTGGGGAGTGAACCTGCGGATGAAACCTTTTTAAAAAAATGGTAAGTGCTGTCATCTCCCTCTTCTTCTAGGTTTTCTTTTTTCATATTTTATTTATTTGAAAGGCAGAGTAAGAGAGAGGGAGAGGGAAAGGGAGAAGGAGAGGGAGAGGGAGAGGGAGAGGGAGAGGGAGAGGGAGAGGGAGAGGCAGAGGCAGAGGGAGAGGGAGAGGGAGAGGCAGAGAGAAAGGCAGAGGGAGAAGGAGAGGGAGAGGTAAAGGGAGGGGGAGAGGGAGAGGGAGAGGTAAAGGGAGGGGGAGAGGGAGAGGGAGGGGGAGAGGCAGAGGGAGAGGGAGAGGGAGGGGGAGAGGGAGGGGGAGAGGGAGGGGGAGGGGGAGAGGGAGGGGAAGGGGGAGGGGGAGGGAGAGATAGATCTCCCATCAGCTGGTTCATCCCCAAACAGCCAGCAGGGTCAGGCTGAGGCCAGGAGCTCCATTCAGGTCTCCCACCTGGGTGACAGGGGCCTGCTGCTTTCCCAGGTGCACTATCAGGGAGCTGGATTAGAAGCAGAGCAGCCGGGACTTGATCCGGCACCCTGATATGTGCGATGCCAGCACCACAGTTTAACCTCTGTTAACCCCATAACACCGACCCCTCTTCTAGGTGTTCTGAAACCTCTTTCAGGCTGAGCCACTGACCAAGGTGCCGGGGCAGGTGAGGCTTCACCAGGTTTGCTTGGGGAGCTTGCAGAAGCTTCTGGAAGGCACCAGACATTGCCCAGCGTGGGGAAGCTCAACTCCCTGTAAGTCCTGGCTGCAGGAGAGGCCGCCGACCCTTCCACCGGGAGCGGCTTGCCTGGCTTCAAAGGTGAGACGGCAACCAAGAAAGGGTGAGGCAGGGTGCTCAGGGCTCAGTGGGCTTCTCTTCCCTGTTAGGGGTGAGCAACGGCAGGAGATGGTCCCTGCATTTTCCCATCTTCCCCTCGGGATCTAGGAAGGCCTGGGAAGGTCCCCAGGGTGGAAGCGAAAGCCATGCATTGCATTTCCAAAGGGCCTCACCATGACATCTTTTTTGAATCTTGAAATGCCACAGATAGAAAACTTGGAAGGGAAGATGATCAGCGGGAAGTTCTGAAAGCAGGAACTCATTGCTCAAAGCTGCAGTCTCCACCTTGGGCCTTTGTCGGGGGCGGGGGGGGGGGGGGGGCATGGCCACAGCAGGCAATTCGCTAGGCTCGCTGTGAATGTGGTGGGAGTGCTGTCTGTGGCCTCCTTAGAAGAGATGGCACGTGTGTGCATGTATGTGCACGTGTGCACATGTGTGTGCGTATGCATGTATTTAAAGGGGGTGCTTACAATACAAAGCACCAGCAGGAAAGTCTCAAGTTTAAACTATTAAACAATTTCACTGGGAATAATTATGGCTCATATCCTCCGAAATAGGTAAATATAACCACTCTTGTTTCCTGGTAAGAAGCAGGCTCTCCTGCCAGCGCCGTGGCTTAACAGGCTAATCCTCCGCCTTGCAGCGCCGGCACCCCGGGTTCTAGTCCCAGTCGGGGCGCCGGATTCTATCCCGGTTGCCCCTCTTCCAGGCCAGCTCTCTGCTGTGGCCCGGGAGTGCAGTGGAGGATGGCCCAAGTGCTTGGGCCCTGCACCCGCATGGGAGACCAGGAGAAGCGCCTGGCTCCTGGCTTCGGATCAGCACGATGCGCCGGCCGCAGCGGCCATTGGAGGGTGAACCAATGGCAAAAAGGAAAGACCTTTCTCTCTGTCTCTCTCTCTCACTGTCCACTCTGCCTGTCAAAAAAAAAAAAAAAAAAAAAAGAAGAAGAAGAAGCAGGCTCTCCTGATGACAGTATGCCTCCATAAAGCTCATTCAGCTTGGACGCAGGCTCACAGGCGGTGGAAATCTATTTTGAGAGCAAAGATTACCAGGTCCTCTTTGATTTGTAAGTTTTAAAAAGCAAGCAAGCGTTTCAGAAACCGAGCCTACGTTTTTGTACAGATGTTGCTGGGGTTGCAGGACAACCCTGGTCTTGCCAGGTCACGTGCCATGTTCTCCCATGTTGTGTGTACATGAGCTGCAGCCCGACACCAGGGAGTTTGGGTTGGGGGTGGGAATCAGACAGAATGAGAAACAAAACAGCCCATGGTCCCAGGGCTGGAGGGCATGGTGACCTCCACAGGAGGGGCTGTGCTCGCTGGCTTGCCAGTGCCCAGAGCATCTCAAATGCTGCTGGAGCAACTGCAGTCCAGAGTCAGAGATCTGGAAGCTTCCAGGCCACACCTCGAACCTGGAGAGGCCCTGGGCCTCTCAGCACAGATGGGTGCCTTTGTCTGCCTACAGGTGTTCAGGGAGGGCAAAGCCAGTGCCTCCTTTGCTGCTTTCTCTCGGCAACTCTGAGGACAGACGGCAAGTATAGAGTAGAGCCAGGCTGGCTTACACACCTCCCTATCCTTCCCCATTCAGTCTCTTCCACCCCGGTCTTACAAGGGACCTGGCCAGTTCCTAATGTAATAACACCTGCCATTATTGCCTCTTCACCATGCTCCTAGCACTGCGCTAAGGGCTTTTATTTAACACAACTCAGTAGGTTAATCCTTGCAACAACTCCCACCTCCTCTGCTTTTCACCTACGTCACATCCAGTGTTCCCTGCTCTCCACCCCCTCACTCTCTAAGACATCCAGAAGCAGGTGGGTATTTGGCCATGGTCTAAGACACTGCGACACCAGCATCCATGCCAGAGTCTTGGCTCCTCTGTTTCCGATTCTAGCTTCTGGCTCATGCACACCCTGGGAGCCAGCAGATGATGGCTCAAGTACTCGACATCCCACTAACCATGGAGGAGACCTGGATGGATTTCTGGGCTCCTGGCTTCAGCCTGGACCAGATCTGGTCATTGCAAGAGTCTGAGGAGTGAACCAGCGGATGGAAGATCTTCCTCTGTCTACTTCTCTCTACCTTTCAAATATATTTTAAAAGGACCTCCAGACACCCACCACAGGACCTGCACACTTTGATTACTTTCCCCATCTCAGAAAATGGCACCATGCCTGCCAAGTCTGAAATCCAAGCCATCGCTGACTCCTCCCTCCCCACATCCTCCATTGCTAGTCCTCCAAGATTCCTGCTGAGGCTCTCTCCAAAAACGTGCACCCTCTTCTCTCATTTCTGCAGCACCCTCAACCTATGAGAAGAACCTCATAGCCTCCCTGCTTCCACACTTGGTCCTCCTAGTCTTCTCTTCCCACGGCAGCAGAAGGATGATGGAAAGATGACATTGTCTTCTCAGGAAGCCCCCAGAGGCTGCCCATCCCACCGAAAAATGAATACAGACTTCAGGTCTCGGCTGGATGTCCCCTCTTTAAGAGAGGTTTTCTTTGGCAGCACCTTGAACTTCCTCTCGTACACAGCCCCCAGTCGTTTCCTTCCAGCTCTTGTTTGCATCATGGCAGTTGCTAAAACTTCAAATTACTGCACCCATTTCTTTGTTGCTGTCTGCACTAGAACATACAGAACCCGCATGTACTTGAGCCTTAGAAACACCTGCTCCACGCTTGTTTGTCCCCAGCTGCATCCTAGTGAGGCTGGATGACCCATCCACGTGGTACTCAGATTTCATACTGCCCCTGTACTCCAGCCCACAACACATTCAACCCCTCAGCTCTGTAAGCATTCGTGGAAACATGACCACTGGTAGCTTCCTGCGAGAGGAACGAGATCAGCAGTCTACCAGAAACCTTTGGCTCCTGGTTCCCAGCTCCCTGACACCTCCTTCAAACACTGCACATTGCACGTGGAAGGTGGAACTCCTGGGCCAGGATTCCATCCAGCAAGGCAGGTTCGGTCTACAAGACAAAGTATCAGTACGCCTGAAGTAGGAGGCCGGAGAACAACCAAGGGTACCCATGATCCCTTGGGTTTGACCATTTTCCCATCAACTCATTTATCCCTTCCTTCTCCAGCTGCACAAATACCTGGCACCCCATGCTCTCATGGGGTAAGTCCTGACGGGGAGCTTCCTCCCACGCACGAAAACCTTGCCTTCCTCACCCAGGTCCTGGCTGACTGTGTCTCTGAGCCAGCGAAGCTCCACCCTCCACACGTTTCCTGTCCCCGCTTCAGTTCTGCTGGGTGACTGTGGCCTGGGGGGAGGTAGGCAGGAAGGCACACACCCGTGGAATTCAGCTCCAGCCCCAGCACTTTAGCCAGCCGTGACTCTGGGTCACTGACTCCGGCTCTCTGAACCCTGCCAGGAGTGACAGAGGCTATTTCGTGGATCAGCTGTCGGGAGCACATGAGAAGATGCGTGTGCAGTGCTTCGCGTAATGCCTGCTGGGGGTTGTGTGTGGGGTGCCTCCTTCTCTGGGAAATTCCTCATCCTGGTGCCCTCACCCTAAGCCCACGTCAGGGGTGGGGAGCGGCAGGGAGGGCTGGTCTCTGGTGAGGTCCAGTTGCCCGAAATGATCTACCACACCCAGAGGAGAGGGAGCGGGGGACTGAATATCTGGTATTTCACCCCAAGGCTTCCATTCTGTTCCTGTGGACACATTTTATAAACTAGTCAAGGCCCTTGGGTTTCCCTCCGGTCCTTCTGCAGGGTGGGCAATTTCACTGAAATTTCAATGAAAACACAGAGAAGGGCGTGGCCCAGGTTTGGGTGAGTGACCCTGTGAGCAGTTTGCTCCGTGAATATAGAGTTAAATTGGTGTGCGTCATTATTCACATGTTATTGGAAACTGTGCCCATCTTCCCCGTACAAGCAATGTCAAGTCTCTGAAGACAGGGAACTTCTTAACTCAAAGCTGCCAGGCAGCAGGTGCACAGGGAGCCCAGGGAATGCGAGAGGACAAGGCCCAACCAGGCTGTGGCCAACTCTCGGTGATTCCAAGGCTTGGACTGTGGATTTTCCGCTTCGGTCTCACTCCCCAGTTTCCAGACATTTCTCTGCACGCTAGGATAAGCAGATAGAAACAAGATGTGAAGTACCAGTCAGTAATCTGGGGAGGATATTGACTAAAAGTAAGTTTGCAACCTCCACTAAGGCCTGTAAGGAGCTGTGTTTTTTCTCAGTCCCTGACATGAGAACAGGCATTGTTCAGTGAAAGGTGTGGCTGACAAGGGCTGAGATGCCAGGCAGGTGCAGCCCGCCAGCATGTTCGCTTCGGGACAGCAGGCTATGGGGGAACCAGAGGGCTGCGTCTGGTTACCACTCCACATCAACACTGGGACTAACGCAAGTGTTATTTTCCTGCCATCTGTCAGTCTTGTCACAGGCTCTGTAACACAAGCCTGAGATCAGCTGGCTTGAATGGAAGCTCATGAGTCCCTGGGGGCCAGTGTGACCCTAAGACATCCAGGTGACCACTTGGAATAGTCACTCACTCCCCAAGGCACAGAGGAGCCTCAGGCTGCCAACTTGTGGTCCCTAAAACATAGGCAGCATTGTTCCCTTAGAGTCAGTGCCCCTAGAACTTTAAAAATAACAGGTAGAGTGGGTGTTTGGTGTAGTGATTAAGATGCTCCTTAGGATAACTACATCCCATACCCGAGTGCCTGGGTTCAAGTTCTAGCTCTGCTTGATCTAGCTGCTTCTAATATGCAGCCCAAGAGGCAGCAGTGACGGCTCAAGTACTTGGGTCCCTGCCACCCATGCGGGAGACCCACATTGAGTTCTGGGCTCCTGGTTTCAGCCTGGGAAGGAGACTGAAGGAGTTTAAAGAGCACGCTGTGGTAAGTGGGCAAGCGGTGGGGCTGGAGCTGGACCCGCATCTAGAAGACTCCAAAGCTGGTGCTCTTCCCCACCCAGGACGGCCTCCCAAGAAATGCACGCGGCTCCTGATCACGCCACTCCCGCCAATGCAGCCCAGCCGCCCTGGGCAAGCCGAGCTCTGAGTGGTGGACGGAAAACGTTCTTGGGGCGAAGGAAAGAAAAGCCACACACCCCAAAGCATTGCAACTGACTTGGTCATGCCAGACGGCAGACTCAACCCTTTGCCCCATTTACTTTTTCAATTCGTCAGCCCTGGCTGACCACCTGCATCCCCGGATCTCTGCTCAAAGAAATGCCACGTCCGCCGCCCGTGAGGTCTTCCCTGACCACCGCTTTGCATAAAAATCAGCCATGGCCTCCCCCTCCCCTTTTCCATTCTGCCCTGCTTTCAGCACCCATACTCATCCAGGGTATTACTCAAAGGGGCTCCAAGTCACGCAAAAATGGAATTAAAAGTCCAATGTGGTGCAAAAAACCTCTGAAATCCATGCATAGTTTTTCCATAGTACGCATTTTCTATGGATGTGTCTTTCTCCTCCTGCTAGGTGTAAAACTACGGAAGCAGAGACTTTGTTTTGCTCATGGTTGTACTTCTGCTAAGAGGCAGCTCCTGGCCCATATTCCTTGTGATCTATGAAGTGAGTGGACACCTTTGTGAAAATGGACAAAAAGCTCACCCAGGCACAGCAGACGCCAGGCCTAGAGAGTCATGTTCTCTGCTCTGGGGCTCCTGTACCTTCAGGACTGGGCCATCACCTCCTATTAGCACTCACCAGACTCCACCCCTCCTCGCCTGTTCCCTGCTGTGCACCTGCCCACTGCCCTGCTTTTCTCTGGGGTTTCCCTATTCTGCAATCCTGCTCCGCCCACTGCCCATAGTCAAAGTCTGGAATGAAATGGGGGTGAGAGAGAGTGCTAGTCACTGAGCCAGCCTCGAGGGATGGTGCACACTTAGCAGAACTGGGGGGTGGAGAGAGTGTGCAGAGTTCAGTGAGAGGGTTACTAAGTCAAATCACTTTTAAAGACTGTCTTTTTTCTAGACATGGTCAAAAGATAAAAGTCTGGCTGTGTATTTATGAGGTTAGAGTCCAGATGACAAGTCTAAAGCTGAGCTGGCATTGAGAGGCACCTGGGGTTCCTTTGAGGTCTTGTAGACCCCAATATTCCAAGCAATACAAGGACATCTGTGACTATCAGAGACATGAGGTGACTAAGCCGATTTTCACAGGCTCTTGGGACTAACAGCCTAGCAGGAGCCAGAGCTATGAGCGACTGGATCTCACTGTGTCGCGGGTTCTGAGTTCTCTTCCGTGTGGCTGTCACTTGTGCTGCACATGTCACTGCCCAGGGGATTGGCTCTTTCCACGCCCTGCCTCCCAGGATCACTCCCAAGGGCACGGGGACCCTGGTGTGACAAAGTCAGCTCTGAGAGTACAAAGCGGTCCATTGGCTGCTGGTGGAGAAGAATCCGCTCTGACCGGAGATGGCTGTGCTCACGGAAGATGCTCTGGGCCCTGGCACTGAGACGGAAAGCAGGCTCTGGGTCAGGAACCATCCCACGGGGTGCCCTCAGGAGGATGTGGGTCATTATAGAGGATAATACATGATGCTGGGTTTGCTTTCAACATAAGGAAAAGGAGACAGGGAAGAGGGCTTCTCAGGAGAACTGGAAGGTGCACGGTGGTTGGAGAACTTCCACTTGGGTGCCTGTCAAATGCAGCGGGAAGCCATGGGCCCAACTCCGACCCGTGGCACACACAGACCCTCGATGGTGGAGCTGAGATGGGCTCTGCGGGCAGTGACGTCAGGCGGGGAGCTGATGTGGCATCGGGGGGCCAGGGAGGCTCCCAGCAAGGGGTGCGTTTGAGTTGAAGGAGGAGGAGCAGTTGGCCAGGCAAAGGCACATTTGAGCAAAGCAGGAGACTTGGAAAAAACAAAAGTCTCCAAAATACAAAAGGAAAACTGCAAGGCTGAAATCAGCAAGTGTTGAATAAAACATAAAGAACACACAGTACGTTGCAATGTCATGGTCAGGATTTAGGAGTCATGGGTTAGCTCACAGCTTTTGGAAGGAGTGGGGATATGCGGCTCCTCTCGATTCAAAAGATTTCTCAGGCTTGTGGGAGACTGAAGATCTACAGCACTTTAAATCAGCTCTAGATGACATAAAACGCCTAGTACAAAGTAAATGCTATGGAAATGGTTGTTATACTGTATTTTTAGGGAATAATGATCCAAAAAGTCTATACATGTCCATACAGAGGCAGTTTTTTTTTCTGAATATTTTCAATCTGGGATCAGCTGACTCTGCAGGCACGGGATCTGTGGATCAGAGGGCCAACTGCAATCTCAAAAACCTTTGAAAGATATTTGTGCTCCGAATACTTAAGGCAGGTGCACTTCCTCTATTGGACGTGATGCGAGCTGGAAGATTTCAGAATAGAAACACATTGGGTGACAAAGGCCTGAGAGGGACCCGTGTACAGGGCGCACCGGCAGAACCTAGTGTGGCTCGTGCTCCCAGAGCTGGGCAGTGTGGGGCTCACGTGGCTGGAGCGCTGCAGGGGGCCAGAGTGGGGTCTCTGGGTTTATTCTTTAGAGAGACAGAGTAGGTGTGTGCAGGGGACTCCTTGTGTGCCCGAGGCCAGTGGTGCGGATGGAAGGGAGGGAGGCCAGAGGCAGGCAGTCTGTTAGAATAGAACTGGAACAGTTCAGGAAGAGGTGATGGTAGTGTGGACTTGGAAACATGACAGAGGTGAGGACAGGAACAGATTTCGGGATCTTTTGGTCTTTCACAGCCAAACGCGGCAGCCTTTGCCTGGAGTTCCATTCCACCATCAACAGTGTTCTAGCATCAGTCAAGTGATGGTGTGGGCGAGTTCACGTTCCACCCAGGGCTCACACAGATGTGTGGCAGAGGACATCAGCATTCAACAGAAAATGCGAGAAAATCCACCAGGAAGCCATGCAGGTTTGGGATTGTGAACGGACTAAGAGGTCCATGTCACCCCTGCCAGCGTGTAATTAAGGATTCTGAAATGAGACCATCTGGGATTATTTGAGTGTATTATGAAGAAACTATGCATGGATATTGAAATTTTTACACCCAAATAAACCCATCTTTTAGTTCCAACTCCCATGAAGTCTTCGAAACTCCCTCTTATTTCCTGGAGTCCAAATTCCTCCAGCGTTTGTCTCAAAGAAACTATGATGTTAGGCTAGGTCAACAGCTTGTTTGAAAACATAAATTCACATCAGTGACACTTTCTATGTTTTACCACAGACAGCTCTACCAGAGCCGCTGACCTGGAAGTTCATCAGCAGCTGTTCTAGAAAATTCCAGACCTGCTACCTTTTGCTTTGAAACCTTCTGTGCTGGTGAGATTCATTCATAACAAGAATGTATTCTCTTTTCCCCTCTATTCCCACAATATTAGCAACAAACAAAGCTTTAGAGAGAGAGGAGGTTAAATGCCAGCATATGGTGATGCGGAGATTCCTGGCAGAGTTGTTGGTGCCGGAGCCTGAACTGCTGGCCACTAGTCTGTCCTGGGGGGCCGGTCCCCTAAACCTTTCCCAGAGGCACTACGAGGAGGCACTGCAAACTCAGCCGGCCTGCTGCTCTGCCCACAGCAGGTGAGCCCTGGCTGGCCACCATCGCAAGGTGTTCCGCCCATGTCAGTTCTGAGGAGGCTCACAGGGAGCTGGACAACGCCTTTATGCTGCCAGAATTCATGTCCGGCTCGTGAGCTCGCAGGAAAGCTACATTATTACATCAAAGACAGGAAAAGGGAAACCCACAACTCAGGCCTTGCCTTTTAGGCGGTCCCCACATCCCCCGCCCCGGCCTGAATTCCTCTGGGTCTTTGCTGATGCCTGTTTCCCATCAAGCCTGCCTGATTTTTCCATTGCGGGTTAAAACAGCGAGGGTTCCCACAGCTACAGCAAGTTCTCCCTGCCTCCGAGGCTCAGGAGGCGGAACGACCTTGGCTGAGGAAAACGGAACCCCCCTTCTGCATCAGGTTGGTGCTGCCGGCTTTGGGCGGGGGTCATCGCATGAACTGGTGAGCCTACAGCTCCTGCAGGAGCAGACGCTGGAGGGAAATGGCTCCCATTTGCACTGTGGCTTTAAGAATTTCCTTTGTGGGGCTGGCGCTGCAGCGTAGTGGGTAAAGCTGCCACCTACAGTGCCAGCATTCCATATGGGCACCAGTTCGAGACCCGGCTGCTCCACTTCTGATCCAGCTCTCTGCTATGGCCTGGGAAAGCAGTAGAAGATGGCCCAAGTGCTTGGGCCTCTGCACCCACGTGGGAGACCCGGAAGAAGCTCCTGGCTCCTGGCTTCGGATCAGTGCAGCTCCAGCCGTTGCAGCCAATTGGGGAGCGAACCAGCAGATGGAAGACCTCTCTCTCTTTCTCTCTCTCTGCCTCTCCTTCTCTCTCTGTATAACTCTTTCAAGTAAATAAAATAAATCTTAAAAAAAAAAAAAGTTCCTTTGTGTGTGCTTCCTTATTAATTAAAAGGGCCCGGTGCCCTCACCAAGCTCTTTGTGAACCCAATGCAAAGTCAAAGACAAGTCCCAACGTGCCAACGGTGCTGCAGGTGAAGCCAGAGCGTTCTCAGCCGGGAAGCCTGGGTTCCAGGGGTGGTGTGGCCCCTGCAGCTCTGACCCTCTGCCTTTTCAAGACTGGCCTGGGGTGGGGCAGGCACACCACGACCTCTCTCCTGGTCTCACTGTGGTAAAATCAGAAGCTTTCAGTCCTCCCGTTAGGTACTGTGCTTGTGGCTCTCTTCTTAAAAATGAAGGCACTTTTGGTTTATCTGAGATGAAGGCAAAACAGGTACTAAAGGACTGGAGGAGTGCAGTAGATACTTATTAGATTAAGAATAAAAGCATCTGTTGGATCCCATCAGGTCAAGAGCCCAGGGCAAAGAGCCCCACTCCGTCTTCCCATTCATTGGTCCCTGGGGAAGTACTTGGGCTGTAGTCAGCTGCCATTAGCAATGTGCCCAGTAAGCAAAACAGGCAGATCCTGTCCACAAAGCCCTGGGCAGACCGGCCTGCTCTGGGAAAACAGAAGAAGACAATGGCTTTATCTCTGGGGAGAAGGTTCTATCTCACTTTCCAACACGCTAGCAACAGAGGAACAATTCAGTTGTCCCAGACAAGACATAAGGCATCGCTCATGGCCCAGGGCCTGGGTGTGTCACCCACCTTACTTTCTGTTTTCACTACACTGATATCACTCATTCCATCTCAGGGCTACAGGGTAGCTTTCACTTCCTGAGTGCCTGTCCTGGGCCAAGCCCACTGCGCCTGCTCTCACTAAGCACATCAACGTCTTTTCGATTTACAGATGAGAAAACGGCTCACATCATTACCTCCACCTTACGGATAAGGGATCAAGGTCCCAGATCACACAGCCAACAGGAGGCAGAGCTAGGATTCAGGCCCAGGTGGCCAAACCTTTGCTTCCTTCCCTCTAGCCCAGTGTGTCCCAAACTTGCCTTCCTTTTAGAATGCCCCCAGGGACCTTCTAACCCTCCCCCCCCCCCCAAAGCCCAGGACACACCCTAAGAGTCACAGTCTTTGGGGAAAGGCACAAGATTCAGGGTTTTACAAGCTTCTCAGGTGACTCCCAGATGCAGCCAAGTTCGGAGATGACCGTGGACGTGACTGCAAGCATCTTCAGCTGTAGCTGTTTCCCAAATAACCCAAGTGCACAAGGACAGCAAGGAATCAAAAAGCAACAAAGGGCGGACTAAGCCAAGAGCAGCTGAGATCGGGCGAAGATGGACAGCACTGGCGGTTCAAGTGGGACACGGATTTTTAATGACAGCATTTAAGGGCTGCATTGAAACAACTGAGACCGTCTATCAGGTGAGTTTGCTTTTCGCTCCATTCTTGGGAGCAGTGGGTTGTTAATTAATGTCTATGCGGAACTCCAAAAAGTTCACTGAAAAATAAAATTCAAAGTTCAGTTTCGGGGTGGGCATTTGTTCCAGCCAGTGGGTCACTGGTTGAGACTCCTTGCGGATTCCAAAGCTACCACCTAGGTCACACGTTGGAGTAGTTAGGTTCGAGCCTGGCCCCAGTACCTTTCTTCTTGCTCACCTGGATCCAGGGAGGCGACCCTATCGGCTCAGGTACTTGGGATTCTTACTGCCCAAGCTCCTGCCACCCAGTTCCCAGCTGTGGCCTAGGCTGTTGTGGGCATCTGGGGAATACATCAGCAGATGGTAGTTCTGTCCTCAAATACATTTAAAACAATTTTAAGGTTCTGTTGCACAATTTTTTTGAAATTCATGCAGCTTTTTTTTCAAATACGAATCTTCCCATCAACTTCTTGAAGACTCCTTGTGGCCGGCGCCGTGGCTTAACAGGCTAGTCCTCCGCCTTGCAGCGCCGGCACACGGGGTTCTAGTCCCGGTTGGGGCGCTGGATTCTATCCCGGTTGCCCCTCTTCCAGGCCAGCTCTCTGCTGTGGCCCAGTGGAGGATGGCCCAAGTGCTTGGGCCCTGCACCTGCATTGGAGACCTGGAGAAGCACCTGGCTCCTGGCTTCGGATCGGCGCGATGCGCCGGCCGCGGCGGCCATTGGAGGGTGAACCAACGGCAAAAAGAACCTGTCTCTCTCACTATCCACTCTGCCTGTCAAAAAAAAAAAAAAAAAAAAAAAAAGACTCCTTGTATTTAAGTGAGAAGCTGTTCTGTATGTACTGAGCTCTGCCTCCAACGGGTTCGACCCAGACTCAACAGAGCACCTTGCCTTCCTGATGGCCTTTTGTGAGTGCACACGCTGGTAGTAGAACAAAAAATATAAAAAATATATTCAAGTTCCATAAAACCTGCAGATCCACTGGAAAACCGTTACTATCCTAGGAATCAATTTATCGTGATATTATCTTGAGGATCCTCAGTTTGAGAAACTGGATGGCCCAGCTAAGCATGCTAAGGAGTCACTACTCTCAGCATGTAAGTAGGATTTTAGCTGAAGGGACAAAGACTCTTTATGTCTTGGCTGAAGTCCTAAAAAGGATAATTAGCAAATGATCTAGTGATGGTCATGCTTACACTTATCTGGGTAAATAAGGAACATGCATTGTTGACAGTGTTCAAGAGATCATTGAAATTCTAAAGCAAACCTAACCTACATCTGATATTCCAGTTAGTTACATTCCCAGGCTCAGATCTGATGCATCATTCTTCTGCCTCAGAAAAAGACAGGAGCTTAAGGTGTCCTGTTCGGGGCCAGCACTGTGGCACAGGAGGGTAAGCCACCACCTGCATCGCCGGCATCCCATATGCCCGCCAGTTAGAGTCTGGGCTGCTCTGCTTCCAATCCAGCTCCCTGCTAATGTGCCTGGGAAAGCAGCAGAAGATGGCCCAAGTCCTCGGGTCTCTGCACCCAAGTAGGCGACCTGGATGAAGCTCCTGGCTATTGGGGCCATTTAGGGGGTGAACCAGTGGATGGAAGATTTATTCCTATCTGTAACTCTGCCTTTGAAATAAACAAAATCAATCTAAAAAACAAAGCACACACACAATTCACTGATCATCTGTTGGCTTGGTCTTCCTTTCTTGTATTGAATAGTAAAGTTTTTCCAAGGAGGATATAACAGAACTGAAGACCTTTAGTCAATCCCACTTCTGTGTACCTGTTAACTGTGCCAGGGATCTGGGAAAACCATCCATGTTGCTTGTGTCCTGGCTAGGATGGCCCCAGGAAAATGAAACAAATTTGAAGAAAAATGTGAACTGGGAATAATTCCTATCTGTTTCATCTCCTTTCTTGCTGTAGGTCTTTCTTGTTCTATTAAATATACTTCTTAAAAACAGCAATAGCACAGCACCCTCATGAAACTGAATTCTGTCATCTGAGGGCAGAGAGAGTTTCTACCATGTATAAGTTCCCCAGAGTCATAAAGCCAAAGTCACTGTGCCAGGGAGGTGTTTTTTTTTTTTTTTTTTAGGTTTTTCTCTTCATCCATGTGTAGTTGAAACTTATCAGTTCTTATATCAAATTGGACAGCTGCCCTCATTGTGGTAGGAGGTGTATCCTTGCTAATGCTTAGGGGCTCGGAAATCCTGCATAGGAGCTATGGGGCGGAATGTCCAAATGGAGAACGTATTTGTGGAATCTTGCTTTGGGGGTCTTGGCCACCAGGCCACTGAAATCAGCTGAACATACTACAGTTTAAATAGGAATGGTTCACTATTTTTAAGCAAACATAATCCTGAGATTCTCACATCCATAAAAAACCAGCAACATGTTACTGGCTTGAAAACAGCAAAAGGGTAAACTATAGTAAGAACCGTTTTTTGGTGTTTTTTTTTTTTTTTTGACAGGCAGAGTGGACAGTGAGAGAGAGAGACAGAGAGAAAGGTCTTCCTTTTGCTGTTGGTTCACCCTCCAATGGCCGCCGCGGTAGCGCGCTGCGGCCGGCGCACCACGCTGTTCCGATGGCAGGAGCCAGGTGCTTCTCCTGGTCTCCCATGGGGTGCAGGGCCCAAGCACTTGGGCCATCCTCCACTGCACTCCCTAGCCACAGCAGAGAGCTGGCCTGGAAGAGGGGCAACCGGGACAGGATCGGTTCCCCAACCGGGACTAGAACCCGGTGTGCCGGCGCCGCAAGGCGGAGGATTAGCCTGTTGAGCCACGGCGCCGGCCCGTTTTTTGGTTTTTGATAATGGAATGCTGAGCTATTAAAAAATTAGTCATTTTTAACCTCAATTTCTGATTTCTTTGCAGCACTATGAGCCTCTCTTATAGTCCTCTTCTGTTTAATATTCAAGACACAGCTGCCTTGCTTTATATGTGGATGCTAACAACATGCACAGGTATTATTTTAACTGCCAGTTCCATCTCTGATCTCAAGCACAGGGCTGGGCACTTAGCAAACACAAAATAAACGTGTTAGATGAAGGAAGAGACAGATTTGTAACACTGTAATAAAAGCAAAGTCAGAGCTGCAGTCAGCATGGAGAGGAAAAGACTGGGTCATGGGCCGGCGCCGTGGCTTAACAGGCTAATCCTCTGCCGTGCGGCGCCGGCACACCGGGTTCTAGTCCCGGTTGGGGTGCCAGATTCTATCCCGGTTGCCCCTCTTCCAGGCCAACTCTCTGCTATGGTCCAAGTCCTTGGGCCCTGCACCTGCATTGGAGACCGGGAGAAGCTCCTGGCTCCTGGCTTCGGATCAGCGAGATGCACTGGCAGCAGCGGCCATTGGAGGGTGAACCAACGGCAAAAAGGAAGACCTTTCTGTCTCTCTCTCTATCCACTCTGCCTGTAAAAAAAAAAAAAAAAAAAAAAAAAAAAAAAAAAAAAAGACTGGGTCATGGCCAGCTGGTCACAGGTGAGGAAGGGCCTGGGGATGGCTTTCTGGGTGGCAGGTCCCCAGCTCTTGCGGCAGAAGCCAGGAATGCTGGCGTCTCGGTCCCTGTGTTCTCCTAGCCAGGGCTCATCTTTGGGACTGGGGCTCTGCTCCTGATCTCCAGCGCCATGAAGAGTGGGTGTGTACTTGCCCTCACGTCCACTAGGGCAAATAAAACTGTTGGTAGCATGGACATTGCTCCTGTAAGTTACGTCCTGTTCCTCATTAGCTTTATGTTTTGTTTTGTTTTTCTCATGGTGATGAAAGGTTAGGAACAATGCAATGAGAAGTGGGAGGGACCTAGTCCAGGTCTGATTGCTGTGACCCTTTGCCTTTTGACACTGTTTGTGGGGACCTTTCAATAGCAGTGCCACCCACTGTGGGGGGGGGGGGGTCCTTTAAGATAACATAAAGTGGTGGGGGGGGGCATTTGCCTAGCGGTTAAGACACTTCTTGGGATGCCCACTTCTCACAGGGAAGTGCCCGGGTTTGAGTCCCAGCTCCACTCCTGATTCCAAGTTCCTGTCAATATGCATACCCTGGGAGGCAGCAGGTGATGGCTTAAGTACTTGGGTGTCTGTCACCCATGTGGGAGATCCAGATGGCTTCCCCATCACCCAGATCTGGCTGTTGTGGACATTTGGGGAGCGAACTAATGGGTGGGAACTTTCTCTGAGTTAAAAATAATAAAAATAATAATAATAATATTTGCTTAAAAAATGTCTTTTGAGTCACAATTGCTTCCACTCAATGACACCATTCTCCTTACCCGTGACCAACTGGGCAAAGCTATGCAAGGTGCATTCAGATTCAGCCCTGGCCATTCAAGCCAGTTGCCAGCTGCCCGAAACTCACATTTGTTTCTAGGACTACAGGACTCACCAGTGGGTTTTAACATTTGTATTACTTTTAGGAATGACATCTTTTTAGAGAATGTATCTGAGACTGGTACCTTAACTCATATTAAAAAAAGGTTAAGATAATAAAATGCATGCATGGTTTTTCTAGTTTACAAGCTTCTCTCCTACAATTGCCTATAATAACAGGTATTTGCTCTGTTTGTAATCTGTTGGATTGGAATTCATTCATTTTTGCAGTTACACAGAATGCATGAAAATGGGCTTCATTTTAATTCCTTTATAGCTCATGAGTACTCTTTTTCTATGACATATGAATAAAATGTTTTGAAAGAGATGCGTGCCTCAGAAGAAATAATAGTAAACAGTTCTCACAGATTCTAAAAAGACACACTGACTATTCATAGAACAGTAACTGAACTTGTCTAATTGTGCCAGGCTGCCATCTCTGATCGTCAGCAGTCCTCAGAGAGCACTGAGCTATAAGAGTGATTGGATCTGATGTCACCGCTGTGTGTGGAGCTCCCGATTTTAACAAACAGATGAGAAATGGTGGACTTAGGTAAGTAACTAATGATGCAGGGAAAGCAGTTTCTTGTGAAGCATCAAACGACTCATTTCCTGACTGCGTCTCCTCTTAGACCATCTAAAACACAGACTGCTTTGGGTAAAATTAGTCATCTTTGTGCAAATCTTCAGCAGAGGCCATTCTGAAACAGGTTCTTCCCACCCCAGCGAACAATTTATGAACCACCAAGAAACGGCTTACGACCACCCATCTCATCTGAACGTGATCTGTGTGTCGGAATCCAAGTGAGAGGCCAGCATTCCTTACAAAGCCAAACAATCCAGCTAAGAATTCTAGCTGTGCACGTACCCAGTAGCTTGTCAGTGTCATCTGATGCTGTTTCTAAAGCCGACTCAAAATGGTTAAAAGTCCCTAGAGCACTGAGGCTCCTAGAAGCCCTCCACTGCCTCTGACCGGGGATGGGGAGAGTGTGGACTGCTAAATACTTATGGCGACTCACAAAGAGCTGGCCAGACGCTTGGGAAAAGGGGATTCATCCCGGAACAAAGCGCCCACCCCTGCTCCCCCCCTCCCCTGGCGGGGGGCTGTCCTGCAATTCTACAAGGACTGCTCACCTACCAGATGGGCCCTCTGGGGCACCTGAGCCCCAGGGAAGGACTGCGGCAGGACCGCCTCCTTACCCAGGTTCCTATTCTCTCTTCTCCTCCCACCCCACCCACCGAGAAGCACCTCAGAACCTCCTGTTGGTTTGATTCCAATTTAAGAGCTTTCAAATCCTAAACCTACACTGTTCCTTTTTCATGGGGGATGACTGGGTTGGATGCCGTGGGAGCTATTAGGGTGGCGGATCTGCCAATTGCAGGTTTGCTTACAGAAGAATGGAGGAGAGGGAGCTTCTCTTTTATTGCCATATCCAATCTGGCAAAGAGGCAGGCAACATCTATTTGCTCACTACAGGCGTACGTGTCTGGATTTTTTTGAAGGTTTTTTTTTTTTTTTTTCCCTTATTACAGTATGATGGAATACACAAAACAGTATTCCACCACACTGGGCGGAGAGTCAAAAATCAGTGCTACCAAAAAGCCACTACATTACCAGAGGCTTCTTCGGTTTTCTGTTTAATAGAGAATCTGTGCATACTTTTTTATTGTATGCATTTTTACAAATTTTTGAAGACTCCCCCTCATATGCATGGATTTCAAAATTGCTTTGCACCAAAATAAGCATCTTTTAGTTCCATTTTCCATGAAAGTACCCTTAAATATATATTATATTCAAAATATACTATAATCCATTTGATAGAAAATACAGCCAGAAACCCAAAAAAGCTTAGGGATGATCCTCAGAAATTATCTTTAATCTGTATTGTAGAAGGCATATTCAAAAAGACTTTGGCATTCAAAAAGTTCAGTGAAACACAGAAAAAGGGGCTGTTCAAACAAAGACAACCACAGTGATCAGAGAGAGGGTGACAGGCTGGAAATCTCTCTACATCTGTCAATATGGCGACACAAACCGCTCGACCACGAGGCAAAGCTGAGCCACGAAAGATGCACTAAGCTACAAAGCAAAAATAAATGACTAACAACCAAAATTAGTTTCAGTTTTTATTATGAACGTCCAAAGTGACAGCATACTGTGAAAGTGTTAGGTTCTCATTGATTAAATTTCAAGAGACCACAGACTACAGCATTCCAAGCACTTTAATTTTTGACAGAGCCAAAACGAATAAAAGAATGATAAAAATATTCTTTTGGGTGAAATGAGTGCTCATACTTGATTTTTTGTAATTTTTTTTTCTCCCCTGCAGGTATTGTGAATACTGATAGATTTCCAAAACACAGATCCTGGTCTGGATACTTGCAACATTTTAATCATCTCTGCCTGAATTCGAAGCTAATAAGAAATGTACTTATAAAGTATGTTTACGATACTATGCAATCTGCCTGTTCATGGTCATTTCCTTACTCTCCTTCAAGGCTTCTGGTCGACCACCTGGGCACCTGCTATTTGTAATAACAGGACAGGAAGACGGGAGTGAAACACCCGGAAGACAATTCTGGCTCCTAGATTTTCTCAAAGCTGCATTAATTTTTTGTTTGTTTGTTTTTTAAATGAAAGTGTAAGATTTTCAAAAGTTCGAGAGCATCCAAGGAGATAACAATCATGGACAAAAGCCGCCAGTCAAGAGCTCCACAGTCTACGCGCATCATGTTGGAGACCACAGCCCTGGTGGGCTAAAGCTATGGTCCTGGTAATCTGTAGTTTCAACACAACACCGGCTTCTCTCCCTGAAGGCCTTCCTTGCCATCCTTCCTTTTGTCACTGGTACTGGACAACGCTACAGATGGAGTTTCTTGCCACTGATATTCCAGCCAGTCCTGGTCCTGCGGAAGTGTGTATCTCTTACAGATGCAATACTGTTCGTCTGAGTGGATCCTCAAAAAGAACAATTATGAACTAGAAACTCACAGAGTTTGTGTTTAAAATTTATAAAATTAAACCTGCTCCAACAGGTAATACAGGGAGGCACGCTTGCAACCTCTGGATTCAATCACAAACAACGCCTGAGAGCACACAGCCTTCTCAATAGGGAATGGCGGGTTCCTTTTAACGCTTCCTTAACCAAGATCCGATGTGATGCACATTAGAACTTTGAAGCACGTCATTTATTTCTACAAGGCCTGGGACACGGGAGGCTGCCAGGACTTCATGCATCATCTTGCCTGTTGACAAAAGGAACAATAACTGGTCATCACCGGTCAACGGAATAACTTTTCTTAGTTTAGTTTAGTTTTTTTTCCAAGATCAATCCTAAAGAAGAGACGGTGTCAATACCACAGCCAATGTTTCAATGTTTGATGGATTTCTGTTCTCTAGAGTGCCATGTCTTCTTCCGGAACTGCAGGGAGACTAGGACATGCAGGGGCCATTTCTCTCCTGAGGCCAGGAGAGAGCCCAGTCCTGGGAGGTGGTGGTCCCAGGCTCCGGATGTCACTCTGCCGGTGACTAATGCAGTCCCCTAAGCTTGCTGGCCTCATTTCCTTCAATATACAGCCTAAGGGGACTTCAACAGGCGATGTCTTTAAAAAAGGCCACCAACACTTAACTTCTAATGGGTCCGTGAGCCGTCACAGCTCCTCACAGAGCACAACCAGGTACAGCCACTTTGGTCCGTGGCAAGGGTCAGGCTTTCCAAATTCCTACACCTGAGGGTGGGGATGGGGAGGGGTGGTGGCTATGGTCCTGGTTCAGCACAGCACTAAGAGCTGGCTGAGCTTGCGGAGAAATCTCAAAATATCCATTAGTCTCAGAAATCAATTAAACTCTTCTTAAGTGATAGTGTGATAATACCATGTAAGACTCTGAAAATACCCATTTCCAGGTTTTTATACCTCTTGCCATCTTAAGGTCTAACAAGTCTCATTTTTTGGTTCTTGCTGGCTTTCTTAAATTAAGAGTAATCATATAAAAGCCAAAAAATACATCAATACACATAACATGGAAGCATTCTGTAAGAATCATATAGTTCAACTAGTTGGACCAGTTTAAGTAACTATGTCAACTATCTTTACCAAGACACACAGCTGGTGAGCGGACATGGGACCTAAACCCAGAAAACCTGACACTTAGACTGAAGCTTCTCACCCGGATGCTGCACTGCCTCACCACACCTCTGTTAAACAGACAATGCATCGGGACTAGGAAATTTCCTGCATTTTTGTCACAGCTGCCAAAGACACATCCGGGAATTAGACTAAATATTCAGACATTCTGCATGGTTAGTTCTCATTACCAACACGAACACAAAAATTGCAATAATTGAAAGACTGTACTTAGCACTTTTCACTTGATCTTTATGCCTCTGTGGCTGGTAAAACTCAGACAACACAAAAACAACCATTATTAGTTATATTATTCTCCATTGCACCACGACATATTATTTTATCACATATTTTTAAGGCATTCTGGCTGTCACCCAGGACAAGCACACTGGTGAGTAATTTTTTTTTTCATCTTTCTACTGTGGTTTGGCACAGGGGCAGACACAGCTTATGTGAGAGGCATCAGTGATCCACACTGATCCAAAAGCGGCACCAAGACTATTGATTGCTTTGAGCTATTCTAAGTGTTTTGCTAATAGTTTATCCCTAGAACTTACGAGCTGACTTACAAGCTACCCATGCAAGATAATGAAGCCTCAGTCTGTGGGTGCTCAGAGACCCGGTCTTAAATCCAGATAAGATTTGCCAGCCTCTAACAGAATAGGGCTGTGGTAAAGGCACAGAGGCCACCACGGGAAACAGAAAGAAAAAGAACTAGATTTGCTCCAGTTATGGGGTGGGGACAGAGAGCGGTCAGCAAACGCACACACAAGGATTTGTCCAACACAGACCACATTGGCTCTTTGTTGCCAAATAAGAGAAATTAAGTATTTCTTTCTTGACAAGGAACTTGAAACAGTCTATAAAATTTATTATGGAATCCTGACAAGTATTTCTATGACCATGGTTTTCTTAAGTGCCTAATGGCATTGCTACAAATGCATGTGACATGATCCATCACTGAAGAAGGTGGACACTAAAAGTAAGCACCAAGTCCCCAGGCAAGGAAGAGTCCAGAGGCAGCAAGGAGAGCACGGGTGCAGCTGCATCTATTGGAAGAGTGCTTACAATGGGGGACTTGGCTTCTGGGAGGGGCAGCTGAGATGGGGCCGCTTCGGTGACCTGGTCAGGGCCAGGAGCAGGCCAGTCCAGACCGGGAATGGCAACCAGGCCTGTTTTACTCCTCACGTGTTGCCTCTTGCTCCTACCCCTGCAGGTTCATGAACACATTATTTCTTATTCCCCATCTCTGCCACATCGCATCCTGTATTAAGTGCTTTATAAAGAAGGCCCTGCAAGACCAGAACCATCTCCACAGACAGAGAAACTGAAGTTCTAAGTACCATGCCCGTTGCCACAGGGGGAACAGCAGAGTGGAGTTTCGAGCTGGAGACAGAGGAGGAGAGCGCAATTTCATCTGCTGGCTCACTCCCTAAATGCCTGCAATGGCTGGGACAGGGCCAGGCCAAAGCCAACAAGCCAGAGCTCAATCTGGGCCACCCACATGGATAGCAGAGACCCAAGTATTCCAGCCATCATCTGCTATCTCCCAGGGTGTGCACTAGTAGGAAGCTGGAATCAGGACTGGAGCCAGGACCTGAGCCCAGGCCTTCGGATGTGGGACACAGGATTCTACGAGGTGTTTCAGCCGTTGTACCAACCACCCCCAGATGAGCTTCAAGTCCGCAGTTCCCGTTTCTTCTCTGGGTGTATCACTTCAGCACCTACTGGACCACTGAGCAGAAGCGCCTCTGAATGCCGCACCTGTGGGATCACACCCAGCAGGAGCTTCTGCATCGAAAGCCTACTCACAACAACACAGCCCCTGCTGCTCCAGGGAGCCACGCTGAGGGACACCACAAACAGCAGGGCTCACTCCAAACCCCATAAGGAGCCGCTGTCAGGGGTCACGATCCCCGGTGATACTGGACAGGAGTTGACAGTACACAAAGAATGGGACGTCCAAAACCCTATAGCGGAAACATGGTGCAACAGATAAGGCTTTTTTGTCTTTTAAACAAATCGGAGAAGCAGCAGTGCCTGCAGGGGAAGTAATGCCTGCAGGAAACTCAAGGTTTTTGGGCCAGTTTTCTGCATCACATGCTGCTGTCAATGATGCACTTGCCGCTAGTACCCTTAGTGTGGAAAAGCACAGGTCTGGCCGGCGCCGTGGCTTAACAGGCTAATCCTCCACCTTGCGGTGCCGGCACACTGGGTTCTAGTCCTGGTCGGGGCGCCGGATTCTGTCCCAGTTGCCCCCTCTTCCAGGCCAGCTCTCTGCTGTGGCCCGGGAGTGCAGTGGAGGATGGCCCAAGTCCTTGGGCCCTGCACCCGCATGGGAGACCAGGAGAAGCACCTGGCTCCTGATAGGCACGATGCGCCGGCCGCAGCGGCCATTGGAGGGTGAACCAACGGCAAAAAGGAAGACTTTTCTCTCTGTCTCTCTCTCACTATCCACTCTGCCTGTCAAACAAAAAAAAAAAAAAAAAAAAAAAGGGAAAGCACAGGTCACTACAGTCACTGTTTTATAAGACTGACTCCATGAAGGCAGATGGGAAGGAAGGTGGTCCTTCTACAGAATGGCCGATTGGGAGTCTGGGCTGCCAGGTAACTTATGACAACATCTCTGGCTGAGCTAAACAGTTTGGCAAAGTAGAAAAGAACAGACTTCAAACAGTTCATGGGAAATAAAATTAAAACGTTAAGTTTATTGGGACAGGCTTTTCGGCACAGTGGCTAACATGCTGTTTGGGACATCTGTATCTCATATGAGAGTGCTTGGGTTCAAGTCCCGGCTCTGCTTCCAATTCTAGCTTCTTGCTAATGTGCACCGTGGGGAGCATTAGCTGGTGGCTCAAGTACCTGGGTCCCTGCTGCTCTTGTGGGGAACCTGGATTGCGGGGTTCCCTGTTCTTGTGGGCAACCATGGCCTGAACCTGGCCCTGCCCCAGCTATTGTGGGCATTTGGGAGTGGACTAGTGGATAGGAAGTCTGTTTCTCTGCCTTTTAAATAAATTAGAATTTAGAAAAACAAAAAGAATAAGCTTATAAGTGCAAATAATTTTGAAATCCACAAGTTTTTCATAATATGCATTTTCCATGAATCTGTTGAAGACCCCTCATATATTCATCAATCCCACTTGGCAGCTGAGAAGACCGAGGGTCAGAGAGTTTAAATGACGTAGCCAAGATGACAAACCTAGAAGAGAGGTGGCATAGGCTAGATTTCAAGCTAAGTGTGCTGGATTCCAGAGTGACACGCCTTCCCCAGAGACCTGAACAAAGCAGTGTGGCCAGCTGCGGCAGAGCCCGGGGTCCTGCTGTGCAAGAGGCCTCAGCCACGCCCAGCACCGCAGGGAGGCCCAAGCCACTCCAAAGCAGCCCAGCTGCAGGGACTGACACAGCACTAACTCCCACGGTCCAGTCAGCATTCTTCCTCCTTCATTGACTGTCATTTCTAAATTAGGGTGGAGACAGCAAAGGCAGAGAGGACCCCAGGTAGAGACAGAATCAGCAGGGAGGCTCGGGCCCTCTTTAATCACGCCTCACTGCTCCCCCCAACCCTTTAAATCTCTTTTCAGAGCTGCCAGTAACCAGCCGAGCAGAGGACTGGGATTCTGACATCTTCCTCTTCCACCGTTCCATTCTGCACAAAGCGCAGAGGTGTGTGAGGACGAAGCCAGGGGAATGTTTGCCCAGGGGTGACTGCTTCCACGGATCACCCGTGGGCCACACAGGAAGGTGGCGCAGCAGCTCCGAGGACTCAGGATGTGTGAGGTCCTTCCCAGCACACGTTCAGACCCGAGCCCTGGCCAGCCTGCCCTATCGTGTGAAAAAGAAGCTGCCGAGGTACCAGTGGATGCCAGGCCCCAACCTGCCTCATCCAGCGGATGGGTTTGGTCCACCCACACGGGCACGGGACAGCTGGCACAGGCCTGCAAGTGTGTAGACGTGAGTTCACGGAATTTGCTAAATGTTCTGCTGTTCTGTAGGTAAAAACCTGCTTAAAGTGTGTGGAGCTCAGTCCCACTGGATTACAACTATATGCAGGCATGGCTTTCCAAGAATCGAGTCTAAGAATAATTGGAATAAAATAGCGGCGATCATTTCCCATCGGGGCATTCACTCTTATCATGGGACCTGCCCAGGGCTCCTGTGCTAGGCTGAGACCACACTCCCTGCTTCACGTTCAAAGGTGCACCCTGCACGCCACCTTTGAGGGTTCCCAAAGAAGCTACTTACTCTACTATAAAAGAAAAGAGGCATCGTTATCAGGGCCAAAATAGACCCCAGAAACGCAAGGAACAAGATTACAATTTCCGTCTTTAGGGCACTTCTCGGAACAAGCTCAGAGGTTCCACATTCGCTCAGATCCATACAAAGATTGTGAATCAAGGTGACACTTTGCCTCTTGGTCCTACAATGTCCCTTATTCATGTAACTCAAATATCTCAGATACTATACCCTCAAGAATTACGTCACTGGCCACGAACGTTCCAAACACAGTGAAGACTTCTGGATGACAGAGGACTGAGCTGTTTCCTTAGGTGCTGGAGTTCATCATGGGTGAGCTGGTGGAGGGAGGCTCAGGGACCCAGGGCCTGGCTGAACCCCCCAGCAAGCCCATCTATGCTGCAAGCCCGTACTGGGCATCAGACACACTGCGTTTGCAATGCTGTGATGCCTCAGCCGTGAGGTGGAGATGAATGCCAGCACTGAGGCCGTGAGCGCTCTTCTCCCTCCAGCAGCCCTGGGGATGGAGGCGGGCAGCAAAGGTGCTCGCTCCTGCCTGGTGTCACAGGCTGAGGCTTCCGGCTCCCTCTCCCTGGAAGGCTCTGGCAGCCCAGACCCCATCCTCCTCCCTCTGTGCCTCTGGAACAGCCCTCCTCCCATCATCTCCTCCTCCTTTCCTTGACCATGAGCTCCTCCGTGATGGAAAAAGTGAATGAAGCAGGCCTCGACCTCCCACCTTCCCCACGGATCACGGTGTCAGTGACTGCACTGGCACCCAGCCCACGCCTCCTGGCCATTGCAGTCAGGATGCTCCCTTCTCCACCCTGCTCCCCAGCCTGCAAAACCAACCACACCTCCTCCTTCCACCCCCACCTCCCAGTATTCTCTGTCTCTCTCTGGGCCACTCCTGTCCACAGGAGAGGCTCATCACAGGCAAGTAAGAACCAAAACACCGGTATCCAAAACAAAGCCAACATCACACTCCTGTCAAGGGACAAGAGAAAAACCAAGAACTTATGCTCACAACGCTCAGAGATCTGTACCCAAGCTTTGCCACAATGGGTGAGCTGTCTTTGGCTGCACATGACCTGGCAGTTCAGCACTTCCTCACCTTGAACTTTGGGGTTGGGGGACAGCGTATGAAGCAGTAAGAGAGACTGGAAAAGAACAGGTGATGAAGGCACCCGTCTAGGACCTACCTGACAACACACGGCCAAGTTCACAGCTGGGAACCAGACTGCAGGCCCCGCAAGAGCAAAGCCAAGGTCTGAACTTGATTTTGAAAGATCCTGACTCCTAAGCATGGTGCCCTTGCACGAAGGACCGAATGAGTAAAAGGGAAATGATACTAAATGACATTCACATCTCGAAAGACCAAAGACTACTTGCCACACCTTAATCACTTTAGATGGATCAGGCGAGGCCGCCTGAGAAGTCCGTCCCACTGCCAATGGGCTCAACTCCACCGTGCAGAGTCCTTTAGATTGGGGCTGACGCTAAGTTCCAATGGATTCTGTATGAGGGCTTGCTCTGACGGCCCTCCTTTTGGCTTAAAGGTTACACAGTCTGACTTTGGGTTTCCAAAAGCAGATATACTGTGACATTAATGCATGGCAGGCCTCATGACTCACTGCCTTCCAGTGTTTTCTGGAGGCTCCAAGCATGCTCTATCAGGTGGGGCACGTCCAGTCTGCAGGCCTCATAAGGACCACGAAATCATGTGGTCTGGCCCTGCCAAGGCAACCACAGGCAGGACTCAAAGTTCAATAAATCTACAGCCGAGTAATTTTTAAGTTGATCATGTTATAAATTTCCAAGTGGCCTTTGGCAGTAAAAAGGTTCCCCACTCCTACTAGGACATTAATGAAATCTTATTTTTGGTGCACTGGGAGAAGTCTGTGTTTAAAGAAATCCTATTGTTGACTTCTTTCTCTTTTCTTTTTTGTAAGGCGAAGGAGCTGTTTGAGAAGTGCACAATCATTCATTTAAAATCATTTTTGATTTTCATATATCCAGTTTGCTAAAAGCAAACTCAATCTGGCATCTTCAGCTGTCTTCACCACTGAATTGGAGAGGCTATATGGCTGCCCATTCGAGCAGATGCTAGTTTTTTAATAGTTGCAGAAGCTAATTTGCAAACTGAATGAGTGGCAGAGAACTGACATGCCTCCGTCAAGGCCATGACAAGCCGCACACTCTCCTCAGATGCCGGAAAACACAGTCCAAAGGAAAAGGAAGTGCTGGGAAACCCGAGACAGGACCAGCCACCTGGGGGCTCTGGGAGACCGCCTGTTCCGAGCCAGGACCAGGTTCTGGGAGACCGCCTGCTCCGAGATAGGACTAGCCACTGGCGGGCTCTGGGAGACCACCTGCCCCAGGAGGGGCAGAGCCAGGAGAAGCACTTGCAGGGACCCAGGCTGGCCAGCAGGCCCAGGTGCCCCTCTCAGGGGACTCACTTCTTCATTTCTCATGCAGATGCTTTATCAAATGGGAGTTGGCTGTTATAATAATAATAAAAAAAACCCGAACTACTAGTGAAAATACAAGAAGAGAAGGACGACTATTCATCATGTGCATTTGGAGTGGCAAGAGCACCAACTGCTTCAAGCCTGGCTCAACAGCTAGTCTGAGTTCTGCATGTTTTTCAGTTCACACAGTCTTTTTTTTTTTTTTTTTTTTTTTTGGACAGGCAGAGTGGACAGTGAGAGAGAGAAAGGTCTTCCTTTTTGCCACTGGTTCACCCTCCAATGGCCGCTGCGGCCAGCGCATCTCGCTGATCCGAAGCCAGGAGCCAGGTGCTTTTCCCGGTCTCCCATGGGGGTGCAGGGCCCAAGGACTTGGGCCATCCTCCACTGCACTCCCGGGCCACAGCAGAGAGCTGGCCTGGAAGAGGGGCAACTGGGACACAATCCAGCGCCCCAACTGGGACTAGAACCCGGTGTGCCAGCGCCGCAAGGCGGAGGATTAGCCTGTTAAGCCACGGCGCCGGCCCATTTCACACAGTCTTGCACGCCTGTGCTCAGCACGGGACCGGACAGGAGCGGGGCTGCACCTCCATAAAGTGGGCACAGTGCAGAGCCAGCAAAAGCATTAGGGCTATGTTTACCTTCAACCACAAGTGGGCACACTCTCCTAAGACTCCTGTCCCCTGTAGCATGCCTACCAGCCACTGAGCCTGGGAGTTAAACAGCAGTAACTGTGATGTTGATGAAAGACCATACTGGAATTGCATGTCTTAAAAAAAAAAAAAAAAGCAAAAACCAGTTTTCAGGAAGGCTTGGTATCATATTTTAACACGATGATAGAGAACTCCAGACATGCTCCACATGAATGAGCCACGAATGGCTTTTCTCTTCTATCAGCACAGCAGTCACAGGAACGTGTGCTTGGGCAGATCCGAAAGTGCAGATCAGAATATGACTCGATTTAAAAACCAAACCAAACCAAACACGGGCTTTTTGTAATCATATTTCTGACGCCCTGGAGGATTTAGGATAAGTAAATCTCTTCCTTTGTGGTGTCTGGGAACCCGCTGTGTGCTGCCTTTATACTCCATGCAGAATTCCATCAAAGGCTCCCAAGGTGACGTGACACGGAGCATCCCAGAACACAGCTCACAACTCTCTTGGGCAGGGCACCTGCATCTCATCCACCCGTCTGGAGCCCTGTACCTTTTTACAGAGACCCTTAGAGATCTGTGAGGAACACACCCCAGGTGAACAGCAAATCCCATTACAGTACGGAACCTCCCTCTTAAAATCAGCATTCAGTGATGAGTCAGAGGGGCCGAGGGGATGCGAGGATGATGGCGGTCACCAGCTCAGGGACGCGCCCCGGCCACCCGGCCCTGCAGGTCACATTTGTGCCTCAGCAAAACTCCCGGTCAGGGGCCGGCACCGTGGCTCACTTGGCTAATTCTCCGTTTGCGCACCAGCATCCCGTGTGGGTGCCGGGTTCTAGTCCTGGCTGCTCCTCTTCCAGTCTAGTTCTCTGCTGTGGCCTGGGAGGGCAGTGGAGGATGGCCCAAGTGCTTGGGCTCCTGCACCTGCATGGGAGACCAGGAAGAAGCACCTGGCTCCTGGCTTCAGATCGGTGCAGCTCTGGCCGTAGCGGCTATTTGGGGGGTGAACCAACGGAAGGAAGACCTTTCTCTCTCTCTCTAACTCTACCTGTCCAAAAAAAAAAAAAAAACTACAGGTCATCAGATTTGGCTTGGACTTGCTGAAACCATAAATGTTGGAATCAGGAATGGCAAGGTTTGCAAGCACTAGTTTGGATCAGCTTCCTGTTTGCTAACTGCGAGGGCCCAGTGTATAAGACACAGGAGGGCAAAGCAGCTTGGGGTGGGTCAGGTTCGACCAGGCCTTTAGGGGCCCTGTCTGCACAGCCTGAGAGGGAGTCTGGCAAGCCACTGACGGCATCTACACAATTTTTGCTTGGAAAGGTGCATTCTGATAGGGTTTTAAGCACTACCAATGAGCTGGTTCAAATTAGGGGCCGCTAGCGTCTACCCATGGATCCACCCAAGGCCTCCAGAGACCTCCCAGGATGACACTTCTGCCTCTGTACTCTTCTTCAAGCTCTGAGTTGTGAGTGCATTTATCACGTGCACCAAGTGACACACAAACCGGTGAGGCCCGTGGGCTCCCCGTGACCCAGTGGAAGCTGACACCCAGCACCATCCGCACAAGGGCTACAGAGCAGGGTCACAAGCCGGGACAGGGCTGGGTGTTCCTGGCTTAAGTGGCTCGGCGGGGAGACAGAACTAAGAAAGCAGAACTGCAGCAGGTCCCAGGACAACCGGAGCACAGCCCTGACTGCAAACTATTGATAAGAAACTGCTGCCGGCGCCGCGGCTCACTTGGCTAATCCTCCGCCTGTGGTGCCGGCACCCCGGGTTCTAGTCCCGGTTGGGGCGCCGGTTCTGTCCCGGTTGCACCTCTCCCAGTACAGCTCTCTGCTGTGGCCTGGGAAGGCAGCAGAGGATGGCCCAAGTGCTTGGGCCCTGTACCCGCATGGAAGACCAGGAGGAGGCACCTGGCTCCTGGCTTTGGATCGGCGCAGCGCGCCGACTGTAGCAGCCATTTGGAGAGTGAACCAACGAAAGGAAGACCTTTCTCTCTCTCTCTCTCTCTCTCTCTCTCTCTCTAACTCTGCCTGTCCAAAAAAGAAAAAGAAAAATGTGGTACACAGCGAGACAATTCTGTTCATTCTGAGACACGGCCCATTCACCAACGTTCACAATTCAGGCCTCTCTTTCACGTCTTGCAAAGGAACTGCTACTTACTTTTCCCACCGCCTGCTACATCCAAAGCCTCTGCTGTGTGCTCGCTGGCAACTTCAGAGAAAATACTTCTGGCTCTTGGGACAACGTGATCCAAGGCCACTTCTCCCTTTCCTGAAAGCACAGCTTGAACTTGGCAGCCACAGTGCTGGCGAAGCCAAATCTGACCGTAAACCTATCCCTGCGGCGGCGCAAGGACACGGATGTCTCACCTGCACCAGGTGCTCTGCCTCAGCCCTGCTTCGGACCTTCCCACAGCTGTTGCTAATCCCCTCTCACCACGAGGACCAGGCCCAGTTAGGTCAACTCCTTGATTCCTGCAGCTGGGAGGGGGCAGGGCCAACATTTGCACCCAACTCCTCAACAGAAGACACTCCCTACCGCTCCACATCCCGACCCTGGGTCGGGCTCCGTCGCACTGTAGTTGTTGAAGGTTTTGGTCCAACTACAGGCTGGGTGGGAGGAGCGTGCAGGTGCAGGATGAACCCAGCCTGACCAAGGGCTCCATTATCCACTATTAGGTCTGTGCTGCCTGCGAACCTAGGTAAGGAAATCATCTTAAAGCGACCTCATTGCCTTTTCATTCTCTCTGGAATTATGACAAGGACAGCATCTCTCTCCCTTTCTGCAGCCTACTCTTTGGGACAATTTCCCGGAGACCGAACAGAGCAGCTCTTTGGAGAGGGCATCTACACTTTGCGTGGTAGTAGCTGGACGGATGGGGATATAGGACAGGGCACCAGAGGGCGGTGCGCGGAGGAACGGCACAGGCAGGAGGCAACCCACTACCACAGAGAGAAAATAAAACTCCAGGGCCCAGGGCCGGGCACAGGGCCCTCACGAAGCATGGGCTTGCTCTGCCCTGAACAGGAAGCACACGCACGCCTCAGGGGCCTCAACAGTGTTGACAGTGGGTATGTGAGTGGAAACAAAGGACTCGCATTTTAATTATGGTGTCTACTCATTTACTTATTTAAGGAGACAAATGAAATTCTAGGTGCAAGTACTCCAGATGTAGTACATCTAGCAAATACAAATAGATAAGAGGGGCCAGTGTTGTGCCACAGTGGGTTAAGCCACTGCTTATAACACCTACATCCCATACAGGAGTGCTGGCTTGAGTCCTGGCAGCACCACACCCTGCCCAGCTGCTACCTGCTAATCTGTCTGGCAAGGCAGCAGAAGATGGTCCAAGAGCTTGGGGCCTCGCCACCCATGTGGGAAACCAGGACTGAGTTCCTGTCGCCTGGCTTTGGCCTGGCCCAGTCCTGGCTGTTGCAGTCATTTGGGGAATGAACCAGTGAATGAAAGATTTCTCTCTCTCTCTGTGTGTGATGCTCTGCTTTTCAAATAAATATTTTTTTTATATTTATGTATTTTTTTATTTTTTTTTTATTTTTGACAGGCAGAGTGGACAGTGAGAGAGAGACAGAGAGAAAGGTCTTCCTTGGCCGTTGGTTCACCCTCCAATGGCCACCACCGTAGGCGCGCTGCGGCCGGCGCACCGCACTGATCCGATGGCAGGAGCCAGGTGCTTTTCCTGGTCTCCCATGGGGTGCAGGGCCCAAGGACCTGGGCCATCCTCCACTGCACTCCCTGGCCACAGCAGAGAGCTGGCCTGGAAGAGGGGCAACCGGGACAGGATCGGTGCCCCGACCGGGACTAGAACCCGGTGTGCCGGCGCCGCAAGGCAGAGGATTAGCCTAGTGAGCCGCGGCGCCGGCTTAAAATAAATATTTAAACCTTAAAAAATTTTCACGAAATATTTTTATGAATATATCCAAAATATTGCATAGGGCGTAATTATACTAAGAGTTATTTGTTCCATGTCTGGAATTCAAAATGAGCTAATGTCTTGTATTTTATCTAGCATCCTCCCAGGGGGCCCAGGGGGTGGGTACCTCAAGGACCCTGAAGTAGCATGCCAGGTTTCTTTCCATAGCAAGAATGGTTTTCAGGTGTGTATTCTTTACTGCTTGTTCCTAATTGCAAAAATATCCCCTTCACAAGTCCCATCATGCAGCTGTCGTGAGCTTACGTCTGCCAGGTACTATTGTAGGAGCTGCAGACAGATACGAGAATGGAGCCTCCCCCTGACCTTACTGGACTGACCCTGCAGTAGAGAAAACAACAGGACAGGGAGCAGAGCGTGCTAGAAGGAAAAACCGACAGGAGTTGGGGTGGGACTGTTCCAGATGGGGTGACTGTTAAAGACAGGGTAATGAGAGCTTGAGGGGTGTGCCCAAGTGAGAAAGGGAGGTGGATGAAGAGAGAGGAGGGAGGTCACTGACATTTGCACTGGAAGCTTCTGGAATTTTCTAGTGGGGAAAACAGAGGCTTCAGGCCAGCCCTGCGACCCTTAACGTGAGCACAGGGAGTAAGGAGGGCAGATCCCACACTGCGGATGGCCTGGCCTTCCGGGGTGTGTCTGGAAGGCTGACTGCCCACAGACCATGTGAGGAAGGCGAGACCGTAACCTGGAGAGCTAATTTGCTCTCTCCCTATCAGCAAGGCATGCTGGGGCAGGGGGAATGCGTGTGGCCGCCCACGTCAACGTTTCCTGCCCCGGTCACTCGTGGCTCCAGGGGACTCTACTTGGGAATCTGGCCCCTGTTCAAAAGGACAAGGACGCACACCTGGCGCTGGGCTGCAGGGACTCTGCCCAGAGGCAGGCGCCGCCCATCACGCGTCCCTGGCAGCTCTGGACCAGTGCCTGGACTTCCACACGGAAGTCACATTTCTGATAGTGAGGGAAAGGCCTCTTCAAGTTTCAAGATAAGGGTAAAATGTGTATGCTCTCAACCTAGCTGGGAAAAAAACCTTTTGTTATTTTTAAAATATTAAAAAAAAAAAAAAAAAGAAAGAAACATGGCTTGCTGGAACCTGCAAGAACGCTCCGTTCTCTGGCACCCGGAAATGGAGATATGCAAATCAGGCCTGGCAGTCCCACCCTTCTCTTCCTGGGACCTGTCATTTCAACCCAGCTCCTCCCTGCAGGATAGTCACGGTTTCGTGGAGTGAATGAGGGTGAAACGGACGCCGTGTTCACCCGAGACCACCGACCCAAACCTTCCCCGGTGGAATCGCCGTGAACAGCTCGGCCTGTGCGCCAGCCACACTGGATCTGCAGGTGACGGTCTGAGGGACAGAACTAGAGTCACAGCATCTCAGGGTCCAGGAGGGCTTCCCCGGCATCACGCCAGGGGTCTACTCGGACCCCTGGGCTCTCTCCTGCCTTCTCTGGCAGCCGCCTTCGTCTGTCTGGCAGGCGTTTTTCTTTCTGGACAGTACAGTCACTAGGAAGCTCAGATCTGCTATATCCCATCCCTCAGCTGCACTTGAGTTATTTTAAGCCAGTGGCCAAACACCCTCAGATGTTCTCCAGGGTGAGCACAGTGAGCCTCAGCAGGCCCGAGCATCCGGGTCATTCTCCTACAGACACACCCCAAATCTGTCCCTCAGTGAACGCAAACTAAGACTGGCTCTGACATTTCAGCTGTGGTCCAAGCGTGGCGGACGGAACAGCACTGTCCGGGCCTGGCACCTATCTCAAGCCGGAACCAGGTTCTTGTGCAGGGAAGCCCAGATAACCACGCAGGCCTGCACTGCCGCTGGTGTCCCCACCTGCCCCGGGGGCACTGTGCAGCAGCATCATCACACCCTGCACTTCGAACAGCTGAGGTTGGGACCCAGGCACCCAACTGTCTCCATCTTCACGTCACCTGCAGGTTTAATCGGCATGCCAAGCATCCATTTCCTCGCTCAAACCAGTAATAAATAAACTCGAGGTGAAGTCCAAGCTCAGAAACCACTCCGTCTCATCCCAGCCTCTCTTCCAGTGGCCCTGTGACAGCTGGCCAGAGTGCCCCGAGGATGAAGGGCACCCCGGTCCCTGCTCCTCAATCCGAGGCAGCAGGCAGGTGAGGGGTGTCTCCACCTGGCCTCGACTGGCAGTCGGCAGTTTGAGTGGGCTGGGCTCCCAGCCGGCGGCTGCACTGCCTTCCAGCCTCTGACTCCACCCTTTTCACAAAGAACTTGCGTGAGTGTCTCAGACTCTGATAGAAGCCGTGCACATCTTTCTCACTTGCCACTGAGGAAGCCCGCGTTCCAGGCTGCAATGATTTTTCCTGGCAGGAATGGCTCTGGGTGAACCCGTGCCAGCTCTGCTGGGGCACAGGAACCCTTCCTAACGTCGACACATCTTCTCATTAATTCTTTTCAGCGCCTTGCTGGGAATGATGACAAATTCTAGGGAACGACCCTGGTCTCTGCTTGGAAACCAAGGCACTTGCCGCGTTCGCCTGCTCAGAGCACCAGCACTGTCTCCTGTCGCCACAGCTCCGGGTTTGCTGTGCCCAGGAGGCCAGTCTGGAAGCTCTTCTGGTTCCCAGGGACGTCGTTTTTCAGGGCCACAGGGACTCTGAGAACGAGTGGGAGCCCCCTGACTACCTTCTCGCCTGTGCTAGGCTTCATCTCCTGCTGAAGTGAAGCTAAGCCGCTTCCCCTTACTCACACAAGGCCACGGGTGCCCGCGCCTCCTCCCCATCTCTTGCTTTTTGCTCTGAGTGATGCTAAAAAAAAACAAAAACAAAAACAAAAACAAAAAACCACAACCCACTGACCGCACAAGCCTCATCTCAGATCTGCCGAGAGCCTCCTGGTCCACCTGTCACGGTTTTCCCTACTTCACGCTCATCTTAGGCATCTTTCTCTCCTGCCCCCTCCTCTGGGATTTGGACCCCTTATACAGTGCTGAGTTGATGCAAGCGTCTCCTCCTCTTCTCATTGGGATCATGCGCCACTTTCCTTATGCCAGCTGGGTGCCACCACAGGGTTTATCACTCCTTTGAGTCAGCTTTCCGGTTTGCAATTGTGTTCGTTGTCTCTGAACTCTGTGAAAAGTACCAGCTGTCCTTAAAGCCACAGGTGCACAAGGCCACCACATACTGTGCACAGCACATTCTTCATACTGGTAACTGCTGCTTGTTCACCCTGCGCTCTGCTGTGAGTCCTGCACATCCCATTCACACGTTCAGTAATGGTGATAGACACCCATTCATGCCACCCTCTGCCTCTGCCTAGGATTCCCATCAGCACCCCGGACATGCAGGGAGTGTTATCCCCACTTTTTTTTTTTTTTTTTTTTCAGAAAAAACTCAAAGAGGAGGAGCCTGGCCCAAGGAAAGCCTCTGAGTAAGGGGCAACACTTCTGGGGGACTCCAGAACCCATGATGCTCCTCTGCCCCACACTATCTGGGATCCTTTAAAATGGGTTTCTACCTGCAATGTTTTATTCTTTATGGCAGACAGAATTCTTCTATACTTTTAGGAATTAAAAAAGTGCTGCCTAGATTTAGGACTATAATTGACTTTTCCCCCCGTACTTAACTCTTATGTGATTTTTAAATGGTATTTATTATTTGGATGATTTAAAAACTAGAATCATAACAACAGAAATAGAATACGCATAGCCTGAGGCCCAACTGTATCTATACAATAGGGCAAAGACTCTCCTGTAACATTTCACAAGAGTTTTTTTTTTTTTTTTTTAATTAGAAAGAAGTTGTTTTGTGAAATTGTGACACTTCCTGATAGGAATTTTATTATAAAAAATAGGACGAGATAGACTTGCTTATGTGTTAAAGAGGCGTCCACCAGGTGAGGTGGGGGGTGTGTGTGGGCAGGCCTGCATAAACCTCTCCCACCATCACCGGTGCAGGGGACCACGGCTGACAGGTTCCCTCCGTGCTCCCACTTTGCACAAAGCCCTGTAGATGTGGCTTTGAGTCTGCAGGTGGACGTGTCCAGGGTCGCAGTCTCGCAGGCGTTCTGTTTACTGCCCCTGCCCTGCTTAGCTCCTACAGGGAAGCAATTAGGATTAATGCATCTGGGTATGGAGTGGACTGGGGCCCGTGTGTCTTAGTAAATTCATTACCTACCTAATTAATATGAATACTTCGGGAGTTTTCCTAAAAATACTCCAACAGTAGATGTGGGTACTTCAACAACAGTTTGTGGAGAATGCTTAGTATGAAAAACTACACATGAATTTCAGATTTTTTTTTTTTTTTTTGCACCAAAGTAAACATCTTTTAATCTCATTTCATACAAAGTTTTGGAAGTTCCCCCTGTATTGATTATGTGGGCATTGCACAAATCTCAGATGCACAAACTGGAAACACGGTTCTACAGGAGCATGGACCATCCTGGGCATACAGAGAAACCCATCCAAGGTCACAGAGTTAGTTAGATAAGAGAGTCAGGATGAAAATCCAAACTCTGCTTTCGTAAAACTGAATTTAATCTAGATTATTCTTAGATAATCTACTGAGGTCATTTAAATGGCTTAATTCTAGTCAAGGCAAGTTTCCATCCGAAATCAGATGTTTCTGGAATACGGTATAAAGAGAAACACTGATTGTCAGTTGAACAGCCGTGTGGACTTCTATGTGCATTTCTTATTTCAAAAACCTTGTATGAATCAATGGTGTGGCAGCTGGCTGAAATGATTCCACATTTTTAAAATCTGCAGGGTGCATCTGTTAGCAGTTTTGAGTTTCTACCACAGACTAACAATTTGGTGATAGCAAGCTGTCTTCCAATTAATGTTCCAGAAAACGTTTATTTCAAGATTTTTAGGAGAAGAGCCAAGATTTCCTGGGATTCAGTTATAAGAAACATCATTACATATATATATATATATATATATATATTTTTTTTTTTGCCTTTTACACATCTCTCCTGTCCAGGATTAACAAGCAGGATGTCTTGAAAAGGTTTCGACTTTTGGAAAAAGCTTAGCTGAGACTCTTACATGGGCGACCTGTCTTTAATCCATCCCAGGCTAATGGGTACATTCAGACACAAACAACCTGGCCGCTTTCACATTGTATTTAATCATGCCCTTTCTCCAAATCATGCGGCTTCCCTTGTCTTTGCCCTTAGCAAATGTGACTCACAGCCTCGGAAGTGCACATCCTCCCTGGTCTCCCGGGCCTGCCTGCCTGCCCCTCGCAGCCGCCTTCCTGTAAAATCACTCTGAAGTCTTCACACTGAGCTTTTTCAGGCTGTGCCCCTGCAGACTTGCACGCTCTCCTGCTGGCTGTGGCCACCGCCCTTGTCGCCCCTGCCTGGGCGCAGCCGTGGTCTGTTCATTTCTCTAAGCCCCAAACACAGTGCGTGCATGCTCAGCTATACATTGGATGAACAGATGAACAAAACCCAAAGCCAAACAATCAAAAAGTGCTCCTTCTGGCCGGAGCCGTGGCTCAACAGGCTAATCCTCCGCCTTGCGGCGCCGGCACACCAGGTTCTAGTCCCGGTCGGGGCACCGATCCTGTCCCGGTTGCCCCTCTTCCAGGCCAGCTCTCTGCTGTGGCTAGGGAGTGCAGTGGAGGATGGCCCAAGTCCTTGGGTCCTGCACCCCATGGGAGACCAGGAGAAGCACCTGGCTCCTGCCATCGGAACAGCGCGGTGCGCCGGCCGCAGCGCGCTACCGCGGCGGCCATTGGAGGGTGAACCAACGGCAAAAGGAAGACCTTTCTCTCTGTCTCTCTCTCACTGTCCACTCTGCCTGTCAAAAAAAAAAAAAAAAAAAAAGTGCTCCTTCTTTATCGTTCCAACACTTCCTTTTACCATTAAATCAAATAATAAAGTAGACAATCTGAAAATCGATGTTTACTTTTTTTTTTAAATTAGAAAACTCGGAAAAACACGGAGGGGGTAGAAAAACGTCTCATACTAATACTTTCTACGTCATCTTACAGTTTTCGGTTTATGAATTGTCACCTCTGGCACTAAGCTTTGTGTACATGAGACTAATGTCTTATTAAAACCACCTATCAACGATAAAACCTGTGTACTGCCATGCACAGATACCTGGTAATTATCTGGAGAAATGCCTACAAAGAAGAGGCAGATAAACACATGCGCATATGCAAAAGCCTATTGCAAGATTTTCATCAGTAAGAGGGGTGAAACAGAGAGAACGGGGAACCCAGAGTGCATTCACCTTGTGGGAAGAAAATGCAGAAAATGAAGCAATCTTTTTGACATGGGAATCCAGGTGGGTCCCCACTCAGGCCACCAGGTGGCAGCACAGTGGCTTTAGGAAGCACTGGGCAGCCGGGACCTGGTCACGTGGTCTTTGGGACAGTGAGTGGTGGTGGGATGTTTAGGGCTCTCTGGGGCTACACTGCTTGGGTGTGAGGCCAAGTATCGGGGGTTAAAAACTAGCATCGTTCTTGCACTTCTGCTGCTGCGGCGGCTGTCAGCTACCACCATCCACACCAGGGCCCAAGGGGCATTAAGCCAGTTCCACTTGCATTTGAACCCCAGGCTGGAACACGTGTTGCTGCCACTGGAGTGGAACCAGAGCCTCTGCCGTGCTGCTGCTCACACACGCGGTGGGCACTCAAGACCTGGGGGCCGAATGAGTGGTTTTTCACCAGCTCTTCACATTTAGAATATTCCAGGGCTGCTGGACTAGTGGTAGAGGTGCTCTTGCATTGCGCTGTCTCAGATGCCCTGGCCCTGTACCCTGACTATACGCAGCGCGGGTCCGTGCTGACATGCTGGCTGTATTCAAAACCTTGGTGGGGGTGCAGGTAGGGGCTATGGGGTGTGGTCTCATCACTCAAGCATTTACACAGCTCACGCGGGGTCTGTCTCCCGTCATCCTCACATTTGTGCCAGGCAGATATTAGGGCACGCTCATGTGTGAGAAGCAGAATCCGGTGTGATGGCCATCCGAGGCACACGCCAGGGTCAGGGTTCGAGCCCCAGTCACTCAGTGTTCTTCTCACACCGCCGCCCTCACTCTCCCTCGAGGCTGCCGTCCAGAGGTGGCACCTGCTACAGAGGGATGTTACTTCCCCACCTTCAACTATTGAGAAACTATGTGCTTCAAAATGATATATTACTGCCTGCCCTAAACTAGACAGATAGGGGCTAAAACTCTGTTATCTGGGAAGAAGATGGAGCAATGAGAATCCTGAGGTTGGTTCACACTACCCTGCAATGGAATTTTCCCTGAGAAACCACAGAAGAACAGAAAGCTAATACAACTTGGGCCTCCCTCACGCCTTAGGCCCTTACTGTCCAGGCTTGACTCCACATGAGCTCCCTCTCTCCCAGTAAGTACTCCCAGCTGCCTCCCACGTGGGCAGAACTCACAGCACCACCCTCACTCTCCCTTGAGGCTGCGGTAGGAGTGGCTGGGCAGGGCTCCCTATGGGTGGTGTCTCCCTGCTGTGCTCTCTGGCCCCACATGTGTCACCTGCCCTTTGTTCCAGGCCACACTCAGCATTGTCTCCCACTGAGGTCCACTGTTTTTCCTGGTCTTGGCACCCACATCAATACACCTGTGCCTCGGCGCTAAAGATTCGCTTATTTATTTATTCGCAAGGCAGAGTGACAGAACGAGACAGAGGCAGAAAAAGAGAAAGAGACAGAGAGATCTTCCAAATTCTGGTTTACTCCCCAAATGGCTGCAACAGCCAGGGCTGGCCCAGGCTGAAGCCAGGAGCCTGGGAGTCCGTCTGGGTCTCCCACGTGGGTGTAGGAGCCCAGGTACTTGTGCCACCCTTCCCTGCCTTCCCAGGCCGTTAAAAGGGAGCTGGATAGGAGCAGAGCAGCCAGGACTCAAGCCAGTGTTCTGATATGGGATGCCAGTGTCACGGGGGGTGGCTTAACCCACTGCACCACAATGCCGGCCCCATCTGGGCCTCAGTTTTAACACACGCAAATAGTCAACCTGATAAGCACCTGTGATTATGTGTGATGGGTATTTTCAGCTAAATATAATGCAGAGCAGTCATTTTAAAGACAACTGCCTTGGCCGGCGCCGTGGCTTAACAGGCTAATCCTCCACCTTGTGGCGCCGGCACACAGGGTTCTAGTCCTGGTTGGGGCGCCGGATTCTATCCCGGTTGCCCTTCTTCCAGCCCAGCTCTCTGCTATGGCCCAAGAAGGCAGTGGAGGATGGCCCAAGTGCTTGGGCCCTGCACCCGCATGGGAGACCAGGATAAGCAACTGGCTCCTGGCTTCAGATCAGCGCGATGCGCTGGCCGCAGCGGCCATTGGAGGGTGAACCAACGGCAAAAAGGAAGACCTTTCTCTCTGTCTCTCTCTCTCACTATCCACTCTGCCTGTTAAAAAAAAAAAAAGAAAAATAAAGTAAATCTCTTTAAACGAAAAAAAAAAAAGACAACTGCCTTGAGGGAATAGAAGACACGTTCATGTCCTCCACGCTACAGGAAGGCAGCCCCCGCTGCTGGGGGCAGGGAGGAGGATATGGGCGACCCCTCTGGTCTGCTCCGCCCATCCCAGATATTAGGACTCTCGGAACAACCCAGAACAGCCACACCCACTTCCCACGTGGATCCCTGCAGAACCATCAACTCTAGTGGACACCGGATGCCTTCGGCGTTCTCCCCTACCCAGTGTATACCCCACAGGGCTGACACGTCCACTGGGACGGCTGCAGTCCCCAGATAGGGCGACTGGAGATCAGCAGAGATCTTCTAGGGAAAATGAGACCTGGCTATGGTGTATTTCATCTTTCAAGGTAAGAACCAAGCTCTGCAACAGATCACGTCGAAGGAACATTTCCCCCACCATCTACGAATCTGCTGGACATCGCAAGCTTTTCCCTGTGGACCCAGATCCCTCGCGTCCACAGGCACCACGTGATTCTCTTCTTCCTGTCTCCCTCTAGTTAGGGCCTGATTGTGGCCTGGCAAGTGCCAGGGATTGCCGCCGGCACACACCGTGAGCAGGGGCCCGGGGAGAGAGAGAAGGGTGGCCTGTACAATCTCATTTGGGGAAGGCATTTGGTGTAGAAGTTAAGAACCGGCAGGGTTGATGCTTGGGACACCTGCACTCGTATCAGAGTGCCTGGTTCAAGTCCTGGCTACTTCACTTCCAATCCAGCTTCCTGCTAATGCACACTCTGGAAGCAGCAGGTGGTGGTTCAAGCACTTGGGGTCCTGCCAGCTTCGTGGGAGGCCTGGATTCGGTTCTGGGCTCCTGGCTTCAGCCTGGCCCAGCTGTTGCTGGTATTTAGGGAGTAAAGCAGCAAGTGGAAGATCTCTTTCCATCTCTCTCTTTCTCTGCTTTACAAATAAAATTAAAATAAAATAAATAAAAATAAAATGTTACTTGGAATGCCTACATCCCATATCAGAGTTCCTAGTTCAAGTCTCAGCTCTGCTTCCAATTTCAGCTTCCTACTCTTGTGCACAGCTCTAGGCAGTGGTAATGGCTCAAGTATTTGGGTCCCTGCCATCCACACAGGAGATCTGAATTGAGTTCTGGGTTCCTGACTTTGGCCTGGCCCAGCTCTGGCCGTTGCATGCATTTAGGGAGTGAACCAGTGAAAAGAACTCCAAGCCTTTCTGTCTCTGTTCCCTCTGTTTTTCAAATGCAATTAAATTTTAAAAACTTATTTAAAGAGATTATTGACAGTATACATGAGCCTCCAAAAGCAGCATCCAAATAAAGCAAGAACAGTCCCGGGTACTCAGCACACGGCAGGAGCTCTGCTAGGACTTGGCTTGCATTATCTCCTGCAGGCCCCAAAGAGCCCTGGGATTAGCATTCCCTGATTTCCCCCAGGAATCAGTGCTGTTGGGGTAGACACTAGGTTGGAATTCAACAACTTCAAAGGCCCAAGCTTTCCGCCTGACATCATACCACCTGTTTCACACGAAGCAATCTTTGCACTTAGTTTGAAGCAAAAACAGACTTGCTACAGTTTTCATTCAGCCAAAATAAGATTAATTTCACTGGAAGAACTTCACGTTGTTTTCACACAAAAGCGACCATCACTTGGTGCACATTCTCAAAGCCATTTGGTGTTGTGAGCAATGGGAATGGCCCTTAAGGCTGTACATCAGCGACAGAAAAGTAAAGACCACAGTCACCTCCTTCATATTTCTGAAACTAAAAGGAAAGGCTGGTCCCCCGAGAATCAACCAGAAGGGAGAAAATATCAGGCTCTGGGGTTCAATGTGAATTTCCGGTTGTGTTTAGAAATAAAGCCTCACTTGGAAACCACGCGGCTGCCTTGTCCACAGTAAGCATGAGATCTCAGTTCTCTACAAGGCTGAGAAGCAGACATTCCGCCCAAGATGGTGTCTCTGGGACATAAACCCACCTCTGCCGCGGTTCTCACTCCTTCTCTGTCAGGAGTTTTCTGTCTGATTTCGCAATGCAGAGGGAACCAGCTGCTGTCAGCCCCGCGCTCGGTGGGAGTCTAGTTGCCAGACCAGATGGTCAGATTTCTTGCTCTGCCCAAACACCTGGTCAGCCTCATCTCTGTAATGTTTGTGGATCGACCATATGACTGCGTCTGGGAGAACAACCTGAGTTCATTGTCCAGTGCATCCGCTGTCCTGGATGGGACACTAGCTTTGTAAGGAACTGCCTGCATACACGCCGACTGGGAGGGAGCTGGCTGTGCTGGCCCTGTCCTTCCACCTGTCTATGGACACATGTGTACACCTGGGAGCTCACGTCCATTCATACACACCCCACAAATACCCAGATGGTCTGACGCCCCCTAACAAGACCCTCGACCCAGTTGCTTGGCGTCAGCCTTGACCTCCTGCCCTGACCTGGACTGAGTTCCTGGCTCCTGGCTTCAACCTGGCCCAACCCCAGCTATTGTGGGCATTTGGGGAGTGAACCAGTGTATGGAAGATCTCTCCCCTCTCCCCTCTCCCGCCTGTCATCCTCAAACTGAGGTAGGTGGCCTGACCCTTAAAATCCCATTAGCTCTTCCAAAATAGAGCTGGCCACACAGAAGCCTCCGGTACTCACTTTGCTTTTACCTCCTGTGTTAAGGAATAACGAAGGTCCTGGATAAGTACTTTGAAATAAGTCAGGGTTCCTTGTAAGTCTGGAGTTATCTGAGTGGCTTTGGAATCCAATCATTCGTTTGTTTAGTTCTCAGTGCTCATCACAATGACATTCCGAGTCTCTGGAGGAATTGCTGCAACACAAGCAGAAGGGCATCAGGCCCAGCAGGTGCACGCCTGACCCAGGGCATCACAACTGCTCACAGCCGCTTCCTCACCAAGGAACCCACCACTGAAGTGAAGGCTCCCATAGAGACAGGTGTGAAGGACCAGAAGTGCAGGGAAGCTAACTCAGTCTGCAGGCCGTGGATACAGAGCTTACATCCTTGGTCTACAAAGTGAAAGGGAAATTTTACGACCTGCTTACATAGGGGAACACACAGCCTACCTGGACAATTCCACTGGCTCCAGGCAGACAGGCCCCTCTCTCACTCACCACTGCATGCCCATTGTTCCCTGTGGCCCTGGGTACCTGACGGGCTCTCAACCAATGTTTGTTGAAATCAATGTCTAACACAGCCTTCAGAGCCATTCTGAGGCATCGGCTATCTGCCATCACTCCTGAAATAAACCAGAAAGTTCCTAGGCCTGCCTTCCACCTTAGAGCTGGTGCATTAACCTATGTCATATTTGTGTGTATAGGGACAGATATCTGCCAAATTCTGTCTCCCTACTTAGTCATTCAAATTTCAGGTGCTGTGCAAATTGTGACTTCTGAATCACATTCATCTGACGTCACTAGTTAATAATATAATGACCAGGGGCGGGTGTTGTAGCATGGCGAGTTAAGCAGCAGCTTGGTACTTGTATGCTGCACATAAGCGGCTGGTTTGAGTCCCAGTGACTTTGTTTCCAATCAAGCTTCCTGCAGCAAATGATGGCTCAGGGACATGAGTCTCTACATAGGAGACCTGGACTGAGTTCCTGGCTCCTGGCTTCAACCTGGCCCAACCCCAGTTACTGTGGGCATTTGGGGAGTGAACCAGTGTATGGAAGATCTCTCTCTCCCCTCTCCCGGTGTCACTCTGCCCTTCAAATAAATAGATCTATTTTTTTTTTTTAAGAAGAAATTGTCTAGCAAAGTAATTAAGAGCAAATACCTCTATGACAGCAGTTTCAAACACTAAGAGGAATGATTACTTATGTATGCATGAGGTGGAACGCCTACACTTATTCTGTTACCATTAATTTGTAAAATATCTCATCTGGTCATTTTGGTCACGAATTATTTCTTACCATCACTTAACATAATTCTACTTAAGAAGCTACATATAATGGGTTCTGCAAAGATGATATCAATTAATTTTAATTTCTTAAGTAGGTTTCACAATTTAGTTAATTCAAATTTATAGCTATTAGAAGTGATAATTTGAGTTCATACTGGAGTATTATATTGAGTTGCATTTGAGTATTTCTCATGCCTCTTACCAAAATGTGATCACAAGATACTTTGGGCCGGCACCGCGTCTCAACAGGCTAATCCTCCGCCTTGCGGCGCCGGCACACCAGGTTCTAGTCCCGGTTGAGGCGCCAGATTCTATCCCGGTTGCCCCTCTTCCAGGCCAGCTCTCTGCTATGGCCCTGGGAAGGCAGTGGAGGATGGCCCAAGTGCTTGGGCCCTGCACCCACATGGGAGACCAGGAGAAGCACCTGGCTCCTGGCTTCGGATCAGCGCGATGCGCCGGCCGCAGCAGCCTTTGGAGGGTGAACCAGTGGCAAAAAGGAAGACCTTTCTCTCTGTCTCTCTCTCTCACTATCCACTCTGCCTGTCAAAAAAAAAAAAAAAAAAAAAAAGATACTTCGCAAACTCAGACCCCTTGTCATTGTTTCACTCGCTTTATTCCTTAAATTTAAAAGATACTGAATGCAAATGCCCTCAATTGCACATTTTAAGGTGTGGCTTTCTTGCATATTTAAATTGGCTACCAAGATCTGAACGCCAGCTTTGGCAAGCAGTTCCCCAAATGTCACATGCAGCTGTGAGTGCAGCTCAGAAACAGGAGCAAGACGAGGAAGCCAGGACCCTGCAGGGCGGAGCGCGGTGGAGAAAGGATTACCGGGGAGAAGTGGGCCCACGGGTAACAGCTGGGCAGCGTAGACCTGAGCCTTCAATCCTCGTAACTTAAATCTCTCCGTGCATCCAACCAAGCCAAAACCTGAACTATAATCACTGGGAAAATGGAAACGCTCTGGCCTGAAAGAACTCACTGGATAGGTGCTGGCCACAGAGTAGAACGTCGCATCCTTTAGTTTACCAATCAATGCTCTTTGGTAGTTAACCAACTGTCATCTTTCTGAAATCTGTGTAACTAAGAACGTGGCAGAGTGAAATCAGATGGCGAAGAAGGGTGTGTGTCAGGACATTGACAGAAAACTAAAATAGCCGGGAGCCGGAGTGTGGCACAGCAGCAAGGTCGATGCTCGGGACTGCCAGCTTCCCCTGGGAGTCTAGCGCCCTGCTTACGGGTGCCCTCAGGAGGCAGCAGGTGACAGCTCAAGTATTTGGGTCCCTGCCACCCACACTGGAGACCCAGATGAGCTCTGGACTCCTCACTTCAGTTGTTGCAGGCATTTGGGGAGAGAATGAGGAGATGGAAGATCTCTCTCTGCCTTTCATAAATAAATAAATAAATTTTAATGAGAGAAAGTGAAAATAGTTTTAAATGTTAATTTGGATGATAAAATATTTTTATGGATTTCCAGTCTTTAGCTTGGTATAACTCACTTAAAACTCTGAGTAGCGGCTGGCGCCGTGGCTCACTTGGTTAATCCTCTGCCTGCAGCACCGGCATCCCACATGGGCACTGGGTTCTAGTCTTGGTTGTTCCTTTTCCAGTCCAGCTCTCTGCTGTGGCCCGGGAGTGCAGTGGAAGATGGCCCAGGTGCTTGGGCGCCTGCAACCACACGGGAGACCAGGAAGAAGCACCTGGCTCCTGGCTTCGGATTGGCGCAGCGCTGGCCGCAGCGACCATTTGGGGAGTGAACCAGCGGAGGGAAGACCTTTCTCTCTGTCTCTCTCACTGTCTGTAACTCTACCTGTCAAATATAATTAAAAATAAAACTGAGTATGAGCGCTAGTGCTATGGCAATAACATCCCATATGGCCTCCTGTTCAAGTCCTGGCTGCTCCAATCCCCATCCAGCTTCCTGCTAATGTGCCTGAGAAAGCAGTGGAGGATGGCCCAAGTCCTTGGGCCCTGCACCCGTGTGGGAGACCAGAAAGAAGCTCCTGGTTCCTGGCTTCAGATCAGCCCAGCTCCGACCATTGCAGCCATTTGGGGAGTGAACCAGTGAATGGAAGGCCTCCCTCTCTCTCTTTGTTTCTCTCTCTCTGCCTCTGCTCCTCTGTAACTCTTTCAGTTAAATAAACAAATCTTTCAAATTAAAAGAAAAAACAAAACAAAACCTCAGAGTACAAACAATTGTAAGTACTGAGTCCAGATCCATTTAGGCTTTCCTAGGTCCTGTATTCGTCTCAGTTGTTCGACGTTTGCCTCATAGGAATTCGTTTATCTCACGCTGAACTTAGAAACTCGAGGAGGAAACCCAGATGTTTCTGAAGGCTTCGAGGAGTACACTATATTAAAGAGCAAGATAAAATAATTTTAGGCAAAAAAAAAAAAAAGAAACCTCAGAAATCTGAAAAAAGACACAGCGTTGGATCTGAACCCACACCTGTACTCTCGAAGAGAAATTAACAAAACTTATAGCAAAGGAAAAGAAGACAGGCCCTCAGCCGGTGGACGACAAACTTGGCCACGGCGTTGGCCACACACTGTCCTGATCCAAACCCTACAGAAGGGATGCTAAGAACACACCATCAGGGGCCTGCACTGTGGCACAGTGGGTAACGCTGCCGCCTGCAGTGCCGGCATCCCATATGGGCACCGGGTCTAAGACCCGGCTGCTCCATTTGCGAACCAGCTCTCTGCTATGGCCTGGGAAAGCAGTAGAAGATGGCCCAAGGCCTTGAGCCCCTGCGCCCTCGTGGGAAACCAGGAAGAAGCTCCTGGCTCCTGGCTCCGGGTTGGCGCAGCTCCGGCTGTTGCAGCCAAATGGGGAGTGAACCAGTGGATGGAAGACAAACCCTCCCGCCACCTCTCCTCTCTTTGTGTAACTCTGAGTTTCAAATAAATAGAATAAATCTTAAAAAAAAAAAAAAAAGACACCATCTGAGGGGCCCACCTGTTCTTGATTCAGCTGTCTACCTTGATCTAAATTATTTGCTTCTTCATCTGTGAGAAGTAATACTCCCTGTTCTAAAATAACTACGTGAAGAGCCGAGTATAACAAGTGCTCAATGTATAGTAATTACTACTATTATCCTACAGTAACACTGACAACACCACAATGATCAATAACACTTGTCCCAATACGGATTTTGGGGGTGAGGAGGAAGGGGTGGGAGAAAGAGCGAGAGCCATCACTCGCTAGTACCCAGAGAAGTCCTGGGAGGCCAAGATCATGGATGCAAACCCTACACGTTCTAGTCATCAGTTGACGTCTTCTACTACCTTGGAACCCACTACTGACGCGTTTCTAACTCAGGCCACAACATAAAACACAGGATGCCCAGTTATGTTTGCATTTCAGACATATTTAGATTAAAAGATTCATTCTGTGTGTATCTGAATTCAAATTTAACAGGGTGTCCTGTATTTTTATTTGGGGAACTGGCAACCCTCTGTCTACTGCCTCAATTCTCTCGCCAGTTCACTTGAAAGGAATCCGAAGGGAATCAGTCTCATCTTCAACCCCTGGGAGAGTGTGGTTCCTAGCAGTACAACAGACAGCGCCGTTCATTTACAAAAGTTGCAAGGAGTTTCCCCACATGTGCAAGGCACCTTAACCTGTGATGTCATCCAGGGTCTTCCTGCCCGCTTGATGGAGATGGGCAGTCATTGTGTCACAAGTGCTGTACACCCGGGCCCCTGGAACCCTAGGCCAGATCACCAGATTCCACACTCATCGCTCAGCCAAGGGGACCTGAGAACTTCCTCCTCACTCATGAAACTGCAGGTTAAACGTGCTCCTCACATCCCTCCTCTTCTCCCTGCCTGACTACTCACAGACCAGATTACCTCTCTCAAGGGCCTTTGGCTCGCATTTTCTTTAACCTATGACACAGGAGGTTACTGAGTTCCAAGGCCAGTTTGTTCAAGAGTCTCAGAGTTTGCGCCTCCGGATGCAGCCCTACAACTTGTTGTCCTCTGCACTGCCTCATGGGAAATCAACTCTACTGCACTAAAAGAATGGCAGGGTCCCCTGTGGCTTATTGGAGCCTGTCAATGCAACCACATTGCTTGTCACCTGTAACAGCTGACTACATGCAGTACAAACTCAAGGTTATCTGGGGCCAGGGCAGCTCATTCAACTCATTTCCTTCCAGGGCACCAGGCTCAGTACAGCCAGGTCTTTGAGTGCAACTCTGGCTTCCTCTCTTCCCCACCAGAGACTCGTGCCCACCTTGGCCTTGGCCTTTCCCAGCAGAGTGAGGAGGTGCGTGAACCTGGGCAGCAGCCCCCTCAATCCAGATCCTTACTGACAGGTGCATGTCCATCCAGGCCCTGCAGCTGACTCACTTCTCGAACGGCTGCTTTCTCTCTCTATGCGTCTCTCCATGTTTATGCACAAGAACGCTATCTGGTTTTTGATGAATAATACAACATGGCAGAGAATGGGACTTTGATTGGCTTTATCCCATATCTAGTCATTAACCCATGCAAAATGATGCTTTCCTGAAAGGCAAGTGCCACTGAAAATAGGAGACTTTATTCTCCGCCACTCCATTTCCATGTATTTTTTTGCAGGACACTTTCTCCTTAGAAGGAATATTAACAAGGAAGATCTTGTATGCCAAAAGTCTATAGTCTTAAAATCCTCAGGACCGGTGTTGTGGTATAGCAGGCAAAGCCACTGCCTACAATGCTGGCATCCCATATGGGTGCCGGTTCCTATCCTGGCTGCTCCACATCTGATCCAGCTCCCTGCTAATGCACCTGAGAAAAGCAGTGGAAGATGGCCCAAGTGCTTGGGTCCTAGCTATGCATGGGGGGAGAACCAGATGAAGCTCCTGGCTCCTGGCTTCAGCCTGGCCCACACGGTGCTCTCTGCTGCTCGGCCAGCAGATGGAAGATCTCTGTCTCTCCCTGCAACTCTTTCATATATATATATATATATATAAGCATATATATATATATATATATTTAATCCTTTTCACTAGAAGCTAGAATATAATAATAGCTACAGACTTGCCATGTGGCTGACAGTCCCATTCTAAGCGTCACTGCACTATTACGCACTGTTACAAACCCTCTTAGATGGACGTAGAAATGGAAGCACAGGGCAACAGCTAAGTTGCCCAATGTCATGTGACTAGGGAGAAGCAGAGAAGTTCGGTTCCAGAATAGTGTTCTTCCCTCATCCTCTATCCTAATGTCCTAAGTTAAATGTCTTTAACTAAAACTTTACACACAGACTAGGCCTGGACAGAAGGAAAAGTAAGGTAGGGCAACTACTTCCTTCCTTGGGTCTATGGGTCCTTTCTGATCAAGGCTGGAGAAATGCCTGGGTGTCTCAGGAGATGAAACACCAGAGAAGTGGGGCCCCAAACACAGCCAAAGTCAACTGCGGACCTCCCCAGCCATTCCCCCCGAGATCTCTCCTGATTAACATGATTGTACGGGTCCAGGAGGTGGGGGTGTATTTGTGATCTGATGGACTCCTGCTGCCCACCAGATAACATGCCCACTGCTTAGCTGGGCAGAGGGAGGCCCAGAGGAGCTCACTGCAGACCCATTCACGCTCTCAGGGAATCCCTACAGATGTGCCTCGCTTACTGCAAGCCAGGCCACAGTGCCCTTGGTCACGTGTCACTTGCTCTAATTGCCTTGCCTCATCACCCCTTTTCCACGGCTGGTTGTCCCAGATGCACCTGCACAGCCCATGGTTCACATCTCTGCTCTGCCACCAGCCACACTATCCACTCGTTTCCCTGGTTACAGCCCTGCCTTCATCCTGCACAGGGGGACTGGTCAAGGGCAGAGATGTTGCGTTCTCTCATCCCGTGCCCAGTACTTACAAGCCTGTGGCATTAATAAATGAATGTACCCAGTGTTGGGATGGTACAGTCGTTTCAAGGCCCGATCAGGTTTTATGCCCAGTCATTTTAAGATTATACAGCATAGGGGTTGGTGTCGTGGCACAGTGGGTTAAGACATTGTCTGTGAAACTGGCATCCCATTTTGGAGTACTGGTTCCAGGCCTAGCTGCTTTGCTTTTGATCCAGTTCCCTGCTAGTGCACATGGGAAAGTAGTGGAAGACGGCCCAAAGTACGTGGGCCCCTGCCACCCACCCGGCTTAGTTAGGAGTTCTTGGCTCCTAACTTTGGCCTGAATCAGACTTGGCTACTGCAGTCATTTGGGGGGTGAATGAGTGGGTAGAAGATCTCTCTCTCAATAAACAAATATATAAGTAAACACTAAGAAATTAGGCCAGCGCCGCGGCTCAATAGGCTAATCCTCCGCCTGTGGTGCCGCCACCCTGGGTTCTAGTCCCAGTTGGGGCACCGGATTCTGTCCCAGTTGCTCCTCTTCCAGTCCAGCTCTCTGCTGTGGCCAGGGAGTGCAGTGGAGGATGGCCCAAGTCCTTGGACCCTGCATCCCATGGGAGACCAGGAGAAGTACCTGGCTCCTGCCTTCGGATCAGCACGGTGCGCCGGCTGCAGCGCGCCGGCTGCAGCAGCCATTTGGGGGTGAACCAACGGAAAAGGAAGATCTTTCTTTCTCTTTCTCTCTGTCTCTCTCTCTCACTGTCCACTCTGCCTTTCAAAAAAAGAAATCAAAAAGTTGTATACTATTACAAAATTACACAGCTCCCAAGCTTACTGCTTCTAAGTACCCAGAAGAAATTCTAATAATCTAATAATAATTTAAGAAATTAATTTTTGCCTTCAAACATTTCTATTAGTATGCATTAAAATCACTGTATTATTTAAGCGTCTTAGAAGAATAAAAAATTACTGAAAAATGATCTGAATAGTATGCTGAGCTATTTGCTGAACCACCATGAAAGAATTACTGACAAAACATATTTCAGCCCAACCTCATTCTAGAAAACTAAAACAGGCAAACTGATGTTTATCTCTGACAGCTGGAAAACAATGAAAAATCATGACTCCTTTTATCTTTAAAAAATATACTCTGTAGCTTAAACTTACAAACTAGATGGCAACATATCCCAATATAAGTTCCTTATATATCCCAGTCATTAGGCCATCTAGATAAATGGCCCTAATTCAACACTGTGAATTCATCACACTTCACGGACACTAATACAACCGGGAGAAACACACAGGAAGGAGGAGCTTCCTTCTCGGATAGCTGGCTTACAGAACAGTCAGAACATAGCCACGTGCAGCAAGCAGCTGGTATCCTATTGCATGATGTAATGTTCTATTCCAGGATGCCTGCCTGTGTGTGTGTGTGTGTGCGCGCGCACAGCAGTGGGTAGCCACACACAGGACTTGCTTCAAAATCCAACTACGGATATCTGGGTGTTAGTATAGTGTATTCTTTCCAGGAACAGCTCAGTTGACATTATCGTTAACATTCTTTGCCTAGGAAATGCATGGCTCTGAAGTTAAGGAAGAAGGTACTGTAGTTTTTTGGTCTTATATTCTAGGGAATCCTTACCATACCTAAATACTGAATGTTTATTAGACAACGTGTTTGGATAACAATTTTTCCTCCCTGTTTGTGTGCCGCTAATAAATTGCAGCAACCAGGGACCAAAATGTCCCACTTTAATTGGCTTTCTCCATCTACGTAGGGGCAATGGCTCTGTGGCTAACTGCCTTGGAGTTAAAAATATGTAAAAATATGTAGTGAGAATAAACATTTGGCACGCGACTGGCTTCATCTTTCAAGATCAAGTCCACACCTAGGAAAATGTCTCGTATTTCCATACCAGACATTAATCTCCCTCATTCAGAACTGCTATGAAGGTAACAGACTTGACTGCAAAAAGAAGATGAAAATTAATAAAGTCTTCTCACATAAATAGCCAAACTGTTGCTATACATTTTCAACTGGGTTGAGTGAACACAAGTGCTTTATAAGCGGCGTGATAAATTTCTAATAAGAAAAAATGTAAAAAGTTAAATGTTATAAAGAAATCTTGAAAGAAAACCTCTTGTCTTGTGGCTTTCATGGAATTAGACATTTAAATACAGAAAAAGAGTACGAATTGCTAAAAACGGCAACTGAAATGCCATTGCATACTCCACTGGAAAATTCTGAGCAAAATATTGGATCAAAAGGAGGGAATTCATAGAATTAATATGGGAATAGCTTTAAATAAAAAAATGGAGAAAACTTAAACCATTAAATGTTTTACATACACACTTTGGATCCTTGATAAAGAACCACACTCACTGAAGGTTAATTAGCAAAAACACAGATAAACTCCATCTTGATCCTCAAGTAACAGTCAAAAAATGGCTCTAAGAGTTCAGCTACCACCTCTTGGCACGGGTTCTACTGAGAAAAGTGAGGGTGTAGAATCAAAGCAGCTAAGTACCTTACATATGTTAAACCGATGACTGCATTCCACAATGCAGGTATCACTGTAGGCCCTACTTTACAAATGCGGAATCTGAGATGCTGGGAACTGTAAGATAATCTCAGAACCAGGAAGTGGCAGAGCCAGGGTCCAACTCCCCTTCCAGCACACAGGTGGCTGACCCCTGTGATATGCACTAGGGAGGATTAACAGGTTAGGACGCAAGGAACTGTGGGAGCATCTCGCACCATACTCCCATTCTACAATCACACAGGCCTGTGTCAGTGTTCCTTGATTACCAGCGGCTTGTTCCTTGCACAGCACTTCATACTTGTTCTTTACCAACCATCCTACAAGTAACTGGATTACTGTACAAGGCTAGTTGGAGAGCTACACACTATCTGGTAAGGTCAGCAGTAAAATTTTATAACAAACTAGCATTTTGTTGTTTAGTTCTTGAATATTTCTCTGATAACTGTTTGAGACAATACTCTCCAGTGAAATATTTTGTTGCTGTGCTCAGAAAGGAACACTATGTAATACAGACTCTATAGTGGTGCAAAGGCAGAAACAGTTTTAATAAGCAAAACCCCAATTTTGCCGAAAATTCCTGTGAAACTATTTTGTACAGGCAAATTAAATGTTACAGTATTAGATGCTGAATCTGATGAGTGTTAAACATCTTATACTAGGCCGGCGCCATGGCTTAACAGGCTAATCCTCCGCCTTGCGGCGCCAGCACACTGGGTTCTAGTCCCGGTTGGGGCGCCGGATTCTGTCCCGGTTGCCCCTCTTCCAGGCCAGCTCTCTGCAGTGGCCAGGGAAGGCAGTGGAGGATGGCCCAAGTGCTTGGGCCCTGCAACCCATGGGAGACCAGGAGAAGCACCTGGCTCCTGCCATCGGATCAGCGCGGTGCGCCGGCCGCAGCGCGCCTACCGCGGCGGCCATTGGAGGGTGAACCAACGGCAAAAGGAAGACCTTTCTCTCTGTCTCTCTCTCTCACTGTCCACCCTGCCTGTCAAAAAAAAAAAAAAAATCTTATACTAAGATCCGATGATGTGTGTGTGTGTGTGAAATCCAAACTCCCAGTGCTTCAGCCAGGGCGAGCTCTCATTAAGTGGGCAAATATTAACAAACAAGTCTCTTAGATGATGGTCAAGGGACTGCGCTGGGGCAGAAGGCGGTTAAGTTTCCAGAAACACCGATGACAGCTGTCAGTCCAGGATAACCGGCAGAGCACGCCTTCCTTCCACAGGGCTGCAGTGACCTCTACTGGCTCAACATGGCATCCCGAAACGCAATTTACTCCTTAAGTCAATTTTCGGAGGCACAACCAAAAATATTTATTCTTCGGATCCTTTTATAATTATAACTAAAGAAATTCCTTCTTTTCCTAGAATTAGACACTCCAATTTAAAAAAGCCATTCACATAATAACACAACGGAAATAACTAAAAAGGACTTTAATTAAAAAATCTCGTTGGGAAAAGCAAGAATACAGCAAGTGTCACTGGTGTCAAGTGTTATAAAAATATTTTTGGAAATATCTTAAATATATCCAAAAAGTTATCAGAGGCATAAAATACAGAATAAAAGGATATACTTAAAATTTTCAAATTGCTTTGACATTTGCATTGTCAAATTACTAAGTTGAGCCACTTCTTCATGAATGTTTTCTGATGTTTTCAAAACAACAGCTGGAACTTTGGTCTTCCTTCTAAACCTCAAAGTTATAAAAAATAAACTGTAGACTAAAAATTTTTCAATGGGCAAATTTTACCTGCAAGAGAAAAAAATGCCAAAAGGGATATCTGACCTCAAAGACAGTGCCTTTGTGCTTCATTGTACAACAGTCACGAATGTGTAGTTACAGGGGAATACTGTACATTAAGCTCAAAGGAAAGTATTCATTTTAAAAAATGAATATTTCTAAATCTTATACACTGAATTATTTTGTTGACATTTTATTTCCAGATATTTCCACTGCAGAAAATGAAGCAGGTAAGAATTCAAAATGGCACTCTGCGGTTGCTCAAATCCAGCTCATCCCAGTGCTGGGACGCGCAGCCTCGCTAACTGGCCACGCTCTTCCTTGCTCTTCCTTTTCAAATGTAGTCGAGGACTGGTGAGTTGGTTGGCTTTTGCACCGGACGCGACAACATACTAAATGTTAATTACTGCTGAAGTAAGAGTACCTGGGATTTACATGTTTGTCTAACACCTTTTCTAATGATTTCTGTTTGCTGATTCAAGTTTTTGCTGTACCATGCGCAAGACACTGCCAGAGGCTGCGAGGAGGAACAGAGCCAGTCCCCTTGCTCCTGAGCTAGCAGGGAGATAGGGCTGCTGTACAAATGAGGACATCTTTTAAGTAATCTCCTTACAATATGGAGATTTCATTCAAAAAGCAATCTAAGATTTGAATACAACTCCCTGCCTCTATCCTGTATAACAACATTGTGACCACCTGAAGGACCCTGCTTCTGAGAAGTAGAAATCTGTCCTTTTCAGGAGATAGGTTGGGACGGGGAAGATTATGCTTCTGGCTCCAAGGCCGCCCGTATCAACAGTTGTTAAACCATGGCCGCCATGGCACTCCCTCCTGTTCTCCTATCAGTAAAATATGTCCCAGAATCACATGGAAAATGGAAGCCAAGCTTTAAGTAAGAAAGGCGACGGCAAATGGGGCAACCCCATGATGAGCCCGACACTGTCTTGCCTCCATGTACCCTACTCTTTTCTAAACTTAACAATTTATCTCAGAACAATTTTAAATTTAAAAAAATCGCGCAGCACTAATACAATGAGTTCCCATTTTTCCTACTCACGTCTCACATATTAGTACATCCATCACGATTAATGGACCACACCCAGCTTCTCCTACTGTTCCTACTCTTTACTCTCAGCCTACAGGATAATGCTTTAGTCACATCAGGATAACATGGGATATTAGAAAAGCAATTTTCCAATCAAGTCAAGAAATTCCACATAAACATCGATGCCTTGACAGCACTCTAAAATAACATGTCCAAAAAATAAATGACATAGTTTAGAACTCCGTGTGTGTGTGTGTGTGTGTGTTGTGCAGTTGGCACCGTGATAAAGACGCTGCTTGGGATGCCCACATCTCACACCGGGGTCCCTGGGTTTGAGTCCCCACCCTGCTTCCAGCTTCCAGCTAACACACACCCTGCGAGGCACCTGATAATGGCTCAGGTACGTGGGTCCCCAGCACCCATGTGGGAGCTCCAGGCTCTTGGCTTCCCCCTGGCCCAGCCCTGTTGCCAGCATTTAGGGAGTCACAGAGCAGATGGGAGCTATCTCTACCTCCTTTCCCCTATTCCTCCCTACCCCCCACCCCCCGCCTTTCAAATAAATTTTAAAAAAGGAAAAGCACTAAAACTCTGCCAAGACTGGGTTTAATGAACAGAAAAACGGGAAACAAGTGAACTATTCCTCGGCGGAGAACTGAACATCACTGAACACTTCACTGAGACCGGGCGGACCAGAAAACCAGGGAACTGAGAGTCTTTAGGAGAAGACTGGATAACTGAACAGGGTTAGCCAGCCAGTGGCGTGCTGCGCAGCACTGAAAGGACACGTTCATGCACCGTGGAAGCACGTGGAAGGTTCCGCGAGGAACTGACAATGGTGGCTGCCTCTGCACAGGAATTAGGCTGGCTGGCTAATCACGAATGTTTTACTGCACACCCCTTGGCACTGATTGCCATTTTTTTCTGAAGAGTATGTATTGTTTTAAAAATAAAACAGATGTGCTGGTGTTTGAGGGGTCGCCAATGAAGCTGCTGCCTGAGATGCTGGCATCCCATATGGGCACCAGTTCAAGTCCCGGCTGTTCCACTTCTGGTCCAGCTTCCTGCTAATGTCCTGGGAAAGCAGCGGGTGATGGCCCAAGTGCTTGGGCCCCTGGGAGACCAGGAAAAAGCTACGGGCCTCCTCCTGGCTCAGCCTTGGCCCTTGTGGCCATCTGAGGAGTGGGTGAGCAGATGGAAGTGTGCTCACTTGCACTTGCTTTCTCCCTCCCTCCCTCCCTCCCTCTCTGTTAACTCTTTCAAATAAGTGTTTTTGTAAATATCTAAAAATAGACACAAATACTTTATCATAAAATACAAGTCATTTTGAGTGAAAAAGAAAAAAACAAATTTATGCTTTTTGGACAACAGAAAGAAAACAGGCATTATGGGGTCAGTGGGAGAGATTTTCTTTTCTAGATTTATTAATTTATTTATTTGAGAGGCAAGAGTTACAGGCAGAGAAGGAGAGACAGAGAGACAGAGGTCTTCCATCTGCTGGTTCATTCCCCAAATGGCCACAATGGCCAGACTGAGCTGATCCAAAGCCAGGAGCCAGGAGGTTCCTCCCAGTCTCCTACATGGGTGCATGTGCCCAAGCACTTGGGCCATCTTCCACCGCTTTCCCAGGTCACAGCAAAGAGCTGGATCGGAAGAAGAGCAACCGGGACTTGAACTGGCGCCCACATGGGATGCCAGTGTGCCAGGCAGAGGCTTAACCTACCACACCACAGCACCAGCCCTGAGAGACTGTCACAACAACAATAACAACAACAACACCCCACCATGATTGAGTGTGTTCTAAAAATTTTTGGTCAAATGACTCAATTTGATACATTCATTTGTCAAAACAGAAGCATATCAGTTTGAAAAAAACAAAAAACAAAACTGATTCAACTGTCTAAAGTACCCGATATCCCTAACAGAAAATAAACCTTCCCACAAAAGTTACTCAACGTGAGACTCACAAAATCTTCTTAAATATTTTCTATTTTCCAAGCTAGCCTCATTTTCTTATTTGTTTGCTTTACTCAAAGCATCACCTAAAACATTAACACTCCAAGAGCTGTCGCCGCAGCTCACTAGGCGTCGGCACACAGGGTTCTAGTCCCGGTTGAGGCGCCGGATTCTGTCCCGGTTGCCCCTCTTCCAGGCCAGCTCTCTGCTGTGGCCCGGGAAGGCAGTGGAGGATGGCCCAAGTGCTTGGGCCCTGCACCCGCATGGGAGACCAGGAGAAGCACCTGGCTCCTGCCATCAGCTCAGCGCGGTGCCACGGCAGTCATTGGAGGGTGAACCAACGGCAAAAGGAAGACCTTTCTCTCTGTCTCTCTCTCTCACTGTCCACTCTGCCTGTCAAAACAAACAAACAAACAAACAAAACACTCCAAGAATTAACTCTGAGCACAAAGACATCCTCCTTCACTGGGAGAGCTGTCATCATAAACATTTCAGAAGCCTCATCAAAGGGAGAGACGGGCTAGCATAAAGCACCTGCCACTGCGGGATACATGACACATGACGCACACAGGTCCTCAAGCTGCCTGAACGACACCTTCTGTGCCAAGGACAGAATTCCCCAGGAGCACAGAAGAGGCCGGAAAACCAATTCTGGCAACAACCACCATTCAGGAGCTCCTAAGACTTCTCTGAGTTGAAGATTGAATGCTAAGGCTCCAAGATGCTCTCAGGAAGGGACTGTTTCTCCTTTACTTTTTCTAAGCGTTGTTCAAGGAAAACCAAGCCACAACGTTGTCCACTATGAAGTTCCAGAGTGTGGCTTTCGGTGGAGGAACCAGTCTAAGCAGAGATGACCTGGGATCAGGACATCAGGGGAAACAACGAGAGCAAGGTGGCGCCCTGGCTGCAGAGGACCTGGCGCTCGCTGGCCTGAGGGGTGGGGGGCGTGGGATGGGGGACGGGCACCCACTCGCTCAGCAGTCACTTGTTTAAGCACAGAATGCTCTGTGTGGGAACGTGCGTGTGGCATGGCCGGAGGCCACGAAAGCTCTCAGACAGGGCGAGCATCACTTCCCAAAGCATCCCCTGGGATGAAGCTGAGGGACAGAGGAACCAAGGCTCCGAGGACCACCTCCCCGTAGACGCCCCTGTGCAGAGCCCCACGCACACCGAGTCACCTTCACCTGAGCTCAGAGGCCAGGTGGGAGACCACAGTGCCTTGTCCTGTTGTAATCAGAACAGTGGCACTGAAGAAAGCAACAAGGAGAGTGTGCAGTGTGGAGATGCCTCCCTCCCGCCCGGGAGCGGGAGAGCGGACTGAATGAATCATGGGGCCAGGCGGCACCGTTCATCAGGGCCGAGCCCCCTGTGCCAGACCCAGGCCCATAGCCTGGAGGGACTCCTTGAAGCTCCCACAGCTGGGCAGGCTCTGAGATCCCTCTAGCAACTCCAGCAATGCCAAGAGAGATTAGGGCCACTTCTCAGAGCTCAGAGCAAGGCCCACTGTGCTGGGACCCTGCACCTGATCAAGCCCCAGAGCCTCTGCCCCCTGCTGGTGCTCACAGACTGAGCCTCTAGATTCGCCTGGAAACGAGCAGACACCTGTGCTCACTTTGGCAGGTGTCACCGCAGGCCTCGGGTGGGCCTGGCAGGCACCGCCAGGACTCCGCAGGGCTCTGTGACTGTGGGACTCAGGTGTGACCAGCCTGGCGTCATCCGGCTGCCAGAGGGCTGCCCTTATCACTCTCCTCCAACCCTGGGCAGACAGCAAGGGGCTACGGGACTGTGTCTGGGAAAATCCTAATGGCCCCTATCCCGAGGCAAGCGCCTATTAACACAGGCTCTGGACTTGCCCCAGTATCTGCTGGAGACTGTGTCCTGCTGTGTACTCCCAAGACTGCACAGGGCCAGGGGACTGTGAGATCCAGCTACGACCCACCTCGGGCTTGCCTGGGCAGCTGAAGGGCTGCCTAAAGCACTCCTCTTACAATCCTGGGCAGACAGCAAGGAACTACAGGACTGTTTAAACCTAAAGGTCCCTCTCCCTAGCCGGTGCCTGCAGACAAGGCCTTTGGACCAGCTTCAGTACCCAGTAGAGTGCCCTCTCCAACGTCACCAGTGGCCGATGCTGTGACATTTGGTAGTGAGTCCAGCTAGGCCACAGACAGACCATGGCAGGGTGAGCTTTGGGCCTGCCCCTGGCTACACTGCTCTTGATGAGCTGAGGGCTCTGGTTGTGGTCCAGCACTGTGGCATTTGTGGACACAGGGCAAGGAGTCTGAGCCCACCGCAGGCCCAGGAAGAGGCTGGTAGGGATGGACCACCCCTTTTGAAGCTCTTCTCCAGTTCATTCTAAATAACACATCCATTGCAGATTTGGGACAAACCTGAGTTTGAGGAGTCCTGTAAGACTGAATCAGTGAAAACACATCAGCAGCCAGCCAAGGGGCAAACCATGCCCTAGGGTGCTGCCTAGTGCTGAAACACCAGGGGTATACGCACACTCAGAGAAATAAACAGGCTGCTTGGAACTTCCAGAAGGAAAGCCACAGACAGAGCCAGGATCCTAAGACTCATCTCTCGATGTGCAGGTGATGTCGGGTCCAGTGAGCATCAGGAAGTTCCAGGAACCCGGGCCCTCACCTGAAGAGAACAAGGTAATAGAAGAGCCCTGTCCAGCAACTGGAACGTCCACACGCTCAGATGAAAATTGCAAAGTAGGGAACTTGATGGAGCGCAAGCAAACACAGAGAAATAACTAAAAATGTGATAGAAGGCATTTCTTTAAAAAAAAAAAAAAGATTTATTTATTTATTTATTTATCTGAAAGGCAGAGTTTCAGACAGAGGGAGAGACAGAGAGATCTGCCATCTGTTGGTTAACGTCCCAAATGACTGCAATGGCCAGGGCTGGGCCAGGTCCAAGCCAGGACCCTGAAATTCCATCCTGATCACCCATAGGGGTGCAGGGCCCCAAAGACTCAGACATCTTCCATGGCTTCCCCAGGAGCACTAGCAGGGAGCTAGATTGGAAGCGGACTCCACCCAGTGAACACACGGGATGCCAGCATCGCAGGCAGCTACTTAACCTGTTGTGCTACAATGCTGACCTCAACAGAAGCCATTAACATCAAAATAGATCAAATAAGAAGAGAACCAGTGAGCGCTCAGATAAGCTGCTTGAAAATAAACAGTTGGAGAAGGAAAGAGAAAAAAGAATCAAGAGAAATAAAGTTTATGGGAAGTCCAGGATCACATGAAAAGAGTAAATATTCACATTAATGGGATCCCAGAGGGTCCTGAGAATGCCAAAGGGGCAGAAAGGATATTCAGAGAGAGAACAGAAAACTCCCCAAACCCAGAGAAAGATACAACTACCCAGGTAAGGAAGGCCAAAGGTGAGACGTCAGTCCCACCAAGTCTACCCTAAGGCACGTTACAGTCAAGGTCCCCAAGTGTAAGGATTCTCAAAAGCTGCAAGAGAAAAGAGGCACGCAACACATAAAAGGACCCGATTCATCTGGCTGCAGACTTCCGGCCAGGACGGAGTGGGACGAGGCACCTACAGGGCTGCATGAAAAAACTGCCAGCCTAGGACGCTGTGGTAGCAAAGCCATCCTTCAACTCTGAGGGAGAGACAAGGACACTCCCAGCAAACCCACGGCTGAGAGAATTCATCACCGCCAGCCCAGTTCTTCAAACTGATAGAAAGAGATGCTACCGGTGAGAAACGGCAGAAGGCGGACAATTCAATGAGGAGGAAGTACACTTAACACAATGCTCTGATATTGTAAACCTGGTGTGCAAACTCTTTATATCTTTACATGAAGACCAAGAACAATTACGGTCATTACCTTAAAATGCTGAGAGAGAGGTAATAGAGAAAGAGGTTAAATCAAAAACTCAAAATGTGGGGAGAGGGGCCGGTGCTGTGGTGCAGCGGGTTAAAGCCTTGGCCTGAAGCGCCAGCATCCCATATGGGTGCTGGTTCTAGTCCCTGCTGCTCCTCTTCCGATCCAGCTCTCTGCTATGGCCTGGGAAAGCAGTGGATGATAGTCCAAGACATTGGGCCCCTGCACCCGCGTGGGACACCTGGAGGAGGCTCCTGGCTCCTGGCTTCGGATCGGTGCCGCTCTGGCTGTTGCGGCCATCTGGGGTGTGAACCAGCGGATGGAAGACTTCTTTCTGTCTCCACCTCTCTCTGTAACTTGTCTTTCGAATAAATAAAATAATAAGGTAAATCTTTAAAAAAATGTGGAGAGAAATGGAGCACAAATGTATAGCTCTTTATTAGTAGTTCTTATCTCTGCTTTTTCTTTGTCTCTTTTCCTGTTTTTTAATCACTGTTAAATTGTTACCATTTCCTGATAGCTTGTTATAACCTAAAGGAGTTTTCTGTAAGCCTCATGGTAACCACGAAGCAAGACTTTCATCAAAAATAATGAGCAGAGGGCCAGTGCACTGATGCAGCAGGTTAAGCCGACACTGACAACACCAGCATCCCACATGGGCACAAGTGTTAGACTCCCAGCTGCTCCACTTCTGATAGAGCTCCCTGCTAATGTGTCTATAACAGCAGCAGAAGAAGGCCCAAGTGCTTGGGCCTCTGCCATCCACATGGGAGATCCAGATGGAGTTCCAGGCTCCTGGCCTCCGTCCAGCCCAGACCCAAATGTTGTAGCCATTTGGGAAGTGAATCCGTAAATTAGCAGATGAAAGATCTCTTTCTCTCTCTGTCTCTCCATCATTCAAAGAAATAAAATAAATTTTAAAAAATACAAAACAAGTATCAAAACGGCAGTACTAAGATCCTATCTATCAAAAATTACCTTAAATAATCAATGGACTAAATTTTCCAATTAAAAGAAATACGGGGCGCCGGATTCTGTCCCAGTTGCCCCTCTTCCAGTCCAGCTCTCTGCTGTGGCCCGGGAGGGCAGTGGAGGATGGCCCAGGTCCTTGGGCCCTGCACCCACATGGGAGACCAGGAGAAGCACCTGGCTCCTGGCTTTGGATTAGCGCGACGCGCCAGCCGCAGCGCACTGGCTGCAGCAGCCATTGGAGGGTGAACCAACGGCAAAAAGGAAGACCTTTCTCTCTGTCTCTCTCTCTCTCTCACTAACCACTCTGCCTGTCAAAAAAAAAAAAAAAAAAAAAAAGAAAAGAAAAGAAATAAGGTAAATAGATTGAGACACAGTACCCAACCATATATTGCTTTAAAAAAACTTCACTTTACCTCTAAGCAGTAACAATAGAGCAGGAAGGTCATTACATAATAAAGAGCTCAATCCAAAAAAGGAAATAACACTTATAAATGTATGCACCCTGGAAAGCCATGACACAGTGGCAAAAAACAATCTAAATGAAAGATCCTGGTGAACAAGACCCCATCAGAAGGCACAGGCCATCAAGGAGAGAGGCGCCTTTCTCTGAAGGGAAGAAGGAACCTCCACTGTGACACGGCCTTGACTAAACAAGTTCAGAGTCGGTGAACTCAAGGGGCTTCCATAGCCTAGACAGCTCATAGCAAGAGTCTCGGGGGATTGCTGACGTCATAAATAAGAGTGCCAATTGTTAAATCAACAACGGGAGTCACTGGGTATATGCTCCCCACGTAGGATCTCTGTCCTTAATGTGTTTTACTATGAAACTTAAAAACACTACTAGTCGAACAATACCCTATACCTTGTGCGGTTGTGTGAGTGCAGCCTGTTGAAATCCTTGCTTAGTATATACCAAGTTGATCTTCAGTATATGAAGGTAATTGAAAATGAAACTCGATAAAGGGCGGGATGGGAGAGGGAGAGGGGAGGGCCACGGGAGGGAGGGAGGTTGGGGGGGGAGCCACAACAATACAAAAGTTGCACTTTGTAAATTCACATTTATTAAATTAAAAAAAATTATATTATATAACAAACAAAAAAAAAGAAAAAAAAGAACTTAATACTTTACCCTTTTAGTATTTTTTATGTTCTACTTAAAACTATTGGTTGAACTCTGTAATTAATACACAATTATTCTTAGGTGTTTAATTAATGCTATAACTAGTACTCAAATAGTATATTTTACACTTTGTGTTTCTGTGTGGGTGCAAACTGTTGAAATCTTTACATAATATATGCTAAATTGATCTTCTGTATATAAAGATGAGTAAAATTAATCTTGATGTGAATGGAAGAGGAGATGGGGTAGGAGAGGGGAGTGTTGTGGGTGGGAGGGAAGTTATGGGGGGGGGGGAGGAGCTATTGTAATCCATAAGCTGTACTTTGGTCATTTATGTTCATTAAATAAAATTTTTAAAAAAATGTTAAAAAAATAAATAAATGTATGCACCCAATATTAGAGCACCCAAATGCATAAAGTAAATAATACTAAACCTACAGGGAGAGGCAGATCCTAATACAATACAGTAATACTCAACTTTCCAAAATGGACAGATCATCTAGATTGAAAACAAAGAAACAGCAGAATTCAATTCTACCCTAGATCTACTGGCTCTAGTAAATACCTACAGAACCTTTCATCCAAAAACTGCAAAACACACATTCTTCTCAAAATCATATGAAACATTTTCTAGGGCAGATCATATCGTAGGTCCCAATATAAGGCTCTATAAAAATTATATTGAGTATCTTTTCTGACCATAGTGTAATAAAACTATACTTCCATAACAAGAAAAAACTTTGAAGACAACATTAATACTCTTGAATAATCAATGGATCAAGGAATGAATAGTGGGTTCCTTGAAAAGATAAACAAAATTGATAAATCCTTAGCTAGACTAGCCAAGAAAAAAAAGAGGATTCAATTACATAGATTCAGAGATGAAACTGGAGCCATTCTGATCGACACCACAGAAGTACCTAGGATTATTACAAATTACTATGAATAACTAAACAGCAACACATTTGATAACCTATAACATATGGACATATTCTGGAATCATGACACAATGAAATACCTAAACAGAGCAATAAAGAACAGTTAAGAATGAACTGGTAATAAAAAAACCTCCCATCAAAGAAAAGCCTAGAACCAGATGGCTTCATTGCTGAATTCTACCAAATGTTTAAAAAAGAATTAACACTAATTTTCTTAAATTATTTTTAAAAATGCAAAATCAAGGAATTCTTCCAAACTCATTTTATCATGGCAGCAATACCTTCATATCAAAGCCAGACAAGAATAAAAACAACAACAACAAAAAAGCTACATGTCAGTATCCTTGATGAACACAGATGCAAAAATCCTTAAAAAATGCTAGTAAATCAGGCATTTTTCAAAAGAGGAAATCCGAATGGCCAACAGACACATGAAACAATGCTCAGGATCTCTAGCCATCTGGGAAATGCAAACCAAAACCACAATGAGGTTTCACCTCACCCTAGTTAGAGCGGCTTTCATACAGAAATCAACAAACAACAGATGCTGGAGAGGATGTGCACCCCCACTGTTGGTGGGGATGCAAACTGGTAAAGCCACTATGGAAGACTGTATGGAGATACCTCAGAAATCTGAATATAGACCTACCATATGACCCAGCCATCCCACTCCTGGGAATTTACCCAAGGGAAATGAAATCAGTAAACAAAAGAGCTATCTGCACCTCCATGTTTCTCGCAGCTCAATTCACAATAGCTAAGACATGGAAGCAACCTAAATGTCCATCAACCAAAGACTGGATAAAGAAATTATGGGATATATACACTATGGAATACTACATGGCAATAAAAAAGGATGAAATCCGGTCCTTTGCAACAAAATGGAGCAAGCAGGAAAACCTCATACTTAGTGAAATAACCCAGTCCCAAAGGGACAAATACCATATGTTCTCCCTGATTCAGGAGAATTAATAGCATGCCTAAAATGAAAGCTACAGAAGCAAAATTGTCACTTTTAGAATCAATGTCTTCAACAGTCCTTGACCTGACTTTCGAGGGACAGTTTCCCATTGTTACTTTTTACTGTGTATATCCTTTTTGTTTGGTTTGATTTGGTTTTTTTGTTTTCTTTCTTTCTCTCTCTTTTCTCTTCTTTATACTATATGCTAAATTCTCTATGTAACAGTTAATCATATGTATTAAGGCAATTGGAAAAAGATCCCAATTAAAAACAAAAGGGGGAATAAGAGATGGAGGAGGTAGTCTATAACTGTGAAACCGTTTAGTTCTGCATAGAGTCATACAGACTTACCTCTAAGCGTACATACGGCCTAAGAACGTGTCATGGGGCTCCAAACCCATAAAATTTGGTGCTATAAATGCCATCTTCACTGTTAAAACGATCATATTAAACATTAAAGTCAACATATAAATTGGTCTAAGTTTAAAAGTGGTCATATAAATAACATCAAGTACCCAATAAAATAAGAATTAAAAATGAAGGAAAGTCCAATATGGGAAGCAGTCCACACAGCAGACTCCTAGAATGACATTCACTGTAAATAACACTCTGACCTCAGAATCAACCCTTAAGGCTGCCTGGTCTGGCTGAAAGGCCTGTGAGAGCATTTCAGGCATGGAAAGCCAAAACTCTGTGGCAAAAAAAAAAAAAAAAAAAAATCCTGGGCCGGCGCCGTGGCTTAACAGGCTAATCCTCTGCCTTGCAGCGCCGGCACACCAGGTTCGAGTCCCGGTTGGGGTGCCGGATTCTATCCCAGTCGCCCCTCTTCCAGGCCAGCTCTCTGCTATGGCCCGGGAAGGCAGTGGAGGATGGCCCAAGTCCTTGGGCCCTGCACCCACAATGGAGACCAGGAGAAGCACCTGGCTCCTGGCTTCAGATCAGCGCAATGAGCTGTCCGCAGCGGCCATTGGAGGGTGAACCAACGGCAAAAAGGAAGACCTTTCTCTCTGTCTCTCTCTCTCACTATCCACTCTGCCTATAAAAAAAAAAAAAAAAAAAAAAAAAAATTAAAAAAAAAATATCCTACACAGAGGATCTCTGTGAGACCTCAGAGGAAAGAAAGGGTCATCAAAGAAGGAGACACTCTTCTCTGAAGGGAGGAGAGAACATCCACTTTGCTTATGGCCATGTCCAAATACTGATAGAGTCTATGATCACAAAAGGCTTCCATAGCCTTGGCAGCCCAGGGCAAGAGCCTCGGATGATCACTGATGTCATAAATAATAGTGTTAATTGTTAAAGGAACAACAGTAGTCACTGTGCACTTGCTCCCCATGTAGGAACTCTGTCCCTAATGAATTGTACTATGAGAACTGACTGCAAATTTTCTTCCCAAACTGTACTTTATGTTGTGTGTGTGCGTGGGTACAAATTGTTGAAGTCTATGCTTAGCATGGAGTTGGTCCTCTGTATATAAAGTCAAACTAAAAATGAACCATAATGAAGAAGGAGATGGGAGAGGGAGAAGGAGAGAGAGGTGGGATGGGAGTTGGGGTAGGGGGTTATGGGAGAAAGAACCACTATATTTCTAAAGTTGTATCTATGAAAAAATGCATTCATTATATAAAAACATAAAAAATGTTAGTAAATCAAATTCAACAGCATTTTAAAAAGATCATTCACTATAATCAAGTGGGCTTCATAGCAGGGATGCAAAGATGGTTCAACACATGTGAAGCAATTAATGTGGTATAACACATCAACAGAATAAAGGACAAAAAAATCAAAAGATTATCTCAATAGATGCAGAAGAAGCATTTGATAACATTCAACATTCTTCCATGATCCAAACTCTTACCGAATTAGGTTTAGAAGGAACATACCACACATGATGAAGGCCATAGGTAACATGTGAATAGCTAACATGACACTGAATGGGGAAAGGTGAAGGCTTTTCTCCAAGATCTGCAACAAGACAAGGATGCCCATTTCACAACTTAAGTTCTAGCTAGAGCAATCAGGCAAGAGAAAGAAACAAAGGGCATCCAGATTTGGAAAGGAGGAAGTCAAACTACCACTGCTCGCAGATGGCATGATAAACCCCAATGAATCCACTAACAAGTTACGAGAACTAATAAACTCAGCAAAGCTGCAGGATACGCAGTCAAGGTACAAAACATCGGTAGCACTGTTACACGTCGATAGTGAATCATCTGAACAAGAAATCAAGAAAGCAATCCCATTTTCTATAGCTACAAAAAAAATACTTGGGAATAAATTCAACCACAGCGATGAAAGATCTCTACATTGAAAACTAGAAGTCACTGATAAAAGAAATTGAAGAAAACACAAAAAATGGAAAGATACCCTATGTTGTTAGATTGGAAGAATTAATATGAAAGTGTGCATACTGCCGAAAGTCACTCACACATTCAATGCAATCCCTATCAAAATCGCAAGGACATTTTTCACAGAACTAGGAAAAATGCTACTAAAATTTGTATGGAATCACAAAAGACTCTGAATATCTAAAGCTAACTTGAGCAAAAAGAACACTGCATTACCTAACTTTATATACAAAGCTACAGTAACTGAAATAGCATGGCTTTGATATAGATCAATGAAACAAAATAGAGATCCTAGAAGTAAACTCACACATCTACAGTCAACTGGCCTTGGACAAAGGTGTAAAGGACATTTTTTTGATTTTTTAGTTTAATATTTATTGAGTGTCAGGGTAGAATACACACATACACACACACAGGGAGAGAGAGAGGGAGAGGGAAAGTGAGAGGGAGAGGAAGAGGGAGGAAGGGAGGGAGGGAGAGATTTTCCATCCTTTAATTCATTCCCCAAATGGCCAAAACAGTCAGGGTTGGGCCAGGCCAAAGTTAGGAGCCAGGAATTCCCTCCTTGTCTCCCACTTGGGTGGTAAAGATCCAAGTACTTGGGGCATTTTCTGCTGCCTTCCCAGGAGCTGAATTGCAAGCTGAGCAGCTGGGACTTGAAATGGCACTCCAGCATGGAATGCCAGGCTGTGGGCAGTGGCTGAATCTGCTGCACCACAGTGCCAGCCATGGACAATCTTTTTAATAAGCAGTTCTAGGAAAATTGGATATCCACATGCAGAAGAATGAAGCTAAATCCCTATTTCTCATCATATAGAAAAATAAATTCAAAATGGATTAAAGACTTATATAAGACATGAAATTGTACAACATATGGAAAACAATTCACGACATGGGAATGCGCAAGGATTTTGTAGTTCAGACCTCTCAGCACAGGAAACAAAATAAAAACCAGACAAATAAGGATTGCCTCAAACTACAGAGCCTTTGCACAGCAAAGGAAACAACCAACAGACTGAAGAAACAACTTTCAGAATGAGAGAAAATATTTCCAAGCTATACATCTGAAAGGGTTTAACATCCGGAATATATAAGGAACTCAAACTACTCAACCCCCAAAACGAAAACAAAACAATCCCACAAATAATCCCACTTGAAAATGGGCAGTGGATCTAAACAGGCATGTCTCAAAGGGACACATACACATGACCAACAGGTACCTGATAAAATGCTCAACTCACTAATCATCAGAAAATGCAAATCAAAATTATAATGAGCTACCACCTTACTCCAGTGAGGCTGACTTTCATCAAAAAGAAAAAAAAAAAAAAAAAGAGAGATGTAATGAGTGTTTGTAAGAGTGTTGGGTGTGGAGAAAAATGAACTCTTCTTGCGTCCTGTTGTTAACAATGCAAATTGGTTTGGCCATTGTGGAAAACAGTATGGAGGTTCCTCAAAGCATGAAAAACAGAACTACCGCATGCTGCAGGGACGTGGTCCACGAGCATTAATCCATAGTCTGCTGCAGAAGCACCTGCATTTGCATGTTCACCGCAGCACTGTTCACAGTGGCCAAGATACGGAATCAACGTCCGTGTTCACCAACGGATGAATGGGTAAGGGAAAGGTGGCCTATATCCACAACAGAATTCTATTCAGCCATGAGAAAGCACGAAATTCTGACATTTGCAACAGTGTGGATAGGACTGAAGGACAGCATGTTAAGTAAGTCAGACACTGGAAAACAAACACTGTGTGTTCTCCTGGAAGCGGAGAAGTTGACCTCACAGAAGTAGAACGGTGGTGGTTACCAGTGGCTGGAAGGGCAGGGGAGGGGATGGAGAGAGGAGGGTTAATGGACACAAAGGGACACTGCTGGACAGGAGGAATCACCCCAATGTTCTATAGCCCAGTAGGGTAACTGTGCTTGACAACAATTAATTGAATATTTCAAGATAGGTAGTACAGAGGATTTTCAATCTTTTCAACACAAAGAAGTAGTAAGTGTGTGAGGTAATGGGTATACCAGTTATCCTGATCTGAGAATTACACATCATCTCCATGTACGGAAATGCTACCCTGACCCTGATTATGTACAACTGCTGTGGCACTTACAACTACAAAGTGTATTTCTAAAAAAACAAAAAAGAACTTACCCTCCCTGAGTATATATCCAAATCCCACCTGGTAAAATCATCTGACAACAGCAAAATTCTATTAGAGGTTACAAAATGAGAGAGATGTTCACACTGTAAACTGATCTTTCAAGACCACCAAAAAAGGGTTAAAAACTGCAGCACAAAGGGGTGTGTGCCGAAGGGGAGGGACCTACTAGCACACAGAAAGGAAGAGGAGTGACAGTCCCGAGACTGGGAGGGTTTATCCTTCAAAAGGTTCAGGATGTTTTGTATTCTGCTAAAAGCTTTCATACTATGAACAAACAAATTTAACAGAGACATTCCGTCTCTCAGTTTTATAGCTGAGACTCCAGATGTTCTATTTTAGTAACTAACAGCACAATGCAATCTTATACAGCAGATCTGAAAATCAAATGATTTCTGGAAAACTAATGACTAGACAGACTGTTTTTTTTTTTTTTTGGGGGGGGGGGTTGTTCTGTTTTGGACTTTGTGGTAACATTGTGTCAGAAGCATTTTATTTTTGACAACTAGCAGGAATTTCAAAAATCTTACCTTGTACTCGGTAACCTTATCAATTAGGTCTACAAGGCTCTAACACCCAACAGCTATGTATTTCTCATTTAAATACACAACTCAGTTGCAAATTAAAAAGCTCTACAGTCTACATAAAACTAACTATATAGTTTGGTGTATAATCAAATCTGTATTATGACAGTCTTGAATTTCTGTTTAATTACAAACTTCTACTTTGCTTTATTTAAAAAAAAAAAATACATACAGGGCAGTGATGTGGCACGATGGGTTAAGCTTGGCTCTTGTGTGCAATGCTAGCACCACATATTGGAGAGCCCGTTCAAGTTGTGGCTACTCCACTTCTAATTCAGCTTCTTGTTTATGCGGCCTAAGTGCTTAAGACCCTACCACCTATGTGGGAGTCTCAGATGCAGTTCCTGGCTCCTGGCTTTTCCTTGGCCTACCTCTGGCTGTTTAAGCAATTCAGCGAGTAAACCAGTGGGTGGAAGATCTGTCACTCGAGGTGTGTGTGTGTGTGTGTGTACACATGTATGTGTGTGTTCCCCTCTCTCTGTCACTCTGCCTTTCAAACAAATAATTTTTTAAAAAGCATACACTTTTAGGCCAAAGGAAACAATCCAAATTAAAAATCAACATAGAAGATACATACAAAAAAAGTGGCAGAATGTCAGAAACAAGCCTGCCTTGCCACATGCTTTTATTAGATAAAAGACGGTTGCACATTTGCATCTCATCTGCCTACTGCAAAGTGCTTGACTGTTGCTTTTCTCTCTTCTTAAACATAGCTCTTGGGCTTTACTGACTAATTCAAACATGGATAAATAAATTGCTTCCTTCCCACTATTGGTCTTCTCACACTGCAAACCAGAGGTTAAGTTCAGAATGAGCCTGAGTATGGACAGCAGAGAAACAGTTTCTTTTCTTTTTTTAATATTTACTTGAAAATCACAGCTGCAGAGAGGAAGAGACAGAAAAAAGAGATCTGCCAGCCACTGGTTCACTCCCCCAAGTGGCTGCAAGCCCCTCAGGAACCAGGCGCTTCATCCTGGTCTCCCACGTGGGTGCAGGGGGTCAAACACTGGGCCATGTCCCACTGCTTTTTCCCCAGACCACTAGCAGGGAGCTGGATCGGAAGTGGAGCAGCCAGGACCCAAACTGGTGCACATATGGGATGCCAGTACCACAGGCAGAGAGAGGCTTTATCTACCACACAAAGCTGAAACATGTAGTTGTTACCAGGAAACCAAAAGGAAAAGTAGCAAGCTACATTCTGTTTATAATCAAGGGGAGTAAATATTCCTGACTTCAATGAAAATAAATATAAAGAAATTCATTTTTTCCTGTATACTACTTAATATGTTTTCCAAATAAGCAATAAAATGGTAATGGTCTGAATTTATTCCCATTTATACTAAGCAAAGGTCAACGAAGCTAAAGAGGAGCCAAGCGTAATAAAAAGGGAGCTGTAAGGTCAAGCGTTTGGAATTCCTGTCCAGCAAGAAGCAAATTATACTTAGTAACCCACATGTCCTCCCAGCCCCCACCGGCTTCTAAAATAGGCCAACTTCACTTACTCATCTCACTTCTTCAACAATGTTTCTTCCTTACAGGCTAGGTAATCAAACTCCAGAATTTTTAAAAATACAGTTTCGGTGGTCATTGTAATACTCTAGGAAGGAGTCTAATTATTTTTAAAGGAGAAGTCTAGGTAGAGTAGAAAGCATCCAACTCTAGAATTGTGACAGTGACATTGTTATAGAAAAGGAATACGGTGTAATGAGATTTGACAGGTGAAACGCTGACACTGTGACACTGCAGGCTGAGCTGTGGGGCTGACAGCATTCAACCCTTCCAAGGCTCCTTGCTAGAGTACAACTCTATAGAAAATTAGAATTCCCCTAAGTCAGCAGTTCTCAAAAATTTAGTATGCATATAAATTACCTGGATGATTGCTGAAAGATGCAGGTTTCTGTTGAAGTGAAATGGACACTATGAGAAACAATGGTCCTTGTCCTGACTGTTGAGGGGCAACTTAATATTTTATCCCTGTTAGTATTTTTTTTGTTCTACTTAATACTATTGGTTGAACTCTTTAATTAACACACAATTATTCTTAGGTGTTTAAATTTAATTGAAAAGTGATCCCTGTTAAATATAAGAGTGGGAATAAGAGAGGGAGGAGATGTACAGTTCAGCACATGCTCAACTGGACTTGCCCCAAACGATCGAGTTAGAAATGTGCCAGGGGATTCCAATTCAATCCCATCAAGGTGGTATGTACCAATGCCATCTCAGTAGTCAAAGAGATCAGTTTCAGTTCATAATTGATCATAATGATAGGATTAAGAGTCAAAGAGATCACATAAACAAGACTAGTGTCTGCTAATATCAACTGATATAATTAAAAAGGAGAGAATGATCCAATGTGGGAAGCGGGATACACAGCAGACTCATAGAATGGCAGATGTGTTAAACAGCACTCTGGCCTCAGAATCAGCCCTTAAGGCATTCGGATCCAGCTAAAAAGCCCATGAGAGTATTTCAGGCATGGATAGCCAAGACACTCTGGCAAAAAAGAACCAAAAACAAAACAAAACAAAACAAAAAAACTAAATGAAAGATCTCTGTGAGTGAAATCCCAGTGGAAAGAAGGACCATCAAAGAAGGAGGTACCTTTCTCTGAAGGGAGGAGAGAACTTCCACTTTGATTATGGCCAAGTCTAAATAAGACTGGAGTTGGTGAACTCAAAAGGCTTTCATAGCCTCGACAACTCATGACAAGAGCCTCGGGTGATTACTGATGCCATAAACAAGATTGTCAATTGTTAAATCAACAACAGGAGTCACTGTGCACTTACGCCCCACATAGGATCTCTGTCCTTAATGTGTTGTAGTATGTGAATTAATAGTATAACTAGTACTCAAACAGTACTTTATACTTTGTGTTTCTGTGTGGGTGCAAACTGTTGAAATCTTTACTTAGTATATACTAAGTTGGTCTTCTGCATATAAAGATAATTGAAAATGAATCTTGATGTGAATGGGATGGGAGAGGGAGAGGGAGATGGGATGGTTGCCGGTGGGAGGGAGGTTATGGGGGAAAAAGCCACTGTAATCAAAAAGCTGTACTTTGGAAATTTATATTTATTAAATAAAAGTTAAAAAAAAGAAAGATGCAGGTTTCTTCTGCCTGCTGCCAAAGATTTGAGCTTCACTAGGTCTTGGGAGTGGCTGGGTTGTCCATGGTGCACACTTTGAGAAACACTGATCTTGAAGACTGGGAGATACCCTCACAGGTGGCCTCTTCCAGAGGGCGACTCCCACGGAATGGTGTGCCCTGCCCGCCAGCATGAACAACCTGTCACTTCACCACTAGCCTATAATAAAAGTTTGACCAGGAGATCCCCTGGTTTACAAAAGTCACTTGTCAAAGTGAGGTTGTGTATTTTTCAAAGAGGTGATTCGGATCTAATTAGGTGATTAGGATCTAATTGGGACAATTCAGACACACAGAAGAAGTGAAAGTCGGAGAGGGGAGAGACAAAAGCTAACAATCTACTAACAATTCTGCCTGTGCATCCTGCCAAAGGGAACACTTCCCACTCAAGGGCTATGGAGCAGACCCCTTAGTCTCTCCCCACGCCCCACCCAGCCTCCCATGCTACATGGACCTTAATTCATCCCATCATTTTTCAGCTTGTGAACTGACACTAAGTGGCATCCATCTAACTACAGGCGACTGCAGAACCACGAACTATTCAGCTTCTGATGCTTAAGGTGCTGTACAACCCCGTCTCGTCTCACTTCAGCCGTCCTTCAAGCCACCTTGGCAGCTCCAGCAAATGGAGCTCCTATCTCAACTGCTCAAGAACAAATGCCCCAAGTCCCATTTCCACCCTGACTTCAGTTGCCACTGGCATTTCTCATTTTTTCAGTCACCTGTGACATTTCACATCTTTAAGCAGTCCTGCAGCAGGTCCCTAGGTGTGCTCTACCACACCCTTCTTTAGAGTTCCTCTCCACTCCCTAACAGCTCCCCACATTCCCTGAGGGCAGTAACATTTGCAGGATTTCCTGTTATCTCCAACCTCACCTGGACTCTCCAGCAAAATGTTAGCATACAGATCTGGCTTGAAAAAGTCATCATAATTTAGAGTATTTCATTGTTAGTAAACTGTATCCCCAGAAATTAATTTGTTAAACACGGAGCAGGATGCCATGATATATCAAGAACTTGTTTTTGGCACTGGGACCACACTTAGCAAATTGTCCTTGTCCTCAACTATCTCTCACGTAAACTATTCAAACAAAAACTGTTTTTTTGTGTTTTTTTTCCCTGCCACCGGCAGTCTATGAGGCTCTACAGCCCTTCAGATTCTGAAAGTTAATCAGAGCCTTTTCTACTTGCATAACCTGCTGGCACCAAAATTACAGCTGAGAAGAGAAATTAAGTCACCACCTTTTAGACCAAAAGATTCAATCTTTATTACACGGATACCGTAAGACTGAAGGTAGGCAGTTCATTTCCTGGGTGCCCTGCTCAGTACCTGGTAGACAGCAACACTAGATATCAGTTGTATTAATTTTGGCTTAAAACCTCCAAGCTGGAGGTGCCATCAACTATACAACTATAATCACTATTTCATTTCAGAATGTTTTCATCGTTCCCCAAAAGAAAACCCATTAGCAGTCATTCTCCAATGATCTCTACCCCCACCCTTCATCCAATCTGCTTTCTGTCTGCAGATCTGCCTATTCTGAACATTTCCTATAAATAAATAACATGTGGTCTTTCGTATCTGGCCTCTTTTACTTAGCATAATATTTTCAAGGTTCAGCAATGTAGAAGCATGTGTTAGTACCATGCATTGCTCTTAGGTCCTCAAAACAGACGCTTGCACTATATGCAACAACTGGCCTCATTTTACAAATAGAAACAACGGACACAGTGAGAGAGGAAGTAACTTGCCCTGTATCAGTCTCTCTGAACTCAAGTTTTTCCATTGCATTTCTGAGAGATGTACAAACTGTAAGTATTATATGGAAACTTATCTGGAGTAAATATGTGTTTTTTAAAAACCACTGTTATCTAGGTCTGGGACAAAGCACAATTTCTATTTGTCTTGTATAAAAATATAACCAATGATATTTATGGTGCTCTCAAACTCTAAATTCAAGCTATTTTTAAAAACAACTAATCTGATGCTTGATCTTTCATAATAAACATAGTAATTACTAGCGATAATGGAAACCACTTGTACAGAATATGACTTCATAAGCAGCAGAAACGGTGATAACATAGCATTTTATTATATGAAAACTTCAGCATTTACTTATTTGTAAATCTGGGTTTTTCTTTCTAATTTCAACAATTTAGAAAGCAGGGGACATCATTTTTAGGGCAAAGAGTTTTTTGAAAAAGTCTCTGAAAAGATTCTGACAGGCACACATAAGGAAACTTCTCGAAACTGACCCAGAATGTTTCTGTCACAAAACCCTTCCAGCTCACTGCAGTTTGCCAGAAGCAGTCAGTAGATAACGCTCTTGGTTATGTCTCTCTTCCTCTCAAACAAATTAAATAAATACATAAAAATGTTATATTTTTAAGGATGGGGGGATTCAAAATTACCGGTATGCATGCTTGTGTGTCTGCCTTAAGCAGTGATGTGATCGTAAAGGCAGCTGCAGTACAAAACATTCTAATTGAATACTGCCTTGTATTTGGAAAACACAAGCTGAGTTGCACAGTAAAAACAAGTGGCAAATGTAATAGACAAAAGACTAAAAAGGAAGACGGGGATTAAGGCAGTCTGTTGAACATGTTTATTGTAAACAACCCTGTTATCTTCAACCTGAAATAACATTGTAAAGATGTATCTAAAATACTTGAAAATTTTACTTATACTTGAAGAAAACAAGGCAGTTAATAAAAATGTGAGTTGCTGATCCAGAATTTGGATTTATAAAAAATAAGAATCAAAAATCATTAAGCATTATAACCCATTAATGGGAAAATAACAGGCAACAGAATTTTAAAAAATTGAATATAGTGAGGATTTTGATTCATCAAACTGCTATGGTAAACAGCCCATTTTCTGAGTCTTAGGCCATCATTAATCACTGGCTTAGAACAGTGCTGTAAAACAGAACTTTCTGGAAATGCTCTGTATTTGTGCTGTCCAGTTTGGCAGCCACTAGCTGAACGTGGCTAGTGGGTATTGTAGTACGGCTGATACAACTGAAGAACAGAATTCAATTTAGTAAAAAAAAATTATGTATATATTTGAAAGGCAGAGTGACAGGTGAGGGGTGGGAGGGAAGAGCGAGATCTTTCATCTGCTGGGTCACTCCCCAAATGGCTGAGGCTGGGCCAGGCTGAAGCTGGGAACCAGGAAATCTGGGTCTTCCATGTGGGTGGCAGGGGCCCAAGTATTTGGGCCATCATCTGCTGCTTTCCCAGGCACATTAGCAGGGAGCTGGAGCAGAAACAGCGCAGTTGGGACTTGAACTCTGATATGGGACGCTGGTGTCCCAAGCAGCTGCTTAGCCAGCTGTGCCAACGCTGGCCCCAAGTTTTAATTTTTGATAAGTTACAATGAATAGCCATGTGATTAAGGGCTACCATTTTGGACAGAATAAGTCTTGAATGGTGAGAGACACCACGCTGTAAAAGGGCTATACCATCAATGTTCTAGAAACTTTAAAAAAAGAAAACAGGAGACTCGGATTATTACTGGGAAGAGGGGGCAGGAGTTATGATAAAGGGACAAAACATCCAAGGAAACCTGATTTTGAGCTCCAGTATCTTTAGAGATGTTTCCATCAAATCCATGCACTGGGGTTATGAACATAAAAACAAAAGAAAGAAGAGAAGGGAGGCAGAAGCCACAAAGAGAAATAACACCCAGTAATTGCCACTTGGTTTGAGTGGTAGACCACATTTTTACACAATCACTGTGCTTTATCTACTGCCCTAAACACGACATGTGCACTTCACTGGACCCTCTCAACAAGCCCTCCAGGTCCATCTACTCAGCTCCAGTTTTGTAGACTGAAGTCTGCACCTGTCAGTACCTTAATGTCTGCCTCAATCATGAATTTCTACCACCTTTGATCTATAAAGGCACTTGAATATACGAGTTCAGGGCTACTTCTAGAAGCCCATGGAAAAACAGAACTAAAATGAATTTATTTTGGTGCAAAAAATATTTTAAAATCCATGCTTAGTTTTTTTTCATAATACTTATTTTCCAGGAACTTTTTGTGAAGACCCCTCATATATTTTCAATACACGTCTATTGAATTGACAATGAATTTGTTTCCATTCCAACGACACAAGTGTGGTAAACATGCTTTCTCCAAACTTCACCTCTCAAGCATCTGTAACTGAGTTCTAGAATCAAGAAGAAAGCCCAATGTTTAAAGCAGTTTCATAAATTTTTCAAAGGATCTGACAGGAAACCCGGAACTTTGGGTGTGATCAAATTTTGAGCTGCCATTTTTTTCAAGCCCATTAATTTAAAAAAATCAGATTTTCCATATTTTGGAAAATTGTTTATCAAAAACTTTAATACTTGACTGAAATATTTATTACACAAAACTTGTGCCTAAAACACAGAATATGCGGTTCTAAGCGTGCTTGGGCTGAGGCATAGCACCTTCACGGAACGAAGCCTTGGGGCAGGTGCTTAGCCTAGCAGTTACGGGTTGGGGTACCCGCGTCCCATAACAGAGTACTTGAGTTTGACCCCCAGCTCCAGCCCCTGACTCCAGCTTCCTGCTAATGCAGACCCTAGGAGGTAGCGGTGATGGTCTGAGTGACCGGGTTCCTGCCACTCACATGGGAGACCTGGATTAGCTCCCAACTCCCAGCTTTGGCCTGGTTAGCCCCAGTCCTGGCCACTGAGGGCATTTAGGGAGTGGACCGAAGATGAGCGCTCTCTGTCTCTCAAATATTTTTTGAAAAGATTAAAGCAGAAAGCTTTGATTGTTCCCAATTTCTGCATCTCATGATGATCTTCAATCTTTTCAAATTTCTTTTTATTATTATTATTATTATTTGACAGATAGTGAGAGAGACAGAGAGAGAAAGGTCTTCCTTCTGTTGGTTCAACCCCTAAATGGCTGCTTCGGCCAACGATGTGCCGATCGGAAGCCAGGAGCCAGGTGCTTCCCCCTGGTCTCCCATGTGGGTGCAGGGGTCCAACCACTTGGGTCATCCTCCACTGCCCTCCCGGGCCACAGCAGCGAGCTGGACTGGAAGAGGAGCAACCGGGACTAGAACCCGGCGCCCATATGGGATGCTGGCGCCGCAGGCGGAGGATTAGCCAAGTGAGCCACAGCGCCGGCCCCCATCTTTTCCAGTTTCATCAGGTTATATTCACTCTCTATGGGCACGCTGCCAGGATACAGTGTAGCCTAGGACAGTTTTGAGAAGCCTGTTAAAAAAAAATCAAAGGGCCAAACCTGTCTGGGAATTTATTCCCTTAATCCAAATCCACAGCCTCCAACCCCAATATTTAACTAGAATTTTGATCTATAAGCAAAATAAAAATATTCACATTAAAAATGCACTTGAAGTTCTTGGGTAAAGCCGCTGTCTGAAGTGCTGTCATCCCTTATGGGCAGCAGTTCAGGTCCTGGCTGCTCCACTTCCAATCCAGCCCTCTGCTATGGCCTGGGAAAGCAGTGGAAGATGGCCCAAATCCTTGGGCCCCTGCACCCACATGGGAGACTCAGAAGCAGCTCCTCGCTTCTGGCTTCGGATCAGCGCAGCTCTGGCCATTTCAGCCATCTGGGGATTGAACCAGCAGACAGAAGATCTCTCTGTCCCGGTTGCTTCTCTTCCAGGCCAGCTCTCTGCTGTGGTCCGGGAGTGCAGTGGAGGATGGTCCAAGTGCTTGGGCTCTGCATCCACATGGGAGACCAAGAGGAAGCACTTGGCTTCTGCCTTCGGATCGGCGCAGTGCGCTAGACGCAGCAGCCACTTGGGGGCTGAACCAAAGGAAGGAAGACCTTTCTCTCTTTTTCACTGTCTAACTCTGCCTGTCAAAAAAAAAAAAAAAAAAAAAAACCACCCCCCCACCCCGCCTCTCTGCAGCTCTGCCTTTCAAATAAATAAATCTAACAAACAAACAAACCTCACTAACCACACTAAGGAGGACTTACAGTTAAAATATGATTCCCTTGGAGAGAACATGTGGACTAGCAGCTAAGATGCCTGCACCCCATGGCAACAGTGCTGAGGTTTGATGCCGGGCTCTGGCTCCTGACTCTAGCTTCCTGCTGATGCACACACTGGGGGGCACAGTGATGGCTCAAGTTTGGGTCTGTACCACCCACGTGGGAGACCTGGATTGAGTTCCTGTCTCTGGACTTTAGCCCTTGGCCCAAAGCCATTGTGGGCTTCCAGGGAGTGAAGCAGCAGATGGGAGCATGCTCTCTCTCTAAAATACTAAAAATAAATAAAAAATAAAAATAAATTTCCCTTTCCTTGTCAGAGACAAGGGTCACGTACGGTTTCTGTTAATTGTTGTAAATGCATACAGAATACATAGTGCCGGCTGGCGCCGCGGCTCAGTAGGCTAATCCTCCGCCTTGCGGCGCCGGCACACCGGGTTCTAGTCCCGGTCGGGGCACCGGATCCTGTCCCGGTTGCCCCTCTTCCAGGCCAGCTCTCTGCTGTGGCCAGGGAGTGCAGTGGAGGATGGCCCAAGTGCTTGGGCCCTGCACCGCATGGGAGACCAGGATAAGCACCTGGCTCCTGCCATCGGATCAGCGCGGTGCACCAGCCGCAGCGCGCTACCGCGGCGGCCATTGGAGGGTGAACCAACGGCAAAAGGAAGACCTTTCTCTCTGTCTCTTTCTCACTGTCCACTCTGCCTGTCAAAAAAAAAAAAAAAAAAATTAAAAAAATTAAAAAAAAAAAAAAAAGAATACATAGTGCCAGGCATCTGGCTCAGTGGTTAAAATGCTGCTTAGGACAGCCGCGTCCTATATGGGATTGCCTGAGTTCAAGTCCTGGGTCCACTCCTGTGCGTCCTGCCGATGCACATCCACGGAGCCAGCAGGTAACGGCTCAAAGGACGGGGTCCCTGCCGCCCCGTGGGAGATCTGGACTGAATTCCGAGCTCCACGCTTCAGCCTGGCCCAGCCCTGGGGAGTCACCCAGGGCTGGCTGTCCCTCTGTTTCTGCCTGCCTCTTAAATAAAACACATTTTTAAAATGATACACCATCATTAAATTCACCCTTTCATTTGAATTTCAGTTCTACTTTTCTGGGCAATGAAGCCCATTTTCAAAATGGTTTACCTAATGTTTATAACCATCAAAAAATAAGATTCTGGACCAATGAAAATTCATGCTTGTTGGGGCAAAGCCCAAGGATGTGGAGGGCTGTTTCTCAAATTTTACCATGCTCCAATCACCTGAGAATCCTGTGGAAACACAGATCCTGACCAGTAAACCCGAGGACGGTCCAGGGGTCCACTGTTAAAACATGAAATGCTCAAGAAGCCAGCTGGCCCCAGGCTTCGTGTAGCAAAGAATCAACTGCTCCAGATCTCAGCTCTTTCTTACTCTCCTAGTCTCCTCTTAATGTTTCTTTCAGCACATTCTTATCACAGGTGTGCCATGATTCCGACACTGCCCTGGGAGTGTAAATAAGATCCGATCTCTGCCTTCAAAGAGCTCACACATGTCAACAGAATGACTGGCTCAGAACTGCCAAGCGCTATAATAAAGGTATGGAGTGGTAAGAGAGCGCCTGGAAGAGAAACGGGAGCGTGCGTGGTGCCGAGGACAATGACTGCACTTGGCAGAAGCGACAGCAAGAGAGGCAGCACGGCGCCCGGCAGGAGTTGCTAACAGCAGCCAACCACGGAGCACATGTCGCCTGCGCCGAGAGCAGACAGGAGACTGCAGGTAAACAGAGTCAGACGACGAGGCCAGCATGCCAGACGAAGCTGTTTTATTTGGCAGGATGTCACACCAATGAAGGACTCTGGAGGATGAACGTGCTCATCCATGAAGGACAATATTAACAATGAAACTAAAATAACAGTGGATAACATCTGCATATTTATGTGCCAAGGAGCTGCTGCAAGTACTTTAATCACGTTACGAGCACTTAACCATTTAACACCATTATCTTACAAGATCAGTACTAAGATGCTCATTCGCACTGAGAATTTTGAGGCACCAAAAAAGAAAAATGTCGTTCCCTCAATTAAAACCCAGGCAGTACAGTTCCAGGGGCCACGTTCTCCATATCCAGGAAAATTCTGGAAATTGCTTACCCTGTAAGCACCCTAGAAGACGCATTGATCAGTTGAGCCTGGAAAATAGTTTGGAAGACACTGGAATAGTTAAATAAGGAGACAGTGGAGGGGGTGGGCACTCAGTCTCAGGGCCAAGACGTTTGAATCCCACAGTGGCCGAGTTCCTGCCACTCACATGGGAGACCTGGGGCAAGTTCTCAGCTCCTGGCTTCAGCCTGGCCCACCCAGACTGCATTCGCCCAATGGGGAGGGGAGCTCTGGCTCTCTGCCTCTCAAATAGTAAAAATTAACCACAAACCAGAGAAAACGGAGGACTGAATTAAGGCAAAGACAATGGAAATGAGAACTTCAGTTACATTCAGTGAGAAAAGTCCTGAGAGCTTTGCCGCTGCGGCATGGTGTGGGTGCAAAGGAGAGAGACTTTCCCATTTTCTAGCATTGGAGATGGAAAGCGTGGAGCTGCCAGGCAGAGACAGCACAGCAAAGAACGCTTGTGGCAGGAGTCTGAGAGAAAGCCCGGAGGTGAGGTTTGAGATACCAATGGGACATCCAGGAAAAACCTTACACAAGAGGTCCGGTAGATGTGGGCATCGACAGTGCGTATTGCTCTCAAGTGAGAGCGTGGACCAATTTGTGGAGAGTGGAGGAAACGAGAGGAACTTCAAGACGACGAGAGACAGGGGACCCAGGAGACAGTGTCTGCACGCCCAGGCAGCTGCTGGGCTCCCCAGACAGACCAGCCGTGGAGACGGCTGTGGGGGTTGGCCCCTGGATCCCGAGACCTCAGCGACCTCACGCTCATTCCAGGGCACTAAGGAAGAAGAGGAGGAGGAAGCAACTGACTGAGAGGAAAACACTTTCCAAACATCTGAAAGGAAGGGCCCAGTAACTAGGAAAAGACAAAAGCTGTTTCTGCTTTGTTTTCTCCTAAGTGCGAGCAACTCCAGCACAGTTACTACTTGGGGAACAGCGAGGAGGGAAAGGTCCAACGCCGAGGCGGGGAAAGACAGCTGTTGAAGCCACATTGTGAGCGAGGCAGGGCAGCTGGGGCTGCATCTGAGGAGGGGCGCCCCCCCCCCCCCCCGCCCGGGAACACTGCTGGCCTCCAGGACTCACTGCACGCCTGCAGCACCCAGCTCCAGCAGCGACGACCAAACATCACTCAGTATCCCCGGAGGAGCTGAGGAGGCCGGGGTCGAGGGGCTGTGGAAACGACGTTGTTGCAGCCACCAGCCGCACTGCCAGAGACACGCACCGGGCCTCTGCTGAGAGGGGTGTAGGGCTGCGTACTTCTGTTCAGTGGGCGAGTTCTGCAATGCCTCTGTGCGGGAGAGACTCCCCTAACTAGGGAAAGCGAAAGTGGGCTTCGCAAATACCTCCCATTCTCCCGGGCTTCAGTGGCAGGCGTATTTCCTCTCACGGGCCCCCCGGTAAACACCTACAGTGCACCAGAAGAGAGCATTGAAGGATTCTTAGTAAAACGTCCTCCCCGACAATGGAAGGGGTCGAGGCCATCCTGCGGTGGTGTGTTCTGACTCCTACATGAACCACCTTTTTCTCTTCCGGAGCAAGGGCAGAAAATGCAATGTTTTACCTGAACATACAATTTGATTACCATTTTGTAGCCTTCAACAGCAAGGCAGCTATATTGTATTTATCCCAAATCCCACCCATCACAATCAAAACTTTATATATGAAGACACAGAAATAAAATTATCTGATATTTTAAATTAGGCATCAACTTCGAAAAAGTGCCATGTTAGCTTTCATATACATGAGCCACACTAATACTTATGCTCAGCAAATGGGGAAAAATACTATTTATACTTTGGGTCCTGGAAGCTTATTAAGGCACCTTGTCAGAAGTGACTGATCGGGGCAGGTTTTGTGGCACAGGGGGTCAGGCCACCACTAGGAAAGCCCACATAGTGGAGTACCCGGGATCCAGTCCCCATCTCCACTTCCGATCCAGCTTCCTGCTAGCATTCCTGGGAGGCAGCAGATGATGGACTCGGGTTCCTGCCATTCACTGGCTTTGGCCTGGCCCAGCTCCAGCTCTTGCAGACATTTGGGGAGTGAACTAGTAGGTGGAGGGTCTGTCACTTTGCCTCTCAAACGAATAACAAACACTTTTTAAAAAGTGATAAAATGAAGGGTGGGCATTAGGCATAGCCAAAGTTAAGGCTCTGCTTGGGATACCTAAATCCCACAATGGAGTGCCTTGGTCTGAGTCCTGGCTCCACTTCCATCTCCAGTTTCCTGTAACATGCACTCTGGTAGGCAGCACCTAACGGAAGCCTCAAGTGCTTGGGTTTCTGCAGCCCACCTGGGAGATCCAGATTGAGTTCTGGGCTCCTAGATTTGACCTGGACCATCCATGGCTCTTCTGGGGTTTTTCCATGGACCAGTGCATGGAAAATCTATGCATGTCAGGCCGGCACCGCGGCTCAATAAGCTAATCCTCTGCCATGCGGCGCTGGCACACCGGATTCTAGTCCCGGTTGGGGCGCCGGATTCTGTCCTGGTTGCCCCTCTTCCAGGCCAGCTCTCTGCTATGGCCCGGGAAGGCAGTGGAGGATGGCCCAAGTGCTTGGGCCCTGCACCCGCATGGGAGACCAGGAGAAGCACCTGGCTCCTGCCTTTGGATCAGCGCGGTGCACCGGCCGGGGCGGCCATTGGAGGGTGAACCAACGGCAAAGGAAGACCTTTCTCTCTGTCTCTCTCTATCCACTCTGCCTGTCCAAAACAAACAAACAAACAAACAAACAAAAACAACTATGCATGTCTCCTCTCTCAAATAAATGAAAAAAAAATTACAAATGAAAGAAGTGACTGATTTGAAGATGTTGTAACTAGATTATCTCCTTCCTTAAAATTTATCTTCTAAATAGCTTTTTAAAAATCTGCCTAGTGAGGCCAGCGCTGTGGTGCAGCGGGTAAAGCAGCCACCTGCAGTGCTGGCATCCCACATGCGCATCGGTTCGAGTCCTGGTGCTCCACTTCTGATCCAGCTCTCTGCTATGGCCTGGGAAAGCAGTAGAAGATGGCCCAAATGTTTGGGCCCTTGCACCTGAGTGAGAGACCCAGAAGTAGCTCCTGGTTCCTGGCTTCAGACTGGCACAACTCTGGCCATTTTGGCTATCTGGGTAGTGAGCCAGTGGATGGACGACTTCTCTCTCCCTGCCTCTACCTCTCTGTAACTCTGCCATTTAAATAAATAAATAAATCTTTTTTTAAAAAAATCTGCCTAGTGTTTTAACAACTTCACAGTATCCTAAGAAGGTCAAAAACACACCTGCTCACAACACAGCTCAGGCAGTGGTATGCACACAGGTGAAGGTATCAGACGTTAAGTCAGTATTCCCAGTGTCGCTAACATCATTGCTGAGGGAAACAATCTTCAAGAGAAATATAGCTCACTAAAAAAAATCTTCCCAAGGGCCGGCGCCGTGGCTTAACAGGCTAATCCTCCATCTTGTGGCACCGGCACACCGGGTTCTAGTCCCGGTTGGGGCGCCGGATTCTGTCCCGGTTGCCCCTCTTCCAGGCCAGCTCTCTGCTATGGCCCGGGAAGGCAGTGGAGGATGGCCCAAGTCCTTGGGCCCTGCACCCACATGGGAGACCAGGAGAAGCACCTGGCTCCTGGCTTCGGATCAGCGCGATGCACCGGCCGCGCCGGCCATTGGAGGGTGAAACCAACGGCAAAAAGGAAGACCTTTCTCTCTGCTCTCTCTCTCACTATCCACTCTGTCAAAAAAAAAAAAAAAAAACAAAAAACAACAACAACAAAAAAACTCCCCCAAATATTAAAGGCTAGGGAATTTTGCCTCAGAAAATCGCCTTTCTTTTTCCTGCACTGACAAACCTACTGAAGCACCCTCACGTGCAGCGAACAGAACCGGATTTCCATGTAGGAGGACATTCCTGAAGAGGCCAAATGCAGCGCGACATGAACACCTGTCACATGAGGATGCTGACAACCACCGCAGAGAACCGCCCGCGCCCACCGAATCTCAGAAGAGGCATCTGCTCCCGAGGGAGACTTGCTGCTGCTGCTGCGAAAGCCACATGGGTGGCGAACTCCTCCAGGCTCCACAACCATCTCAAGTCGAACTGAGCTTCTGATTCGCTTCCAAATACAGAAAATTCAAGTTGGATTCACTGTCAGATCAGCTCTCCGATCAAAGGACAAAACAGAAATAACAATAAGCTTCCCTTCCATTTCTAAAGACTACTTTGTACTCAAATGCATCCCTAACTGCGACTTGGCCTGCACAGTTGAGGTTTCGGATGATGGTCTAAGATAAGGGGTATTTTAGGAAAAGCCCACGAACTTCATCCAAAACCTGACAAGAGAATATCTCAGCCTACACCCAAAGAATAAAAATAAAATAAACATGAAAGCATTTACTAAAGGCACACATGTTCATAGTGTCAGGGTTGCCTCTGAAGCTGTTAGATAACGTCTGTAGTCTCCCCAAGGAAATGAAAAGTGCACGATTTAGAAACAAGCTAAGAGGTACCCACACTGAGAAAGGGATCGCTGTGGCTGGAGGTGGTCCAGACACAAAAGACTCAAGCGCAGTACCAGCTCACATCTTACGCTACTGTTAGAAAAACCACTCTGTATCTACTTGTCCTCACAAATTACTAAATCAAATTGAGCAAATCAGATTCACCAGACACTTCAATCAACTCAAAGTTTAGTCAAGTTCCACAGTGGGCAAAGTTCTGACTGTTTTAATCTTTCTTAATTTATACAGAATGGGCCCAGTCTTGGAGGGTGCTCAATAAGTAGTCAGCAAGGCCCCAGGACCCTAGATGTTATATCCTAACGTATCTGGGTATGTGAGTCACATCGGATACTCATCTCTGGGCTCGTTACTTCAAATAACTTAAAGTTTTACTTCTTCAGTGCGAGAAGCATCTGGGTGTGCGCAGGGGCTAAACAAAGCTTGCTCATTTCTCAAACAACCTTGGTATTAGTTATGCTTTCTTTGGGAAATAAAACAAATATGACAGACCCATACCATTGTTTTTGCTACACTCCTTTCAATTCTGTTCTCTTATGAAATGTCCTCCTCCAAAGTAGGCCAACAAAACCAAACTGCCCCCATTACCATTTTTTTCAGTGTCTAAAAGAAATGTTAACTGGCTTAAAAAATTATGTTAGCATGTTTCTAATTACGATTTAAAACAATATTACTGACAAGGTTGATGTCGACCTAAAACAAAGATGAAATTACTCTATTTACCATGTTTAGTAAGGATTCCTTTCCTTATAGAGGCTAAGGCCAAAATATAATTAGGGCCGTTATGACATCCGTAAAATGAAGACCTAATAAATGTTTTCTATGCTGTTATTTCTGTTTAAAAATTCTTGAAAGAACTTGGTAACACAAATGCGTGGGTAACGACGCGGATGGGGCTGCGTGTGTCTTGCAGCAAGTGAAGGCAGGCAGCTGGTATCAGCATGACGCAGACCAACCCAGGGTAACACGCAACGGGCAGCATCATCGTAGGAACTCAAGAATGTTCACTGGAAACCAGGAGGATGAGCTGGAGGAACTGCTAAGAAAGGCACACAACTTCACATGGAGAATCCAGAGACGGACAGGTTCCAGACTTAAGGCTGAAACTGAGACCGAAGGTGGTTGCCTGGAGAAATGTGGAAAACGTCAGGCTTAGCAGTACAAAGTACTAAGACGGATGGATGACACCCGCCACAGCTGTGAGCGGGATCTATGAGTCTCTCGAGGGAAGGAGAGAAATGTTGGTACACCTTCCACTTTTTTTTTTTTTTTAAAGATTTACTTATTTACTTGAAAGTCAGAGTTATACAGAGAGAGGAGAAGCAGAGAGAGGTCTTCCATCTGCTGGTTCACTCCCCAGTTGGCCGCAACGGCTGGAGCTGTGCCAATCCAAAGCCAGGAATCAGGAGCTTCTTCCGTGTCTCCCACAAGGGTTCAGGGGCTCAAGGACTTGGGCCATCTTCTATTGCTTTCCCAGGCCATAGCAGAGAGCTGGATGAGAAGAGGAGCAGCCGAGACTAGAACTGGCGCCCATATGGGATGCCGGCACTGAAGGCGATGGCTTCACCCATTCCACCAGAGTGCCGGACCCAACCTTCCACGCTTTATTTCACCACCATAAATAAAAATTAAGTGAGCTGGGGCTGGTGCTGTGGTGTAGTGGGTAAAGCTGCTGCTTGCAACGCAAGCATCCCATACGGGTGCTGGTTCAAGTCCCGGCTGCTCCACTTCAAATCCAGCTCCCTGCTAATGTGTCTGGGAAAACAGCAGAGGATGGCCCAGGTACATGGGCCCCTGCACTGATGTGGGCCACCCAGAAGAGGCCCCGGGCTCTGAACTGGCCCAGCGCCAGCCTTTGTGGCCATCTGGGGATTGAACCAATAGATAGATCTTTCTCTCTCTGTAATTCTGCCTTTCAAATAAATAAATCTTTTTAAAAAAAACAAAACAGGGCCAGCGCAGTGGCGTAGCAGGTAAAGCCGCTGCCTGCAGTGCTGGCATCCCATATGGATGCCGGTTGAAGTCCTGGCTGCCCTACTTCTGGTCCAGCTCTCTGCTATGGCCTAGGAAAGCAGCAGAAGATGGCGCAAGTGTTTGGGCCCCTGCACCCATGTGGGAGACCCGGAAGAGGCTCCTGGCTTTGGATTGGCGCAGCTCCAGCTGTGGCAGCCAACTGGGGAGTGAACCAGCAGATGGAAGACCTCTCGCTCTTTTTCTGCCTCTCCTTCTCTGTGTAACTCTTTCGAACAAATAAATAAATCTTTAAAAAAAATTGAGTTGCAACAAAAGATCAATTCCTGCACCACTGGGCAATACAATGTTAACTATCTCCAGGCACGATGTTCTTTCTATAGTGCAAGCTTTAGGGAAAAATACCCTAAAATACGTGAGTTCCTCCGCAGGGCTTCAAAGATTCTTGATTACAGGTGAACAGTAAACATTAGAAGGCTTTGGCCAGGAACAAACATGTTAAGGTCTCAACAGTTAGAGATAAGTCCTAGTGCTTTCAAACCTACTCCTGTGTTTAGAGACAGCTGGGTCTAGAAATACTTATAGTGGCACAAAGGCATTAAGATGCCATTATTTCTTCTACTAGGATAAGTTGTAGTGTTCAGAATGTCTTGGTTTGCAGCACCCAAGAAGTTTTCTTCCCTGGGCTAAATTCCAACACCAGATAAATGCCTGGATTTTTAACAATGTTGTTTCTCATCATCACCCCAAGATGTCTTCTGCTCTTGTACACGCTCAGTGCACATTGAGCCAAACACATTATCTTTACCCCCATGCATCAATCCTATACACACTGACTCAATGAAGTGAAATACTTCACTTTGCATTCATCTGTTCAATAAAAAGGAGTTTAGGGGCCGGTGCTATGGCACAGCAAGTTAAGCACCGTCCACATGGCCGGCATCCCATATGGGTGCCGCCTTGAGTCCTGGCTGCTCTGCTTCTGATCCAGCTCCCTGCTAATGTGCCTGGGAAAACAGCAGATGGCCCCAAGTCCCTGGGCTCTTGCCACCCACGAGGGAGACCCGGAGGAAGCTCCTGGCTCTTGCTTTGGACGTGGCTCAGCCAGGGCTGTTGCAGCCATTCGAGGAGTGAACCAGCAAATGGAAGATCTCTATTTCTCTTCTCTCTCTCTCTCACACCGCCTTTCAAAGAAATAAATCTTTAAAAAAAGAAAAATGTCAAGAGTGTAAAGCACTTTAAAAAAAAGTTTAGAACAGTTAAATCATGACATCCAAGAGTATGTCCTTAAAGTGGCCTTTAAAAACCAGTCACAAAAAGGGAAAAAAGAAAAGTTTCTTCTTGATTCAACACAGACTACACAACAGTCAAAAAGCCAGTACAGGCGCACCTGCTGGTCCAGTGCTGCATCTCCCTCTCACTCACGTCTCTCAAAAGCCTCCAGTTACTTTGGACCAATGAGCTCCAGGGAAGAAGCTGAAGCAAATCCATAAAATGAACGGATGCTATTAAGAATGTTCTCTTTGGCTATAATAAATCAAAAAGTATCTGACTCAAAAATGATTTAAAGCCAATACTTCTAAAAGTCAGCTGTCAGAAATACTATTGCTCCAAACCTCAGCGGCAGATGTCTTATTTGCCCCCATTCTCTGTACTGAGTATACAGTTGGTACTAGTTCCTAGTGACTTGATCATTTAAAGGAGTCGAGCTTCTAATGAAGAGAGTTGGTTCTGATGAGCACACACCAGGTTTCAAAGTTAGAGTTCCTAGACATTTTCAAAACAGAGGTGAGACTTAAGCATAACAAAGAGGTACTGGTTTTAAGTTTTTTGATTCCTGTGAAAATGTATAAGGTACAATGGAACAGAAAAAAGATCAACAGAGAATCCATAAGGCTTGCTGAAGGGAAGGGGTGAGGTATTCGATAAGTAAACGTGTTTGTGCACAGATATTTCCTATTAGGAGTTGCACTGGACTATCAGAAACTAGTGAAACATTAAACTAAAACTGTAAGCAGTCAAGAGACCAACAGAGAAAATGTTTGTCACGAAAAACCACCTGGCTTCATCAGTCCCAGCCAGGATTGAGACATTCTGTTCAGGGTGCCTCGGCAGTGCTGACAACCAGCCCAACAAAACCCAGTGCTCCATGGTCACCTCTCGGCTTTCCACCCCATGATCAGCTACTAGAAGCAACAAAAAGGAATGGAGAACCATTTCAACTGCTTAGAACGAGGGGATGTAGTAAAGTGTTCCTTTAGAAAAACAATACCCACAAGTGCCTCATAGGATCTGATGAACCAGATTGTCAGCCCTTTCAATTCTTCAGACCCTCGTATTAGGACTGTGCAAAACCTGGTTAGACTCCCAATACTAATATCCTAATATTAGGATACTCCTAATCCTCTTTAAATAAATTATTTCCATCTGACACTTAGCGTTCCAGACAGGAACCAAAGCCATATTCTTTCGTACAACCCTCAAATAGTTACAACATGCACAAAGCCAGAGGCTCACTGGGATTAAAAGGCCAGTGTCTTCATTTGGTGTCTATCAGCTGGATCCCCCATCAGATTTTCCCTCCACTCATGAACACCATCACGTACCCGTGTGCTATCAGTTAAATGAGTTGTTTCAGAGATGGAGGGAGCCACTTTTTGGCCCTTTGAGAACTGATACTAAATTAGAAATCCATCTTATTCTCCATTGGTTAAAATCTGATTACTAACTTGACTTGCTCAGAACATCAAGGCTTTGAGATGCGAGTTGAGGGGGCAGGAAACTGTCTGTTTAAAGTCCTCTATCCAGGTGTTAGACCCAGTGTCTAAAATGCCTGTGTGCAACACTGGAGCACCTGGGACTGCTCCCACTCCGGCTCCTGACTTCATTTTACTGCTAAAGTGATGCCAAGAGGCAGTGGTGATGGCTCAAGTGGCTGGATTCCTGAAGACCTGCTCTGTGGGAGACCTGGACTGAGCTCCTGCTTCTTGACTCTGACCTCGGCCCAGCCCTGGCCATAGTGCAGACATCTGGGGGAATGAACCAGCAAATCAGAGATCTCAAATAAGTCCCCCATCTACAGCTCTAACCCAACAAATACATGTGAGTTAATCAACAGGGCAAAGAAAGGTTAGAGCTACAAAAAGCATGAGGGATTGACCTGTTTCAAATCTAGCTTTCTAGAGGAAGGTAACAATTGCGCATTAGCCTGAGAGAGCACAGCTATTTTGTTAATTCCTGATATTAAATGAGTAACTGACATTTCAAAGTACAGCTAACTATCACTGTTGTAGCATTTTGTTATTTCCACTGGGGCCAAGTCCCTACCACATCTTCCTAAACTGGCTACTTACTTGACTAGACGCCAGGATTAGAAAATAGGTATCTAAAAGCCTCACATTTCCCACATGTGCAACAAACTCTGCCATCAGCAGTAACGTGACTTAATCTCTTTCCAAAGAGAAATTCTTTCTGAGGCCTCAAATTTGACAGGTTAACTTTGGTATAAAATGGCTCCAGTGCTTTTCAAATTCTCAGGATCTATGGGAAGTTTAATAAATTTTCACAACATCATCGCTCGGGGCTGGTGCTGGGGTGCAGCAGGTTAGGCTGCAGCCTGTGACATCAGCATCCCATAGGGGTGGGCACCAGTTCGAGTACCGGCTGCTCCACTTCTGATTCAGCTCCCTGATGATGTGCCTGGGAAAGAGGTGAAAGATGGCCCAAGCCCGTGGGCCCCTGCATGCATGTGGAAGACTCTGATGGAGTTCCAGGCTCCTGGCTTCAGAGAGTGAAGCAGTAGATGGAAGCGCTCTCTTTCTCACCCCACCCCCCCATTTCAAAACCAAATCAACCTTTTTCAATGAAAGTCCCATACAAACAATCTATTTGAAAAATTTCCTACTTCACTGAATAAGGAAATTGGCAATGCTATTGTTAACCACTAAACTGTTACTCCCTGGTCCTATACAATTAACAGAAGTCAGAGCACCTGACTTCTCCACCAGGTGCTTGCCATTAGCCTAATCACTTCGTAACATAAATAAGTCTTGCAGCCGGTGCCGTGGCTCACTAGGCTAATCCTCCGCCTGCAGCGCTGGCACCCCGGGTTCTAGTCCTGGTTGCTCCCCTTCCAGGCCAGCTCTCTGCTGTAGCCCAGGAGGGCAGTGGAGGATGGCCCAAGTCCTTGGGCCCTGCACCCACATGGGAGACCAGGAGGCGGCACCTGGTTCCTGGCTTCGGATCAGCGCAGCGCGCCGGCTGTAGCAGCCATTTGGGGGGTGAACCAACGGAAGGAAGCCCTGTCTCTAACTCTGTCAAAAAAAAAAAAAAAAAAAAAAAAAAAGTCTTGCGTAGGCTTCGGAGGTAGGAAATGCTTTTAAAAAGACCTACAGAATTTCATCTTCCCCAGCGCTGAGTTCTCATGCAAGAACCTGCAAAATCCCTTATCTGACACTGATTTCCAGCACTGACTTGCATGTCTGGAAAGTCTGTTAGCCTATGTGGCTGCCAAGCAGCGTTGCAGTCAACACTAATGTGAGGACACACTTTGAAGCTTGTGGGAAAATGAACTAATCAATCCATGCAGTTTTTTCATACAATTTTCCATGAACTTTGTAAAGACCTCCCACATACTTTTTTAAAATCATGACAAATGGAAAGACAACAGTGTTCTCTTCGAGGGTAGCTACAGTGACATCTGAAAAACTGTTAAGTCAGCGTATTTTGTAAAAAATGAGTAACAGTTCACGGTAATTAGATTCTTTGTTATGTAACTAATAGTATTGGATTTTCTTTGCAAATTCTTTTGGTCCAAGTATTACTAAAGAAACATAAAAGTGGGGGCATTAACGATTCCATTTAAACAGCAAAGTGGTGCTGACTATTCTGCTTAAGGGACTGCAATATATGTATTGGGGATTTCAATCTGATTGCTTTAACACCCAACAAAGTAATTTAAAAGTGCAATTCTGTATAGAAGTATTTTCTTAGTCTAAAACATACTATGCATGCTTTCAGATGTTCAGAAAAGCTTACTCTTGCAATACACAATTCAGTTACAGGTTGTTATGAAGATGTCCCCCAAAATAAATGCTGACGTCCTAATTTTCAGTGTCTCAGGATGCAACCACAGGTGGAAATAAGGTCCTTGCAGATATAGTTAAGATAAGGTCAGGGAGTAGGATGGGCTTCTACAGCATGACTGATGTCAATACGAGAGGCAAATCTGGATGCAGACTTGCGCAGAGGGAAGACGGCCACGTGGTGATGGAGGCAGAAAGCGGAGCGATCGCTGACGAGCCACGGCAGGCTCTCCCTGGCAGCCCTCAGGAAGGGCCTGGCCCTGCTCGTACCTCATCTCAGACTTCCAGCCTCCAGAATCACGAGAGGAATTAAGCCACTGAGTTTTTCTTTTTAACAGCAACCTCAGGACACTAATTACACAGAACATACTTGTATACAAAGGGTCTTCAAAAAGTCCACGGGGGAAAACATTTGATGAAAATACTGTACATGGATTTCAGTATTTTTGAACCAAAATAAATTCATACTAACTTGTTATGAGGGGATTTAGTTTGAGACACACAGAAAAGACATCACTTTGAATAGAACCCCTCTATGAATTCTACTAAAACTGAAGAACAGACATCAAATTTATAATAAAGCTTGAGTGCAAGAATGGTAAAATCAATGTTGCTTTATAAAGGGCTTAGAGGGACGATGTTCCCATAGAAATCAGTTTACAAATGGGTGATCTGTTTTCAGAAGGGATGAGATGATGGTTACGATGAAGCCTACAGAGGTAGACAATCCACAACAATTTGGGAAAAATAAATGTTGTTCATGCTCTAATAGAAAGCGACTGACAGCAGCAGAAACACCACAGGCATCTTAGTTCAGCTCTCAAAATGCCGACTGAAAAGTAAAGTGCAGCAAACCTCCTGTTCAGTAAGCCCCACTTCTACTCCGTGAGTTGCACCCAGATCACCTGCAGACAGCGGAGACTGTAAACAAGCGGCATAAACATCCTAAAGCCTTTCTTGGATGAACCATGCTGGCTTCTCCAGTGATTCTGAAGACAAAGCGCACCAAAGCGACATCTACCAACAGCCAATGCAAAAGCAGACCAGCCAAGAGCAAAGGTCATCCCAGTGCTTTGGGGATGCTCAAGGAGGGAGGGCCAAAGAACAACAGTGTTTGTGTTTTGAGAAAGCCAAAATTTTAGCAGAACAAGCGCTGGGAAGTCTTTACCAGAGTCTTTCTCCAGCATGACAATGCTCCTGCTACTTGTTCTCATCAAAGGCAGGTCTGTGAGTTTTGGTGGGAAATCAGTATGTACCAACATCTCAGTCGGACGGGTCTGCAGACTTTCCTGTTTCAGAGTTAGTAACATAAAAAGACTGGACTGGCATGGTTGAATTCCCAGTGCTCTTGGTTCTTTAGGGATGGACTAGATGGCTGCTATCATAGCGTTTCAAGTGTTTTGAACTTTCTGAGAAATAAAGTTTATGATTTTTATTGTTACACTTGATCTTAACCAAAAGGTCGAGAAGTGATTAAAATCTCCTTTTCTAAAACAGCACCTTTTAAAGGGAAGCATACCTTTGAAGTCAACAAAACCTGGGTTCAAACACCTACGCGAATCATAAGTTGTGCCTCTCCCTGTACCAGGAATCATGGACTACTGGGCTAGCCATTTAGGAAATAATGCATATTGAAAACAGAGGGCTGGGACCTGCATTGTGTGTGGTGCTGTGGGTTAAGTCACCACGTGTGACACCACAGCACACCAGACAGGCTCCGGGTTCAAGTCCTGGCTGCTCCACTTTCCATCCAGCTCCTTGCTAATGCTCCTAGGAAAACAGTAGAAGATGGTCCAAGTACTTGGAACCTGCACCCACGTGGGAGACCCAAATAGAACTGTACACTCCTGGCTTCAGTCTGGCCCTTTTTGGGAATGAACTTGTGAATGGAAGATCTAACTCTGCCTTTCAAATAAATAAATCTTAAAAAAAGAAAAAAGAAAAAGAGCTGTAATTAAAAATATTAAGTAAATTATATTACAACACTGTTCTAAATGGAGCCCTTGAAGGCTGTGCCACCTAGAAACCTCTAAATCCTTATCTTTGGAATGAAAAAAGTGATGATAAATGCTACCTTCTATCTATAGAGCTGATAACAATTTCAACTGCCACAGAAGAAAAGACTAAAAGACTCATTCTTAAACAGCAGTTCTTTTACATGTTTAAGAATTATTATTATTTTTGACAGGCAGAGTTAGACAGTGAGAGAGAGAGAGAGAGAGAGAGAGAGAGAGAGAGAGAGAGAGAAAGGTCTTCCTTCCGTTGGTTAGCCCCCAAATGGCCGCTATAGCTGGCGCACCGTGCTGATCCGAAGCCAGGTGCTTCTCTTGGTCTCCCATGCGGGTGCAGGGCCCAAGCACTTGGGCCATCTTCCACTGCCCTCCCGGGCCACAGCAGAGAGCTGGACTGGAAGAGGAGCAACCGGGACAGAAACTGGCGCCCCAACCAGGACTAGAACCCAGTGTGCCGGTGCTGCAGGCAGAGGATTAGCCTATTGAGCCGCGGCACCGGCCTCATTTTAATGCTTTCTGATTTCACTAATAACCTTCCTAGTACATAAACATTTAATAGTTCAGTAATAAACACAAATTTTGTTTTAAAATGTACCTGTTGAAGTCCAAGAACATTTTATTTCATGTAATAATCATAATATAAACAAAATAATGCTTTGACAAGACTGGTAGAAAAAAATAACTGACAAGAAAGTTGATAAGTGAGTTTCACCAGTGTGTGGATCAGGCAGTTTTATGGCCACAAAGCTCAGTCATTTTCTCAAGAATTCTGGAAAAAGTTTTCAAAGGCTAAGAGCATTACATGCCATGGAACAGATCTCATGAGAATCTTAGAGATTTGACTCTAAGACTCAAACAGAAACAAAACCTAGAATAAGGTTGTATATAAAATAACTACAAATTATCCATTGCCACCAAGGACAAAAGCCAGTCTCTGAACTCAGGTTGTAAACGAACATGAAACACTTAATATGTGTAAAGGTGATTTTACACATTTAATTCAAGCCAATGAAACTTTCCCAAAAGAGAGCTTTACACACACACACACACACAGTACTGAGTTTTGTTTGTACATACAAGACTAAATTTTAGAAAGGAGCTCCCTAAATCACATCCTAAAAATATAAATTTGGAAGTAATCGCTGACTCTTGCTTTAGAAAGTATTCTAAAGGATAAGAGTTTAGAAACTTAACTTGTGTGAAAAAATACGTTCAAAAAGAAAGCCTATGAACACCAGCTTCTAAACAGCTGAGTTACTGTGAAACTTAAAAATATTACGCTATGTTTGAGCCCCCCCGAAGAATCATGAAAACAGGATCCAGAAGAGAGCTGAGGTGATTATTTAGCTATAGAAAAGGCAACAGCCAGGGTCCAGTGTTGCCGCGGAGTGGATGAAGTCTTGGAACCCAGGAGCTGGGTTGTGTCTTGGCTGCTGCCCTTCCAATCCAGCTCCCTGCCAATAGCCTGGGAAAGGCAGCGGAAGATGACCCAAGAGTCTGGGCCCCTGCCATTCACGTGGGAAACCTGAATGAAGCTCCCCTGGCTTTGGCCCTGGCTGTTGTGGCCACCTCAGAAGTGAACCAGCAGACTGAAGATCTCTCTGTCTCCCCCTCTCTCTCTTTCCAAGTAAATAATACACCTCGGAAAAACAAAAACAGAAAAAGGAAAGAAAACAGCCTGATGCATACTTGTAACAATGGAAACACAACTTCAGCAGTTAACTGCAGCCGAAACCTGTGAAGACCAGACCGGGCAGCTGTTCAGGCTTCTCTGCACATGCGCATTTATCTTTTCTAAACAGAAAATGAAGTAACACTTGGAGAACACCTGTCATGTCAGGCACTTTACTATGTGGTACAAAACAGTTTCCATATTGGCTCAAATATGTACAAGTTAGGAGACTCTGGGAATTTACCTAAACCTGTGACTTAAGATTTCTCTTTAGTGAAAAGATATTAAAATAATTAGCAGTTCACAGGATTGCATGAGGATTGCTACCCAGTAATACAACTATCCCAGTTTCTGCTGCATAGGATGTGACCATTTCATATCAGCCATTCTATCTAATAATGAAATGTACCTTTGCAGATCAGCTATTCAGATATTAAGACTTGGATGCTCAAAAACTTCTCCAAAGCCAGTTTTAAAAAACTAGAAGAAAAAGATTTTTGCTGTGTTAAAAAGCATTCCAATATTATTAGTCTTTCTTTCCCTCTGCTCCTCTCAGTTTTTTCCTCAACTGGTTATTTACAGATCATATTTAGATCATAGACTCAAGGCGTTTAAATGGAGAAAAATGATCCGCAAAACCACTTATCAAGGAGCAGCAACGACTTTTAACGCAAACAACAAATCTAATCAGTAATCTCTGCACAGAATGAGGTAAAAAAAGAGCCAGAGTGCTACAGTGAGAGGGATTTGGAAGCTAATTCTGGGAAGGCAGGTAAAGAACACAGCAGCAGCTGCCCATGGCGGATCACCAGGGAGGCGGACGAAAAGCACAGGACAACTGGTGCTTTTCACACAGCCTCCACCTCCGTGGGTCCCACATCCACAGGCTCAACCAGCCAGACTGAAAGCATGTGGAGGGAAAAGTACATCTTCACATACTGGTCAGCATGTGGAGACTTTTTTCTTAATATTACCTGAAAAACACAGCAGAAAAAACTATTCATATAAAGTTCACTTTGTATTTGTAGGGATGATTTAAAGTATATGAGAGGGTATGCACAGGCTATATGCGAACACTGTGTCATATTATATAAAGGACTCGAGCATACAGATTTTGGTATCTCCAGGAGGTCCTGGAACAAATTTCCCTTGGCTTTTGCAGAATGTAACCCTCTAAGCTATCTATTGGGCTCTGCACAAAAGCACTGTTTACTAGCGGAAGCATCTAACATCTCTCACTCGATACGAAGTCAGCCCATTAGCACAATTCTACCCTGTCACCACAGTACATAAATGACAGTGTTTATATCTTCAATTTAGAACATGGTGAAGATGGAAAGTTGCTGAAAAGGGGAACAGTACTAAGCTGGAGAGGAAGAGAAACGTCTGGTCACCACTGACGCCCAAATGAACTATTTTACATTTGCTTCTGATGTGCAGTCCTAAGAACAGCAGTACCACATTACTTCTTGAACACTATCTTGTCCCAAAGAGGCTGTTTCTAGAAACAAAGTATTTAATTACATGATAAATCTAGGGAGGAAGATAGGCTAGAAAAGTTTGACTTGAGTCAAAAACAGTTTCTACAAAACCATCTCACATGCTTCATGTAAGATTTTAGATTTTAATTCAGATTTTAGATTAACAATTGAATGTAAGACATCTGTGATAACTTTTTATTCATCTTCTAATACAGCCAATATTTTACTGAAATATTAAAAATAACTTCACATCTCTAAAATATTTTATCTAAATATTTAATAATTTTATGTGTATGATATATTGAATATTTACATATGTTAATACACTTAAAATGGTGGTATATGCGGACTTAAAAAAACCATAAACCCAGGAAGGTTCATGTATGTATATAATTTAGATAAATATATTATCCCAGGAGAGTCTGTATTAGTCTGGGATGATTATTGCTAACAATTTCAACGATTTTCAGAGTTCCACAGGTGACTTTGTCATAAATTTTCTTGCTAAGAGCCTAAGAGGGTACATTTCAAATTGCTTTCAATATATATCCATATTTAAAGTCTGCAGCCCCACTGGGGCCTGCACTGTGGTGTAGTGGATAAAGCCACCACCTGTGACTCCGGCATCCTTTATGGATGCCAGTTCATATCCCAGTTGCTCCACTTCTGATCCAGCTCCTTGCTACTGTGCCTGGGAAAATAAGTGCTTGGGCCCCTGCCACCCACATGAGTGGGAGACTCAGAGGATGCTCCTGGCTTTGGCTTGGCCCAGCCCTGGACATTGTGGCCATCTGGGGAGTGAACCAGTGGATAGATCTCTCTCTGTGTAACTCTTCCAAGTAACTAAATAAATAAATCTTTAAACAAAAGAACAAAAATTTGAACCCTCTTCCCAACACCATACACATACACACACAGAAAACCATCTAGGCCATTAATTCTAAATTCTAGACTGAGAAGGTTTTGATCCATCACGGTATCTTGTATTTATAAACTTCTCATTAAAAATTACAATAATTTTTTCTCTATAAAAGTTTAGCATCCACAACTTAAGTTACAAAGATGTTTTTAAAGCTACAGTATGAATTAAGAAAACAAAATTCTCTGCCACACTGTAGTATTTATGATTACTTAGAATAGTTACAATATTCTGTTTGCCTACCTTAAAAATTGACCTAAAGATACTAGCTCTCCCCGTTCTATATAAGTAAAATATTTAGAGAAAAATGTTAAAGTTAAAACATTTTATTAATAGCAACCAGTAAAAAAGATGAAGGCATATAATGTATAATAAAATTATTTTAATTGAATATTTTCTAAATTGTTCAATAAAGGTATGATGCATTAAAGTTTAGATGAGTAACATTCATACAGTCTCAAAGAACTGGATGTATTTCAGTAATAAACATCTGTTTGTGATTCTAAGATACTTTTTAAATTTCCACATCTCTGAATTAGGGATGTGTCTTACAATCCCGGGCATGTCCTGCTAGAAGCATTTCCTATTTCTGAATTGTGTCACTCACAAGCAGTACCTCCCCAGAGAAATGCAGTGCTTACTGAAAAAAAAAAATTTAAGTTAAAAAAGATAACTTCTAAAGTGTAATAGAAGTTTTCCCAACTCCCAAAATAACCCTTTAAATGTCTGACTCCATGAACAACAATTTTCTAAATGTAAGGAACGGCAAAGAAACTTCATGAAGTAACTACATTCACAGGACAAAAGAACTGCTGTAGAAAGAATACAACAGCTTCAATAAAGCACATCTTTTATCAATGAAATATTGCATGAAGTTACTTCCAGGTTCTTAAGTTAATAATTTTGTCCTATTTCTACCTTCTACAACTTATGAAGTGTTTTTCCACCCTAGATTAAAGTAAAATAGAATAAAGGATCATTCTACCCATAGTTCAATGGAGGTAAAGATTAGCTTGCTATAAAATAAGTTTCTATTCCCAACAGAACAAATATTGCATATGCAGTTATTCTAAGAACAAACAAATGTTTAATGAAGTGTTTGGAGACATTCAAAACCCATTTAAACATAATACCGCAGAAATACTATGGTACCTTAAATCATAACCTTTAATGGTTAGGTTACTCCTTATGTACTGCTAACTCCTAGCATTTCAGTGACCACACTGTAATGAAAAGTGTCAGACAGAGACTGGCTTTGTGGCACAGCAGGCTGACTCCTGCAGAGCCTACATCACATCCTGTAGCACTACTGGTTCAAGTCCCTGGTACTCTGCTACTGACCAGCTCCCTGCTAACGTGCCTGGGAAAGCAGCACAAGATGGCCCAAGCACTTGGGTCTCAGCGGCACATGTGGGAGACCAGGGTGGGAGCTTCTGGCTTCTGCCTGGCCCAGGCCTGGCTATTGTGGCCATTTTAAGAGTGAACCAGATGGAGGATCTCAATCTCTCCCTCTGTCACTCTGCCTTTCCAATACGTGAATAAAATAAATAATCAAAAACGTGACAGGTCCTATGCCAAATTTATCAAAGTAGGACAACATTGTTGGCATTTAAATAAATGGGGAGTTTAAGTACGATTTGGAAATTTAATGTAAGAACAAATGATCTCCTCTCACTTTAATACTAAAACAAAACAAGGACAAGGTAAGAACACACAATAATTTCTTTTCAGCCATTTTAAGAGTGTCACCACACATTTCCAAGACAGATTTCTAAATATAGTACTAACAATCAATCAGGTGACTCTCCAGCACTAGAATCTTTGAAACTGCAAAATTACTAGAAAGTCTCACATTACTACTTAATCCAGCTGAACCTGACATTTAACACTGGGACACGCAACTGAAGCAGTCAGAGAGGACTCCTAGGCAATATGGTTTTCTTCAAGTCCAGGCCACTACTTCTGAAATTAGAACTTTGTACCAATGTCTCGTTTTTTTCTCACGGCCCCAAGAAAAGGACATGAACCTCATGAACTAAAGGGAATACTACTCTGGAAATAAACATCATTTAAGTATTTTTACTCTTGCAAATAATATACTATCTATTCAGAACTTGTAGGAAAAATTATTTTTTGGGCCAAGAACCTTAAAGCTTGTATAGCTCTCCAGATCATCATAGGTAAGCAAAATCAATCCAACTGCCAATGGCTGGTGTGCTTTACCATTTTTTGGAGGTTTGACAAATACAGCTTAGGAATTTCACTAAGTAGAGCAAAAGACGAACTGTTGGAAATGCATAAGAAACATAATGACTATTCATATAAATAACCAAATGAAAATACTCCATTACAAACTAAAAGAACAAAGGATTTTATATATAAGAAAATACTATATATGCAAACCAAAGGAGAACAAACAGCAAATAAATGGAAACTTAAAAGCAGAAACAAATAAACAGGTAACTAACCCCCAATTTTTCTCCTTAATTTACCTTGGAGGTAAATCTCACAATGTCACCCAGAGCCTACGAAACGCATAATGGACCCGGGGTTCCTAGTATACAAATTCATACCTTTAAGTCCACCAACACCACTACACATTTTGTGCAATTCTGAAATTCACTTAGGCACATGAATTGTAAGCACTTTAGTACTAGTCTGATATATGCAGAATAGTAAATACAGTGTGAAACAAAGCAAAACAAGCACTGATTTGAGATTTGGCTCCATGCTCAATCTTGCTTCATGCTTAACTATATCAAAAAAAGAACTGTCAAAGTGCCAATGTTATTTTTTTACGGTATTTCATATTTTACCTTCATCAAGACTAACAGCTAATATCTATGGACAATGTTAACTGGACAAATTTCTCCAATTTTCTACCAGGTTTTAAAGTTTATTATCTAAACTAATGCGTTTACCAATGTAAACTTTTTACAAATTTCTATTTTTCTCTGTATGTGCATGAAGACAGAGAAATAGAAAAAACTACTTATGACAAAAGTATATACAGATATTACACACATGCGAATAAGACTGCATGATTTCTGTATCAAAGGACATGCTTCTTCCAAGACACAGTTCTTCATTGTTGTTATATGAGTAATAGAAAACTTTCACATCTAAGTACATGCTACTAATGATCCAGGGATTTAAGAATTTGTGTTAAAAAAATACAATTCCTAGAACACTGTTATCAAACAAATAAGTTTTATTGGCATCTAAAAACAAAATTCACCCAACATTGAAACGTACTTTAATATTTACGTTATTTTCTTTTTTTCTTTTTCACTCACTTCTGCAGTATGAGGAACAAATCACAAACACTTACTTTGGAGTAACAGAGACCATAGTGTAGATTTTACAAAATCACTTTTTAAAATCTCTGTATTATGCTCCTCAAATCTCTAGAGCCAGTCTTTGCATAAAATATCACAGCTTTGTCTACTACCTTAAAATTCTGCAGCAGCCTAAAGATATGGGTAAGATATACCATCACTTGCTATTTTGAAATATATCTATTGCCATATCCAACCTAATGATAGTATCTAAAAAATTCTTTCTTCCATAGGAAGTCTCTGACAAGCTGTTATTCATTTCTTTGACGTTAAAAGAATCTGGGGCAACATTTATACTTTATCAGAAAAAAATTTTTAAAAAATGTTTACCTACCATGTTCATATTAAGAACAATGTCTATACAAGTCAGTTGTACAATTATTTAAGAGAAAGGTGAACATGAACATCAGATTAACTTACTTCTGGCAGACACAGTGAACAACTATGGTCCAGTCAGCCATTAATCTATTACAGAGAGATGACAACTTTACAAAAGGTATCTTTTACCTACTGAGTGATGATTATGTCCCCTCAGTTTCTGTGCTTTCTACCACCACTGGTTCACTTTCTATATCAGCAACTGTGTCACTCTTCTCCTTGTTTATCTCACTTGAAGATGCCAGTTTTTCAAAAAGTTCAGGATCACTCTGCACTGGTAAAGGCGGTGGTTGAGCATGTCTCTCTGTATTTTCACCATTAATCTGGGGCACATTATCACCTTTTCGTTGAGAAGTGGCCCCTTCAAAATAATCAAAAACCCGAGCATGAGGAGGGGGGACCCAAGTGTTTTGAATTCTATCTCGTCCAAGACGATTTCCATTCATTTCTCTGCAAAAATCAAAATCTCTGTCATCCCTATCCCTTTGCCTCTCCCAGGGTCTTCTGCGGTCATCAAAATCTCTGTGAACTTCTTGTCCAAATCCTCTGTTCCAAGGACCACTTCTCGGATCAAAGCGATAGCTTCCAGCCCGAAATCTACCTCTTTCTTCATGTAAGCCTTTTGGACCACCAAATACAGGCAGAACTCGATGCTCTCTCTCATCAAAATCTCCTCTGTGCCCCCAAGGCTTCTCTGGATTAAAGCCAAAGTGGTCTCTTCTACCAAGATGATCTATTCCTGGCCTCACAATATTCTCTCTGATATCTACAGGAGGTCTTCCAAAATGATCCCTTCCATCTAATGGAGGCCTCCCAGGACCTTCCCTTGGATCTATAGGGCGGCCGACCACATCCCTAACATCCACCGGGGGAGGCCTGCTAAGGCTTTCTCGGGTTTCTATAGGAGGAAAGCGGTAATCTCTATCTCCTTCCTGTTGAATGTTATCATTCCCAAGTGGTATCCTTTTGTCTGGGTTAGTGACATTGTCTACACTTGGTCTTCCAGGAGCTAGGAAAGGTCTTTCTGGCTGACTAAAAATATCTCCTGGAGGAAAGGGTCCACGGGGTGGTGGATGAAGAGCTGAATCAAGTACCGAGGGGGGAGGGATTCCCCGCTGGGGAGGAAGTCCAGGCTGTATTAAAGGGAATCTTGGTCCAGGTGCCTGTGGAATTAGTCCTGGACGAATATCTAACATTGGCATTGCAGGCATCCTTTGACTGGGGATACTTAAAGGGGGTAAGTTTTGAGGTCCAGCTGGTGGCTGCGTTCCCAAAAGTCCAGACGTATTAGGAACATTTGGTGGCTGTACTCCTACAAGTCCAGAACTGTTAGGCATATTTGGGGGTAGCACTCCCAAAAGTCCAGAATTGCTCGACACACTTGGAGGCTGAATTCCCAAAATTCCGGAGTTATTTAGAATATTTGGTGGTTGGGCTCCAATAATCCCAGAACTACTGGAAACATTAGATGGCCGGACTCCAAGAATTTCAGAATTACTGGATACATTTGGTCTCTGGACTCCCAGAATTCCAGAATTGCTTGTGACACTGGGCGGCTGTCCTCCTAAAATTGCTGCATTACTTGAAATATCATTTGGAATCACTAAAGTGGAAGAATGAGACATAATTGAAAATATCAATCATTTTGCTCTGAAAAAGTACATTTTAATTATTGTTTTAGTATTGATTCATTAGTTTAATCAATTACTTAAATCCCACAAGAATCAAGGTATACAAGATATTAAGTAAAAATCAGAGCTAAAGTTATCAATATCATGTCAGACTGAAATCTAAATATTAAAATGTAAGTAAGGCTGTTACCTAAAATTTTTTAATCTTTTTCAGCTAAATAAAAACGTCAGGTTCTATACTGGCTTTTCATGTTTAACAACAAAAGATCTTCTAAAGGGTAACTAAAGCTACCAAGAGCAGTGGAGCCATAAGCCTTAATTAACTATGTTCAAACACTGTACAAGAGATCTTTTAAAAGTCCATGGAAGGGCCGGCGCTGTGGCTTAGTGGTAAAGCCGCCACCTGCAGCGCCAACATCCCATACTGGTATTGGTTCAAGGCCTAGCTGCTCCACTTCTGATCCAGCTCTCTGCTATTGCCTGGGATAGCAGCAGAAGATGGCCCAGGTCCTTGGGCCCCTGCACTCGCGTGGAAGACCCAGAAGAAGCCCCCAGTTGCTGGATTCAGATCTGTGCAGCTCCGGCTGTTGCAGCCAATTGGGGAGTGAACCAGTGGATGGAAGACCTCTCTCTCTCTCTCTCTCTCTCTCCCTGCCTCTCGTTCTCTTTCTGTATAATTCTTTCAAAGAAAAAAAAGTCCATGGAGGGAGCCAGCACTGTGGCATGGTGGGCGGGGCCTCCACCTGCAGCACCAGGGTCCCTTACGGGTGCAGGTTCATGTTCCGGCTGCTCCTCTTCCGCTCCTGCTTTCTGCTATGGCCTGGAAAAGCAGTAGAGGATGGCCCAAGTGCTTGGGCCCCTGTACCGGCGTGGGAGAACTGGAGGATGCTCCTGGTTCCTGGCTTTGGATCGGGCCAGCTCCAGCTGTTGTGGCCATTTGTGCAGTGAGCCCGTGGATGGAGGATCTTTCTGTTTCTACCTCTCTCTGTAATTCTACCTCTCAAATAAACAGTCTTAAAAAAATTACAACAAAATAAGCATTATCTTTTGATTCCACTTTCCATGAATTTTTTTTTGAAATATACTATTTATCTTCTAGTCCTTGCTGAATAATATCACAGAAATTCCTAGAAGTTATCCATACCCAATACATGCTCATTTTTATCTTACTGTAGTTATACAGGGCTTGTGCAATTTGACACCCCATTAAAGAAGCCCCACCAGGCAAAAATACGCATGTGGTGAAGGTCTTAATGGAAAGCTGTCAAAATCTGTATTACCCTGAAAAAAGTTCTATTTTCTTTTAATGGACATTTTAGAACATAGGTCTATCAGAAAACTGCAATACTTCAACATTTGTGCACTGAACTAGTTACAAATACACATCGCCCCCCAATTAAACCATTATAAAGAAGTAATTCCTATGGTTTCACTATTTATTTCCAGAGTTTTGCTCGTACCTGGTCTGGTGTTTTCAGCAGAAGAAATCTGGTGGTCTATAAGATGAGGTACTTTTTCTTCAGGCTCTGCTTGCTTAGCTGGAGGATTAAAAACATTTCCAGGTGGCAGAGTGGAAGTAGCAAGGCTGCTGGCAACAGAACCACCTGGCAAAACAAGGCTACCAAATCCAACATCTTTCACAGTTTCTGGGGTCATAGATAATGGTGGTTGCACTAAAGCTGTTTAAAAAGGAGAAAAATATTTCAAATTTGTCAATTAATTCATACACAGTTTTCTGGCAGCTGTAGGTTCATTTAATGGAATTTTTGTATTACTAAGTGCATTATATAACAATTGATGCCCCAATGACAAATCATTATAAAGAGACTATGTTCAGAAAGTGTCACTTTTCAAAAATATATAGAGCTGACTTTTGAAGAAATGTTTTCACCAAAATTGTTTAGTGAAATAAGGACCAATAATTAACAAACTCTAGTAATATAAAAATCATTATCCATTATTATGCCAGATAAGTATCTAAACATACATTAGTGATTAGTTACAGACTTACAGGACCAGAGGAGCATAAAACAACCATAAGCATAATTTAATCTATTCTATATTTAAAAAAATAAAAAATAATCTAATCTATGTCACTTAGAATATTGTGAACTCATACCTGGGAGATTTTAGGACATGTTTTACCCTCACATTTAATTCTAAATTACCTGGACAAACTGTTAACTCAAAATAGCTCTCTGTAAAAGAGAGATAAACCAAACAGTGCTCACATATGGAAATTATGAGAATTAATGAGACAGCAACTGTGAAAAGACCTGGTACATAGTATTTCTATTTTTCCATCAACCAATCCCAGACTTTTCCTAACCTTATGAATTAGGAAGAAAGAAGAAAATTAGACTCCAACAGAAGCCTCTGTGAATTAATTCAGAAACAATTTCTGAACACTTTGTTTAATGTGCAGACATAAACAATTCTTCCTAATTAACAAACAAAATCAAAAAGGAAGAAGGTTAATACTAGCCAAACACTGTAAGAGAAGACAGTTCTGAAGAATACAAGAAAAATGAATTAATTATCAAGTGTTAAGACCTTAATTTATCAAATACACCATCTTTGTGATAAGGACCTTGCCAGGCTATTTTTTGAGGCAGGTTTTTCTAAATTACTAACGGTGTTTTTACAAGACTGCGGAATTACTGCAGATAAAAGCAGCTAAATAAAAGTTCTGTGGTATTAAACTCATCTTATGAAGAGTATGTTCTTTTTTTTTTTTTTTTCCACTCAATGAAAAATCAAGAGCAAAATGAGGACCTAGCAGCTAGTTGGCCTCTAAATATCTTCTCTGGAAAACAGCTCATTCTCAGACTGGAATAGTATCTCGAACTGGTCTGTTTCTTCTAGTCATGAAAGATTAAGAAAAGGAAGAAGGATCTGAGCAGGACAGCTGCAGATTAAGAAATTTAACAAAGCAAAGCACATGATGACAGGAAGACCTTCTTTGAACTCTGACTAAAATTAACCAATTAAAAAAGGCATTTTGAGACCATCAAGCAAATATAAATAAAGACTATTGAAACTCTTAATTTGTAGCAGTCATTCAACAAATACATTTGTTTAAAAGTTTCTTAAGAAAAAATTAACAATTCACAAGAATGATAACTGACACTAACATTACCATGAATATATATATAAATCCTTAAAGTAGAAAACTCACATGTTGGTACTACCGGTGGAATTGCAGGGGGTGGTACTACGGGTGGGGGAACTGGCGGTGGCATGAAACCTACACGGAAAGAAAGACCAAAAGTAAAACAGCACAAGAAAAATGACATGATTAAATCACAGAATTCACTAGCTATTAATACACTTTACAATGAGGATCTTGTTACTATGAGCATATGTGTGTAAATATATATATAAATATATACACACACATATATTTGACTTTAAAATGACTTTTATACACACTATTTTATCCTCAGTATTTTATGGGGACCTTTGATAATGAGCACATCCTATTTATTCTTATGTAAGGCCTGTGACATAAAGTCAGACATTAACATAAACAGGATAGGCAGTTTATACGTTAGACCAGTTACTCTGTGGGGAGTTAACATTGTACTTCAAGCTAATGATCACATGTCATCTTTCAAACAATTCATTTATTTGACATGTTGTTTTATCCACCAGATCAAAATAATTTCATTAACCTTGGATAATACTATCCTTTTGGGTACTGGTATAAATCTTCAATTTAATATTGGATTTTTGTGATCATGATTTTATTTCTTAAAATTTATTTCCTTTTTGTTTGAAAGGCAGAAAAAAAGTGAGATCTTCCATCTGCTGGTTTTCTCCCCTAATGCCCACAACAGCTGGGATTCTGCTTAGGCCAAAGCCAGGAACTCAGTCAGGGTTCCCGTGGGGTTGGCAGGGACCCAAGTATTTGAGTCATCATCTGCTACCTTCTCAGGGTGCACAACAGCAGAAAACTGGAATTGGAAGTAGAGCCATGACGCAAACCAGGTACTCTACTACGGGATGTTTCAACTGCTAGACCAAACAATTACCCCTTTTATTGTGATTTTTCAAGACCCAATGTTCAAACTACATATAGAGTTGATAATGACTTAACAAAGTCTGTGGTATATTTCGAATGGTCTTTAAGAAACATCTGCTGAAACTGACTTTGATTTACAAGCCACAAATCATAATCTTGTCAGTTTCAAATTATGTACTAAACTACAATTTAAAAATTTTATTACATGACAGATAAAACCAACCTCAGACAGTGAACCAATTTATTAGTCTTGTTAAAAGTTTTAAAAATTCAGGGCCAGCACTGTGGCGTAGCACTGGCATCCCATATAGGTGCCGGTTCGAGAACCGGCTGCTCCACTTCTGATCCAGCTCTCTGCTATGGCCTGGGAAAGTGGTAGAAGATGGCCCAAGTGCTTGGGCCCCGGCACTCACGTGAAAGACCCAGAAGTAGCTCTTGGCTTCTGGCTCCGGATTGGTGCAGTTCCGGCTGATGCGGCCATCTGGGGTGTGAACCAGCGCTTGGAAGACCTCTGTGTGTGTGTGTGTGGTGTGTGTATGTGTGTAACTCTTTCAAGTAAATAAGTAAATTTAAAAAAAAAAAGTTTTAAAAATTCTATCCAGTAGCTAGCTTATATTATGAAACCAAATTACTGCTTTTCTCATAATATATGTAAATCCAAAGAAAAAATTTAATTTTGAAAAACTGTATATATTAAAAAATACAAATAATTTGATCTTCCATATGTTTCCCTCATTCTCCTAACCTCCCCTCATCTCATACTAAAAGCTGTACCCTCAACTGTATAATTTATATATGTATATGTATATGTATATGTATATGTATATGTATATGTATATGTATAACATGTATCTGTTAAGATGATGTTGTTTAAGTAATCTAAAATTTTTACCTGGAGAAATTTACTGAAGGAATAATTTATGAGGTCATAAAAGGTATCCCAAATTCAATTAGCATTTTAAATACAAATTCTAATGCCAAAAAGAAACTATTGACTTTTAGGAGGGAAAAATCTATAGAATTAAATTAAAACTTTCTGATGGAAGTATGATAATTATAGAAAAATTTACATATAAAAACATCAACAAATCTATTCTTCAACATACTATAGGAGTAATGATTTTCAAAGATTTTGACTGAATTTCATTTTTCTGTCTATCAGTGCATCTCCCAGCAATCTGCACCCGGGGAATGTTTTGGAAATAAAAACTCTCCAGTTCTACTAAGACTTAATGGAGGAAAAACCTCTGGAGGCTGCACCCAGCAATCCGTGATTTAATAAGCCTCTAGGAATTCTGATGCATGCTAAGATCCAAAAGTCACTGCTTCTTGGCGTTTAAACTTGGAAAAACAACAACTGTAAATGACATTCTAAATAGCGTTCAAATAATAAGATGAAAACTCCTTACCAGGAGGTGGTTGTGAAGGGTTAAAACTTGCTCGCAGAAAAGGAGGTGGAGGTATTGGACTGAACCCAGGGGGAGGAACTGGCATTGACACAGGAAACGCTGGTGGGACTAAACTAACTGTAGGCACAGCTGGTGCTACTGGGATCTTGTGGATAGAACAAGAAAAAAAAAAAAAAGAAAAGCCCATCAATCAATTAATTCACCTACAATGATTACTCCTTAGAACAACTAATAGTAAAATATTTCTGCAGATATTTCATTTTTAGGAAGACAGCCAATGCCACTGTATTAGGACATTCCCCCTCCTGTTTGGTATGTTTGTGAGTAAACTGACGCAGCATAAAAGCAAGGCTGTATGACCCAGCAGACAGTTTACTTGGGGGATTATGATACTTATCTTAGACTCAACTGATGTAACAGTCACTTAGCTGAGTAACATATTCAATTTTCAAGTGCCATCTAACATAACATTTATTAATATCTAACCATGTGATACCACCATTAGGAAGTAAGTCAGTAACAGTTTTAGAATAGCTCGAATTTCTCAAACTTATTTTCAAATCCCACTATAAATATCTTCTGCTTATTGCAGGTACAAAAAGCATCAAATATTTATCTGTATCACAGCTTTACCTCTCTCCTGAAATTCATATTGTATCAGCTGTCTATTCATCACCTCAACTTCACTGCCTAAAAGACACTTTATATTAACATGTACAAAACAAATAAATTCCCAGTTATTCTTCTAGTCTTTCCCATTAACTGATAATAGTTAACTCCATCTTTCCACTATCTCAGACCAAATACCTTTCCTTTTCCTTACAACTCTGAATTCTATCACGTCAGCAAGTCACACGTTCAAAACACACCTAGTATCTGACCACTTCTCATCACCTCTGCCTCTAGCTCTTTATCCTGGGCCCACCACCATCGCTCATCTGCATCACTACCGTTGTCTTTTTGGCAAATGAGGCAGCCTATTCACAAACAGCCACTATAATCCTTCAAAATTGTTGGTCAGACCAGTCATTCCTGTGCTCCAAATCCTCTAATGCCAGTCTTTTTTTTTTTTTTTTTTGACAGGCAGAGTGGACAGTGAGAGAGATACAGAGAGAAAGGTCTTCCTTTGCTGTTGGTTCACCCTCCAATGGCCGCTGCGGTAGGCGCGCTGCGGCTGGCACACCACTGATCCGATGGCAGGAGCCAGGTGCTTATCCTGGTCTCCCATGGGGTGCAGGGCCCAAGCACTTGGGCCATCCTCCACTGCACTCCCGGGCCACAGCAGAGAGCTGGCCTGGAAGAGGGGCAACCGGGACAGGATCGGTGCCCTGACCGGGACAAGAACCCGGTGTGCCGGCACCGCAAGGCAGAGGATTAGCCTAGTGAGCCGCGGCGCCGGCCTAATGCCAGTCTTTATAAAGGTTTATCTCAGCTCACCTGTTTCCCAGGCTACACTAGCCACTTCCTCTTTCTGGGACACACCAAGCATGTTCCTGGTCTCACACTGGTCACTCCCTCTGCCTGGAATGCCCTTCCTCAGGAACTTCAAGTTGTTGTTTAAATAAATATCACATTCTTAATTGGGTCTACCCTGACCAAACTACTGAACCCTGTATGCACCTAACCAGCCATTCCTGATCAATCAGCCTTAGACTGTCCTTTTCCTTTCCAAAAGATCTTAGAATCATATTCATTTTGCTTTTCCATCTCCCCTATTGAGAAAGGCAAGGATGTGAGTTTTCTTCTTTTACTGATACATCCCCATGCCAGGTGCCTGAAATATCTCAAGTCTCAGAGTCTGAACTCAATAAACATTTAAATATGAATGACATCATTTCTAAAATTTTTTTATAAAATCTAGGGGCCGGCACTGTGGTGCAGCAGGTAAAGCCACTGCCTGCAGTACCAGCATCCCATATGGGCGCTGGTTCGAGTCCCGGCTGCTCCATTTCTGATCCAGCTCTCTGCTGTGGCCTGGGAAAGCAGAAGATGGCCCAAGTGCTTGAGCCCCTGCACCCACCTGGTTGACCTGGAAGAAGCTGCTGGCTCCTGCATTCAGATTGGCACAGCTCTGGCCGTTACGGCCATCTGAGGAATAAACCAGCGAGGGAAAGACCCCTCTTTCTCTTTCTCTGTAACTCTGCCTTTCAAATAAATAAATAAATCTTTAAACAAAAATCTAACTAAATTCATTAATATAACAGTTCTACCGATTTGACTTTTCAGAAAAAAAAAATCACAAATCTGAAGAAAACAATTATGCAGGCTTGTAAAAGTAGTAAGCTCCATATTTATCTTGAGACTTAATGTGTTTAAACAATTGGTACTATAGCATTAGCAACATATATATTTTTTAAAAAATTTTATCTATTTATTTATTTGATAGGCAATGAGACCTTCTATCTGCTCGTCCACTCCCCAAATGATTGCAGTAGTTGAGGCTGAGCCAAGCCAAAGGCATGAGCCTGGAACTCAATAGGCGTCTCCCATATTGGGTTTCAGGGACCCAAATACTTAGGACATCCATCACCTGCTGCTTTCCTGGGCTCACGTTAGCAAGAACACTAGAATGGAAGCAGAGCCAGGACTCAAACCAGGGCACCTTGAAATGAGATGTGGGCATCCCAGGCAGTATCTTTAACTGCTACACAAAATGCCTGTCCCCTATCCAAACTTAAAAGAAAAATTCCTCTGCCTAACACTACTGACAAATATTTATTCTAATTTAGAAAATTTCCTCCCCGTTTGATAAAGTACATACATGAATGAAAACAGAAAAGTAAAACAACAGGTTAAAAAAACATATATCCAGCACTAACCTGCAACATAGCAACAGGTGGTGGGAAAACCTCTGCCTGGGTCGTCACTACTGTCTCCTTTTCAACTGGAGGTGGACTCTGTGTTGTCGGGACCGTCTCTTTGACAGGTTCTGAGCTTTTCACAGTTTCCCACTCTGAACAAAATGATGGAATTTAATTTCTGGTTTTTTTTTTTTTAAATAACAATTATATCCTACCTAAGTCCTTCATCTTGGCTTATCTCTAGGATATAACCATGACTGTGTGCCCAGATAAAATCAAATTATGATACTAAGGAGTCCAAAAAAGCATGACATACAACACACAAATTAAAGACATTAAAATGTTTGGTCTGAACATGAAACGTCTATCTCAAGGGCCATCTGATACAAGAGGAACCAGCCATATTCTATTTTTAACCACAGGGGACAACAAGGCAAGACCAACAAGAAAATTACTAACCCAACTCAGGAAAATCCTTCTGAAAATACAGCTATGTAAAACAGAACAAAGCAGTTCCTCTAAGGATTATCCCAATCATTCAGCATAAAGACTAAAGATGCCAGTAGACAGGACAATTTTTCCCCTTTGTACACCTCTGCCTTCATCTGCTCTCATTTTGCTAAAGCTATACTCACACTGCTTGCTGGGGCTGGACAAGATCCATGCCAGAAGCTGGGAACTCAATCCAGGTCTCCCAGATGGGTGGCAGGCAGTCAAGTATTTGAGCCATCACCTGCTGCCTCCTGAGCTATGCATTAGGAGGAAGCTGGAATTGGGAGTGGAGCTAAGACTCAAATCTGGTCACTCTGATATGGAATGTACTTGTCCCAAGAAGTACCCCAACCACTTCACCAAATTTGACACAGAAAACCTATATAGTGTACCTATTTTGCTAATTATTTCTCTCTTTCCACTAGAATATAAGTTGGCAGACTTTGTCTATAGTAAATATTTTAGGCTTTGCAGGGCTTATGTTTTCTATTACAACTACTATAGTTGTAAAAGAAGCTACATGAAATAGGTAAGTATGTATGTAACTGTAGCTGTGTTTCAGTAAAATTTTATTTATGAACAGGTTACTGGCAGTATTTGGCAAATGAGATATAGGTTGTCAACCCCGGTGCCAAACTCCACAATAGGAATTTCTGTCTACCTTGTCACACTGTTATACTTCCAATTCTTAAAATCAGGCTTGGCACAAAGTAGAAACTAAAATATTTATTGAAGAATCAATGTCATAGAGAAATAGCCATTAAGGTGAGAGGAAACAGACTGACGAGAAGAAAACAATTGCATGAAAATGTCTGAACAGCCCTGAGAACTAAAATATTCTGAAAATTAGTGATTTTGATAAAAGTATAAGATATGCATAAAGTATATATCACATTTTAGTTCTTTTCCAAGTATCAATCTTAAGATTTCTTACTGCTTATAAAGTATAATCATTTTGTGAATACATAACTAAAATAAAAAAAAAACAAAACAAATTTTTAAGAGTGGGTCAGACGATCATGTGGTTACAGCCACTGTAAATGTTCTCTAAAGCTGAAGGATTCAGAGCTCCCTAAACTAAGAGTTTGTTCCCATGCACACTACTCAAAATAATCTCAAGAGTTTTCCAAAAAAGCTTCAAAAATCTCCACTTAAACTTAAGGAATTAGAAAACATTGAGTCTTAAAAAGCCACCATATACACTAGAAGTCAATGAAACAAATTTCTCTTAAATAAAAAAAAGTTTCAAAGACATACATGAAAAATACTGTATTTACAAACTTCTAATCTATGCTATACTAGGACACTTATGAGGCATACCTTGAGCACAGCACCATTTCTTCTTTGTGGCAGACGAATTCAGGAAATAAATTAGCACAGTTCATCCTATCACCCAAAACTCCTTTTCATTACAAGCTCCTAGGTGTTCTGATAATCAAATAACATTAGGGTTCTTACCACTATTTACAGTCTCCTGATCAATCATGCCTCCTTCTGCAAAGCCATCCAAGTCATCCACTTTAACTTTTTCCCATGGGATATATGTAACTCCTAGATCCACATCCCAGAATTGTTTGTATTCCGTTTTTACACCTTTGTTTAAAGCCCAGGCAATCTATTGGAAATGGGAAGAGGAAAAAAATGCTCATATGTACGCTGCAAAAACAAGATAAAAAGTTCAAAATTATATTTAAACAATATAAGTACACATTCAGTTAATTTCAGAAAACAGCTTGATGGGCAACAGTGGAAGACAAACAGTGGTCAAAAATTTTGGCATATATTTCATTTATGTTTTTAACACAAAATCTGCATTAGATAATGTTTACAAGGTGGCATTTATTTCTACTTTTTATTTAACTAAAATGACACACGCTAAGACAACCCATAAAAAATTCAACTTACATTAGCAATAATTGAGATAGCTACGAGTGGTAAATTTCAACAAAATCTTGTGCAAGGGGACTTCAAACTTTGTGGAAAATATTTAAAAGACAAGGAGTGGGCTTTAGGAGCAGCAGATAGGATGCTACTTGGGATGCCTGCATCGCTCATCACAGTGCCTGGCTTCTGGCTGCTGCTCTGCTTCTGATCACCTTCTGCTGTTCACACCAGGAGGCAGCAGGTGACAGCTCTGAGCTGGGTTTCTACCACCCACATGGGAGAACCTGCATTGAGTTTCTGGCTGTTGGTGTTAGCCATCCATGCCCTGACTGTTGCAGGCATTTGGGCAGTGAACCTACAGTTGGGAGATCTTTCAGGTAAAAATAATCTGAATGAATTTTTTTTTTTTTTGACAGGCAGAGTGGATAGTGAGAGAGAGACAGACAGAGAGAAAGGTCTTCCTTTTTGCCGTTGGTTCACCCTTCAATGGCCGCTGCGGCCGGCGCATCTCGCTGATCCGAAGCCAGGAGCCAGGTGCTTCTCCTGGTCTCCCATGCGGGTGCAGGGCCCAAGGACTTGGGCCATCCTCCACTGCCTTCCCGGGCCATAGTAGAGAGCTGGCCTGGAAGAGGGGCAACCGGGATAGAATCCGGCGCCCTCACCGGGACTAGAACCCGGTGTGCCGGTGCCGCAAGGCGGAGGATTAGCCCAGTGAGCCGCAGCGCTGGCCAACAGAAATACTTAATACATTCTCGGTTCAAAGAATAAGAAGAATATAACAAGAAACACTGAGGCTGGCATTGTGGCCAGAAGCATCAGCATCTCATATGGGCACCAGTTTGTGTTCCAGCTGCTCCTTTTCTGAGCCAACCTCTCTGTTAATGGCTTGGGAAAGCAGCACAGGATGGCCCAAGTGCTTGGGCCCCTGCACCCACATGGGAGACCTGGAAGAAGCTCCAGATTCTGCATTGGCACAGTTCTGGCAGTTGCAGCCATTTGGGGAGTGGGGAGTGGGGAGTGGGGGGTGGGGGGTGGGGGGTGAACCAGCAGATGGAAGACCTGTCTGTAATTCTGCCTTTCAAAGGAAAAAGGGAAAGGGGGATGGGGGAGGGAAGGGAAGGGAACAATGAAAAAGGAAAGAAAAGCATGCAAGCACTACAGCACTGCAGCACAGCAGGTTGGACTGCCGCCTGTGATGCCGGCATCCCACATACGCGCCAGTTTTGAGTCTCAGCTGCTCCACTTCCAATCCAGCTTTCTGCTAAGGTACCTGGGGAAGGCAGAACATGGCCAAAGTGCTTGGGCACCTGCCACCCTGTGGGAGGCTCAAGTTAGATTTCCAGGATCCTGGCTTCAGCCTGGCCAGCCCCAGTTGATGTAATCATATGGGGGGAATGAATCAACTGATGACAGATGCGCCCCCCTATCCATCTCTGTTTCAAAGAAATGAATCTTAGGGGAAAAAGAAAAAGTCCCTCACAAGCATAAAAAACAATGTTTTAAAAAAGGCAGAAATTACAATAAGCAGAGTGCAATTAGGAAGTGCTGAGAGGTAAAAGGGAACCAAAGACAAATGTGTGAAAATGAAAAAGTTCAGCTCATAAAATGGTGCCTTGCTTAACTCAGAGAGAACTGTGGAAGTATGATTTCAAGAACTATTTGACTAAAGTGTTGTTTACTGGACTTACTTTACCTATATCTAATCCTGTAACATAACAATCTGAAGTAATAAGTTCCTGAACATATTGACTTATCACATTAACAAGAAGATGACTGTACGAGTCTGATTATTCAATACCGGAAGAGCATATGATCCTTACCTATAAAAACTTACCTTAACATAATAGACATCAAAAATGCTGACTACCCACTCACTTGACCATCCACAAAAACCTCACCTTAATGACCTTGGATCCAATTTTATATGACCCCGAACTAAGTTTCTGAAGAGCTCTAAATGCATCTTGTCGATGAACCATGCAGACATAAGCACATCCCCTGGGAGGAATCATCTAGTAAAAAACACATATGTACAATTACTCACTCTTAAAAATCCTAAAATTCAACAACTACTGAAGATATTATTTTATACATAAAATCTTGTCTACCACATGCCATAGTTTTTTGAATACAAAACAAAGAACTATTAAAATTTTACATACAGAATACCTACCAGATAAAAGGGAAACAGTATTGTATGGCCAAAACATTCGAAAACAATTTATTTCTAGTGCTATCCTATCCCAATTTTTCCAAATGCCAGACTGATCAATGTGTGGAGGGTGTCTGTTTTGACAAAGTTAAGACTCCAAGCTACTGTCTAATACCAACTTCTTAGAAGTTGACCTAAAGCCTGACGTGATTCTTCATCTCCAACTCCTCACTTACACATTAAAAATCTTCTGTTCATACTCACCTGGGACTGCTAACTGTCACATCTAACAGACTTTTCTCAGGCTTCAAATCTATCCAAATTAAGTGAATGAGTTATGAATCCTCAAACAACTTTTCTTATTTTAGATTTTACCACCAGCCATTCGGTTCATGCCAGTTTAAAAAAAAAATCACTTCGCGCCTATTATTTGTAAATACTAAGACCTGAAAAAGTATGATAGGGGAGGGAGCTAAGTCAGACATGCTCAAGAGAGAGAAAAAACAAGAAAGACTATGAATAACGATAATCTGGGGCCAGTGTCAATGCACAAGAGGTTGGGCTGCCACCTACAATACTGACTACCCATTCTGGAACACAGGTTAGAGTCCCAACCGCTTGGCTTCCAGTAAAGCTAACTGCTAACATGCCTGGGAAAATGGAAGATGGCCCAAGTGCTAGGGCCTCTGCCACTCACATGGGAGACCCAAGCTCCTGTCTCCTGTAGTCATTTGAGAAATGAACCAGTAGATAATCTACTTCTCTTCTGCCTCCTCTGTAGCTCTGCCTTTCAAATAAATAAAACTGTTCTAAAACATAAATATAATCAACAGAATCCAAATTGTTATTTGAATAAAAGGTTTCTTCAAAGTGATGATTCCTGGCTATGGATCTGAATCACTTGTACAGCTGTGATTGCTTTACGAAAATGTAACGATACTGAGCATGAACAGCCCTATATTTCTAAATGCCCAAACAGTTCTAATACGTGGCCATGGCTGAGACCCATGGTTTAAAGGTATGGGGAAAGTCAGAAGAAATCAGAGAAGAATTTATAGGGGTAAAATAATGAGGCACTCTGAAGGACGGCTAGGTTTTGACAAGTAAAATTTTAAAGGGAAAGAATAAGAGAAGCCTACATGATAAAAAAAAAAAATGTGAAATATACAACCAATCACCTATTTTCTATCTGTGACTAAAGCAAATCACGTTAGTTTCTTCATGGAAAACAACAATATGTGAATTACTTAATTGGCTTCTTGTGAGGCTGCAATGAGATCACATATATTTGGGAGTAAAACACAAAACTCAATTAAATGAAGAGTGCTGTTGATACAAAAAAGTAAAGTTTGGCCATATAAAGGAACACTGGACCAAACAGGAAAACTAGGACAATTTTTTGACACATTATACAAATGTCTAAAAACATAAAAGCATAACAATAGCTAATGAAATTCAGCTGCCTACAGAATTAAGACTCCTCAAAAAAATAAATGCCTACAGAAAACTTCACTGCTTACCTTAATTCACTAGTAATTTACATAATAGTGGGAGGAGAGACAGGAAAGCAAATTATTTTTAAATATAAAGATAATTTAAATTGCTAAATAAGGAAATCTTGTCCCAAGGGAAAGGCAACAAACCTCAGGAAAAAGAAATACTCAAGGAGACTGAGAAGGGCAAAAGCAATGAAAGAATCAAGTAAAGGGTGAAAGAGCTATGCTCAGGTTGCTAGTGATTCTGTGGCAACACTATTTTTCTTGCAAAACATTTGCTTTGTTTGCTCTGAGAGGGAGACAGTGAATGAGAAGATGCAGCAAGTGAAAAAGAGAGGAAAGAAAAACCTGAGAGACAAAAAAGGGGGATTCTATTTCCAGCTGTATCTGTGTGACTCAGTTCCCTGAATTACCACCCCCACCCAAAGAGATTAAACTAGTTTGCACACGGGACTCCCACTAACTCAAATTGAGAAAAATTAAGAAGATAGCACCAGAATAAACACTGAGACAATCAAAGTAGTACAACTGTTATAAAGACGCACATTATTAAAGTCGGATGCTAACTAAGAATCAAAATAATTCATTGAGGAAAATCCTCCAAATTTTTTGCTACCTTAAATCACTGTTTTAAGAACTTCTACTTACATTAATGGATTCAATCTGTCCAAATTCTTCAAATAGATTGGTTAAATCTTGCTGTGTTGCTTTCTTGTCCACCTGGCCAACCCAGAGAGTAGTACTACATACTGTCAAGACAGAGGAGAAAAATGAACTAAATCACATTGACCCAGTTCTTTCAAGGAGCAAAGGAAAAAACACTAATAATGGTGACAGGTCAAATTTCAAATAGTGTATCTTGGGGCCAGCGCAGTTGCATAGTGGGTAAAGCTGCTGCCTGCAGTGCCGGCATCCCATATGGGCACCAGTTCAGGTCCCAGCTGCTCCACTTCCAATCCAGCCCTCTGCTATGACCTGGGAAAGCAGTGGAAGATGGCCCAAGTCCCTGGGCCCCTGCACCCATGTGGGAGACCCAGAAGAAGCTCATGGCTGGGGATCAGCACAGCTCCAGCTGTTGCGGCCATTTGGGGACTGAACCAGCAGAGGGAAGAACTCTCTGTCTCTCTCTCTCTCCCCTTCTCTGTTTAACTCTAACTTTCAAATAAATAAATAAATCTTTAAAAATAAAAGAATAGTGTATTTAAAATACTAGATAATGGATGGTTATAACATACGTTAAAAATCAACTAAAATCCCGCATGTATAATAAGTCAATATCATGGCACATCACCTGTCAAAAGCTTGAGCAACCTGTGGGTACAAGGGTCCTACTCAAGAGATGATGTGTGGTGGTACAGGATATAACACAGTAGGATCTAAGAATATTAAAAATTACTTAGTTGATTCCAATGAGCAAAAAAGTTCCATAATCATTTCTCACTGCAGTCTTATCTGTATACCTAAATGCCTTTCTATGCTAGAATAATTAAGTGGATGATTCTCTAATCAACAGATAACTCTGAAAACAGTTTTCTTATCCTTAAGAAACTATTTTGCACCGACACAGAAAGAGGGAAGGGCTGAATTAGAGCCCTTTACATTATTATCATGGAAGACTTAGACATTTAACTGTTGAAACCTCTTCCCTTTAATAAAAAAAATAAACAAATGGTAAACACTGACACCTTGCATACCTCTAGCTGTGCTGTTACATTTCAAGAATATTATTATTTTAAAAATATTTATAGACGAGGCCAGGGCTGTGGCATAGTAGGCCAACCCTCTGCCTGCAGCGCCAGAATCCCATATGTGCACCTGTTCATATCCTGGCTGCTCCTCTTCTAATCCAACTCTCTGCTAAAGGTTTCAGAAGCAGAGGAAGATGGCCCAAGTGGTTGGGCCCTTGTACCCACAGTAGAGACCTGGAAAAAGCTCCTGGCTTTGGATTGGCCCAGCTCTAGCATTTTCAGCCATTTAGTGAGTGAGACGGTGAACAGAAGAACTTTCTCTCTCCCTACCTCTCCAAGAAATAAATTAAAAAATAAATTTATAGATGACACATCTGCAGTCTTAATATACTGTAATTGGTTTTGTTAGTGTCATTTGAAAGAATAAGTTTGCAGCTTTTTAGCTTCCTTTATATGATAGGGCAGATCTAAAAATGTAAGACATGATCATTGACAAGACCACTACCAAATGCCCTGGATTTTTCTATGCTAGCTGACCAGAACTCAAGAATCTTCCAGATCTATGATATCCTTCAGGAACTGCTTAGCTAACACAGACCCTGGTAGTTGTTCTTGCCTTTTAATTGTTCTTTGTCCAGTGTGTCCTCATCCTAGGCATATAAAATTAATATTCAAGCAAAGCCTGAAGGTGTTCTGTGTTAAGTTTTTTTTAACTGCTGAACTAAGAAAAATGACACAATTTTAGTTAAACTCAGAATGAAGTAAACTTATTCCCTTAACAACTGTGGAAAGCTATAGTTGGTCAGCAGAACAGCTTCTCTTCTGGAGGCTCTAGGAGAGATATTATTTCCCAACCTTTATGAGCTTCTATAAACTGTCTCAATTCCATGACTCAAAGCCCAATCTACTACCTTCAAAGCCACGGGCATAGCATTTCTCAATCTCTCCCCCCCCCCCTCCCCCCCTTTCATTATCAAATTCCCTCTTGTCTCTGACCTTTTTGCTTCCTTCTTATAAGTACTCTTCTTGATTAAAATGGGCCCCTTTGGATAATACAGGCTAATCTCTCTGGCTCAACATAGTCTAGCTGCCTTAATCTCATCAAACTCCCCACTAAAAATTTTTCCCATAAACAACTCTTTTATTTCCAGAAAACAATAATGATCCTCCCCATCCTGTGGGGACACTTGATTCTTGTTACAGTGTCTGGTGATCTCCTGCACTAAATACAAAAACCTTTCTTTTAAAATCTATGCTGAGGGGTTGGTGCTGTTGCAGAGTGGGTAAAGCTGCCACCTGCAGTGCCTGCATCCCAAATGGACACTGGTTCGAGTCCCGGCTGCTTCACTTCCAATCCAGCTCCCTGCTAATGCGCCTGAGAAAGCAGTGGAAGATGGTCCAAGTCCTTGAGCTACTGCACCCACATGGGAGACCTTGAAGCAGCTCGTTGCTTCAGATGTGCACAGCCCTGGCCACTGCAGCCATTGGGGAGTGAACCAGTGAATGGAAGATTTCTCTCTCTCTCTCTGCCTTTCAAATAACTAAGTCTTTTTAAAAAAAATCTATGCTGAAGAAGATAGAGCAACATACCATACATTTTAAAAATGTGTTCAGAGAACAGAGACCACAGGAAACCCAATGATATTTCTGAGTAAGGAGGGTTGTGAGGTAATCAATGGAAGAAATATTTTTCACTGTTTACTTACTTGCTTTCCGATTTTCTTTTTCACTGTTTGTTTTACCCATGAAAGTTAAACAATAATGGATAACAAATCCTGTGACCAGTAACTACATAAATAAAGCCGCAACAACATGACAACTTAGGAGAGGAATTAAATGAAAGAATGCCTCCGTGAAAGCCCTATTTAAGTGCTGGTATACAAATCAATGGCTATGAATGTCCTAATGGGCATCGTGCAGGAAGTCATAGTACACTTTGTAGTCAGATCTTCAATATCATTTCCTCATCAGCCTCCACTAAAATGCTTGAATTTAGTTCCCTAAGGTGCAAACAGAAACTTCCAGAGCTAGAAGTATCAATAATATCAAACGTACTAGTTCTCACAACTAGTTAAGATGTGAGCAGAGTCACAGCCTACTCAAATTGCCAAAACTCAGTAAGAACAGCTACTGTACTGATTGTAGGCCTTTCTTATATACTCCACAAGGAGAAACCACGCCAATTATTTATCTATCTCCCTGGCAGCAGGAATTTAGAGACCTTTAGAAATGAGGTAAGAACGACATTTTGCTGTGCTTTATGTAGCTTTATGTAGCTCCCTGCCCATCTGAACTATGTTAGTTCACCTTAGAAGATATAACCCATAGGCAAAATTGTCAGCAATGATAACATATTTTACTATACTTAACTTTCCTACTAAATGAACCTTCCTCTAGTCTACTCCTAAGTCAAACCTCATCATTACCAAATTTGTTTTATGTATACATAACAGATGAACAGAGGGGAAAAGGTTTGTAGAATAGGACTTTCTCCTCTTGAAGCAACCTGTAAACCTATAATTTGCTTTAAAAATTAATGCAAAGTATATGCTCCTTATAATAATTACTCTTAGAAGTATTGTAGGCATGGAAAGCTAAGACACTCTGGAAAAAGAAAAAAAAAGAAGACCTAAATAAAAGATCTCTGTGAGTGAGATTCCAGTGGAAAGAACGGGGCCATCAAAGAAGGAGGTATCTTTCTCTGAAGGGAGGAGAGAACTTCCACTTTGACTATGACCCTATCGGAATAAGATCAAAGTCGGCGAACCCTAAAGGCTTCCATAGCCTTGGCAACTCATGACTAGAGCCTAGGGAGATTACTGACGCCATAAACAAGAGTGTCAAATTGTTAAGTCAACAACAGGAGTCACTGTGTACTTACATCTCATGTGGGATCTGTCCTTAATGTGTTGTCTAATGTGAAGTGATGTTATAACTAGTACTAAAACAGTATTTTTACACTTTGTGTGGGTGCAAACTGATAAAATCTTTACTTAGTATATACTGAATCGATCTTCTGTATATAAAGATTATTGGAAATGGAAAAAAAAACCTGGTGTTAAATTTGAAATTGCATACAAATTAATTATTTTTTAAAAAATATTATGTAGGAGCTCTGTCTTTAATGTGCTGTACACTGTTATTTAATGCTATAACTAGTACTCAAACAGTATTTTTTCACTTTGAGTGCTATGTGGGGGCAAACTGTTGAAATCTTTACCTAATATATACTAAACTGATCTTCTGTATATAAAGAGAATTGAAAATGAATCTTGATGTGAATGGAAGGGGAGAGGGAGTGGGAAAGGGGAGGGTTGCGGGTGGGAGGAAAGTTATGGGGGGGGGGAAGCCATTGTAATCCATAAGCTGTACTTTGGAAATTTATATTCATTAAATAAAAATTAAAAAGAAAAAAAAAATAATTACTCTTAGAGACCCAGTGGTTGGTCCTAAGTAGGACACTATGGAAAGAAGTCGACATATCTATGCTACAGATACTAGCCTGGTCAGCTATACATATCACTAATTAAGTCACACTTATTAACCTGCATTAAACTTAAAAAAAACAAAAACAAAAAAACCCTCCCGATGAGTTAGTATTTGAGTACAATCTGCTGTTGTTTGCCTCTTCCCTATTATGTTACGAAATCAAGGACAAATTTACTAATCACTTGTGAAACCCCTTAGTCTGAAACAGAATTTCCTGAAAAACTCTGTACTAGATAATTATGAAACTGATTAAAACCAGGGTTTTGTAAAAGCACGTGACTCACCACTTAGTGTTTTAGATCTAATTGGAGGTAATCCCTTTTTCTGCCGTTCTTTCTCTCTCTCTCTGGCTCGCCTTTCACTGGAGTATGAGCGTGATGACTTTCTCTTTCTTTCTCTTGATCGTGAACGCGAGCGCTTTCTGTGTTTACGCTTACGAGAACCAGATCGTGACCTGGACCTTCGTTTTCTCGGTGATCTGCAAAAAAAGTTGATTTTACTTCTAATAATGTTACTATCATTTCAAATGTCTTATTTTTTAAGTGAAGAAAAAAAAAATAGTTGCCTTGTATCTAGTTCATTATTAAAATATTTTATAGTATGATCAAGTACCACACACACATTTTCCCCAAATCCTTGTACTGCATAGTCCAATTAATCACAAATGTCATAAACAGGAGGAAAGGAAAATGTGATTCTAGAAAGGGCTTTATGAAGTTTCTCTAATGTCATCCAACTTATTTTTTAAATAGTAAATAAGAATAGGAATGAAAGACCATGCAGGTGACAAAGATACCACATTCCTGAAATTAGGATTTGAATGTTTCCAACAGAATATTAGGCCACTATATAATTCTGTTTAGTTTCAACTTCTAAAATTTTCTAGTGTTTGATTTTATAATAGAGGATAATACTAAAACACTGTTTTTCCCCGTCAATCATGCCACTGAACTCTCTTCAGAATACTTAGTAAGGAGGGATTGCTAAGACAAGTTAAGTTTTCAGTACTAATATTTTAATTGCTTCAGGGAGATAATTTATTGGCATGAGTGGGTTTACAGAGAGGTCTGAACCTACAGGATCTCATATGCAAAAAGTAAATGCAAAAAAATAAATAAATACAATGGGGCTGGCGCTGTGGCATAGCTGATAAAGCCCCGCCAACAGCACCAGCATCCCATATGGGTGCCACTTCAAGTCCCAGCTGCTCCACTTCTGATCCAGCTCCCTACAAATGCACCTGAGAAAACAGTGGAAGATGGCCCAAGTCCTTTGGCCCCTGCACCCACTGTGGGAACCCGGATGAGCCTCCTGGCTCCTGGCTTCAGCCTGGTCCAACCCTTACTGTTACTGCCATTTGGGGAGTGAACCAGCAGATAGAAGATGTCTGGGTCTATGTCTGTGTCTCTGTCTCGCTCCCTCACTTCCTCCCTCTGCTTCTCTATAACTCTTACTCTCATAGAAATAAATAAATCTTAAAAAAAATATATATATATATATATATAGTGTTAAAATGTTTAAGACTGATGACTTCAGCTGGCGCCGCGGCTCACCGGGTTCCAGCCCCGGTCAGAGCGCCGGATTCTGTCCCGGTTGCCCCTCTTCCAGTCCAGCTCTCTGCTGTGGCCTGGGAGGGTAGTGAAGGATGGCCCAAGTCCTTGGGCCCTGCACCCGCATGGGAGACCGGGAGGAGCTCCTGGCTTCAGATTGGCGCAGTGCGCTGGCCGTTAACGGCCATTTAGGGGGGTGAACCAACAGAAGGAAGACCTTTCTCTCTGTCTGTCTCTCACTGTCTAACTGTCAAAAAAAAAAAAATAATAATAATGATGATGACTTCAAGCAACAGCCACAAAGGAAGCCATTTATAGAATGTGTACTATGAGAATTTAGTAATTTATTTCACGCTTATAGAAAAATAATTATAGTTTAGTTTTGTGGTCATTCTTGATTCACCGTGAGATAAAACAAAATATAAGAAATACAGTTTACTTATTTCACTTTTTTGACAGGCAGAGTGGACAGTGAGAGAGAGAGAAAGGTCCTCCTTTACCGTTGGTTCACCCCCCCGCCCCCCAATGGCTGCCGCAGCTGGCACACCATGCTGATCTGAAGCCAGGAGCCAGGTGCTTCTCCTGGTCTCCCATGCGGGTGCAGGGCCCAAGCACTTGGGCCATCCTCCACTGCACTCCCGGGCCACAGCAGAGAGCTGGACTGGAAGAGGAGCAACTGGGACAGAATCCAGCGCCCCGACCAGGACTAGAACCCAGTGTGCTGGTGCCGCAAGGCGGAGGATTAGTCTATTGAGCCGCGGTGCTGGCCAGAAATACAGTTTAACTGTTGCTCAGAGGCAATAATATCCTAAACTGAACATCATCATAAAGCTATCAACTAAAATAAAATATAGTCTAAAATCCCAGTCTCATGATATGGCTGTTACTCTTAGGTTAAGTTTTTATTCATAGGTAAATTATTTAATTGAGTAGCTACAGATAAATCCAATTAAAAACAGAACTGAATTACTTTTTGCTGAGATTTAAGATGTCATTTCAAGAAATCTTGATGTAAAGAAACAAAGCTAACATTGTAAAAGCTTGGACAAACCTATCATTAAATGTAAGTGTAGGGGGCTGGCATTGTGGCATAGCATGTAAAGCCACCACCTGTGATGCTGGCATCCCATACCATATATGCAGCAGTTCAAGTCCCGGTTGTTCCACTTCTGATCCAGCTCCCTGCTAGTGACCTCTGTCTCAGAAAAGCAGTGAGGGATGACCCAAGTGTTTGGGCCCCGATACCTTAGCAGGACACCTAGAAGAAGATCCTGGCTTCGGTCTGGCCCAGTGCTGGCCGTTGCAGCCATTTGGGAGTAAACCAGCAGATGGAAGCTCCTTCTCTGTTTCTCCCTCTCTCTTGCAAAATAAATCAATCAATCTAAAATATATATATATAAATAAATTTAGAACCTTGAACGAGATCGTGAATGAGTTCTTGATCTTGAGCGAACAGCCACTTTCTTAGCTTCTTGTTCAAAAATCTCTTCTTCCACTCCATCCTGCCCTTCATCTATGTCCATATCCTTGAAAGTCAAAGGAATGGAAAAACAACAGCCTGGTTACTTTAGCTATATTTTGACTATATGCCTTAAAAATACTCATGCTAGCAACAAAATGCCTAATAGGTAAAAAGTTAGGGGTGGAGTTCAAGTATGAAAATACTTTCTATAGATGCTTATGGTCCAGAAAAGCATTTGCTTTCCTCTTTTTTCTTCCTTACCTGTTGCTGAATATCTATGGAATCATCCAAATTTGCTTCAGGTTCAAGAAAATGCTGTTGACTGCTCCCTTGTGATGGTGATGCTGAATGCTCTGACCCAAATGTTCCTTCTTGACTATCCTGAGGAGTTGCCTATGGAACAGGTTCAAAAACAAAAACATTGGGAGATTTTTATTTCAAATAAAAACTTAAATCACAACAAACATCACAAATGTTTAAGTTGTTTCATTCAGTTTACTGGCTTTACAAAGTACTAAATTTAAATCACCTTAGTATATATGATTTTTCTACAATAAGAGCTTTAAGTATAGCTTATTTTAATTTCAAACTATCCTTTCAAGAAGGTAAATTACCCTTGTTATAAAAGTAATTAAGAGCAAAAAAGAACAGTTCCAAGTCCTGTAATTTATGAGGAATCAGGTTTTACAAGAGTAAGTAACATGTTTGAGGTTTAGAAATAAAGAATTAGAACAGTTAGGAGGCTTCTGTACCACAATACTGACAGAAAGAAAATAATCATCCTCTTACAGAACAAATCCAATGTGTTTTAAGCATAGCCTTGGCTTAACTCTTTAAAAACTGTACAACTTAATGCTGCTTGGTATGCTCATAGCCCATACTAGAGGGCCTAGTTTGGGTCCTGGCTCTGATTCCAACTAATGCAAACTCTGGAAGGTAGCAAGTGATGGTTCAAGTACTTGAGTCACTGCCACCACATGGGAGACCTAGATTGAGACCCATGCTCTTGGCTTTTACCTAGTCTAGCCCTAACTGTTGTAAGCATTTGAAGAGTAAACTAGAGGATGGAAGATCTATGTCTCACTCTCTGCTTTTCAATACATGAAAAATAAATTTTTTAAAAAACCTAAAGGTAAATAACAGAATTTAGCAACATAGCATGATGATTTTCAACTTTATTCTAAATCTTAATTCAGTGTTCATATATTTTTATATCACTTATTTCCACTTCAATATTCAACTTAAGCCCACTTGATTTTCATCCTTAATTAACTATTTAATGGTATACCCATAGTGTAATCACTTGGAACCAATTTTAGTTTCTCATTTTTGAGCTGTTTCATGTATTAGTAATGATTATTATTTCTGTTCACTTCTAGAAATCTTGTGAAGAACATAAAGAAAATTTACCTTAAACAAATCAACTAAAGCATATTGTGTAATTCTGAAATTAGCTTTAAGATCTTTGGAGACCCTTTAGTAAATCGAGGATATATTATAGGAAACTAGAGATCTTAATCCCATCCCTACTCCCATACTACCTCCTACTCCCTCTTCCATTCCATTTTTCATTAAGATTCATTTTTAATTTACTTTATATACAGAAGTCCAACTCTATACTAAGCAGAGATTTCTACTGTTTGCACTCCCACAGATACACAAAGTATGAAGTACTGTCTGAAGACAGGTTTTACCGTTACCTCATAGCACACCTCATTAAGGATAGAAGTCCAACATGGGGAGTAAGTGCACAGTGACTCCTGCTGTTGATTTAATGATTAACACTCTTATTTTTGATGTCAGTGACCACCTGAGACTCTTGACATGAGCTGTCAAGGCTATGGAAGTCTTTTAAGTTGACAAACTCCGTTGGTATTTAAACAGGGCCGTATGCAAAGTGGAAGTTCTCTCCTCCCTTCAGAGAAAAGTACATCCTTCTTTGATAACCCCTTTCCACTGGGGTCCCACTCAGAGATCCTTCATGTAGGTTATTTTTTTGCCACAGTGTCTTGGCTTTCCATGCCTGAAATGCTCTCCTGGGCTTTTCAGCCAGATCCAAATGCCTTAAGGGTTGATTCTGAGGTCAGAGGAAAGCTATTCCATTTCAAGAAAAAGACAGGAGACACTCTCTTTGCAAGCCTGTTTTTAGCCTTTAACATAGGTAAATATTCAGATTTTTCAGTCTCCTGTCCAAAATGGCAAAGCGAAAACTGACATAGGAATATATTTCACAATTTGATAAAGCTGAATACGAATGCAAACAGCAGCATTCTATACTTCTGATGGTGAAATTAAACATATAAGCAAAATAATTTTCAGACTGTAAGTTTTTAGATGACCATACCTTAAATGATTTCTCAACCCAATATAATGAGTGAAAAATTTATCTCTAGGGAAAAAAAGTATGGTATTTTCGTCCAATTCACCATGTAACAGAAAAATTTAATCTTGTGATAGTTTATGACAAGAATCTAGAATGCCCCATTTCACTGGAAGATTGTGACATTTTAATGTAAATGAGACAAAAAGGTTTGCTAGATTTAAACTGCATTAAATTCCTAACATAGTTCAAGCTCCCTTTAGTTTAAGTTTTATAAATTTTTATGATGACTTAAAAAGATTAAAAAAAAGTGTCCACTGGACACAAGTGGCAAATATCATTTTTTTCCAGAATAAATCCTGAGCATACATCTCAAATCTGTTCAATGATCCCTTCATGCAAAACATTAACAGATATACTGGAAAACGAAAGATAAAAATAGCAGCTGGAAGAAATTTTTTTCAGTATGTGAACAACATGTGTCACATTTTGATCATTTTCCTCTATTCACTGTCTACAGAAATTATAGGAAAGATTCTGCCAGAGGTTTCACTGAAATCCACAAATTCTTTGTCAACTTGATTTACAAGTCTAATAACTCTGAAGACTTCAGTAATCCAAACCTCAAGTTACTTAGTTTAGAGACAACAACTCACTTACTATCAATTCAGGGCTTAAAACTATCACCCCTTAAAGAGTTCAGTCAAGTTCAATGTACTCTTTCCACTATATTCTCCTGTATAAAAACTTTCTGAAGCAAAATAAATGACATTTTTGACACCCCAATGATTTTCAAAAGGCTGCATCTTCTTTAATCTGTTTTACTTTACTTAAAATTCCCCTTTATTAGTCTATCAATTTCATGAAATTGTGAATAAGGCAATTCAAAAAATGTCATACTTACAACTGGACCAATCTGTTGTTTGGACAAATTCTCCCATCAACACTACCGCCTGTCTCTTTAACAGCTCTTGATTTTGTATTATCCTATCACTGACAATCTGTTTCTTTGATCTGAGTTACAACTTGTGTTTTTCCTTAAACAACATCCAAATGGTCTCCACTGTGTTCTGTCATCAACTTTCTGAATTCTTAGGCAGATACATTTGCTTGACATGAAATACTGTCCCTACTAGGACCAATTCCAACACATTATTTCTTCACAAAAACATGCAGTTTCATTCTCTTAACTCTGAACTTGAGTTTCAACCCATCAAATATCAGTAATACCCACTTCATGTTTGTTGTTGGCATTAAAAGGTAAAGTTCAGCCCCTCCGGTGCCTCAAGGCTACTGTCCTTTCCACCTAACGTTAACTGTTCCCTCTCCCACAGTCCTTCCCTTCCTTGTTCCTATTCTACTACAGAAATCCAGGATTCTGCTGAGTGTTCACACAGATGTATGCGTCCGTTAGAGAGATTCTGGCTTCAAGTAATCTCTCTCTATTTTCAGTTTTGTATGTGGCACTTGCCCAACAAACGCACTGTTCATACTTTATACAATTCAAACTGAGGTTACACTCTAATTATAATTAGTCTGAAATTCTTAGCTATACAAAAAATAAGGGTGTGTCTTAAGACTGATGATACACTTACTTTTATTTATTTGAAAGGCACACAGACGGATAGACTGCCCATCAACTGGTTCACTCCTCCAAACGCCCAGACTGGCCAGGACTGGGCAAGGATGAAATCAGGAGTGGAGAACTCAATGTGGGTCTCCAATAATATGGGTGGCAGGGACCCTGCTGCCTCCCAGGATGTCTGTTAGTAAGAAGCTGGGATTGCGAGAAGCACCCAGACTCAAACGTAAGCACTCCAGTATGGGAGGCAGGCATCTCAAGTGGCAGTTTAAACACTGCTTCAAACATCCACCCCAGCTCATGAGGATTCAATGTAATCATGCCTATTGCATTCCTAATAAAGTTCCTACCACATGGTCATAACAATTACTACCCTGCCTAACAAGGAACAGATCAGAGGCGAAAACACATGAAGTTCTAAGTGTAATTCTGAAATTTACCTGTCTTCTGTTCTCCATTTCTAGTATATGGAAACTAAGTTGTACAATATATATTCATAAGCTGTCAGAACCACATTATGATTACAGAAAAAATTACAAAAGTTGTGAGAAGAAAACTCTCAGAGTAATTAATATGAAGGAATCTCAAAAATTATGTGTAAAAGTGGAAGTAAAAACTAAGTTTATTTGTAAGCCAAAACACCCTGAAATCTATGCATTGGCTTTTTATATGATGAAGTGATTAAAGACCTCTCTCTTAAAAAAATATCATCATACTTTAGAAAAGAAACAAAGCAGTGAAGGTTAAATGAACAGGAGGGGAAAAAAAAAAAACAAATGGAAAAAAGAAAAGACCCAGAAAAATGGCAATGTATAGAAAGCACACGGTAGTAACGCTGAAGACCACAAGATGGGGTATAAACCTTTTGAGGCTGCTGTTGCTCCAGGAGCTGCTGTCTAAGATGTTCAAGGTTTTGCTGTTGAAGCTGTTCTGCTATCTGATGAAAGATGGAATTGTTCACAGATTCTGAAACATGGGAACTACAAGGAAAAAACAGGTGGAAATATATTTTAATTCTATTATGAAAATATTTCAATGTGTGCTTTCAAAATACTAAAACCAAAAAGGATTATTTCGGAATATTAATACATTAAAAAAGAAATATATCCAATATATTCTTCAACAGTGTTGCAATAGATGGATAACATGTTAGAGATTCTCTGCTGAAGATCTGATATTACTGTCTCATGCTATTAAATACATATTAGTGTTTTCATTAGAGTATCTTAAATTTAAAAGTACTTAAAAAGTTTTCACTTTAACCCCTTCTCTGACTACAAACAGTGGCAAAAATGGTTTAACAATCAGTACACACAAAATCTACAATACAATTGACCAGAGATTTTATAAAATTAATATGCCTCCTTTAGAAAAGTATAAATAGTTATTAGATATGTTAACACAAATAGATAATGTTTAGATAAGAGGAAATAACAATTTAACTATACTCTGGAAAATCCACACCTGGAATAAACCTGGAATTCTGGGTACCACAAGGTAAGACATGAACAAAAAAAGAGGGCATCCCCAAAGGGGCTAGCAGGATGGTGACAAGTCTTGAAACAGTTGAAAAAAGTGTACTTCATCTGTTGCGAATAAACCTAAGGGGAAAAACGATACCTATCTTCAAATACTGAAAGGCTGTGTCTCAAGAGATAATGGAGTAAATTTGTTTCCTTGCTTTGGAAAGCAAAACTCAAATCATTGTGTAGAAAATAAAGGAAACCAGATTCAGTTCAACAAAGAACATACAATAATAACGACTTAATTTCTCACCACAGATGTTATTAAACCATATCCTGTGTGGACAGTTAAAGATTTTTTTTGACAGTGATGTACGACAATGATCTACACAATCTCTAATGCTCTTCCAACTGCAGTTTACCAAAGGAAATATCCGTCTTGTACATATTCCATCATTATATACAGTTTGCATATATTCCCCTAACATATAAAACTGATGCCCTCTGTTTGAATTAAGAATCCCAGAAGTTTTCATCATCTATCCTCCTCCTTCCATTCTCCCAACTTCCACCCAATTCTCCACCATTCTCTTTCCCATTGATCCTTTCAAGCACTCTCCCAGAACCTGAAACTCTGCAGAACTGTTTAGGGAAAAAAAAAAAAAATTAATTAAAAAAAAAAAAAAATAAAAAAAAAAATCCCTAATTTGAATAAAAACACATTTCTTGAAAACAAACAAAATCCCAATAACCTCAATCCTAATTTCTGATTAGTGTGATACACTCTCATAATCAGGTACACTTCTTAAAGTGGTGGCACTAGAAGTAAGTTTCTTTCCTAGTACTGCAAATATTCTTACAACTGAGTTAAATAACTTAAAGATTAAAAAGATAGAGAATATCATGGGGCTGGTGCTGTGGCATAGCAGATAAAACAACTACCTGCAGTGCCGGCATCCCATACGGGTGCCAGTTTGAAACCCGGCTGCTCCACTTCCAATCTGGCTCTCTGCTATGGTCTGGGAAAGCAGCAGAAGACGGTCCAAGTCCTTGGACCCCTTTACCCACATGGGAGACCCAGAAGAAGCTCCTGGCTCCGGATCGGTGCAGCCGTTGCAGCCAGCTGGGGAGTAAACCAGAGGATAGAAGACCCCTCTCTGTCTGCCTCTCCTCTCTCTGTGTAACTCTTTCAAATAAATAAATAAATCTTTAAAATTACCAATATTTACTAATTATCCTACAGTGAACTTTGAAAAATCTTAGCTATCTGCAAAGTTCTGAGAAAGAGCTCAGATACACAGGGAGGTAAGATGACAACTACCCTACCACTTTCTTGTAATTTGGGAGTTCAAGAGCTTGAAATAATATCCCTAACTTATTTAAAGGACTCTTAGTACATACTTCAGACTGCAGCATCCCACCGAGTATTCACAAAAATAACAAAAGAAAAACTACAGTTATACAGAAAAAATTCTTACAGCTGAGGAGTTGGAATTTCCTTTTTGGGTTCTTCACTATGCTCAGAATCTTCTCCAAAATCAAACCTATCCATCAACTTCTAAGGACAGGGGGAAGGGAGAAAGAGACAAATTAAAAAATACTACATTTAAATATGTTACAAATGCTATTCATCAATGATGTCCTATTAATGTCTATCAACATGTAAATGTTTTACATAATTTATATTATACTAGAATTTTGAATGGATCTTTACTTTTCCTTAAAGCATTCTGACATACCCAGTCGTCCTCCCTTATCCATGATTTCAGTTTCTACAGTTTCAGTTATCCTGTGTTCAACTGGGCTCTAGAAATCGACAACTTGTAGAAGTTTTCCTTTAACTTGTCACATACTGACAACTTTAATTTTAGAAGATTAAAATTATAGAATATATGTGTGGAACATTACAACTGATTTAACTGTAGCACCCATAATGAGAAAGTTTAGAAAATAATCACATACTTCAATGAAGAATACATTTGTCAAAAGAAAGTATTTTGAATGTTTCAAGAGGAATATTTGAAATTAATTTCTTTCACATGTTTAAACCTTTTGAAAAATTTATGTCTTGAATAGTACAGTGGATGCTAAAAGTCTACAATAAAGTGTAATTCCTAGAATTGGCATTCACAACATTTAATACTTCATATGAAAGAATGTTTTAGCTTGTACCTTGTTAAAAGAGACGCCCTGCTCTAGGGGAGTAAGTGTGTTGGCTGCGGCTGCTGCGGCAGTGAGCTGTGCTGTAAGAGCCTGCAGCTGCACAACAAGACCAGCATCCAGCGCCTGCAGAATGGAAGGCTGAGGCTTCTGCTGCTGTATCTGTAAAGTCTGGATTAACTGCTGAAGCTGGAGGGAAAAGAGAATCCTTATTATAAAACAGGTATTAGGTTCTATTCATAAACGTGTCCATCTAAAACTCTGACAATAAAACTAATCATTCTACATACAGAGATCAAGAATAAAATACACACTAACACAAAACAACAGTTTTGTGTGTGTGTGACATATATATTAAGGACAACAAAGTTCTGAATAGGTCAGTCTTGTTTCTGGAAAGCTGCAGTACTTTAAGCAACATGATGTAGACATAGCATGACAATCAGAAAGAGAACTAAGCTATCATAAACACATTTTTCACTAAGCTTCTCATTTCTTCAATTAATTGCTTAAACTCCATAAAAGGACAAACATTGACAAAAGCAGCAGGTTTTGCTAGATTCACATTTACTATCTAAGAACACATTTCCTGAAAGCAAGAGAACAAAGAAATTTTCTCCTTGGAGCAGAGTTTGAGAGTAAGCAAATGAGCTGAAAGCAGTCTGTTCCCACAACTCACCCATCTCTATTCAAAAACAGTAAGATCTTCAAGAGTCCATAAATAGGAAAACATTACATACACTCTAGAAATAATTGATAATCAAGTTCTATACTTGAGTTACATCGTAAAATTGTTCCCTTAGAATAGAAAAATTAAAATAGCAAAACTATGGTACCTAAGATATCTTCTCTCTCTTAAGTTCTACTTTAGAGTACACCATGCAAGGAAACAGTAAAAAATAATAATAATTTCAGGCCTACTTAAACAAATTAGTCATTTTAATCATCAAAAAATAAACATCTTTCATAAAACTACTAATGTGATACCAAGAAAATAAGAAGCTGCTGTGCTCAGGAAGCCTCAGAACAACTAAGACCAGCAACTAACTGCGAGAGGACACAAATCCTGGAAACCTGACAGAGGGAGGGCCGGGCGGGAGGAGGGAACAAAGCAAAGATCACAGTTCTCCTTTACCTACTTTAACTGCTCCTTTTGACATCTCCATTATCCCCAGCCAGTCAAGGTCAAAATCACTACAGTATTCAACTTTCCCTCCACTCTAATTTTACGTTCTAGTTCTGTCTTACCAACTCTACTACTTCTTCCAGAAGGAAACAGAAATTGCTGGCAAATTCCTTCTCTTGGCAAAAAACATTTGTTAACTTTTAGCTTTTAAAATGAAAACTTGGCTGAGTGGTTAAGATGTCAGATAGGATGTCTGCATCCCACTTTGGTGTGCCTGGGTTCAACTGCTGGCTCTTGCTCCTGATTCCAGCTTCTTACTAAAGCAAACCCTGGGAGACAGCTGTAAAAGCTCAAGAAGCTATGTTCCTGCTCCCCTCATCTCCCGCCTCCTTTTGCAAGTATCTGGGAGGTGTACCAGCAGCTAGAAGCTGTCACTCAAATTCTTAAAATTTTTGATTTTTTTTTGACAGGCAGAGTTAGACAGTGAGTGAGACAGAGATGAAGGTCTTCCTTTTTCCATTGGTTCACCCCCCAAGTGGCCACTACGGCCGGTGCGTTGCGGCTGGCGTGCTGCGCCGATTCAAAGCCAGGAGCCAGGTGCTTCTTCCTGGTCTTCCATGCGGGTGCAGGGCCCAAGGACCTGGGCCATCCTCCACTGCACTCCAGGGCCACAGTAGAGAGCTGGACTAGAAGAGGAGCAAACAGGACAGAATCCAGCGCCCTGACAGGGACTAGAACCCGGGGTGCTGGCGCCACAGGCGGAGGATTAGCCTAGTGAGCCGCAGCTCCAGCCAAAATTTTAAATAAAATGAAAATACTTGCTTTACAGATTCCTAAGATACTCTATCAAGACATAGAATAATTTATAATTTCATCTAATATCAAGTTTCCCATTTGTCTTTAAAACTATACATTGAATTGATCTATTTTTAGACGTCTAAAATGACCCCACACGTTTCTGAAGTTAATCTTTTTAGAGAATACACAACCTATTTCTCACATGGTCACTACCTGCCTTCCAATATCACTGTTACCAAAAGAAAGATCCCGTTTCCAGACTCCTCTCCTCTCTAATCCACTTAAAGCACTAAAAAAAAAGAGCTCTGGCAGCACTCCACTGCTTAGCAAACAAAACCTTTATTTCACAGTTCACCATTTAACGCTTTTGAAACCTAGGCTGCACTAAGGTCTGTCATTTCAGCTTGTTGGCCCATCTATTCCTCCAGACAGCTCAATTTTAAACTATCTCTGGTATATCCAATGCTGTTATTCTGCTGTGCATCATTCGTTACACAAAAATATACTAAACACCTATCATAATTTAGACACACAGCAGTGAACAAAATAGACAAAAACTGTCTTAGCCTACAGCATGCATTCCAGTGGGAAGAGGGAAAGAGAAAAAACAAAATAAGTACTTTTATAAAGGATAGGAGATACTGAGAATAAAGGAAGGAAGACAGGTGAGAGACAGAAGGTATACAGAGGATGAAAGACAGCATTTAAAGTTTTATTCAGTGGTCACTGAAGGTGACAAACAGAGCATGAAGAAACCATATGAACACATAGAGAGAGGATTTCAGTATAGGAAACATTAAGTGCAAAGATTTCAGGCAGGATTAAGCAGTCTATGTAAGGAACCTATAACACTGAGCCTAGTAATGGGATTCCGTATGTCCATTGGTTAAAGAAGAAAAACTTCAATTCACCTCCTGGGGAAAATTTTAAATCAAAACCTAATAAAAACACCATCATCCAGGAAGAGTATATACTATGCTCCTGATAAGAATGTATCTTGGGTGGGCACTGTGGTATACACAGTGGGTTAAGCTGTTGCTTGGGATGCCCGTGTGGTATATCAGAGTGCCTGGAATGGAGTCTGCCTCTACTTCCTCTCATAATCATTGGTTACAAGTAATATGACGAAAGAAAGGAAGAGAAAGGAAGGAAGAGAAAGAAAGGAAGAGAAAGGAAGGAAGGAAGGAAGGAAGGAAGGAAGGAAGGAAGGAAGGAGGGAAGGAGGGAGGGAGGGAGGGAGGGAGGGAGGGAGGGAGGGAGGGAAGGAAGGAAGGAAGGAAGGGAAAGAGAGAGAGAGAGAAAGGGAGAAAGGGAGGAAGGGAGGAAAGGAGGAAGGAAGAAAAAAGCAAACATTAAGAGAAATTAAACTGGCACTGACTACAACTATCATATTTATTCAAAGGTATCCATAGGAATTTAAGAATCGTGGGGGCAGGTGTTGTGGAGTAACAGATAAAGCCATTGCCTGCAATGCCAGCATCCCAAATGAAAGCTGGTTTGTGCCCCAGTTCCTCTACTTCTGATCCACTTCCGTGCTAATTGCCTGGGAAAGCAGCAGAAGATGGCCCAAGCGCTTGTACCCCTGCTACCCTATGTGGGAGACCTGGAAGAAGCTGGCTTCTGGTTCCTGGCTTTGGCCTGGCCCAACCCTGGTAGATCTCGGGGGTGAACATCTAGGAGGCGAACCAGTGGATAGAAAAACTCTCTCTCTTAAAAAAAAAAAAAAATCTTTAAAAGAGAAATATAAGAAATGTAGAAACTTACATTTTAAAAGCTAGGAAGTTGAACTAACAGACACAAAACAGTTAATAAAAATATGTATTAAGTACAACAGCCCTCTTTTTTATTTTCTTAAACACACATTCACTGACTGATTTTCAAGTCAGAGTTACAGAAAGAAAGATCTTCCACCGGCTGGTTCACTCCCCAGATGGCTTCAACAACCAGGGTCAGACCAAAGTTAGGTGACAGGGGTCTAAAAACTTGGGCCATTTGCTGCCTTTCCCAGGCCATCAGCAGAGAGCTAGACTGGAAGTGCAGAAGTTGGGACTTAAAACAGCACCCATATGAGATGCCAGCATCAAAGTGATGGCCTCAACTGTTACACCACAACACCAGCCTTGAGAGCCTTCCTTCTGTTCTGACAACATGCACACTGCTTCCCACACGCAATTCTCTCCACTTCCTTTTCTGCCATCACTAGTTCCATTTCAAGCCACAATTAAAATGCCACTTCCTCAAGGACATTTTCTCTTGGCTATCCTCTCTAATTCTGATTCTTTTCCCCAAATGTTTTTACTCTATACATTTATGCTTTTTAAAGTTATACTTCAATATCCAAAACAATTCTCTATTGCCTGTCTCCCTTAAGCCAGGAGGAGCTATTCTCCAGCACAGGAGCCCATCCCGTGCTGGTACTCAGTAGCAACAGCACCTAACAATGTCTGGCACAAATGATGTGCTCAACTATACTCTGATGCAAAATGAAATAATCTTCAATGACATGAAGATACAAAATACTGACAAGTTAAAAATCCAAGTTACATAGTAGCACAGTGATTCTATTTTTATAAAACTAAAAAAATACAAACTCTTTGGGTAGTACATTATAAAACAATACATAAGGAAAATAATTATAAATTATTCTCAACAAACTCACCTGTTGGCCTTGAGGACTTTGTAAGATCTGAGCCACAGCTGCAAGTGTATCTGTATTTGTTATCTGAGATACCCACGGGTCAGGTAAGCCTTGGACTACATTGGCTGGAGTCACGGGTGTCACAGGAGTTCCTTTTAAGAGAGCATATCCCCCCAACCCACTCAGATCAATATATAAGTAAATGAGACTCGAAAAGGTAGACAAATTTGTCCTATTATTGTTGTAAGAATCAGAAAAATTTACATAAATGTTTTAATGTTTCCATTTTGAAAAACCATCTAAAACCCTTTGTATATTTAGGTAACGTTAAAAAAAAGGATCTCTCCATACTGGTCTTCAATCAACGAAGCTACTACTCACTTTAAGAAAGTCTAGAATCCTTAGCAATCATCAAAAACCTTATAGGAAATTCAGTTACATAATATTCAAAATGATTTTTGAGCAAAAAATTATAAAACATGATCTTGAAATTTTTACTTTAACATTAGTTTTTATTAAGCATTTTTTCAGAGTTCTTTGTAAATACTAAATCTCTTCATTATTCTGTAAATATAAGATTGATTTACATAAACATTTAAGAGGTTGCAGATAGCTCAAGTCGGGAAAAACACAATTTGCAACACTCTTTTCCAAACTTCATTATATTTGTTTCTGGGGATTTAAAAAAATAAAACTTTCTAGATTTTAGCCAAAAGTACACACAAGTATGTTATTCAATTTTATTTTTTCCTCCAAATTACATTTTCTTTCAATTACGTAATGCTAGACAAATTTTCCTGCACTGTCAACTTGTTATTTTACATAGGAATAACCCTCTGAGAAGTGCAATTAATATACTTAGACATCAAATGCAGTGACATACCTGGAGTATTGCTCATAGCAGCAGTAGTGCTGGCCAGCACTGGAGTGACAACTGGGGGAGGAATCCCTGCCGCCATATCCAGAAGGGGCTGAATAATCTCACTCTTAAACACATTGTTCTTCTGCCACAAGTTCAATACTCTCACTATTTTACTCTAGAGGTGAAAAGAAAAAATTATATTTTAATTTTTTTCATAGCACACAGACTACACACAGGCTCTTGGCCACTGAATTGGAAGGAGAGATTTAAGTACTTCTACAGTAGTTTACAGCTCTGAAACTCTACCTTTTCTACCTTTTTGCATTTGCTAACCTTAACTCTCTTGGAAAACACAATGTTGGTAGATACACAAATTGGAAGGCAAGGTTGATACCTACACTTCATCTTCAATGTCAATCTAATGAGATCAATAGCATGGTTGGCTGGAGAACTGTCTAAAGGATTCTGAGGCAGAATCAGGATTATCTTAGTATTCAAAATCAATTATAGTTAAAAATGATTTAAAGTTTGTTCATACAAGATTTATATATTTTGAAAAATAAACAACTTTAGGACAAAGTTTTAGCTACTATGATTCTTTAAAATTCCCATTTTACATACTACTTATGGATTGTAATAAGATTTTAACCCGAATCAAGGTTGGGAACTGTGGCATGGTGGTTAAAGCCGCCACCTCAGTGCCAGCATCCCATATGGGTGCTGGTTGGAGTTCTAGTAGCTCCACTTGATCCAGCTCTCTGCTATGGCCTAGGAAAGCAGTAGAGGATGGCCCAAATCCTTGGGCTCCTGCACCCAAGTAGAAAACCAGGAAGAAGCCCCTGGCTCCTGGATTGGATTGGCTCAGATCTGGCCACTGCGGCAATTTGGACAGTGAACCAGTGGATGGAAGACCTCTTCCTCTCTCCTTCTCTGCCTCTCTAATAAATAAATATATAAATCATTTTTTAAAAGAGATTAATCAAATTAATTCCCTTCTAAATGTTCTGGCATAAATGGTAGGGAGATGAGCAAACTTTTCTATGGACCAAATCCAAAATACAAATATACTACAAACATTCATGGCAATTTTTTTTTTTTTTTTTTTTTTTTAGATTTACTTATTTAGGAGCCAGCACTGTGGCACAGTAGGTTAATCCTCTGCCTGTGGCACCGGTATCCCATATGGGTGCTGGTTCTAGTCCCAGCTGCTCCTCTTCTAATCCAGCTCTGCTGCTGCTGCCTGGGAAAGCAGTAGAACTTGGCCCAAGTCCTTGGGGCCCTACACCCACATGGGAGACTGGGAAGGAGCACCTGGCTCCTGGCTTCAGATCGGAACAGCTCTGACTGTTGCAGCCACTGGGGAGTGAACTAACAGACGGAAGATCTGTTTCTGTTTCTCCCTCTGTCTGTAACTCTACTTCTCAAATAAATAAATAAAATCTAAAAAAAAAAAAAAGAGAGAGAGATTTACTTATTTATTTGAAAGCCAGAGTTACACAGAGAGAGAAGGAGAGGCGCAGAGAGAGAGAGAGAGAGAGAGAGAGATGTACTCCATCAGCTGCTTCCCTCCCCAGATGGCCACAACAGCTGGAGCTGCACCAATCCAAAGCCAGGAGCTTCCTCCAGGTCTCCCAAACGGGTGCAGGGGACCAAGGACTTGGGCCATCTTCCACTTCTTTCCCAGGCCACAGCAGAGAGCTGGATCGGAAGTGGGGTACCCAGGACTTGAATCAACACCCATATGGGATGCCGGCGCTGCAAGCGGCGGCTTTACCCACTGTGCCACAGCACCAGCCCCTGTGCATTATCTTTTAATTTCACCTTTCCACAAACTTTCTGAAGTACCCACATATATCAATCCATCCTTTCTCTCTTTGTTCTCTTCATTTTTTCCTATTCTCTCTGCACACTGCAGGGTGTCAGTGCCATATAGAATTATTTATTTAATCTAGCTCTCAAAATGGTAAGCCACACTTTACACAAATAATGCTTTGTATTATTTTATTTTTTTAACAGTAACTTGAGTCCTTTGGCATTCTGTAAAGAAAAAATAAACAACCCTGCCTGCTACCAGCAAGATGACTTAACATCTATTAAACAGCTTAGTCATTTCTCCCTTCATAGTAATGTCAGTTACCACACTGCATCCAAATTTACCCTCCCCACTCAAGAGTCGCAGTATTGCCCACCACAACTCACTCAGACTACCATCATATAAATAAAACTTTTGTTTTATTCTGAAAAATTTTCTGGATCACTTAAGCACTCAGAGTACTTCATATTTCTGGTAAAGTTCAGTCATATAGTATTTATGTAACTGTTATAAAACTCATGGAAAATACACATACTATCCATATAACCTTTCTGGTTGAATGTGGTCTTAGACCTAGCTTTCATTAAATAAAAAATACACCGCAGCTTCCTCACTGATAAAATATGAAGGCTTCTCAGGTCCCTTTTCTCAAACTGTTTCAAAGTATGTGTTCGCTTTGATTTTTTCTTTTTTGGAAGATTTATGTATTTGAAAGGTAGAGTTACAGAGAGAGACAGGAGAGACAGAGTAAGAGCTAGAGATATCTTCCATCTACTGGTTCACTCCCTAGATGGCTGCCACAGTCAGAGCTGGGTCAGATTGAAGGCAGGAGACAGGAGCTTCATCCAGGTCTCCCATGTGGGTAGCAGGTGTCCATGTGATTGGGCCATCTTCAGCTGCTTTCCCAGCCACATTAGCGGGAGCCGGTTTGGAAGTAGAGCAGCCGGGACTCTAACCAGTGCCCACATGGGAAACTGGCATCATAGACTGCCGCTTAAATCGCTGTGCCACCATGCCAGAACTGCTGAATGTTTTAACTATTATCAAGTTTTCGGTACATTGGGACAGAATCATACATCATTTCACAGTTCTTCTTAAATTCACTATAAGGCACTTCCATTTAATTATCTATACTCTAATCTTGCTCCTAAAGAGATTTCATAAGAAATTCTACTTAGTTGTGAAATTATAACTAACTGAACTGTTACCTGTTTTTTTCTGTTACAGTTTGCGTATTATAAACTTGATTTCTACTTCTTGGCTAATTCTGAAATCTAGTAATATAGCAATAATAAAAAAGACCTGGAAAACCAAAAAAAATTCCTACTTAAATGTTTCAGTTGGTTGTAAGAGTTTAATAAATCCTCAAAACTTAGACTTAAAAGCTGGAAACTATGCTCAATAAAGAATGCCTCAAGACAATCCATAGTGTTTTGAAACAAACGTCAACAGACCCATCTATCACACCCTGCTTCCTGAAATACAAAGGTTTCAGCCACGGTATACATTTCAGTTATTGTAACAGAAACCTGAAGCTCTACTGTCACTGTAAAAGAATAAGTTTATAATAACTATTTCCTTGATGTCACAGAACAATGTGATTCACAACTGTTTAGCACATAATAGTTAAGAACTAAGTGCTAGTAATTACTATTATAATGCTACCCTACAACATTCAAGAAAAAATTTAAATGACTAAAATTAAGTATAAAACCGAGCATTCTATTAAATGTATATAATAGCAAAACAGCAATTTTCAGAATAAACATCTAGTTCATTTTTAAATCTCTCACAATATTACAGTGATATTTATTTTTAAGTTATGTCCAAATTATATCAACACAGAAATCTTTGTATTTCAATGCATTAAAAAACCACATAAAATGCATTATACCTTATAATTTGACTACTTCTCCTTCCTACAGTGTGAGAAATTAAAAAATGCCTTAAATTCTTTTGCTTTATATGAAAGTCTTTAAGTTTCCAAGATAGTCATCATGTACTTCAAAACAACCAGTACCTAACAACCATCAATCTCCAGACACCTACATAAAAAAGTAATGCCTCTCATTCAGGACTGAGCTTATGGTATTAACATAATCTTTCTTACTACAATTTAAAAAGTCCTATTTCCTAAACTTTATTGAGACGTGAAATCTGCAAATTCAACACAATTTTTTATTGCAAGTGACAAATCCAAGTTCAATTGAGTGAAATTTCTACATCAATGTATTTCAAAAGCATTTATATGTAACATTTCAAATTAGTTATGTCAGGTGAGATTCTAACATGTCTATTTTAAGAATCAATTAGAGGGGCCAGTGTTTGTGGCACGGCAGGTTAAGCCTCTGCCTGCAATGACAGCACCCCATATTGGTGCCAGTTCAAGACCCAGTTGGTTCCACTTCCTATCCAGCCCCTGCTAATGTGCCTGGGAAAGTAGCCAAGGGTGGCTTAAATGCTTGGGTCCTTGTACCCACGTAGGAGACTCAGAAGCAGCTCTGGGGTCCTGGCTTCGGCCGTTGCAGCCATTGGGGGAATGAACCAGTGGATGAAGATTTCTCTCTCTCCCCTCTCCACTCTATAGCTCTCCCTTTCAAATAAATAAAAACTAAATCTTAAAAAAAAAATCAGAGTATAGGGTAGGTCACTGGAAATTGGAAACATCCTTTTCATCTGCATAGAATTATCAAAGTACCAAAGTAATGAAAAAAAAAATTAAAACTTTGTCTCAAGAAATGTACTTAAGGGAGTGAGTGTTCGGCACAGCTATTAAAGACACTGCTTGGGGATGTCTGCATCGATAACAAGTGCCTGGAATCAAGTCCCAGCTCCACTTCTGATTCTAGCTTCATGTCTGCCCGTACCCTGGGAAGTAACAAATGGCTGCAGTACTTGGGTTCCTGCCACATATGTAGGAGATCTTGTTTGAGTTCTCAGCTCCTGGCTCTAAACCTGGCCCAGCCCTGGCTGTGGCAGGCAATTGGGGAGTGAACCAGGAGATGTCAGACACCTTTCAGTATCTGTCTCTCTGCCATTCAAATAAATTTTAAAAACAGAAATTAAAAAGTAGACCCAAAAATAGTGCACGAAGAACATACTGTATTTCCATATCTATCCATTATAACAGGATTTGTTTTGATTTAAGATATGCAGCAGTGACTAAAAGTAAAAAACTAGGGGCGGGCGCTTTGGTGTAGTGGGTAAAGCAGCAGCCTGCAGTGCCGGCATCTCATATGGGCACTGGTTGGAGTCCCGGCTGCTCCACTTCAGATATGGCTCTCTGCTATGGCCTGGGAAAGCAGTAGAAGATGGTCAAGGTGCTTGGGGCTCTGTACCTGCGTGGGAGACCCAGAAGAAGTTCCTGGCTCCTGATCAATACAGCTCTGGGTGCTATAGCCATTTGGGGAGTGAATCATCAGATGGAAGACCTCTCTCTCTCTCTCTCTCTCTCTGCCTCTGCCTCTCTGTAACTTTCAAATAAATTATACTTTAAAAAATAAAAGTAAAAACTAACAAATCTTCTACTTAAGATGAAAGACTTGCAGGTAGTTTTTATGTTTTGTAGTTTGTCTTGAAAGAAACTATTAGTCTTCATTTGTTCTTACCTTTTTCTACCTCATCTGCCTGAATCCTGCCAGAAAAGCAAATCTAAATCTCCAAATTAGCACCCAAAGTTAAGTAATCTAACATCTCTGTCCTTATCCTCCTCCAGGACCCAAGGCTTTCTTGTTATAGACATATTCATACATTTAAATCTAGCAGACCAAACAGTATGGTTTCTAGCATTAATAAAATTCTACAATAACAAAAGAATTTTGATTTGCAGTTATTTTTCTATTAATTGCTTGGCAAACTGATTTTTCAAAAATGCTGAAAAGGTTAAGAATCAGCTCAAGTCAATTAATCACAATCCTGAATTGTTTGCATGTGTCAATAAAAGAAATGTCTAATACAATTCCAAAAGTTTGTTGTGCCAAGTTTCTTGTATATCAATTACTTCAATGAATCAAAAAGTAGCAAAATCAACACTTTTTCTACTCACTATTTTAAACACTGTAAAAACAAACAGGAACATGGATATCATAATACTTAAAAAGCAACATACCTTGTCATCACCAGGACAACGGTATAAATTCTGAAAAGTGCTAATGATGTTATTACTAAATCTGGGTGCAAAAACATCCTTTTCTTGCCCAAACTGATGTCGAGATTGTCGCACAATGGAATCAATAACATAAAGTCCAGGTACCTTGTATTCTGGTTTACACTGAAGGAAAAAAAAAAAGAAGAGTGAGAGAAGGTAAGGAAAAGGAAAATTCTTGATAGACAAAAACCATGATAAACCCTATCAGACACAAAAACACTGCTCATGCAGAGGCAGTGAACAGGAAGTATTCAGAAACTGACTACTCCTCACCACTAGCCTCTAGAAAGGTATTTTAAAGAACCTCTTTTTGACTATTCTATATATTCAGTTCAACTGCCAATTATCTAAGTTCTAAAACATCACTGCATAACCAGCTTCAATAACCAAAAACAGAATGACAAATTGTTATACTAAAAATTTTTTGTTTAATGATTTGAAAAGCTACCTGGAAAAGCAAGGAGTAAATTCAGGAAAAATGGGCTTTAAGAAACGCATTGCCAACAGGTATTAGACTTCATCTTAAACATGTAACAAAAGAGTTTCTGCAATAATGAAAGAACCAACACCAATGGCGAACTGTAACATTCTCAATACACTAAGCCCAAAGTCCAAGTATCATATTTATAAGACAAATCAGACAGTACCAACAGAATTCCGGGAATCCACCCTATGGAAACATTTTTTAGTCACTCCAGTGGGTCAATGTTTCTCAACTATCTTACCTATTTAACAATCACTTTCAACAGTCCCCTATTCTCTTACTATAGGCTTTTAGTGAACATAATGAAGAATCTTTTACTATCAAGCTTACTGCTCCTATCTTATCTTCATACCCCAAAACACAAGAAAACCTTTTTCCCAAACATATGCTGAATAAAATCAAATTAGCTGTAAATCAGGTTATACTTTTGTATATAATTAGGCTAAATGTCTTACCTAAAATAACTTCCTAGAAATCGTATATTACACTAAGGCAAAACTATGTTGAGAAACTCTTCTTGGAAACCTAAGACTGAGTTATCAGTGAAAAAAGAATCTGTAACCCACCCATCCATCCCCCCACACACAGGTAAGTCTCCGAATGGGATTTCAGCCAAGACAAGGAGGATTTCATTTTGTAAAAAAACTAGATGAAATTGGTACTTAAAATTCTTTTTAAGAACTTTAACCTTAAGGATCTTTATTAAGTCAAGAAACTTAGAAGCCCTTTAACATCAATTCATAGAGATTCCAAGATTCTGGCTATAATACTTACAGCTGAAGTATTTCATGGAAGGGCAATGATGTTAGTGATGCATATCACAGATTTAGGTTTAACCTAACTGAAGAATCCAAATTTATTTAAAGTTATAGTTTTAAAAAGCTTGAAATTGTTAATGTTTTCTTTCAAGTTCCAAAGCACCCAGTGTATCTGCCCTTCAGTTCACATATCTAGCTAATGCCATCTTCCTTTGATTACCATGCATTCAAAGAAACATCTACTCAGACAGGCAAAGAATACATTTCAGTAAAGAAAACTTTTCAGACTTAATGAAAACCAGGACATAAACTTTGTTAAAATAAATAAATAGAAACATGTATTCCCCAGTGCCACAAGCACAGTAAGTGTTTAGTAATTATTGACTAATTGGCACTTTGTTATCTTGAGTTAGGCTGAATAGAACCTACAAGTTGCTAACAAGAGTTTTAAACATTAATGAAATGTGAATGTACACTACTATAAATTTGTCTTTATGACCCACTGTGAAGATTCAAAAGCTTCCAAAACACAACCAAGAGCAGTTTTAGTGGAGAACTGTAACAGCAAAGAAGAATGTTTCTTCGTCCAGAGCTTGTTCAGACACACTGTACCATGACACAGAGTGGGACAGCAATTCCTACACTGACAGATTAGGCATCTGTGCCATGCAGAATGGCAAAACAACAGTCAAGTATAATATAATATTTTAAATAATGTACCACTCAGTCAACTTGGCTAAGTCACCAATTAGAAACTTGAGAGAAGAGTTAAGACAAATCTGAAATGTTGTCTCAGTTTCCTCTTCAAATTCTATCAGGCTGAAAACAAGAATTCCTAAGACTCTCCAAATCACATTGTACTAAATTTTCAGATATACCATCTTCAGACTATGTTCTAATAACTTCCAGTTCCTTATGCTACACAGAAATGGCCTTTCAGGGTGGGGTAGAGAAAGGTTAAGAAACATACTGTACACAGTCATTCCTATTATTAGAAATGGTGCTGTTACTTTCAACTATTATTGGTATTTGAAACAAAACTAGAATGATAATACAGGAGCTGCATGGCTGTTCTTGCCACAGGAATGATGCTGAGGGTAATAACATGGAAGAGACAGAGCGGCCCTGGGATACAATTACACCTGACATCACGTGAGTAATTTCTCTCTTCCGTTTATGTTGAAAGTAAGAGATGCCAACATTCAGTGGTTCAGACAGCAAAATCCTCTACTTTTTAGCTTTATAAAATGAAGGTAAAGTTCTACATCATGGGTTGCATTAGGTAGAAGTGGCAGCAAAAATAAGCTTTCTCTTGGCTGACAAAAGTGCTTTTGTTGGGTTGGGCGCCATGGCATAGTGGGTAAAGCCGCTGCCTGCGGTGCTGGCATCCCATATGGGTGCTGGTTCCAGTTTTGGCTGTTCCATTCCTGATCCAGCTCTCTGCTGTAGCCTGGGAAAGCAGTGGAGGCTGGCCCAGGTCCTTGGACCCCTGCACCCATGCTGGGGACCTAGAGGAAGCTCCTGGCTTTGAATTGGCCCAGCTCTGTCCAATGCAGCTAATTGGAGAGTGAACCAACGGATGGAAGAGAGAGATTCTTTCTCTGTCTCTTCCTCTCCTTCTCTCTGTGTGTAACTCCGACTTCCAGGTAAATCATTTTTTTTAGATTTCATTTTACTTGAAAGTCACATTTACACAGAGAGAGGAGAGGCAGAGAGAAAGAGAGAGGTCTTCCATCTGCTGTTTCACTCCCCAAGATGGCCACAACAGCCAGAGCTGCGCCGATCCGAAGTCAAGAGCCAGGAGTTTCTTCCGGGTCTCCCACATGGGTGCAGGGGCCCGAGGACTTGGGCCATCTTGTACTGCTTTCCCAGGCCATAGCAGAGAGCTGGATCAGAAGTGGAACAGCCGGGACTCAAACCGGCGCCCATATGGGATGTCAGCACCGTAGTTCAGTGGCTTTACCTGCTACGCCATAGCGCAGGCCCAAAATGGGTAAATCTTAAGGGAAAAAAAAAAAGATTTTGTGCTACACCACAGAATACAATGCTTACCTTAAAGAAAAAATACTTAAGATATGCAAAGAAGCAGTAACATTCACAGGTAATCAACAAATTGACCAAGCTCACTAGCAGCAAGACCTCTAAACCCTTTCTCACATTCCTGCCACAATTTTGTTGCTTTTCTTTTTCTGTAAATTATTTTAGGAAATTTCCAACCCCATCCAGTGTGATAATGATAACTATGGGGCTGGCGCTGTGGTGTAGAAGGCTAAGCCTCTGCCTGCAACGCCAGCATCCCATATGGTTCCTGTCTCAGTTGCTCCTCTTCCAATCTGGCTCTCTGCTATAGCCTTGGAAAGCACTGGAAGATGACCCAAATGTGTGGACCACTGAACCCATGTAGGATACCTGGAAAAAGCTCCTGGCTCCTGGCTTTGGATCAGCCCAGTTCCAGCTATTGCAGCCATTTGGGGAGTTAATCAACGGATGGAAGACCTCTCTCTCTCTCTCTTTTTCTCCCTCTCTCTGTCTGGAACTCTAAATCTACCTCTCAAATAAATAAAATCTTAAAAGAAAAAAAAAGAGCTATATTGTACAAATTTCCCAGGAGATCCTTCAGACCCTCTGAGGCCTGTCCATAGATGACTCTAGGAGTCAATAAAACCATATTAACTACTCCAAAATTTAATGTGCACCCTGTCAGATATGAAACAATAATTTGAACTACACCTTTCTCCCAGAGAATTGAAATAAGCTTCAGTATTATGCCACAATTCACATGGAAGAATGCTACAATAGTCAAATAAATTTACTTCAGATAAATACTAACTAGATTTTAAATTCCATTATACTCTCCCTAATCTACATGAAGTAATGAGAAACAAATTCACTTCCATATTTAGGGTATAAATCAATAAATTATACAATATCCTCCAGTCAGCCTGGAAGTGCTATCCACAGGATAATGTATTCCTATCCTAACTTTCCTTAATTTCTGTAATTAGCAAACCAGCATTAGTTGATAATACTAAATATTCTAATCATTTTTAATTGTAAATTTTATCATTAAGAGACCTGTCAAAGAATGCTAAGAAATCTTGGGAAACCTTATATACAAAATGTTTCTTAGAATTGTTTCCTTTATGTAACATAGTAACTATTACATACCCCAGCTAAGGATTCACTATGAAGTACTTATAAAATCCATAAACAGGCTAATTCACACAACAATTTCACTATGAAAAAAAGTCTAGATCCCAGAATTTATGAACATCCAATACAAGTATACATAGATTTCAAACTTTTTTACACTGAAATAAACTTATCTTTTTAAAAACTATTTTAAAGTTATTTTTTTTAAAGGCAGAGTTAGGAGAAACAGAGATCTTCCACAGGCTGGTTCATTCCCCAAATGGTCCTAATGGTAGGGGCTGGGCTAGGCTGGAGCCAGGAGCCAGGAGCTTCATCTGAGTTTGCCACATGGGTGGTAGGGGTCTAAGCACTTGAGCCACCTTCCACTGCTCTTCCAGGTACATCAGCAGGGACCTGGATTGGAAGTGGAACAGCCAGGACTCAAACCAGCACCCACATGAGATGCCCTCGTTACAGGCAGAGCCCAACTCGTTACACCACAGCGCCAGCCCCAAATTTATCTCTTTTTAAAAAAGTTATTTGATAGTGCAGAGAACGGCAGAGAAAGAGGAAAGAAGAGTAAAAAGACAGAGCTCCCATCTGCTGGCTCACCCTCCAAGGTCCCTAGGCTGGGACTGGGCTGAGCCAAAGCCAATATCAAGATCTGAAAAATGAACAAAGGCACCCGAGGCAGGATGGAGTTCTCTGTCGCTCCAGTAATTATTTTTTAATTGAACAGAACTAAACACAGAAATGAATGCACGTGAAACTAACAAAATTTAAATAAGATTGGTATGTCAATGATAGGCTAGTATTAATGTTCTAGTTGTAGATCAGAATTTGCATTTTAACAAGATTCTTAGGCAATTCCTAAGCATAATAAAGTTAAACCTATTAAGTACCAAGTTTACAGTTCTGCAAATATTTCAACAATATAATTTTTACTTCAAAGTTACCATAAGTGGTAGAATTATTGCTCAATTTAAGTCTTTATGGGAATATATAGGAAAAGGGGACAAACTGGGTTAAGAAGCACTGCTTATGACATTCTAGGCTTTTTAAAAAGGCTTTTAGAACAACATTTTGGACAAATGAAATTTTTTACTAACATTTTTTAGTTTGATTTACTTAAAACAGGCAGCGTATTTCTTATTTTACCCCAGTCTTACCTTCAAGTCACCTGAACTACTTAATCTCAAAACCTGTTCTACTGATACTTTAAATACTGAGAAAATAAAACTTAAAATCTTAAAAAAAAAAATCTTACAACACTGAATCACACAAAGGTTACCTAGCTTTTGAGTGACACAGTAATCTCACTTTCATTCCTGTATCCTTCTCCCAGTTGACTATTTTTGCTCAAAAACCATGCTGTAACCTTGTTGAACCCTCAGTGCCACATACTTCTGATTCTCCATCTGGCCCTGCTTACATCTGGGCACATGACCGTGAGCAAAATAAAACATCTAAGTACAACTACTGTAAAGAACAAATTTCCTGCAGTATCATTTTCTAAGTGCAAATCTTATGTATTTCTGCCCCAAACTGGCATCAATAGGATGTTAATCACAAATAAGACAGCAAAAAAAATCTTGTCACCTCAGACCCTAACTGCAAATAAAAATTACTAAATGCAGGTAAGCTGGTTGCTTCTCTGGGAAAATAGAAAATAACGGGTAGTAATATTTATGTCCCAGTAGATAAAAAACGGTTGTTAGGCAATATTTTATCTACACTGCTGCTTTCTAGGCACACAGCTTGAAATGACAAGTCAGAATTTCCTTAAAAGGTATCTAAAGTTATAGATTTAAAGTTCCATTAAAAATTAATAGTAACACTAATATTTTCCAATGGACAGATGCTATGGCAATGCAAATTTTGCAAGAAAAAGTATCTGATTATTTTTAGAATTACCCAAAAGTCATTTGGTCTTAAGAAGAAAATAAAATAACTGAAATCATTCTTTGCAGTCTATGAAACAATTTAAACACAGGATTTTGCTTTAAAGGAGAGGAGCACAGGCATTAACCCACAATTACAGCATAATTAGCTTATATATATGAAAAACTATATACTTACTTTTTGAATGAATTTCTCAACACTCTGTACCACATGTTTATAGAACTAAAAGGGAAAAAATGAAGTACGGTGTTAAATCAATCTGAGTACACTAGAATTCACTGCTAATCATGGGATTTAGAAGAACTCAAAAGTGCATTAAGTAAAAAAAACAACTATTTAAGTTCAGGCACTTTATAGATACTTAAACATTTGTAATCAATATACAAAAGAGGGATAGGCATCTCTTGGGAACTCATCAACATCCCCTACCAGACTGCCTGGGTTTTGAATCCACAATAGTCTCCTGATTCCAGCTTCCTACTAACACACATCTTGCGGGGCAACGTACCTGCTGGCTCAAGTGGTTGTGTCTCTGCTCACTTGGGTGGTTGATGAGATTTGAGTTCCCAGCTGTTGTAGGCATTGGGGGAGTAACCTCTCCCTCTCTCCCTCTCCCTCTCCCTCTCCCTCTCCCTCTCTCTCTCTCGATAAACTGCCTGTCTCTTTCTTTTTATCTCGTTTGAGTGCCAGCTCAAACTCCATACTTCTGATACAGCTTCCTGCTAACACAACAGAGGATGGCTCAAGTACTTGGTTCCTGCCACCCAAGTGAGAGAACCAGATGGAGCTCCTGGCTCCTGTCTTCAGACTGACTGGCTTACCCCCCCATTCTTATGTGCATGAGAGTGAATAAATACAATAAATCATAAAAAGTGTGTATACCTACACTCAGACATACATAAAATATTAATCACACATGGAATGATATAAGAATTTTCCTGAATAATACCTTAACAGTGCTTGTTTCTAGCTGCTATAAATTAAATTATAACTAGACTAAAACTTTAATAAACTTTGAATTAAAGTTGTCTGCTGGTTTGCTTTTTGTTTTTTTAATTGTATTATTTGAAAGGCAGAGAAACAGAGACATGCAAAGATCCTCCATCCACTGGTTCACTCCCCAAATGCACACAATGGTGGGGCTTGGCCAGGAATCCTAGCCAGGTCTCCCAGGGACTCAACTACTTAAGCCATCACTTGCTGCATCCCAGGAGCACATCAGCAGAGAACCTGAATTGGAACTGGAAGCAGGACTTGAACCCAGGGATTCTGATATGGAATGTGGGAATTCCAAGCAGCATTCTAACCACTGTGCCAAACACACTTATTTCAAAGTTTATCCGTTCATTTAATAGGCTGGTTATCTGTGAGATTTTACTGACATTATACAATGTTAACAAGAACTTGCCAAAATCATCACTTCTTTAAACAATTAAAGAAACAAAAATGGCACCGCGGCACAGCAGAATAAGCTTCTGCCGGCAGTGCCGGCATCCCATATGGGCGCTGGTTCAAGTCCCAACTGTTGTACTTCCCATCCAGCTCCCTGCTAACGTGCCTGGAAAAGTAGAAGATGGCACAAGTACTTGGGCCCCCACAATCATGTGGGAGACCTGGAAGAAGTTCCTGGCTTCGGCCTGGCCCAACCCCAGTCATTGTGACCATGTGGGAAGTGAATTAGCAGTTGGAAGATTTCTCTGTCACTCCTCCTCTCTCTGACACTTCAATATCAAACACAGTATTAGCTAAATCTGATTTAACAAGTAGAATCTTAGAGGTTACATATGTATTAAATGCAATTAAAAGTAATATAGCAGGGGCCAGCGCCGTGGCATAGCAAGTAAAGCCACCGCCAGCATCCCATATGCGTGCCAGTTCCAGTCCCAGCTGCTCCTCTTCGATCCAGCTCCCTGATAATGGACTGGGAATGCCGTGGAAGATGGCCCAAGTGCTTGGGCTCCTGCGCCCACAAGGGATACATGGAGGAAGCTCCTGGCTCCCAACTTCAGATCAGATCAGCTCCAGCCATTGTGGCCATTTGGGAGAGTGAACCAGCAGATGGGGGATGTCTCTCTCTCTCTTCCTCTCCCTCCCTCTAACTCTGCCTTTCAAATAAATAAATAAATCTTTAAAAAAAATATAGCACTGCAACACAAATGGACTCTTCAGAAATGTCAATGTTATGCAAAACAAAAGAGCTGGGTAACAGGACAAATAAATGCAGAGTGTGACCTTGACTGGGTCCTGAAAAGGCCAGAGCACCAGACAGAACTGTAATCAAGCCTGCAACAACTGCTGACACCATGTACAGATCGTCACATATGTGGAATAATATATACGAAAAATGAGACTAAATTATTCTCTATGAAGCCTACTAGATACTTTGAAAATCACTTTTTTGGAGGATTCTCTGGTTTAATAAATGTTATTAATTGTCACTATCCTTATACCTTCATTAATTTTCTAAATCTAAGTACAAGAATTTGAATATGAGATACTAACAGAAAATTAAGCTCTTTGACCATAAGAAAATTGAACTAATTTTCTTTCAATAGAAACTACTACTAACCAAGAGTCTATTAAATATAATACATTACTGCTATTCAAAAGACAATTTAAATAATTGGAGCTTCTGGTTATGGCTGATGTTTTCACTCAGAATAGGAAAACATTAAATATTTATAGCTTAACATCTACTTAATAGCGAAACAGCACTCACTCTCAATTTTAAGAGCTCTAATAAGGCAGGGAGTCTTAGCTCTGAAGACAAGATTTTCTTGGTGAAGTATCTGCTTGAGTGTCAAAAGATCATTTAGCCAAGAATTAAAATGTTTTATACCTCTATATTACTCGAGATGATCCAAGCCATTCCTAAGCTTTTTGGAAGTATTATGAATTGGCATAGGTCCAAAACCTACTGTATCAGAACAATGGCTCAATGTCTGGCATAGTTACACAGTTCAAATACCTTATGTACAATGAGGCCCAATTATTTTCCATAATGGTCCATTTTCAAATCTATAATATAATCAATTTGAAAAACCTCAACATGTTCATTTTTACTTAACTTTTTACCAACTCGTATTTCAGGATTCTACAAAGCAATTTTGAGAAATGTGGATATATTTAAAACATGACCAATCTAAATAAGGTTGAGAAAAAAATGACTGCTTCGAAGTTTACAAAGGTGGGAAAGTCTGTAGGTGATAGATTCTTGTGTATTTTCCATAATCACCATGTATTAAAACCATAAAGCCGAGTTTTATACTAGAAGAATTCTTTATCAATGTAATATTTTCTACTGAAATTAATGGAGTAAAATTCATTACTTACCTTAATAGCTTTGATGGCTGCCTTTGTAATTTGGGTCATTTTCGCTTTAGAAATGGGTGGTTTATAGTCATTCAGGGAATATAACTGATGAAAAAGAAGAACAAATTTTAAATATACCAATTTTAATTATCCCTAAGCAATTACATGAAATCACCAAACATTTCCATTTTTATATTTTCAATGAAGTCAAAGTGCTTCTTTTATTTAAAAAAAAAAAAAGTCAACATCAGTAGTCATTAGGGGAATGTATCAAAACTATGAGGCATCACTTTACATTAACTTGCTTACAATTAAAAGATAACAAAATGTTAACAAGAATGTGCAGAAATTGGAATCCTGACACAGTACTTAGTGGGAATGTAAAATGGTATAGCAGTTTTGGGGAACAGTTTAGCAGTTTCTCAAAAAAAAAAAAAAAAATTTACCAAATGATCCAGCCAATTCCACTCCTATATACCTCCCAAGAGAGCTAAGAACATACATCCACATAAACACCTGTACATAAATGGTCACTGCAGCATGATTCAGGTAAAATCATTAAAAATAATTTAAAAAGCAGAGAAAGGAAGTATTAACACATGCTACAATATGAACAAACACTGGAAACATTTTGCTAGGTTAAAGATGAAAAATCCATGTACTGAATCTACTAATGAGTACATTGTTTCTTTTAGAGGTGATGAAAATACGATTGTGATGATGGATGTATAACTTGATGAACATACTTAAAACCACTGAATTGTACACTTTAACTGATTAGTTTTTTAGTATGTAGCTCAATAAAACTTTATTTTAAAAATCAAAGGATCTAATACTTAACATGAATTATCAACTCTCTCAAAACTTTGCTTTGAAATTTCTCATACAAGCAAAGGGTAATATTAGTGCTCAGAGAGAAAACAAAGACAAGGTTAGGAAATCAGCTAACAACTAAGCTTTAAAGAATACTGACTGAAACTTGCATTGTATTCAGTGGTGCTAACTTTTGTTTTTTGTGTTTAACTCTATCGTATAAGACATTAACTGTGTCTGAAAACTAAGCTTTGGTCAAAAACTCCTTGAACAGAATTTGAATTCCATTGTTTTATCCACCCATATCTCTGGAATCTGCCCGGTTCTGCCCATGGTCATCTTTCTTCTCATCAGGTTCATGGTCCAAATTACTTTCATCTCTCAACCTGGAGACTATCTAAATGGATGTGGCATGTTCTCTTCACTAACTGATCAGGTGACTGACACCCACCTACTCCTACACCCACTGACTTGCTGCTCTTACACTGAGGATGTTAAGAAGCTGCCTGGTCTAACTCGTGTCTACCTTGCCAGCCTCTTCTACATTCCCAGCTCCCTGCTCTAGGCACCACAGTCCTTTTACAGTTCCCTGTCACAGGGCCTTTAAAATGAGGCTTGTTCCCTCTACTGAAATACTCTCCAAGAGTTAATGTGTTTTCACTTCATCTTAATTAAAACATCACCTCCTTGGCCTGCGCCACGGCTCACTAGGCTAATCCTCTACCTTGCGGCGCTGGCACACCGGGGTCTAGTCCCGGTCGGGGCACCGGATTCTGTCCCGGCTGCCCCTCTTCCAGGCCAGCTCTCTGCTGTGGCCAGGGAGTGCAGTGGAGGATGGCCCAAGTGCTTGGGCCCTGCACCCCATGGGAGACCAGGAGAAGCACCTGGCTCCTGCCATTGGATCAGCGCGGTGCGCCAGACGCAGCGCGCCTACCGCGGTGGCCATTGAAGGGTGAACCAGTGGCAAAAGGAAGACCTTTCTCTCTGTCTCTCTCTCTCACTGTCCACTCTGCCTGTCAAAAATAAAATAATAAATAAAAACAAAAACAAAAAAATCACCTCCTCAACCAGATCAATACTCCCCCTTTATAATCCCGAAGTACTACTGACCCATTCACCTTTGAATACTTTTACCCCAACCTAAGTTATTAAGAGGTTAGCTGTACACTGACGCACTCCAAGCTGAAATAAGTCTTAGTACGGTTCAAAATCCTTCCCCTCTACTAAGTTCCCACAGAGATATATTCTATAGTGCTCACAGAAAGCTGTATAAAGGGGCCAGCACTGTGGCGTAGCAGGTAAAAGCTGAAGTCTGCAATGCTGGCATCACATAAGGGTGTCACGGTGTCAGTTCAAGTCCCAACTACTCCACTTCTGATCCAGCTCCCTGACAATGTACCCGCCTGGGAAAGCAGGGGAAGACAATTCAAGTGCCTGGGCCGCTGCACCTATGTGGAAGACCTAGAAGAAGCTCCTGGCTTCTGTCTGGTACAGTCCTAGCTGTTGTGGCCATTCGGCAAACGAACCAGCAGACAGATCTCTGTCTCTCTGTAGCTATGTCTTTCAAATAAACAAACATTTTTTAAAAAGTATAAAAAAAGGTCAATTTCCAGAATTCTTTAGCAGACCCTCTCCCAAAAGTCACTCCTACATATGCACATATACCCTCTTTCAAATGAAATGAGGGAAAAAAATTTAAAAACAGAAAATAAGCTTCAAGAACAGAAGCCCTACATTTTAAGATTTTTCTATTCTCTAAACTGCATCCTCGGTGTTTAGCAGACACTATCATTTGTTAAAAATAAGTAAAACATACAAAATGACAGCAATGCATGAGCTTTGCACAAAAAGACCTCCATCTGAATTCCAATTATTATCACTTCATTAAAAGTTGCTAAACTTTGGAATAGTAGTTTTCTATTTACAAAACATTTATTTCACATGAACTTCAGATATAAAGATTTTAGAGCACACTAAAGTCACTAAAAACATTATTATAATCAAAATCTTTCTCCTTGGTAGGCACTCTTCATCTAAATGAACATCGAAGATTATTCACTCAGCCACCTGAAGGTACATTATAAGGCCCTATACATTGCTAGGGTTGGAAGAGGCATCAGGTTTTTCTATGCCGACAATCACTGCCTCCTTCATTTGTGCACCAAAGCCTGGAAGGTTCAATCAAGTCCTAGTACATATTCAAGGAGACCAAAGCTTCGCCTCCTTGTTTTTTCAGCGGAGGATAAGGAATATAGACTTCTAAAATATTAACAGTATATAAAGTCAATTCTAACCTGACACTCTTCTCTAACAAGGCATCTACCATAGACACTTAAAGTATTACTCAGAGAAATACTGAAGAAAACAGATAATTTCAAAGTTTTACTTAATGGAAATTCTTCCAACTAACCATTTCTCTAGATTCTCTGAAAATTTCATTTCTTTATTAAATCTGATCAGAAGGCTGGCGCCACGGCTCACTAGGCTAATCCTCCGCCTAGCGGCGCCGGCACACCAGGTTCTAGTCCCTGTAGGGGCCCTGGATTCTGTCCCGGTTGCCCCTCTTCCAGGCCAGCTCTCTGCTGTGGCCAGGGAGTGCAGTGGAGGATGGCCCAAGTGCTTGAGTCCTGCACCCCATGGGAGACCAGGAGAAGCACCTGGCTCCTGCCTTTGGATCAGCACAGTGTGCCGGCTGCAGCGCGCCGGCCGCAGCGGCCATTGGAGGGTGAACCAATGGCAAAGGAACACCTTTCTCTCTGTCTCTCTCTCTCACTGTCCACTCTGTCTGTCAAAAAAAAAAAAAAAAAAATCTGATCAGAAAACAAAAATAGATCACTTCACCTAATTCTTTACCAAATGCCTTTATGCAATTTAATGTTAAGTCCTCAACTATTAAGGAAGGTTGATTTAAAAATTTCCCCTAGAATATGGTCCTCTACTGATCTGTTACTTCTAATCAAAATGTAATTAAAAATGTACAAAGTATATTCTTAAATTTAGAAACAGTGATGATTCAGCTAGCTCCTGTACTTAATTTTTATCAAAGATAGACTTGGGGGGGGCTGGCAATGAAGCATAGCAGGTAAAGCCACGGCCTCCAACACTGGCAGCCCATATGGGCTCTGGTTTGTGTCTCGACTGCTCCACTTCTAATGCACCTCCCTGATACTGGCCAGGAAAAAGCAGGGGAGGTATGCTCAAGAACTTGGGCCCCTGCCACCTACGTGGGTCATCCAGATGATCCCACCTATATGGGAGATCCAGGCTGAACCCTGGCTGTTTTGGCCACTTGGGGAATGAACCAGTAGATGGAAGAACTCTGCCTCTATAACTCTTTCAAATAAACAAATCTTGGGGAAAAAAATGATTCTAGAGATCTTGCTGATTTGTTGATTTTACCAACCATACATGTGTTTCAAATGTCTATTGACATCTACTTCTCTGTTACATTAACTAGCTTTGTTGTATACAAATATGTTTTGTACTGTATTTAATCTTGCTAATTCAATACTTCAAACTCCTTTTTAAATCAGCTGGAATACAAATTCATTCAACATATTTTTTGAAATATTTTTATTTATTTGACAGGTAGAGTTACAGACAGTGAGAGAGACAGACAGAAAGGTCTTCCTTCCGTTGGTTCACTCCCTAAATGGCAGCTACGGCCGGAGCTATGCAGATCCGAAGCCAGGAGCCAGGTGCCTCCTCCTGGTCTCCCGTGCAGGTGCAGGTGCAGGTGCAGGTGCAGGGCCCAAGCACTTGGGCCATCCTCCACTGCCTTCCAGGGCCACAGCAGAGAGCAGGATTGGAAGAGGAGCAACCGGGATTAGAACCCGGAGCCCATCTGGGATTCCGGTGCCGCAGGCGGAGGATTAACCTAGTGCGCCATGGCGCCAGCCCCAACATTTATTGTTCTAATGTGAACACAGCATATCATGGCCTCAGAGACAGTTTGTCACTACACATTTTCCCTTTTGTCACTTTTTCCAAATTTAGTTGTTCAAAATAGTCCCATATCGTTCAATCCTGATTATCAAACTCAATTCTGGACGTCCATCAAAGACCATTTGCTGAGAATTTTATAAACGTCACTATAACATTCAGTGACTTTAGGAAAAGAACAATGATGAAATACTAGCAGCCCATTAGAGGCTTGTAATAAATTGAACAATTCAATGTATATGAAAAGTCCATATTTAATCCATCTTTAGATACACAGATGATGCAAAACCTGATACACAGCAAGCATTCAATAACAAACCTTATTAGCCAAGTGATCATTTATTAATACTCCTATAATGTTGCTATTAGGAACTAATAGCTATTAGGGACTAACTATTAGGAATCAACTAATAGGAACTAACCCTAATTCTAACCTGAAAACACCAATCTGCCATTAAGAATTGGGAATGAAATGTTCTTCACATTTTGAAAATCTGGGCCGGTGCCGCGGCTCACTAGGCTAATCCTCCGCCTTGCGGCGCTGGCACACCAGGTTCTAGTCCCAGTCGGGGCAACGGATTCTGTCCCGGTTGCCCCTCTTCCAGGCCAGCTCTCTGCTGTGGCCAGGGAGTGCAGTGGAGGATGGCCCAAGTGCTCGGGTCCTGCACCCCATCAGAGACCAGGATAAGCCCCTGGCTTCTGCCATCGGATCAGCGCGGTGCGCAGGCCGCAGCGCGCCAACCGCGGCAGCCATTGGAGGGTGAACCAACGGCAAAGGAAGACCTTTCTCTCTGTCTCTCTCTCTCACTGTCCACTCTGCCTGTCAAAAAATAAAAATAAAAAAAAGAAAAGAAAATCTGATCTGGGACAGAAAACATGCCATGGTTTTATAATGGAAAATGCAAGAGAAGTTGATTCGGAGACCTTTCTTTTGCTTGGCTTATCAACTTTCCCCTTTATGCCTAGGTCAGAAGACTAATCCTGCATGCTCTCTGGGCTTGGGATCCCACCAGTCTACTTCCTGGGAGCTGCTTTCTGCTGCTGAGTTTTCCAACGTCAGTAACTGCTGACCCCAGTTTTGTTTCGTCATCTTCCTCCTCAAAATTAGCTCCACTCATGCTTGCTGGCCTATTGTTCAAACTACGGAACTCTGCTTCCCAAGCCTCAAATTCTTCCTCCTGTATGCCATGTCCTACAATTATCTACCCTCAACTGATGAAACTATTTGTATAAACTGTCTCTGTTCATCTGATCTCAGTGATCACAATAAAATCCCTGTCCAGACCTAACCTTCCTTTGGCCAACTCAAGACGTTTCGATGTTGACACACTAAACATGAGTCAAGGTCTTCATTTTCATTAATTCATTTTTTATGTTTCAACTCCTTTCACATATACCAGAGTGCTCCTTAAATTTGTAAAATTTTAATTTTCTATACTATCATTTGTCAGTACCACAGCAAAAGCTTATTTTTAATCTGAAAACTTCAACTCAGTTTCTAAAAGCTTTAATCAAAGTTTCAGGGATCCTTTACCTAAACTGAGAAGTTAGGTGCTGGCTACTCCACCACAAAATTTATCTCAAAAGAAGACTGTAAAAGTCATTCATTATCAGGGCCAGTAAATTTCTTTTGTGATGGGCCAAACAGTAAATATTTTAGGTCTTGTGGGCCATGTTATTCAGCTATTCCTCATAGCAGGAAAATAATTCCTATGTGAATGGGCACAGTGCATTCCATCAGAACTGAAAAGCCAGCCAACTTCTGAATTTGTCAACATTCTCAATCCTTAAAGGATTAAAGTGTGGCTTTTGTTTTTGTTTTTAATAAACACGACAATCTCACATTCCTAGAGAGTATTTTTATGCCCTCTCTCCTCGATGCACTGAGACTCATCACCCAAAATTATCAAAGTGTACTTCACACTTGCTATTTTAAGCAAACTCTTGACTTCAAAAATGCTACTGTCCTTTCCAATTTGAGCAGCATTAAATGAATTCTACCAAGATCTTAAAAGAAGCCAAAAAAAGAGATTATGGGTCAAAGGGCAGGTTACTCTCTATCTCAAGGTTGTTGGCTCTTTGACCAATGGAATTAACTGGAAGAGTAAATCATCTACAGGCATTAATCCACCCCGTCGTTCTTTCTCCACAATAATCCTTTGCCACCTTGAGAATACCAAAGCAACCAAACACCACAAAAGTGCAATCAACACAATCTCGATACACTGTATTTAAAACCGCATGCTAACTTGACAGTTTTCCTTCTAGAGGGAAGACAATAAGATTCCTTTTTAAACAGCACAAAAACAGACAAGAATAACCTAAGAATTAGAAGAAAGGAGATGTTACAAACTTCCAAAAATGGAAATGTGAGAGAAGGATGGGTAAGTGATGAAACAAGGAGCAAAGAACACACCCCAGTACACACACAAGATACAGACGAGAGGGAAATAATTTATCTCGCAGAACTTCTAGTCTCATCACTAAAAATAAAGGTACTAAAGAGGGCCAGAGCAGCACAACTGATCTAATGTCTCATCAACTGTTGCAAAAAGTCACTAAACAATGCCTAAATTGATTGCTCAAGAAACAGCAATAACAAAAATGACAGACATATGAAAGTAACTGTCAGAAAAATTGTCTCAAATTAAAACATTGTTCTTCTGGGGGAAACAAGCATAAAATGAGAAGGAAAAGCACCCAATAAAAGTTTTATTAAAAAAAATTACATGATGGGGTCAGCACTGTGGCATAGTGAGTTAAGCCTCCAGATGTGGCACCAGCATCCCATATGAGCACCAGGTCTAGTCCCAGCTGCTCCTTTTCCAATCCAGCCCTCTGCTATGGCCTGGGAAAGCAGTAGAAGATGGGCTGAGTGCTTGGGCCCCTGCACCCACATGGGAGACACAGAAGAAGCTCCTGGCTCCAGATCACCTCAGCTCTGGCCTCTGCAGCCATTTGGGGAGTGGGACTAGCAGATGGAAGACCTTTCTCTCTGAATCTTCCTCTCTCTAACTCTACCTCTCTAACAAATAAATAAAAGCTTTAAAAAAATTTTTAAGAAATTACATGAATATGTTACCTTGAAAAACAGAGTAGCCATATTTTAATGCCAATTGCTGTAAGGGTAAAGAGACCAGGTCCAGTAGGATTGGTGTCTTTTTAGGAGACACCAAAGCCCTCCCTCTGCTTCTCATGCTTTTCTATGCAAGGGCACAGTGAGAAGACGGCTCTCTGCAAGCCAGGAAAGTCTTCCCCAGGAGCCCAATGCTCAACACCCAAACTCCGGACTGACCATTCTCCACAGTACAGAGAAAATAAATTCCAAGGTGCAATAAGGCACTTCATAAAAAATGAGTTACATAAAACTTTTTTATCCAATTAAGGATAATAGTCATCATTAATCAATTAGAGTTAAATATAAAAGGCTAGAAAACAGTACATGCGTAGCTTTGCATGCATTTTTAAAGCAGCTGCACCTCCTTCACATGGTTGGTTTACTATTCCCAGTTCAAAACTACTATAAAGTAAAAGCTGATATTCATGCATTCTCTTGTCCCACTCCCAACTCTGTTGTCACCATGATGAAGGACAAGATGAACAGAGTGATGTGTTTTTCGTGTTTGGTAAATCCTGTCAAAATTTTACAATTATTTAAATAGATACCTATGGCCATTCCATGGCTTTTACTAAGCCTTTCATGCTGCATACTATAGATAGCATGCCTTATTTTATAATCGGAAAAAACATAAATGTTTACATGATAGTAACGAAAACCCCAAAACATCATGGTGAAATATTTGCTATAAGTCAAAATGCAGCACACAGAAAATGCTAGAAGAAAGTACTACAAAATGATAATTAGTTTTGTTATAGTAGTAATCAGTAGGCAAAATTCTAAGATGCCCCCTGCCCTGATTTCTGGCCCCTGTAAGTATACACCTTGTATAATTCCTCATAAAATCCGCCTCGTGAGTGTGGGTGAAACTTTAGGAATATCATGATAATCATGCCTGTGATAATGATACTACAGAAGACTCCACTGTAGCAGAAAACTGCCATGAGGGGCCTATCTGAGCATGATAACAACAGACCCATCCTCAGCCCACAGCAAACTAAACTCAGTCCTACAATCATAAAGACTTGTATGTATTCAGCCAACAACCTCAACAAGAGCAGCTTGATTTCAAGCAGACAGCTGGAGTTCAGCCTGAGGATGGTCTTCAGAAGACTCAGCAAACCAGTGCCTGGACCCTGACCCACAGAAAATGGGAAATAGGGGTCAGTGCTATAGCATAGTGGGTAAAGCTGCCGCCTGCAGTGCCGGCATCCCATATGGGTGCCGGTTCAAGTCCTGGCTACTCCACTTCTGATCCAGCTCTCTCTGCTATGGCCTGGGAAAGCAGTAGAAGATGGCCCAAGTTCTTGGGTCCCTGCACCAGCGTGGGAGACCCGGAAGAAGCTCCTGGCTTTGGATCGGCACAGCTCTGGTCACTGTGGCCAACTGACAGGGAAATAATTTATCTGGCGGATGGAAGACCTCTCTCTGCCTCTCCTCTCTCTGTGTAACTCTTTCAAGTAAGTAAATAAATCTCAAAAAAAAAAAAAAAAAAAAAAGGAAAAGAAAAAATGGAAAATAAATGTGTCATTTCTAACTACAAGCTAAGTTTGTGACAGGCTATAACACATCAAAAGAAAAAAAACTACAACAGTTAAAGTCATGAAAGATTTCTGCTTGCATAACATCTGTGAAATTTTTGTTTTCATAAATATTTGAGAAATTTATTAATCCAAATCAGAAATTATTTTCTAAAAATGACTTCTTTTTCAAATAATTTTAGGTGAAAATAGAAATTCAATGTTTTATATATAATAAATAAAATAAATACTAACAATGGTTTCACTGATAAAGTAATTTAAAGAACTCCTTATTAACCAACTTATTTTTTTATAGATTTATTCTATTTATTTGAAACAGAGTTACAAAGAGGTAGAAGCAGAAAGAGAGGTCTTCTTCTTCTTCTTTTTTTTTTAATTTTTTGACAGGCAGAGTGGACAGTGAGAGAGAGAGACAGAGAGAAAGGTCTTCCTTTGCCGTTGGTTCACCCTCCAATGGCCGCTGCGGCTGGCGCGCTGCGGCCGGCGCACCGCGCTGATCCGATGGCAGGAGCCAGGTGCCTCTCCTGGTCTCCCATGGGGTGCAGGGCCCAAGCACTTGGGCCATCCTCCACTGCACTCCCTGGCCACAGCAGAGAGCTGGCCTGGAAGAGGGGCAACCGGGACAGAATCCGTTGCCCCGACTGGGACTAGAACCTGGTGTGCCAGCGCCGCAAGGCGGAAGATTAGCCTAGTGAGCCGTGGCGCCGGCCAAGAGAGGTCTTCTAACTGCTGTTAACCAACCCTAATACCTGGGAACCAATATACCTTCTTACAAGTTTGACTTCAATAAATCAAAAACTAAGCAATCACTATGCAAAATTTCTCACTTGCTAACAGGTTCCTCCTACTCTATGCAGCTTGATCTCCCAAGAGAATTTCAGTTTGGGATACAATCAGATATAAGCAACAAAGTAACACGAAAAACCCGATGCAACTGAAGTAAAAAATGACCAGAAAACTGTGACATTAGAACTCACAACAACAAATTCCACTGTAAGAAAAACATAAGACCAAGTTATTATTCTTTAGTCTCTTTAGAAGCTCCTTTCAAAATTTTTCTGTCTTAAGATTTTTAAATTTTTTGTAAAAACATGTCTGAAATAAAACTGTTAAATAATACAATCTTGGTTATTTACACTGAAGTAGCAATATTCTTGAACAATCCAGAATGTTTTAAAGAGCAAAGGTAAAATGGAGATGTTAGACATTCTGAGGACACCCCAGATTAAACAGTTCCCCATTTTATGCTAAAGCGTCAGAGAGGCCAGAATTGTGGCCCAGTGGGTAAAGCACCGCCTGCAGTGCTGGCATCCCATATGGGTTCCAGTTGAAGCCTGGCTAGTCCGGCCTAGGAAAGAAGCAGAAGATGGCCCAAGTCTTTGGGCTCCTGTACCAGCGTGGGAAACCTGGAAAAAGCTCCTGGCTCTTGGCTTCAAATCAGCACAGCTCTGAGACATTTGGGGAGTGAACCAGCATATGGAAGACTTCTCTCTGCCTCTGCCTCTCTGTAACTCTGCCTTTCAAATAAATTAATAAATCTTTAAAAAAAAAAAAAGTGTCTGGGGCTGGTACTGTGGTGTACCAGGAAAAGCCTCTGCCTACAGTACCAGCATCCCATATGGGTGCCGGTTCAAGTCCAGGCTGCTCTACTTCCAATCCAGCTCTCTGCTATGGCCTGGGAAAGCAGAAGATGGCCCAAGTCCTTGGGCCCCTGCACCCACTCAGGAGACCCAGAGGAAGCTCCTGGCTCCTGCCTTCTGATCAGCACAGCTCCAGCCATTGCAGCCATCTGGGGAGTGAACCAGCAGGTGGAAGACCTTTCTCTTTCTTTTTCTCTAACAACTATGCCTTTCAAATAAATAAATAAATCTTTAAGAAAAAAATTGTCAGAATAAAAACTTGAGAACAAAGTGTCTCAAAGTCATCTTTGAAACAATCTATGTAACTGCAAACACCAAAACACAAAATCTGAAATGCGAAAGTTATCAAAATGTAGTAAATAATTATCTTTTTAAAAATTCTCACAACTTTATTTTTTCCTGTTTTCAAGTATTTTAATACAGAACCAGCCATTGCCTACAATGCTGGCATCCCTCTAGGGCAAAAGTTCCTCTCCCAGCTGCTCCACTTCCAATCTAGCTCCCTGCTAATGCACTAGGAAAGCAGTGGAGGAAGGCCCAAATACCTGGGCCGCTGAATTGCCCTAGATATTGTGGCAATTTGTGGAATGAACTAGCAGATGAAGAGCTCTGTCTCCCCTAACTCTGCCTTTCAAATAAAATAAATAAATATTTTAATACATGAAAACTGGATCATATGAAACAGCATTTAAAAAAATGCAAATTATAACCTCAGAATTCATCACTCATGCAAAAATAAGCTCATTAGTGTTGGGTACTACAAATACAATGCAACAAGGCAAAGCCTCTATCACAGAACTTAGGGTCTGCTTTTGGAAGCCAAAAATATGCTAATAAACCAACAGACACAGTTTGCAGAATGTAAGAGTACACAATGAAGATAATAACTTTGTGGTGAACAGTATGCAAATATTGTGTACCCATCTCAGAATCTAACATCTAGAATCCCTTTTATTAAAAGTACAAGATATTAAAAGGAGAAATGGTATCTATTTTCCTAAAATTATAAACCTGAAAGTATGCAAACACCTATCTAATAAAATTAAAATGCATATGTGGTTTATAACTAATTATCCTTTCCTAAAGGCTACAAGCATTTTCACATAAATAATTAACTTTTATATTATTAAGCAGAATATCCCATGTCTGAACATGGCAACTGTCTTAAGTTATCATTATAGTTTTGAATTTGATTTAAAAAAAAAAAAAAAAAGATGGGTGGAGCCGGCACTGTGGTGCAGCAGGTTAACGCCCTGACCTGAAGCACTGGCATCCCATATGGGTGCCGGGTCTAGTCCCGGCTGCTCCTCTTCTGATCCAGCTCTCTGCTATGGCCTGGGAAAGCAGTAGAAGATGGCCCAGGTCCTTGGGCCCCTGCACCTGCGTGGGAGACCTGGAAGAGGCTCCTGGCTCCTGGCTTCAGATTGATGCAGCTCCGGCCGTAGCGGCCATCTGGGGAGTAAACCATTGGATGGAAGACCTCTCTCTCTGCCTGTGCTCTCTCTGTGAAACTCTTTCAAATAAATCTTAAAAAAAAAAAAAAAAAAATAGAAGATGGATGGGCATCTGGCAGCACTTGGGTAACAGGAACCCAAGTACTTGGCCCACGTTGGTGTGACTGGGTTCACATCCCAGCTCTGCCTCTGCTCAAATACTTGGGTTCCTGCCACCACACAAAGACCTATTACCAGCTCCTGGTTTTGACTAGGCACAGTTCAACTCTGGCTCTGGTAGACATTGGGAGGAGTATTCGAACAAGTGGATGAAAGACCTCCCTCTCAGTCTTCCAAAGGATTCGAAGTAAATAAACTCCAAAAAATTTTTTGGAGGAAAACACTTATTTTGGAATCTAAATAATTTGAACCTGCATTTAAATAAAAAAGTATCATCTCTAAAAAACTCATTAAAAACTCAATTTAGGCCACAAAAATGTATTTGCTAAGTCCTTTAATTCAACACAAATCTAAATCCTTGCAATGAAAGAGATCCAAGAACACCTTTAAAAAGTACCTGGGCTTTACAGTGCAGGCCAAGAGGGAGGGTGCCGACTAAACAGCCTCTCTTTCTCTTTCACTGCCGACAAACAAAAACCCAGACTAAATACAAAAAGCTGAAACTCAAGAGTGAAACAGCAGGCTAACTGGAGTCTGGAGTCAACCTGAATAATGACTAGTGAAAGCAGGGGAGGAGCTGTGTGTGGGAGCTGGACTTCAGTGTTTTGTTTACCACCTTGATCTTCTAGATTTCACCCCAGGGCTGACAGAATCACAGAATGGTACAGCAGTACTGGAAGAAGCCCTGTGTAGACTAGCCAGACAATGACATGAAAGGACCTCTCCGTGCTAAAGGACAGAAGAGGACACGAAGGTCTCTCATTTCTCTCCAGGCCTGCTGCCCAAGGATTCCAGGGTAGCCCCTGTTGTACACTGGCATCCAAAACTCAAGAGAAGACCCATTCCTGAGCAAAGAAAACAAGGAACAGGAGCACCTGTTACCCATTCATGAAGGGGGGACAGGGTTCCCACAGTGGTCCTCTCCAGCCAATTCATCCTGAAGGCCACGCAGGAAAAGAAACTTGACTTTTTGGGCAGAGGAAAATGAAAAACACAAAAGGAGCTCTAGGGTCTCAAGAACATATGGGAATCCTAGAGAGCGCAGCAGTGTGTGTAAATCAATCTCTGGGCTCATCCTGGAATTGTGTCTGCATGAAACAGACCCAAAGAAGCACAGCAAAGGCCCTGAGAATTAAATTCCATGTAAACCACTATCCAATTAGTAGACTAACTCACAAGTGGAATGTGCACTAGGCACATGTAATGAGCAGAGCAAATGCTTTGAAAATGAACTAAGTCTGAGACCAGCACAAAAAGAACCTTTAACCTGAATATAACCAGGGTGAATGCCTGATAAATAGAAACATTCTCTTTTTGAGTTAAATGAAGTCTTCCAATATTATACCAATAATGTCCAGTATACAAGCAACATACACAACAGTACAAAAATCACACACATACACACACACACACACAGACACATAAATTTATACACTGCTCAATGCCAATGACAGAAGTTGGAATTATCCAAGAAGTTATAATCATCCTCAGCAAGGTAAACGGAAACACTCTGAAATAAATTCAAAGACAGAAGTTTGCCTCAAAGAGAAACTACAAAAACAAGAGCAACTGGAAATTTCAGAACTGAAAAATACAGTGTCTGAAAGAAAAAGGTAATATGGAGTCAATACAAGAGCCATGAAATTTTTACTAGTGACTTTACATACTTTAAGAAGTCAAAGGCGGGGGCCAGCTGGAGGCTGATCAAGTTAAGCTGCTGCTTGTAATGTCAATATCCCATATCAGAGCAGGGGTTTGAGTCCTGGCTGCTCAGTTTCTAATCTAGTTCTCTGATGATGTGCCTAGGAAAGCAGCCGCAGATGGCCCAAGTGGTCCCTGCCACTCATGCAGGAAACCCAGATACAGTTCATGGCTCCTGGCTTGGGCCTGGCCCAGCCCTGATTACTGCAGTACTTGTGGAGTGCAATCAGCAGATAAAAATCTCTTTGGGTCTCTCCCTCTGTCACTCTACTTTCAAATAAATAAATAACTATGTTTAAAGGCCTAGTACATTTTATTTCAGGCCATTTGTTCCATTCAGATGGTTTTCTTTTTTTTTTTTTTATTTAGTAAATATAAATTTCCAAAGTACAATTTATGGATTACAATGGCTTCCCACCCCCATTCAGATGGTTTGCAAAGCATAATCCAGTCAACATCTTGATAAACACTTTTTCAAGGCAATTCTCACCCAGAAAAACAAAAAATAATGAAAAGACTGACCAATCTTGTATGATATCTTTTTTTTTTTTTTTTTAAAGATTTATTTGAAAGACAGAGTTACACACAGAGAGGAGGAGGGAGGGAGAGAGGTCTTCTACCCACTGGTTCACTACCCATATGGTGCAAGGACTTGGGCCATTTTCTACTGCTTTCTGAGGCCATAGCAGAGAGCTGGATCGGAAGTGGAGCAGCCAGGACTAGAACTGGAGCCCATATGGGATGCCAGCACTGCAGGCAGTGGTTTTACCCGCTACGCTACAGCACGGGTCTACGTATGTGACTACCGGATCATGACACAAACTATATTTCTTGCTGCGGGTTGTGGTAAAAAATGTATTTATATTTTTTAAAAGACACTGCTGCAGCCTACAGCGCTTAACAGACAGTATTAAAATCAGTTACAGGGAGTAGGTAAAGCCACCACCTACAATGCCAACATGCCACATGAGCACCGGTTTAAGTCCCAGCTGCTCTACTTCTGATCCAGCTCCCCGCTAATGTCCCGGGAAAAGCAGAAGATGGTTCAAGTGTTTGGGATCCTGCCACTCACATGGGAGACCCAGATGAAACTCGTGGTTTCAGCCTGGCCCAGCTCTGGCTGTTGTGACCATCTGGGGAGTGAACCAGTGTGGATGGAAGGAAAATATATCTTTGTATCTTTCTCTGTGTAACTCTGCCTTTCAAATAAATAAATCTTTAAAAAATAAAATAAATTACAAGGAAAAGGAGAACACTAATAAATTCTCTCTAAATAATACTGCGGGCCAAAGATTGAATCTAAAGTTCAATCTCTCTTTTTTAAAATTAGAGGCTCTGCCTTTTTAGCTTTCTTAACTTTTATTTATTTTAACTTTAAAAGCAGAGCAACATGGAGAGGGAGGAAGGAGTGATCTTCCATCCTCTGGTTCACTTCCTAAATGCCCTCAACAGCCAGGGCTGAGCCAGGCTAAAGCCAGGAATCTGAGTAGTCCACCTGGGTGGCAGGGGCCCAAGCACCTGAGCCATCAACTTCTGCCTCCCCCCAGGCTCATCAGCAGTAGCTGGATGGGAAGTGGGGAAAAGACTCAATCCCAGGCACTCTGTTATAGGACGCAGGCATTTCACGTGGCAGGTTAACCCTCTGTACCACAGTATCTACCCGATAGCAAATATCCAGACATGCAAAATACACAGTGTACTAAAGTAGGGTTTTTCTCTTGTTATAGTCAAAAACAATAGAAAAAAGGATTGGCTTTTGTATCTAAAGTCAAATCCTGCTACCAGTGATATATGTACATGCATGGGTGTATATGTGCATGTACATGTACTGATTGATCAATCTATCTATCCAATCCCTCTGTCTCTACCCATCTGTGCATTTAGGAAAACTTTGGTCTTACAAACTAAATTCTTCAAACAGTGGCCAATACAATTTTTTTTAATATCTACAATATCTAAACCAGTTACACATATTAGGTGTTCAGATATATAATGATTTGACTTTGATAAAGTAGCTTACTGAGGGAGCTGTCATTATGGCATAGCAGGTAAAACCAATGCCCACGACACCAGCATCCCATATGGGCACCAGTTCATGTCCCAGCTGCTCCACTTCTGATCCAGCTCCTGGCTGACGGCTTGGGAAAGCAGCATAGGATGGCCCAAGTGTTTGGGGCCCTGCCGCCTGCCACCCACATGCGAGACCTGGATGAAGTTCCTGACTCCAGACTTCAGCCTGGCCCAGCCCTAGCCATCTGGGGAGTGAATCACCAGATGGAAGGTTTCTCTCTCTCTCTCTCGCCTCTCTATCTGTAACTCTTTCAAATAAAATAAAAATAAATCTTTAAACAAATAAATGAAGTAGCTTACTGGGTTCTAAAGGCAATCAGATGACCAAATACAAGCAAGCAAAACAAATTTGTGTAACTGCCACAATACTAAATTTACTCAAATCTAGATGACAAAATTTTAACTAAGGAAGTGGAATGTCAAAACCATGGTTGAAGACATTAATTTCTCCCCCCCGTACCTATAATCCTATAATCATAGATATACACAATTTATTTCATCCTGAAATAATTCCCGTATCACCTGTACAACAATCCTTGCACACAATTTCCAAATTTGTTTTGATAATTAATCATGACACTCTAACTCACATTAATAAAGTGTCATCACCAAGGTAAAATCAACTAAAAATAAGAATTGGGGAATGCAAAACCAAATTCAAGCTAAATGGTGACTTAGGTCCAATGAAACCAACACCCATTGACTAGCTATTGAAGAAAGGCACAGTACTAAGCCCTTTAGGAAGCAAACAAAAAATACTAGCAAGATCCAGATCTCAAATGTCTAACAATCCACTGAGGTTGAAGAAGACAGTCATACATGTACAGTTATTATAATATAGATTCCTAATTCTGATTTACCACTGTCAGCCTTGACAATCACTACTAATCATAAAAGTTTCCAAAACATAACACAGGTACTTTGTGGATACATCCACATGCACGTTACATACTATTTATAATATGTACATTAATCTTAACTGTTAGTGACTTGGCATCTTTGGTGTTCATCCCCTCCTCACCTTCATATCTGCATTTAACAGGTAGAACATACTTAATAGGTATTTAAAAGTGGGGGGAATCCAAAAGGGCCTCTGATTTTGCTTCATGAAAACAGAGGCACACAATGCATGTCAGTGCCAAAATAAGTTCTACAAGAGGATGTCTTCAGACTCTAAATGAATTTACACTCAGTTGGAAACAAGAGAGACAAGATTTACTACAGAAAACAGGGCTGCTGCCTGCAAGGCCGGCATCTCAAAGGAGCACCAGTTTGAGTTCACTTCCTCTTCAGCTCCCTGCTAATGCCCCTGGGAAGGCAGTGGAGAATGGTCCAAGGGCATGCAAGATGTAGATGGAGTTCCCAGCTCCTGGCTTCATCCTGGTCCAGGACCATCCTTGTTTAGCCCTGGTCACTGCAGTCATTTGTGGAGTGAACCAGCAGATGGAAGCTCTGTGTATCTTAGCTCTCTTTCTATCCCTGTAACTCTAGCTTTCAAATAAACAAACAAGGAAGGATGGATAAAATGGAAGTGAAATGGGTAAATGGGCTTACTGGAGTAAGAAAGGCATTCCTGTCATAGCTGATTTTGCTTCCACACCAGTCCATCTTCACAAACAGCACACAAAGGGGTCATTTCCTAGCGGAATGAGTTAGAACCTCAAAGAACTCGAGGGTTTCCTACAGGAAAGTCCCTGAATTCCAGAACCAAGAAGACACACAGATGGATATAGAGTGCACAACTTTAAATATAATAAGCCCTTCTGTTTCACTGCATCGTGTACATAATACATTAATATATTTACAAATATCATTTTACAAAAAGACACACATCTATGGCACCAAAAATCTACAGAATTGAATAATGGTTAACCTGAAAGGATTTTGGAAGTATAAAGTGATCTTGGAGTCAGCATTATGAGCAGTGGGTTAAACAGCCCACCTGCAATGCCAACATCCCATATAAAAACTCGTTCAAGTTCTAGCTGTTTCGCTTCCTATCCAGCTCCCTACTAAAGAGCCTAGGAAGGTAGCACATTCTTGGGCCCTTGCACCCATGCTGGAGACCCACTGCAGCCATCTGGAGAGTGAACCAGCAGCTGAAAGATCTCTGTTTCTCCCTCTCTCTGGAACTCTTTCAAATACATAAATCTTTTTTTAAAAAAGTACAAAGTGATCCAGGCAAAATTATTGTTTGAAGAGTTTAACTGAGTAAAAATTAATCTAGCAATCTAAGGAATCTCATTCTATTATATGAACTAGAGAGAAAGAGAATATCAAATTAAAAACCAATTAAGGGGCCAGTGGTATGGTGTAGTGCCAGTTCTAGTCCTGGCTGCTCCAGTTCCCATCCAGCTCTCTGCTATGGCCTGGGAAAGCAGTAGAAGATGACTCAAGTCTTTGGGCCCCTGCACCCGCAAGGGAGACCCAGAGGAAGCTCCTGGCTCCTGGCTTTGGGTCGGCACAGCTCTGGTTGTTGAGGCCAACTGGAGAATGAACCAGTGGATAGAAGACCTCTCTCTCTCTCTCTCTCTCTGCAATTCTTTCAAATAAAAAAATAAATCTTAAAAAAAAATTTTAAATGGCCATAACAAATCAGGGCAGAAGGGATGAGGGCACAGATTAAAATAGCAATATTGGAAATAAAAAAGAAGAGAATGATGTAAAACTTTTTTTTTTTTAAGATTTATTTATTTATTTGAAAGGCAGAGTTATAGAGAGGCAGAGGCAGAGAGAGAGAGAATTTTCTTCCGTACTCTGGTTCACTCCCCAAATGACCACAACAGCCACAGCTGTGCCAATCTGAAGCCAGGAGCCAAGAGCTTCTGGGTCTCCCATGCACCTGGGCCATTCTCTACTGCTTTCCCAGGCCATAGCAGAGAGTTGGATCAGAAGTGGAGCAGCCGGGTCTCGAACAGGCCTCCATATGGGATGCTGGTGCAGATGTAAAACATTTTTAAAAAGTCATTAAATTTTGGGACTGCTGTTACGTCACAGGAGGTTAAGTTGTGGCCTACAATGCCAGCATCCCATATACACACCAATTCAAGTCCCAGATGTTCCACTTCCGATCCAGGTCCCTGCCAATGTGCCTGGGAAAGCAGAGGACGACAGCCCAAGTGCTTGGGTCCCTGCACCCATGTGGGTGACTTAAGAGTTCTTGGCTTCTGACTTCAGCCTGGCCCAGCCTCGGCCACTGTAGCCACTTGGGGATTAAATCAGCAAATCAAAGATCCACCTCTCTTTCTCTCCCCCTCTCCTCCCACCCCATAAAATCTTCCTCTCAAATAATTTTTTAAAACATGGGATTTTATGACTGACACAATATGGATGAAAAAGAAACATCTAGAACCCCAAGTTTTCAGGCCTGAATAATTGGGAACATGATTTTACTGTCAACGTAAAAAGGAAATGTGAAAGAAAAGAAATATGTGAAGGAAAAATAAATTTAGATTTGGAGTGACAGCAATTTAATTCTCAAGTGCTAATAAGCCAAAAATACCTAGAAGATATAGAATTCTCAGAAGAGAAAACTCAAAAACGTAAGTCATTCCTGTAGAGTTTAGAAGAAGAGATAAGGAATGAACACTGAAGGATAAACATCAGCGGGCAAATAAGCAAAACAAGAGCCTACTATGCCTAAGGGTATCACCAACACAAAAATTTTAAAAGATAGGCAGTTGCATTAGTATTATTCTCTTTTTACAGATGCATAAACTTAGGGTATATGACAATGAAAAGACATATTGTTTAATGGCTTCATCTACATAACCAAACACACTTTAATCAAAAGACAACATTACAAATCAACTAACACCTACATGAGTTCCATGCAGTCCTTACTAAGGATGAAGTCTTCAAACCCTCAACAAGGAAGGTCCCTTCCTCTACAAGATTTAAATCAAATAATGTTGAATCAGACCAACTCCTCTCTTCTCTCAAAAGCTAAGACATGTCCTTTTTTGGGTTTGGAGAAAATAATTTAGTGGTAAGTGTTCACTGTGAAAAACTGAAAACTTACTAGTAAAAGCTCTTGTTCACTGCAACCTATTCTACTACTCTCCTCAGAAATAACCACTATCCGGCATCTTTCTATATGTTTGTATAAATATTGTGAACATGTGAAATTAAACAAATCTGGTGAAAAATTACACTTACTACTAAAGTTCATTTTTGTTCAAAGTCCTGCTGAATTTAGTAAACATTGAAATTATTTATTTCTTACGATTTATTTAATTATTTATTTGAAAAGCAGAGTTACAGTGAGAAAAGGAGAGAACAGAGATCTTCTGTCTGCTGATTCCCTCCCCAAATGACTGCAAGGGCCAGGGCTGGATCAGGCAGAAGCCAGGAGCTTCATTCAGATCTTCCATGTGGGTGCAGGGGCCCAAGCACTTGGGCCATCGTCTGCTGCCTTCCCAGGCCATTAGCAGGGAGCTGGATTGGAAGTTGAGCAGCCGGGACAAGAACCAGCACCCATATGTGATGCCGACACCCCAGTGGCTTAACTCATTGCACCACAACACCAGCCCCTATCAGTGATGACCCATATACAGATCCAAAATAATTATGCTCCATATTTTGTTGCTGTGTTGTTCAAAAATCTTGTTTGATTATTTTCCTAATTCAGAAAGTATATAAAACATTATCTAATACTACCTTTGTAACTCCTAACTTCTATAGCTTTTATCTAGTAATAAAGTTCAAGGAATGGGCAGGAATTTAGCACAGCAGTTAAGATGCTGCTTGGGACACTTGCAGGTCATACTGGAGCACCTGGTTCCAGTCCTGGCTCCTTCCAATCCAGCTTCCTGCTAACGAGCATCCTGGGAAGGCAGCAGGGGATGGTTCAAGTACATGGGAGAACCTGGACTCAGTTGTCTCGATGCTTTCAAATAAAATGAAAATAGGTACAATTTAAAGTATAAGAGAACAGGCATTCAGCATAGCTGTTGAGAAGCCCACATTCCACAGACTCGGAGGGGTTAGACTGTCCACTCCAGCTTCTCACCAATGCAGACTCTTGTGGCTGCAGTAATTAATTTGGGTTTCTGCCCCAAGCATGGGAGATGTGGTTTGTATACTTGACTCCTGGCTTTCACTCTAGCCCAGCCCAAGGCAAAGCAAGCACTTAGTAGTGAACCAGAGAATGGAAGCTCTTTGTATCTCTCTAACCAATGAAGCTTATCTTTTTTTTTAATTTTTAAAAAGACACTTATTTATCTGAAAGGCAGAGTTATGGGGGAAGTGGGGAGGCAGTACCCACTGGTTAACTCCCCCAAATGGCTCCAACAGCTGGGGTTGAGGCACACTGAAAACTAGGAGCCTAGAACTCCACCTGGGTCTCCTACAACATGGCCTTCAGCTGCCTTCCCAGGTGCAACAGGAGGGAGCTAGGAAGGAAGTGGAGCACCCGTGACTTGAACTGATGGCTTATATAAGATGCCAGCCAACATCACGGGTGGTGGCATAACTGCTGTACCACAGTTCTGGCCCCTAAAGTTTATTTCTAAAATATGTTATAATATGAAGCATTTCCCAGGGTAACAAAAATATCCTTAATGATGCTGCAATGCTCCAATTCCAGAGATTCTCCTGGTTCGTTTTTCTGATAGGCAGGAAGAGACAGGGAAATAAAACTCCCATCTACCAGCTCATTTTCCAAATGCCCTGAACAGCTGAGGATGGGTCGGGCCAAAGCAAAGAGCCTGGAACCCAATCCAGATTCACCCAGCCACATGGGTACAAGGGTGAGAGCCATCACCTGCTGCCTGCCAGAGTATACACCAGCAGGAAGCTGGAACTGGATAGAGCTGCAACTCAAACAGGCACTCTGATTTCAGACATTATACCACCCCGAACGTCCAACCCCAGGTTTTTCTTTAAAAAAACTGCTTTACCTAGCATTCTGTGGCCATCCAAATACTCAAAAAATTATTAGATTTTTAAATATTCAAACCAATACTGAAAAACAGAGAAGTCACCAGTATGACTTTTTAAAATGAATAACTGAGGGGCTGGCACTGTGGTACAGCAGGTGAAGCCACCGCCAGCAGTGCCAGCATCCAATATGGATGCTGGTTCGAGCCCCAGCTGCTCCACTTCCGATCCAGCTCTCTGCTATGGCCTGGAAAAGCAGTGGAAGATGGCCCAAGTCCTTGGGCCCCTGCGCCCATGTGGGAGACCCATTAGAAGCTCCTGGCTCTGGATTTGCTTAGCTTCGGCCGTTGCAGCAATCTGGGGAGTTAACCAGCAGATGCAAGAAAGACCTCTCTCTCTCTCTCTGCAACTCTGCAAATTAATGGATGATCTTTAAAATAAATAAATAAAATGAACAACTGAAGCTAAGAAAACAATTAGGACACCTTTTCATTAGGACTACTATTTAAGGGATCCTACAGGTTACCTTGTCTACTCCCATTTCACGAATGATAAAACCATCACCTCCTTCCTTGCAGCCAACTGTTTTCTATCACATCTCTGACAGCAGCAGTATTACAGCCTAGCCATGGTTTAAAACACTAGTATCAGGAGCCTTCTAAAGATTAGTGTATAGGTAACTAAATGAAATAGTTACAAAGTAGCCATCATTATTAAAATGTGAAAACCAGAAAGGTGTCAAATATAGCCACTGCATTCCTTTCTTACAAAGTACAGCTCAGGCCACCTGAGCTTTGCACTTGGGCTCATGAACTTCTCAGTGTTGTCAGAGTGAGCTACTGGAAAACGACAACCTAAGAGTTGCAGTGCAGCACCTCCCTGCCAAGGAAAACTTCTTCCATGGCACCCTATTCGAGAAGCAGGAGAGTAGCAGCACCATGGTTTGTTCCTTATTCTGCCCCAGGGTAAGCATGAAATGAGGGGCCCAACATTCTAGCATAGCAGGCAGAGCAGCTGCTGCGCATGATGGAGGCTTCCCATGAGCTATCATTCATGTCCCAGCTGCTCAGTCCCGATCCAGTTCCCTGCTAATGTGCCTGGGAAAGCAGCTGAAGATGGCCCAAGTGCTTGGGACCCTGCACAAGAGACCCAGCAGCAGCTCTGGGCTCCTGGCTTCAGCCTGGCACTGCCCCAGCCACTGCAGCCATTTGGGGAGTGAACCATCTCTGTCCCTCCCTCTCTCTACTCTGCCTTTCAAATACACAAAGTGTTGTTTTTTTTTTTTTTTAAAGGGGGGGGGGGGGATGAAATGATAATCATCTACTAAAAACCAGAAATTCCTACTCATCCTGTACCAAACAAAAATTATCAAAAATCACATTCAAAATAACCTATGAGGAAGGCCAGCACTGTGGCATAGCAGGTAAAGCCACCACCTGTGGTGCTGGCATCCTATACGGGTGCCAGTTTGAGACTCAGCTGTTCCACTTCTGATCCAGCTCTTCTATGGCCTGGCAAAGCAGTAGAAGATGGCCCAGGTCCTTGGGCCCCTGCACCCACATGGGAGACCCAGATGAAGCTCTTGGCTTTGGATCAGCGTAGCATTGGCTGCTGCAGCCAACTGGGGAGTGAATCAGCAGATGGAAGACCTCTCTCTCTCTCTGCCTCTCCTTTTCTCTCTATGTAAGTCTGACTTTCAAATAAATAATCTTTAAAAAAATAACCTGAGGGAAAAAATGAAAATGGTGAACTGAGACACAAAGGATATAAATTTGTTCTAATTTGGCCACTAACTATGTGCTCCTAATAAGCTGTGATGATAACAAGTTTCATCACTTCTGGGATCTTGATTCCTAGCTATAAAATAAATCTATTTAATGACAATAAGTCTTACAGAACTAAAATTTTGTAATTTTTTTAAGCATGGAAATAAACAAGGAGTCCAATTACAGAATCACAAACTTAGTTATACTGGCAGCTTGGAAACATGTAATGGTTTGACTTGACTGTAATGGTTTTTTAGCTACTCAACTCTAAAACAAGATTACAGAAATGATTCTCCACTAAAGAAAATAAAACACAGAGACCAGCATTGTGCTGTAGCAGGTAAAGCTGCCACCTATAACACCAGCATCCCATATGGGTGCTGGTTTGTGTCCTTGTTCTATTTCCAATCCAGCTCCCTGCTAATGGCTTGGGAAAAGCAGCAGAAGATGGCCCAAGTGTTTACGTGCCTGCCACCCACACAGGACACCCAGATCAAGCTCTTAGCTCCTGGCTTCAGCACTGCTCAGCCCTGGTCATTGTAGCCATCTAGGGAGTGAACCAGCAGATGGAAGATCTCTCTCTATAACTCTGACTTCCAAATAAATAAATAAAACAAAAAATAAAAACATGTTATATAATAAGCACTCACATATATGAAAATAACTTCAGCTTATACTTTCTCTAGAATTCAATCTACTTTCATTTCAGTTCTTTCTCATGTATTTTTTTTAAACACCCAAATAAAAACACAAATGTTGTCTCCTCTAAGTTTTAGAACTAGTAATAGGTCGGCGCCGTGGCTCACTTGGCTAATCCTCCACCTGCCGGAACCCCAGGTTCTAGTCCTGGTCGAGGTGCCGGATTCTGTCGCGGTTGCTCCTCTTCCAGTCCAGCTCTCTGCTGTGGCCCAGGAAGGCAGTGGAGGATGGCCCAAGTGCTTGGGTGCCTGCACCTGCATGGGAGACCAGGAGGAAGCACCTGGCTCCTGGCTTCGGATCAGCACAGTGTACAGGCCGCAGCATGCCGGCCACAGCGGCCATTTGGGAGGTGAACCAACGGAAAAGGAAAATCCTTTCTCTCTCACTAACTCTGCCTGCCAAAAAATAAATAAATAAATTTTTAAAAATAGTAATGGTGAAATGTTAAATAAAAATAATTTATTTGAAAGCTTCTTCCTAACAAGTACCCAAAATGGTATTAACTGGTATGTCTCAAATAAATAAGGGATTTGTCTAATGATTCAATAATTAAATTCACAATTCCATATTCAAAATATATTGGTTACAACAGAGCTAAGGATGGGAAGGGCACTGTGGCAAAGCAGGTTCAAGTCACGACTTGGGACACCTACATCCCAAATCACAAGTCAGCTTCCTATCCAGTTCCCTGATAATGCACCTGGGAAGCAACAGATGATAGCTCAAGTATGAGTCCCTGACACTTACATGGGAAACCGAGCTCCTGGCTTGGGCAGCTATCTGGGGAGTGAACCAGTTGATGGTAAATAGCAGATTCATTGGTATCTCTTCCACCTTCCCTCTCCCATCCTCCCCTTTTTACTCTTTCAAGAAAACAAATCTTAAAAAAAAATAAAAATAAAAAAATAAGAGTAAAGGTAAAGGACCATGTGACTAAGAGAGTAAATAAAATGTCAAGTGATATCACTAGATTGATGTTAAGAAATGAAACAAAATGTACCTCAATTTTATTCAAGGACTTGCAATGTACTGAAGCTTTAAGCTTTAATCACATGCAAAAACATCTGGTTGTACAATTTAAAATCAAGCACAGTACTTTTAAATGTCCTTAGACTCGCAAACAGTAGGACAGAAATAAAGGGTCTAAGTTCAACTAAGAGAAAGACAAATATCCTCCGACTGACCAATCTGAGGAAGATGAAACATTCCAAGATTTTGCTATATAACCCTTTATATTATCTCCCTAGAAAATCGCAGCATCTTTTAAGTCTTCATTTCTAGTCTATTCTCCTGATCCATATATACAGCTGGCATCTCCATCTTAACATTCCACAGTACAATATTCAAGATGTGCAAAACTACTATTTTCAACAAAACGGCAACAATAATAGTCTTTTAGGTAATTTTAATCGCTGTTCCACAGAGAGAATCTTTGTTTTATTCTTGGTGAGGGGAAAAAATGATCCCTCATCCATACTCAACCCCAAACTATTTTTTGCTTCAAGCTTCTTGTGGCCCCTGATTTACCCATCTTGGTGACTGGCACCGTACCATTATATCGACCCAGTCACACAGGCCAAAGTAAAAATTATAGGTTTTGTGGGCCACAAATCTTACTATCTGATACTCTGCAGAAAGTCTGCTGACTCCTGGAGAGTCCACTCACAGAGAATGAATGTTCTATGAGAATATGCTCTTTAAGACTATCAGCAGAATCTGCACTATTAGAAAAAGATCTTTCACTTGAGCTCCTCTCTACATCTAAACCTCTGAATTTTGGGATGCTACTTGAAAAACTTTAAATAATAGTCTGTTATCTCTCTCCTTTTTAAACCAGAGCCTAAGTGGTTACAATGATGAAGGAAGGAACAAGTTAAGTGGATTGAATTAAAATTATCCTTAATGTCTCATATACTTAAAAAAAAAATAGGAAAAAACTCAAAATGAAATACAAGAAAAACAATTGAGATTAATTATATCTCAAATAGCTGAAAAATATTAAAAGAAAACTAAGCAATGTTTATACACAGTATTTTAATATATAAATAACCTCAGGCTAAACAAAAGATGAGATCTGTTTTCATAGACACATGCATAGCAATTGTGAAACTACTCTCTGTATTTTAGGAATGAGCAAATAGTAAGTAAATACAACACAGATAACAGAGGCCAGGTTTTTCAGTGTCAGAGAAAGGAATTAGATTTAGAAAGGGCCCTAGAGTATTAACCTGGAACTGGACACTTAACTCAAGGATTTTTAGACATATATACTACAGATAGATTTGGGGTATGTATGTGTATTTACATAGTGTATTTAAATACATAATGTCTAGCTCTATCTGTTAATAAAGAAATATCCACTAAAAGAAAGTACAGCTTCTTGGAGAAATGGCCAACTCCAGGGCTGAAGTTTGAGTATCTTTATTATACAAGAAAATAAGGAAGTACTCAAAAAATGATGAGCATTTGACAAAAGGGCAAAGAGCATGAAGAGGCTCTGATGAGCCAAAACTGAGACAAAGTATTAAAAAAAAAAAATGAATGAAAAGGAACGTACACATCATAAATATGAAGAAAGTAAAGCTCTTAAAGAATATCAAATAACAAATATAGAAGACATAAAATTGCCAGTTGGCAATCATCTTGTACTAAGTGATTCACTCAAGAATTGAATACATACTAAAACAAGCTGGTGAAAATTTGATGAGTAACACAGTATTTACATGTTACAAAAGGGAAAAGGTTAACTTTACAGTGGAGAAACATGGTAGCTAATATCCTTCTTAGTGGGACAAATGGACATCACATGCTTTCTGATGTGATGCAGTGAAAATGACTAATACCACTTCAGCAGTCTTGCCAAACACATAACATAAACCTAATCATAAACAGTAGACAGCATTAAAGAATTCTAAAATTAACTGGGCTATTCTTATCAAATATCATCTCAAAGGTCATGAAAGAGCAACCAACTGTTCCAGACTAAAGACTACAGACAAGTGAATGTGTGACACAGGACAAACTTGATTCAAGATGCCACTGGTACCATTAGTGAAATCAGAGTAAGGTAATGCACACAACAGAAACACCAATGTTACTTTTCTGATTTTGATCACTGTGGTACAGTTATGTAAGACATGCTTGTTTTTAGAAAGCATAACCTTTAGAAGTAAATGTTACCATGAGTTGAGTTTAATTTCAAAATGTTCAGGAAAAAAAGGTTTGTGTGTTTATATGTATACAGAGTAAGACAGTAAGAAAATAAGTGAGGTTAACATGAAACGGAGGAATCTGCACGATATATACACTAAAACTGTATCATTCTTGTAATTTTTCTGAAAGTGTAGAGCTAGAAAAATAAAACTTAGAAGAATAGGAATAGAAGAATAGGAAGTCTATTTTTGAACATCATGGCAGTAAAAAAAAAAAATGATGAAAATCAAAATCTCAGTTATGGTTCTCTTTTACACAAAAGAGTTAAGAAAAACATCTGCACCAGGGGTTGAAAACTCAGCACTTCTCATCTGTGCCCTAACACTGATATTTACAGCCTGCATTACTTTGGTCTTAAAAAAAAAAAAAAAAAATCACAATAATGGGCCTCAGTTTCCTTACTTGTAAAATGGGATAGCACCTACCTAACTATTCTCACAAAGTTATCCTAAAGACTCACTGATATTGACAATGGTTGAGGGGAAAACACGGCAGAACCTGAAACACCAGACACAGTCAACTCTCTGTACCCACGGGTTCCACACTGGCAGTAAGCCAACCACGGATCAGAAACAAAGAATCTATATCTATACTGAATACGTACAGATTGTTTTGTCATTCTTCCCCAAACAATATGGTATATAATAACTATTTACACAGCACTTATACTGTATTAGGTATCTTAGGTAGAGGTTTATTTAAAGTATACAAGAGGATGTTCACAGGTTACATGTAAATACTACACCATTTTCTATAAAGGACTTGAGCATCCAGATTGCACGAGAGGTTCCAGCACCAATTCCCCATAGACATGGAGGGACAACTGTCTTATGAAGTGGTTTTTAAACAAACGCTGGGTAAAGTAAAAGTATTTGAAAAACACATAAGCCAGACATTTTTCCATCACAGTGAGCGGCTGTTATATAAAGTAGACATCTGCTCAATCAGATGTTTTAGTTTGTAGAAATTTTACTTACTCAATAGTCATTCTGAAGAGGAAAAAAAAAAGACTAAAATCTTTTACTCCAAACAATTTTTTACCCTTATACTTCAAGTATCTCAATAAACACCTAAATCTAATTCAAAACACTTAAATCTAATTTTTACCATCAAAATTTAACATCAAAACCATTACTAAATAAAAGTCATTAATTAGGGATTTTTGGTAAATCTTTTGAGATACTACAACTATCACTACACCAAAATCTTTATATGATTTCCCAAGTTCTAAACATTAAAGTACATGACTCAAAACTTTCATCCTCCACTTGATAGCTATCCAAACAAACCCAGAAACACCAATTTTTTTTCACATCCTTAATCAGGGAAAGTTTATTTTTAAAACAAAACTGCTTATCAGTTTTCTAAATTCATAAAGCTTTGGTCATCACTTAACAAAAGGTACATGCAGGAACTAGTTGATTGACAAAAGAAAAAATCCTTAAAACCATAGTTTAAAAGAAATCCCAAATGTGCATTCCAAAATATCCAACTTATTTTTGTTAAGTATATGATCCCAGTTTGGTATAAAATAAGGATGTAGCTAGCCATATTTTTCAGTTGTTAGAAAAATATTAAGAGTTAACAGTTTTGTTTAAGTCTACTGTTAAGGCTCTATTTCGAGCAGATAAACCATCTGGACTCTGGGGACAGAATGATGAGAATGGACCAGGCAGGACTGAGGCGAGAGAAGCGCTACATCAGCCCAGTTCCTAGCAAAGAAGCCATCCAAGGGCCAGCAGAGCTGGCTAAGCTCTGGAGCAAGTTCATTAGGCACAGTGCTGATGAGGCAAAAGGAGAGAGATCACAAGAATGTCAAGTCTAAGAGGTTATGGTTTTTGCCTGTCTGGTTTACCACTGTATCCCAGGAGAAAAAAAAAGAAAAAAAAAAAACCTGACACAAAACCAGCATTCACTAAGTCTTAATTGAATGAATGAATGAATGAATGAATAAAAGACATGAAACTCCAGGTCTTTCAAGACAATTTACATATATTACATTAAGTTGCAAAATTATTTTAGAAACACATTTGGCATGCATTACCCTAATAACTGTCATCAGATAACATGAAAATTCAATTTCTCATTCCTGACTGAGGTAATGTTCATGTTCTTGAAATATTTCTTGACCTGCAACATGTATTTTAACACATTTACATACTCCTTCCTAAGTTTATAATACAGCTGTATCAAACTCTCATAAAATAGAATTAGACAAAATAAATGCACAAATCAAACTCAGAAAGAATAAATGCATTATGTTTACAACTAAACTTAAGGCAGAATTAATTCAGGTAAGAAATCCAGGCTATAGACATATTTGTAATCCACATTTACTTCACATAATAGTACCCTCTACTACAATCTGCTCCTCTCTAATTAGAAAATCAAAATTTGCTTTAGCCTTTTCTTCTCCATTCCTATAGCATGTGTGCCAATAATTTATCATCTTATAGTTTGAAGAACTTCCTCAAAAGATAAGATGTATTTAATTTTCAGCCATCAAATTAAGGGGTCTACACATCCCACTCAAATTAGGTTTTCTTTACCAAAAAAAAAAAAAAAAAATACAGTAAAACTCTGTGGAGCAGAATATAAGTAAATGTAACAAGATCTTATATATGATTTATGCTTACTATTAAGTGCATTAATAGTTTTTTTGGAAGAAATTCCAAAATTTCTTGTGCAGAAATTCAACTTAATCCCTAAATGCTCTTGAAGATTAGTAATATATTCTAAGTGACAAATTTCATTCTGCTTTCCAAGTACGACCATATAATCAATACATCATTTCACTACCAATTTAAGCCTAAAAGTTCCCAAAGGGCCTGCCTTACGTGGGTTATAATCATCTTACTATGCTTCTTGTGTCCATGCTGCTGGAAAAGCAGTCTGTACAAGCAGGAGTAGAGGCACAATCCTGAGAGAGAGGAGTAGAGAAAGATGTTGAGAAAACAAAACCAGATAAAATGAGCTCACTTGAGTGTGCAGGAGCTCAGGCAGTGTTCAAGGTCAAGGTTGATTACATTCTCATACCAATATGAGTTAGAAGTTCTCCAATAACAGCAAAACTGGCCCTAGAAAGAGATATCTGAAATTGCATATACAAGCAGTAATACCACTAACTCTGAGTTACTGATATCCCTTTTAAAAACACAGCCAAAGAGCATGAAATGACTATTTGGGAGATGGGGGAATCAAAATGTCTATAACAAACTCTGTGTAAATAAGTCTAGAATAAGATGATATGAATTTCAATGCTGCCAAAATATTTTAATTCTTAATGATTAAGACTGTAGTACTCAAGTCAAACAAAATCTGAAAATATTTATCAACAATCCCAACTTTGTTTGTATCCTTAAATATTTAGTGTAAGAAAAATAATTTTACTGTATACCATCTTAAACTGAAAAACAAAAGTGGATTTGCAAATAGAAACCATACTTACTATATAACATAAAATTCAGGATGAATTGAACCTAACTGGAATCTTCAACACTGTAGCCCCTTCTCACCTACCTCCCTCATAGTAAGAAGTAAAAATCATAAACAGATCAGAGTCCTGTTTAAAATTTCTGCCTAATCTCTTATACCATTACAGTGCCATAAAATGATCTTTAAAATAATGCTTAGACCTACAAAGTTCTCAAAAAAAAAAAAAAAAACTAACTTTACACCAAATTAACTACAGTTCCACTAACAGGGAGCCCAAATATCTAAGTTGGTCATTTGTTTTAAAACCAAATGTCCTGGAATGCTAACTGTCTTGGCCAAGGCCTTTCCACTATCTACTGTATCACCTATCCACTCACTCAGGAAGTCTTTATTTGGTATTTATATTATTATTAAGATACTGTGCTATGTACCAAGGATATGAAGTATTGAGGATACACAATCACCATCCTCACCCAGCTTACAGTATAGTGTAAAGACTAATACTAATTACTAAAAATTATAGTAATCACTAGACAGGAAAGTGTTTTAAGACAGTTTAATGAGGGGCCCAAGTCAGTGAAATCAACTAAGGTCATACTTTACTACCACCACAGGACATCTGGTAATGCCTGGAGGCATTTTCAGTTGGCACAATTTTTTTTTTAAGATTTTTCTTTTTTGAAAGGCAGAGTTACAGAGAGGAGGACACAGGCAGAGCAAGATCTTCCATCCACTGATTCATTCTCCAAATGGCTACAATGGTCGGGACTTGGTCAGGCTGAAGCCAGGAGCCTGGAGCTTCCTCTAGGTTTCCCACTTGGGTGCAGGGGCCCAAGGACTTAGACCATCTTCCAACGCTTTCCCAGGTATGTTAGCAAGGAGCTGGAATGGAAGAGCGGCAGCCAGGTCTCGAATTGGTGCCAATACGGGATGTGGACATTGCAGGCAAAAGCTTAACTTGCTACACCACAATGCTTGTCCTGGTTGTCACAATTGTGGAGGGTGGTACAGACATCCAGTGCATGTAAGTCAGGGATGCTACTATACACCCCACAATGCAAAGTACCATTCCCTACAACAAGTAAGTATCCAGCCTGTGGCTCACTAGGTTAATCCTCCGCCTACAGCGCTGGTATCCCATATGGGCACCGAGTTCTAGTCCCAGTTGCTCCTCTTTCAGTCCAGCTTTCTGCTGTGGCCCGGAAGGGCAGTGGAGAATGGCCCATGTCCTTGGGCCTCTGCACCCGCATGGGAGACCAGGAAGAAGCACCTGGCTCCTGGCTTCAGATCGGCACAGAGCTAGTCGTAGCGGTTATTTGGGGAGTGAACCAACGGAAGGTAGACCTTTCTCTCTGTCTCTCTCTCTCTGTCTATAACTCTACCTGTCAAATAAATAAAAAATTAAAAAAAAAAAAAGTATCCAGCCTAAAATATCAACAGTGGGCTAAGCCTCAGCCTGCAACATTGGCATCCCATATGGGCACCAATTCTAGTCTGGGCTGCTCTCTGCTATGGCCTGGGAATGCAGTAGAAGACAGCCCAAGTGTTTGGGCCCCTGCACGCACTTAGGAGACTCAGAGGAAGCTTCTGGCTTCAGATCAGCTCAGCTCCAGCCACTGCAGCCATTTGGGGAGCAGACCAGTGGATGGAAGACCTTTCTCTCTTGTCTCTCCCTCTCTCTGTCTCTAACTCTAAATAAATAAATAAAATGTTTTTTAAAAAATAAGATATCAACAGTGCAGAGTTGAGAAACCATGATCCAAACCACTGGGGCAGGGAGAGGTGCCTGAGCACTTTCTTGCTTTATGACATCAAGTGTGCTTCATCTGGCCTGGCTGATACAACTGCCCAGAACTCCTTCTAGAAAACAAAAACAGGAAAGAAAAAGATAGATTCCCTGGCAGATGAAAATGAAAGAAAAGTGCAATGTTTCATAGCTGCTTCAAATAAATTCTTTTGGAACCACAGATAAACGGGAAAACACACATCCTGAAACCCATTTCACACGTTTTCTCAACCTCTCTGCCATCTCCACTTTCTCTGCAATCCCCGTCTACTACTAGACACTGGTGGAAGATTACAAAAAGGCCTATAGTCAGACAAAATACCCTCTCCTGGGACAAAGTCGGAAACGTGTACTAGATGTTAAACTAACTGGACAGTCTTCATCCTTACTTCAAAAAAGCTAATCAGAGTGTCTTAAAGCAAAACAAACAAATCACTAAGGATTTAGATATACTTAGAAGGTAAAAGGGAACAGGAAACTCTCAATTTACGAACCAAAGTAAATTCCCAAATGAAGCTAAAATTATTTTTTCTGACACATCTCAAGCCTACATTTCTGGTCCTGCTTCTTTCCACTCAGCTTACTGAAAGCGTCAAGAGGAATGGATTCGGGGGTGGGAGACTATAATTATTCACAAAATCACTGACTGCTATTCGATTGTGTTAAAAATGTGTTATCTTTTTGAAATGTGATAACTGTATTGAGACAACATATCTTGTAAAGGCCTAAAAAATTAAAAAGAATTCAATACAGAAGCAAAACTTATCTCTTCCAGTTACTATGTCTAACTTCCAGTTACTATGTCTAAACATAACTAAGATTAATAGATTCTTATATTCCTGTATATTACAGTTTCTCTGTTGTGAAATGCCTCCTGAGTTGACATTTTCTAAAGGAAAGGATCATACACTGCCATTCTCATTCCCTACCCTATTTGAGGGAGGGGAAGAAAGGAAGACAGAGACCCTACTAGAATGACCTCCATATAAGTGTGATCACTCTCCTATTTTTCCTTCTTACTTCTACTTACTTCTATTCATTTGAAAGACAGAGAGCACACTCCTACCTACTGGATCACTCTCCAGATGCCCACATAAAGCTGGGCTGAGCCAGGCCTAAGTCAGAAAGCAAGAACTCAATCCAGACCTTTCATGTTGGGGGCAGAGACCCAAATACTTCACCCATCACTGCTGCCGCCCAAGGTGCATGTCAGCAGGATGTCAGAGTTGGAAGTGGAGCCAGGACTTGAACCCAGGCACTCCAATATGGGTTGTGGGCATCCCAAGAAGCACTTTGTCAAACACTCACCCCAAATAGTGGTCATTCTTAAGCACTGTATGGAAACACAATTTACATAAAAGAGTCACATTCCAGCAACCAACTGCAGTCCTCAAGTGCTCCACAAATTTAAGCTGTGCTGGAACAGCAGCAACCACCGCACCCTGTGACACTGATTCCCTATAGCTCTCAGCTCCAGGAAAAGACCAACCCTGTACTATAATCTGGACAATCAGTCTTCACAGCAGTTGTCCTGGGATTAACTCTTCTTCACATGACACTGAAACAGAATTAAGGTTTCCCCAGAAAACTAGCACGGCAGGCATTTGAAGGTCAATTCTTAAGTCTAAATCTCATTTAACTTGTGCCGATTAAAAGGAATTTAAAAAATAATTTCTGCACAATTAAAGGATCTTCTAACAGTAATTTTTAATAGGGGTGAGAAGATATAGAACCCTTCTGAAAAACGCTGCTGTTGGGGGAGGGAAGGTATATCCTGCAAACAATCAGGGCTTTAACAAGCTGAAACTCCTCCACCCTTTGCAGACTAAAAATCTGTTTTCTTCAGTTAAAAATCAGACACGTTCCTGTTTTCAAGTCAATGTTCTTTGCTAAATTAAAAAGTGGGAGTGGGGGAAGAGTCCAGTCTTAAAAAAACATGAGAATTCGCAAGCCAAAAAGAAAATCCTTTCCTACATTTAATGAAAAATATCTAACTGACAAACATTAATGATTATTCCTAGAGCTAAATGCTGATGCCTTATGAGCAAACACAATTTCTTGACAACACTGCAAGTTATTATAGATTCAACCGAAGGAAAAACATCTTTAAAAGCCAAATTCATTATAAGTATCCTAAAAATATCCTTTTCTCCTAATCCTAAAACTGAAGATTCCTTTTTTTATTTTTGTAGTCTGCAACACACGACTTAATGGAAATTAGTAATTACTGAACTACTTTGTAGCATACGGCTACTTAAAACAATTCCCGCAGCAGCATTTATCATTCACAGAAACTAGTATCAAAATTTTAAAAAGCATTTGCTATGTGTTTAAACAAAAATGTTTTTTTCTGAATCTTCAGATATATGCCCCTCTCTCAACTCTCTGTGTACTACTGTTGTTTTTAAGGTAACTTTTGAAGATGGTGAAATTAAAGAATTTTAGTGACAAGGGACGTTAAAAGACTTCTGAGTTTTCTGAAATCCATTTGGGAAAAGTAACAGCACCACATGTGCTAAAAAGGAACTGTCAGGAACCCCGAGTTCCCTCAAAGATGAGAAGAGGGGAAAAGGCTAGCAAGGCATGCAGCTGTTATGCCCCTTAACTTTCATCAATCCTAAAATAAACAGCAGTAAGCACCTGTTTACATCTTCCACTAGTCTCCCATGTAAAAAGTTGAGGGGATGGGGAGTGCAAGACACACATTAGAAGCCCACTAGACAGAGACCCATCAGAATGAGGGCGGGACTTTGAAATCCAAGAACTGCATTGAAAATAAACTTCTGATTTAAAAACCTTATTTTAGGGGCTTGCTTTGCAGCAGTGAGTTAAGGTTCACCTGGAACATGTCCCTGCTGCTCCACCTCCAATACAGCTCCTTGCTAATGTGCCTGGAAAAGGAGTGGAAGACGGCCCAGTGCTTGGCCACCTGCCACCAAGCTCAGAGACCTGAATGAAGCTGCAGACTCTGCCTGGGGCTATTCCGGGTGCTTGGGGAGCTAACCAGCAGACAGAAGATCTCTGGCTCTCCTTCTCTTGTGTAACTCTGCCTTTCAAATAAATAAATCTTTAAAAACAATTTTGATTTTAACACTAGTGCTACAGCACTACATGTAACAAGCAGAAAAGCTACAGAGTTGTCAAACTATTAACAATAAACTGAGGAGATGGAGCTGTGGCATAGAGGGGTAAGCTTCCGCCTGCAGTGCCAGCAACCGACACTGGCGCCAGGTCGGTCTGCTGCCTCACTTCTAATAGAGCTCCCTGCGAAAGCGCCTAGGACAGCAGTAGGTGATGGGCCAAGTTCTTGGGCCCCTGCACCCACGTGGGAGACCTGGAAGAAGCTCCTGGTTTCTGCTGGCCACTGTGGCCACTCGGGGAAGTGAACCAGTGAATGGAAGACAGATCTTTCTGTCTCTGGCTCTCCTGTAACTCTGACATTCAAATAAACAAATTTTTTTAAAAAAAGTAAGTTGAACACACGGTATCACTAAATACTCTTCAGTCCATATTTCAAGCACTATATAGATCGAGTGGTGGAACCAAATTTTATAAATGCAAAAAAATCTGCACCAAATTACCAGCTATGAATTGATAAAATGAAAAGGGCTCCCATATATTGCTAATTTATTTACCAAGTTGCTTAAATGCTTTAAAAAACCCTCCAGTACATGAAAGAATATCTCACCCAAAAAAAAAAAAAAAATCCACTGCTTTCTCTAACAGGGACAGTCCACTCCACACGTTAGCCTTCACCTTCTTTGCTAAGCTTCCCAAATGTTAATTCTTAAAAAAAAAAAAAAAGTTTTAATGAAAACCACTCAGTGTTTGAAAGTGTTGTTCCATTTGGGTAAAGACAGCAGTAAGTCTGGTATTTAACAAATGAGTATCTACGATATTGATAACTACACTATCGTCTATAGTGTTACACTTCCAAATGTTACCACCAAATTCAAATATTCTAAGGCTCACTCAGGTGAGAATGCCGCTTGTGCGAAGACGCACTTGCTGTCTGTGACGAGGTGTACAAAAGAGTCGGGAGTTTGAAAAGAACCCGAGTATTTTTTTTTTTTCCGAAATACTGTCTTCTTTCCCAAGACCATTTCGGGTTCCACTGTGAACAGTGGACACCTGCCTCCGTGGGCGAAGCTGCGGTCAGCATCTCCCTCCCGTCCCTAGGCATGGACCTACCCCTCCGCTGCCTGCCCTCGGGCCTTCCCCTGGTGATGGGGGAGGAGAGGGAGGGAGAGAGACAGAAGGGGGGGGGAGAAGGGGGGAGAGAGAAAGAAAGGGAGGGAGAGAGAAGAGGAAGAGATAAGAGGGAGAGAGAAGAGAGAGAGGGAGATGAGAGAGGGAGAGAGAAGAGGGGGGGAGAGAGACAGAAGAGGGGAAGAGGGAGAGAGAAAAGGGAGGGGGAGAGAGAAGGAGAGGGAAAGAGAAGAAGAGATAAGAGGGAGAGAGAAGAGAGAGAGGGAGGGAGAGGGAGAGAGGGAGGGAGAGGGAGAGAGAGGGAGGGAGAGGGAGAAGAGGGGGAGAGGAGAGAGAGAGGGAGGGAAGAGGGAGAAGAGGGGAAGAGGGAGAGAGAAGAGGGAGAGGGAGGGAGAGGGAGGGAGAGGGAGAAGAGGGGGAGAGGGAGAGAGAAGAGGGAGAGGGAGAAGAGGGGGAGAGGAGAGAGAGGGGCGGAAGAGCAGAACCTCCCCGCCGGTCCAGTTAGCTCGAGTCCCCGGCTCCGCTGCAGCACCGCGCGGAGCGGGACCGCCGCGCGCCTCCCGAGGGGCCGGCCGAGGCCCGCGGGGCGAGGTCCCGCGCGCGGGTGACCCCTCGGGGCCCCGGAGCCGGGAGGGCGCGGCGCCCACCCCGGGGGACCCGCCGGCAGCCTCCGGGGCGCAGCCCGCGGCCGCAGACCCCGCCCGCCGCCGGGCCGGGGGAGGGGCGCCGGGGAGCGACACCCCTCCCCCACGGCCGCGAGGCCCGGCCCGGGGAGCCCGGGGCCCGCGCCCACCCTCCTCGCGCGGGGCTCGGCCCGGGGCGGGGGCGGGGGCGGGGGCCGGCGCGGGGGCGCGGGGGCGGCCAGGCCGCGATACCAACCTCGCTATTGAAGGTTTTCACGGCCTCCATGTTGTCGCTGCGGAGGGCCCCGAGCCCGGCGGCGGAAGAGGCGGCGGCCACGGCACGGGGAGGGGAGCGCGACCCCGGGGCGGGGGCGGCAGGCCGGGCACTGGCCGGGAAGGGCTCCCTCAGGGGCGGCGGGGCCCCGGCATGGCCGCGAGGGCGGGCGCAGCGCCGGCCCGGGAACACAGGCGCTGCCGGGGCGGGTCGGCGGCGGGCGGGGGAGGGGCCGGGCCGCGGCGCCTTCTCTTCTCCGCCCCGCTCGGCCTCGCTCCCCTACCCGCTGGCCCCGTCCCCCTACACTCCCCACCCCCTCCTTCGTTCTCCTCCGACAGGCTCCTGGGTCACCTCCCCGCCGCTCGGGCCGCAGGAACCAGCAGCGCACGGCGAAGACACAGGAGGAAGCGCTGGCAGCAGCGGCTGCGGCATCCAATATGGCGGACACGAGTCGGGCCGCGCAGCTCGGGGCTCGGCGGCGCCGGCCAGCGCGCCCCCTGGCGGCAGGACCGCGCGGGCCCGGCCGCCGCGCAGAAACCATCGAGCGAGCGCGGGCCAGAGCGTCGCCGCTGGGAGGCCCGGCCCGGCCCGGCTCGGCTGGGCTGGGCGCCGGGGGTCGCCCGCACCCGGCCGAGGCGCGAGCGAGCGAGCGCTGCTGCGGCGCGCTGGGGCCCCCTCGGCCTGTGGGTCCTCCCCGGGGAGGCCGTCCTGAAGCGTAGCTCCGAGAAAGCCCCGAGTGTGCCCACGGAGCGGTTGATGGGGGGGGGGGGGTAGCACCAGCGCCTCGTGTCCGTACCCCCCACCCGCCCCCAGCTGCACTGGCCTCTTTGCACGAGGGGCTGGGTTGCCTGGGTTGCGTTGCTTTTCAGAACTTTACCGGACGGTGGTGGCCTGGAGGGTGACAGCCGGGGAAAAGTTGGTAGCCGTCCACCTGCTCAGTAACCGCGTGCCCCCGTGTTTTGGGTGGCGTGCGGGAGGGAAACCTTAGGGAGCAAAACTCGGGGCCCCCGAGGAGGCCGGCCGTGCAGGAAACGCACGCCGCAGCCCGGTCCGGCGCACTCGGACAATGGGCGGCTTGCAGTGGACGGAGGCTGGGGTCCCCACGCGCGGCGCCCTCTGCACCGGCGCCGGGGATCCCAGGGTTTCCGAAGCACGAGCGGTGCTGAAGAAGTTGCGCCCTAGGTGGTTTGCAGAGAGAGAATCCGGAACGAGGAGATGCGGTGTAGAACAGCGACACCGACCTGAGAGCCAGCCGTCTGCGGACATGAAAAAGTTAGGGGTGCGTTGCGCCGCGGGCACTGCGGACCTCGCGGCCAGAGGCGATTTTTCCAGCAGTCACCCCCTGGGCCGCCGACACAGTGATGGCAGAATTGGGTGTTGGGGGATGGCTGGCGTCGAGGCAATTCCCAAGAGCGGAGGGCAGAGCTGCAAACAAAGTGAGGGTCGGGGCCCAGGGACCACGACGCTGACAGCTTTGATGGGAGGGCGGCTACAAGGGGTGACTTAGGCCCGAGCTGTGCTGGTCACCGGCAGGATCCCAGATGCTTCGGCAAAGCTCTCGCCAGCCCCTGCAGCAGCACCGCCCCCACCTTCGGTTGCCCAGAAGGTCGCAAAGGGCTGCTCGGTTTATTTTCAGACACGCGCAATCCGGCCCCTCCCTTGCTTGAATTCCTTAATAGGTACCGTTGCACTAAAGGTATTAATGTAGACCCTCAACCCTGCACTGACGGGCCTGCCAGCCTCAGCTCACGCCAGTCCCCCCCTGCTGGTGTCGCTCCTGGCCTCTTCTGTCAGGGTGTTGCTGGCTCAGGGCCTTTGCACAGCCGGCTCCTGACCCGAGTCCTCACAAGACATCACGCGGTCACGTTCAGTGCCACACTCAGTTGGGGTTTTCACCAGGTTTGCTTTCAGAAGGCACTAAAAGGGATCCTGTTTCCAGTTATATGTGGGATGTAGGTTGGCTGAATTACTTAGGGCTGAGAGGCTACAATGCAATGCAAGCCCAAAGTTGCTATTACGTGATTTAATGAAGTGGCCACACCCAGAAAGACCACGGAAGGTACGTTTGCATACGGAGAAAGAAACAGCAGCCTAAGTGCACTGTTAAGATGAGAAGGAGATAGAACAAGAGGAAAAGGAAAAGTCCAGAGAGGCCGTAGGGGGCCCAGCGCACAACTACATACACCTCTGTGATGTGAAGACCTCAGTACCTGTTATCAGCGCTATATGCACATCACGTGCACACGCGCGCACACACACACACACACGGGGTACGTCTATTAGTTGAGATTCTAATCCCAATAGAACACAGATTTGAGCTAGCTTGAGCTTCAAGGAGGAATTCACCATTAAGATTTTTCTCAAGAAACTGGAAGGCAGGAATGTAGCTAAGCCCAGGGGAGGGAAAGGAAGCAAAATACAGAAAATCCAAGGAGCAGCCCAGTCTCTGTGTGCCTGTTTGGCTTTTCTTTGTAGCTTTCTCCAACTCCTGGTTGTCTCTAGAGGAGTAAGACTGTTGCTGCCAGGTTCACATAAAGAACTAAGACTGCTGCTCCTGGCGACACCCAGAGCACCTTTATGAAACCCCCTCTGCCCAGGTCCCAATTTCCAAGGGAAGAAGCAATTTGATGGACCTATCTTGGGTTATTAGGCGATGGTCACCCAGAAACTTAAGACCACCACCTCATATCCTGAATATTAGAGTAGGAAGCAGTGGGCAGGAGCATTCCAGTCCCTGGAAGAAGTATTCCAGGTTGTAAATTATGAAATGCACATCTTAAGAGTTTTTGGCATTCTCCCGTGATGGGGTTATCACTGGCCTGTCCCTCGGGACTAAATCATTTCTGGGAATAACTCATGGGATCTAATTTAGCGATGACCAAGAGGTCAGAGTCAAAAATAGTCCAGAGCAGTGCTCACAATAGGACTTTCTGGGGTTGTGGAAATGTCCTATATCTCAGCCGCCCAGGTGGAGTCCTGGCCCCACATAGTTGTTGCACACATGGAAGTGACTAGTGCAACCGAGGGAAATAGTTCTTGCGTCACTTTTATTCTTTCACATTGAAGTATGTGGCTGATGGCTCCCATAAGGGGGACTTCCTCGCATAGATAGGAAACATCCTAGAGAAAGGAGTAAGCAAAAACAACTTAGTGATCATCGGCTATAGGAGGAAAGATGTGTGTATATGACTTGGTTTTGTTAAACTGGGCCAAAACCTGGAAGCACCGTATGACAGGTATGGAGAGGAGATGCTCACCCTTCACAGTAACAAATCCACTCCTGTGAGTGTGAGAACTCGCTCCCTCAACAAGGCAGTAACCCCTCTTTAAAAGCCCCTGCACCCCACAATCCTGTTACATTGGGGCCCAAGCCTCAACATGAGTTTTGGTGGGAACCAACCACTTTTTTTTTTTTTTTTTGGACAGGCAGAGTGGATAGTGAGAGAGAGAGAGAGAGAGACAGAGACAGAGAGAAAGGTCTTCCTTTTTGCCGTTGGTTCACCCTCCAATGGCTGCTGCGGCTGGCGCATCGCGCTGATCCGAAGCTAGGAGCCATGTGCTTCTCCTGGTCTCCCATGCGGGTGTAGGGCCCAACCACTTGGGCCATCCTCCACTGCCTTCCTGGGCCATAGCAGAGAGCTGGCCTGGAAGAGGGGCAACCGGGATAGAATCCGGCGCCCCAACCAGGACTAGAACCCGGTGTGCCAGCGCTGCAAGGCGGAGGATTAGCCTGTTAAGCCACAGCGCCGGCCACCAACCACCTTCATAGCACAGTAACACCTCCTAGAATGCAAGACTACTCATTTAGCATATTAAATTCTCTGGAATTCCCCTTGTACTATTCAAGATGAAAATCTTCCTTAAGATAACAAATAACCATCTAAAGATAACTTTGAATCATTGAGTGGTAAAAAGGAATTTTCAGATCTTCCCCCCAACAACTACCGAAGCCTCATTGTTCTTTTCTCTGAGACTCTACTGGATAAATCCTGCAGGCATCCCTGACACCTGTTATGCCTGTAGGCTGCTGTCCTTTGGCCACATTTAAAATCTATAAGACTTCAGTAAAATAGTCCTCAGAAAACCTGATTTTATTCAAATATTTCAACCTGGAATCTGAAGATTCCCAAGGTGCTTTTTTACCCCCCTGAGAGATAGAGCAATGGGGGGAGAGAGAGAGAGTGAGAGAGGAGAGAGGGAGAGGGAGACCTCCCGTTCATTGGTCCAGTCCCCAAATGTCTGAAATGGCTGAACCAGGAGCCAAGAATTCAATCCAGGTCTCCCATGTTGAGCCATCACTGCTGCCTCCCAGAGCCTGCATTAGCAGGAGGCTGGAGCCAGGTACTGAACCCAAGCCTTCTTCCTTTTTTTTTTTTTTAAGATTTATTTATTTGTAAGGCAACGTTATAGGGAGGCAGAGGCAGAGAGAGAGGTCTTCCATCCACTGGTTTACTCCCCAGATGCTGCAATGGCCAGAGCTACACTGATCCAAAGCCCGGAGCCGGGAGCTTCTTCTAGGTCTCCCACACAAGTGCAGGGGCCCAAGGACTTGCGCCATTTTCTACTGTTTTCCCGGGTCATAGCAGAGAGCTGGATCGGAAGGGGAGCAGCCAGGACTTGAACCGGTGCCCATACGGGATGCTGGCACTGTAAGTAGCAGCTATACCTGCTACACCACAGCGCTGGCCCAGAACCCAAGCCTTCTGATGTGAGACAAGGAATCAGCCATCAGCCTAAATGCTTACTCCTCCCCCACTGATTTTGTTTGTTTGAAGATTTATTTATTTATCCAGGAGACAGAGTCACAGACAGAGAGAGGGAGGGAGAGACAGAGAGAAGGGTCTTCCATCCACTGGTACATTCCAGATGGCTGCAATGGCCACCGAGCTGATCCAAAGCCAGGAGCCTCCTCCAGGTCTCCCACGCAGGTGCGGGGGCCCAAGGAGCTGGGCCATCTTCCACTGCTTTCTCAGGCCATAGCAGAGACCTGGATCGGAAAAGGAACAGGGCTCAAAATGAAGGCTTAGCTTATGCCACAATGCCCACTTTTTTAAACCAGTTATGTGTGAGGTGTTTTGTTGGTAGCCTCAAAAAGTAACGAGGCGACACGTAAGACTCGGAAACTGGGACCCAGTGTTTCTGAAAGCTTATTGGCTAAAAGCAGTGGGAAAGGTTGCCAACAGTCTTCATCCTTCTGCAAAGACATTTTCATGGTTTTCTTCTTCTAAATTGCTCTTTTCTTTGAGGGGAGAGCTCTGCTATCGTTCATCAGAAACAAAGCACAGGAAAGTGAAGCGCTACCCACAGCCCTGTATGATCCTGCAGACGTGTGCCGGTGTTGTCGGCAAAGTCACTAAGCTGACTTAGCGTTGGGCTCAAGCTGTGGTGGAAAATAGATTTTCACCACTTACTGGGCATGGACACAATGGCAGTGCCTTGATGCAGCATTGGGAAGGAAGGGTTGGGGCCAGCGCTGTGGCGTAGTGGGTTCAGCTGCTGCCTGCAACACCAGCATCCTATATGGATGCCAATTGGTGTCCTGGCTGCCCCATTTCTAATCCAGCTCCCTACTAATGGTCTGGGAAAACAATGGAAGATGGCCCACGCACTTGGGTCTCTACAACCCATTTGATAGACCCAGATGAAGCTTCTGGTTCCTGACTTCAGCCCGGCCCAGCCCCAGCCTTTATGGCCATCTGGGGGTTGAACCAACAGATGGAAGATTTCTCTCTCTCTCTAACTCTGCCTTTCAAATAAATGCAAACAGGGACCAACATTGTGGCATAGTAGGTTAAGCTTCCACATGAGGTGCCCACATCCCATTTGGGCACCAGTTCATGTCCTGGCTGCTCTTCTTCCAATCCAGCTCTCTGCTAAAGGCTTCAGAAAGCCGTGGAAGATGGCCTTAGTGCTTGAATCCCTGCACCCATGTGGGAGACCTGGAAGTTCCTGGCTCCAGGCTTCAGATTGGCACAGCCCTGGCCATTGCATCCATTTGGGGGGTGAACCAGCAGATGGAAGACCTTTCTCTCTGTCTCTCCCTCTGTCTGTCTGTAACTCTGCCTCTCATTTTATATGTTTATGCTTAAGTTTACTGGTTAAACAAACTACACCATGTTAGATATTTAAGAGGTGTTTCCAAATACATGATTCTTAAAATTTATAGAAGGCATTGGACCTTCTGGTAAATGTTTTCTTAAGTTGTTATCTAATGGTTCAAACTGTTTGCTAAGTATTCATGTAATATTGCTATTGTCAGCAAGCGATCTAGGACTTGCTCCCTCATTTCTCTATTCTAAGCCCAACTTGTTCTTTCATTTCTCTATTCTCCTCAAGGTAGGTAACTAATTCTATTATGAAGGAATCTGTAGCATGCACAATTTAATCTTTAGACCTTATAAAAGAGATGGCTAACATTTTTCTGTAATAGCATAGCCAAAATAAGAGCTTAAATTATAATCTCATAGCTAGATTTACTTCGCCATCAGCGAAGTAAACAGTAAGTAGAAAAAAAACTCCCTTTCAGACCAAAGGGAAAGAAAGTTTTAAAGTGAGAATATAATTTTCCTCATGGGCATTGTCTACCTTAGAAAAAGTACTACAGAACATGCCTGTGACTATAGACTTGTAGTTCAGGCCACCGAAGATTAGAGATGGGACTTGGGCACTCCCTTGACTTGCATCCTCTGGTCTGCTTTAACACAAACCAGGAGGAAAAGAAAGCTAGGCATCAGAAACAGTGGGTGGCAGGCCTATTAATGGCTGATCTGTACAGTGATCTGCCCTCAAGGAGACCCAACAGGCCAGTCCACTGCAGTGGCTTTCAATGTGGTAAGCCTGGGCTTCAGCAGAAGTCAGCTTGTGAAGAGCCCTGGCAGCTCTGCCAAGAGTTGGATCACTGGAAATGGACCTGCCCTGGAGTCGAAGGATGCCCAGGTCAGAGCCACAGATCTTATTGGCTCTAAGCTGAAAAGCTCTTTACTCAGCCCAGCTTCCAAAGTGACCACTGCAGCTGAGGGGATGGCCAAGCAGAGTCAGCAACATTGCAGGCAGAACTGTAAATTTCTTGTTAGAGATGCCACCTGCCTTTACCTGGCCAGCTCTCCTCCCAGGCCAGCTAGGTAATGAAAGTCAACAGGGTGCCTTCCCTCAGGTGGTTCACACCTCCTTTAGGATGTACCCCATGCAAAGAGATAGATAGGTCTGGGCCTCTTAACTTACAAGGCCTAAAGCCCACCAGATTATTATCAAGCCCCTTCTATCAGGTTCTATTTGCCTCTCAATCAGAAAACTTAATTGTAGCTTAGACAACACCTTTCTTAGCTCCTCTAATAATGACTCTGTCCTTTGTTCTAGACCCTGTCTAGCACACTTGGGCCTCATTCCTTTGTAATCATAACCTCTACTCTACCACCAATGGCTCTACTCCCAACCTGTGTGTACTGATGGTCCTCTTCCCCACTTAATGCTGTATAATTGTTCAAACCTGGTAAATGCCACTCTTAGGATCATCGATTACTATCCTCACCCTGTCTTTTATGACCTTGTCTAAATATGAGCAGAGTCGGCGAACTTGGAAGGCTTCCATATCCTTGGCAACTCATGACGACAGCCTAGGGTGGTTACTGGTGCCATAAACTAGAGTGTCAATTTGTTGGGTCAACAACAGGAGTCACTGTGCACTAGCTCTTCATGTGGGATCTCTGTCCTTAATGTACTGTACATTGTGATTTAATGCTATAACTAGTACTCAAACAGTATGTTTCACTTTGTGTTTCTATGTGGGTGCAAACTGTTGAAATCTTTACTTAATATATACTAAATTGATCTTCTGTATATAAAGAGAATTTGAAATGAATCTTGATGTGAATGGAAGGGGAGAGGGAGTGGGAAAGGGGAGGGTTGCGGGTGGGAGGGAAGTTATGGGAGGGGGAAGCCATTGTAATCCATAAGCTGTACATTGGAAATTTATATTCATTAAGTAAAAGTTAAAAATATATAAAAGACATAAAAAATAAATACATCTTTAAAAAAAAGATATAGTCAGTGTGTTCCCATAGTCCCCAGAAGTAACTGGAACTGTGTAATACAGTAGTAGGCTGGGGAACCACAAGGATTTTCTCACTTTAGGTTAGTTTGGCACAATAAAAGACAAAGTTTTGCAAGTAAGTAAGGCTGAGGTTTAGAATAGTTATTTATATCTTACAGGAAGATTAGCGCTTCCTGGTTGCATGGCAATTGTCCTGAATTAACTTTTATGTCCATCAATGATACATTCCATTCCTCCTCTATATGTGCTTTAAGTTGCTGAGGTTTTCTTCCAGAATTTTCCTTTCACACCTGTAAAATGCTCAACTATCACTACCTTCTTACTTTGCATGGCCCTGTATTCTGGACATGCAAAGATAAGTAAGATGTAACAATAGTGATTTAGAGAGATAGAGAGAGAGAAGCAATAATGATGAGAGAAAGGGCAAAAGAGTCAAGTATTTATGAGGAAGGCTGTTAAAGAGATGGCAGTCAAAGGCTAAACCACTTCCCTAGCATTAGGAGGTTTAAGATCTGGGAGTGCCCATTAGATTACTAAATCAGTTTTACTGGTAGCTTTCATGAAAACTACTTCAATGGAGTAGTAGGAACAGAGATTAGATTGCAGTGGGATAAGGAATGATTTATAAACAACTTTATCAAGAGGTTTATTGTACGGAGAGCAGAGGGATAAAATGGGAGTTAAAGGGAATAAGGGGCTGGGGACATGGTTACTGTTCTGGGGCATGGCAGTAAACTCAAAGGGTGCTGTCAGGTGGGTGTAGAGAGTGTGGAGGGAAACATGCCGATACTTTCAACACCAGAGCAAGCACTAGCTGGAACTCACGCAGTTCCAGCTTCAGATCATGTGGGCTTCCTTTCAGTGAAGCCACAGCACTGAAGTCAGGTTTCCTAAAGTTGTTGGGATAAAAAGGCAGTTCCCAGCGCAAATCAACAGGGACAGGAAATACAGGTGCAGTCATCGATGTGATCTCAAGGTTTGAGAAGTTACCTTGTGCCCAACAGATACATTCATTGTTAACTAATTGTGCTTATTGAAGCGCAAAAAATATATTGCTTTATTCTATTTGTGTATATTATTTTTTAACAGTTATTAGTTGTTAGGACATAAGTACTTGTGAAATTGTTTGGACCTAACCACTTAATAATGGAACTATTTGGGCTTTATTTTGGCCTACCACAAAAAAATTGAGACACAGTCTCCTCCCTCTACCAACATAGTCCATATCCATCTTCAGATTCACTCCACCACAGATCGAAAGTGTTTGCATAATTTTTTCTGTCCTGAATTTTGTGTATAGACTGTGCTTGTCATTTATTCCCTAAAGCATAACATTTGCTTACATAGCATTTACATTATATTAGGTATTACAAGTATCTAGAGATGATTTACAGTATACAAGAAGATAGGAGTAGGTTATATGCAGATATTGCACCGTTTTATGTAAGGGCCCTGAGCCCCTACTGATTTTATCTGTGTGGGAGCCAACCCCCATGAACGCAGACAGCTATAGTAAGGGCAACTTGAACTCAGAAACTATGGCCTCGCTCTGGGTTTAGATTTTGTTTTACTATTTTGTTTTGCTCTTAAAATGAAGAGACTTTTAAAAGTGGTTGTTAAGATGCATGTGTCTTGCCATTCTGTTTTGACTTGTTTCTCATAAAAGATGTGTACAGAAGAATGGATTGGTAGTCAGCAGGAAGGTTAAGAGAGAATTGAAGATGGAGGGTGAAAGAATTGGGGTCCATGGGCTAAAATGGTGATGAAGTGAATATCATCTCGTCTGTGCAGCCAGGCAGGGGCTCCTGGAGGTCAGAGCATAGTTCAGGAACCACATCATTTCCTCTTGTACCCTTTAACGCCTGGGGACAGCTGACACTTCAAACTGATGGACTGGGGCAGGATGGTGGCCGGATTCCTTCAAGAGTTCTATTATATAGCAACTACCGCCGGCGCCGCGGCTCACTAGGCTAATCCTCCGCCTGCGGCGCTGGCACCCTGGGTTCTAGTCCTGGTTGGGGCACCGGATTCTATTCCAGTTGCTCCTCTTCCAGTCCAGCTCTCTGCTGTGGCCGAAGTCCTTGGGCCCTGCACCCGCATGGGAGACCAGGAGGAAGCACCTGGCTCCTGGCATCGGATCGGCGCAGCGCCGGTCGTAGCGGCCATTTGGGGGTGAACCAATGGAAGGAAGACCTTTCTCTCTGTCTCTCTCTCTCTCTCACTGTATAACTCTGCCTGTCCTATATATATATATATATATATATATATATATATATATATATATACACACATATATATGTGTATATATATATATATAGCAACTACCAATACCAGTTTAGATTCTTACTTTTTTTTTTTAAATCATTACTGAATTGGTAGAAGTTAAAAAGCAAACCTCACTGGCCAAAACATGTAGCAGCAGGAATCCAGGGAATGAGAAAGCTCTGAGTGGTGAGCACTGTGAGCATCTGTCGGCCCCTGATGTCACCACGCTTGGGTAAGTAAGTATGCAGGACATGAGATGAGAACATTAGGGAGCCTTTTTATAAATTAATTTATTTATCTGAAAGACAGAGTTACAGAGAGGAAGAGGCAGAGAGAGAGGTCTTCCATCCACTGGTTCACTTCCCAAATGGCCACAACGGCTGGAATGGGGCCGATCCAAAGCAGGAGCCAGGAGCTTCTTCCTGGTCTCCCACATGAGTGCAGGGACCCAAGCACTTGGGCCATCTTCTACTGCTTTCCCAGGCCACAGCAGAGAGCTGGATTGGAAGTTGAGCAGCTGGGATATGAACCAGAGCTAAATGGGATGCCGGCGCCACAGGCCGGGACCCTAACCCACTGCACCACAGTGCAGGCCCCTAGGGAGTCTTGTAACAGAATTTTGCACAAATCCAAATGCAACAATCCCAGTAAAGTAGTTGAGGTATAAAGGGTGGGTAGGGATGGGGGGCACAAAACCTGGCCTACAAGTGGGGCGGGGAGCCGGAGGGGTCCACAAAGCAATTCGCCTGAAAGGGAACTGAGTGAGGAGGGGAAGAACAACTTCCTCTGCAAATTTGGAATCCCAAATAAGTTTGTGGTCTAAAATTCATAATACCTGGATGACGTGGAAGAACTGAAGCAAAGAAAGTACTTTACATCACTACTGGGTTGGTGTGCCTCTAAGACAGAGCACCTGCAAACTCTCCAGGAGGAAAGTGATTTCCACCTAACCTTTGAGGAAGTTGGACAAATAAACGTTGCAAATAAGATAATAATCAAACAGAGCATCTGTTGAGTGGAAGGCACCAGACACCAAAGGCAGCAAAAATCAGAACAGCACAACGTTCACATAGTGGAACTGACAGGTTCAGAACACAAAGACTGCGCAGGGTTTCCCAGCGTGTGATGACTGGGGTACGCAAACCAGCCCCATTCCTGAAAGCAGCCAAAAGACTAAAAGCAGGATAAAGCCCAAAAAACATGAGAACTCAGAGAGGTGAGCACGACCCTGAGATCGCTTTGGCCTGAGAGCATTATCCATTTCAGACAAACCTGAGAATCCCCTCATACTAATCCGGAGTGTCACAGGGTCGCACCCCAGGATTAGACTGAAATAAAAGTAAACTCGTTCCTCTCTCCTGGAGAAACCCAGGGGATTACGAGGGAAATGTCCTTGTCCAAACAGAGAAGGGGAAATGCTGAAAAGTGAACACAACCTAGCCTCTATGTGGATTTGCAGCTCAGAAGTACGTTACCTGAAGTTGTTAATGTAGTTTAAGGTGTTTGTGGAATAAGAGCGCCCACAAACTCCAGAGAGAAGTAAGTACAAGTCCTCTCTGGGAGACTGAGCCTCCATCTAAGGCCGTAAAGAAAGCCCACAGATAAAATCGCAGACATGCTGGGTCTGTTAGTTTCTGATTGATGCTTTCGTTTCTGATTGGTGGCTTAACACAATGCTAATTTTTTATCTTACAATCCTGGAGGCCAGGAGTCCAAAATGGGTCTCCCTGGGCTGAAAAATCCAGGAGTCAGCAGGCTGCCTTCCTTTCTAATGCATTTCCTAGCTTCTCTACCTTTAAAGCCAGCATGGACAGTCCTCCTCACATGCAGTCATCCTAACGGGGACCTGCATTTGGTGCAGCAGTTGGGTTGCTGCTTGGGATACCTGCATCCCATATCGAAGTGCCTTGTTCAAGTCCCAGGCACTCAGCTTCCTGCTAACGCACACCCAGGGAGGCAGCTGTGATGGGCTCAACGGCTTGAGTCTCTGCCACTCATGTGGGAGACACAGACTGAGTTCCTGGCTCCTGGCTTTGGCCTGGCTCAGCTCTGGCTGTTACACGCATTTGGGGAGTGAACCGGCAAATGGAAGATCTCTACTTGTTTCTGCCTTTCTGCCTTTCAAATCAAATGAAAATATAAATTTAAAAAGTTACAAATCACTCTAAGAGGTTTCGCTCATCTCATCTCCTTCCCTCCCATTTCTGGCTTCTGCTTTTCATTTATGAGGCCCAGTGTGATTACACTGAGACAACTGAGATAATCCTGGGTAATCGCCCCATTCCAAGACTCAGTTTAATTACATCTGCAAAGTCCCTTTTGCCATTCGTGCCGAGTAGGATGTGGACACCTTGTGGGGAGCCATTCTTCTGCCTTCCAAAATGAGTATCACATAGTAAAAAGTAATTAAGCTCGAGAGGAAACCCTGTATCATGAATGCAAATCAGCAGAAAAGACAGAAATACAGATACACAATGGTACATCAAAAATGTCTTGGAAAAGGGAATTCAAAGAGAAACTTATGTTGCTGCAAACCATTTCAAAATCCAAGCAGTTTTTTCTTACTGTTTAGCTATTTTCATCTACTTAAAAGGCAGAGCAGGAAAGGCAGAGAAAGGGGGAGGGGACAATGGAGCGGGGAGAAAGAGAGAGAGAGAGAGAGAGAGGGAGAGAGAGAAAGCCCTCCTTCATTCCCCAAATACCTGCAACAGCCAGGATTGTGCCAGGCTGAAGCCAGGAGCCCAGACATCTATCGAGGTCACCCAAATAGCATGCAGGGGCCCAAACATTTGTGCTATCATTTACTGCCTCCCAGAATGCATTGGTAAGAAAATAGAACAGATGGAACTTGAACTGGCACTTCCATATGAGATGCAGGTGTCCCAGGCAGTGGCTGAAAGTGCTATACCATAACACACTCCATTTATGCACTTTTTGGTAATATGCATTTCCTATGAATTTTTTAAGACTATTGATATATACACACATACATCATGGACAAGTTGGGCTTATCATAGCAATGTAGCGTTGCTTCAACGTTAAAAACTCTTCTTAACAATTCATATATTGGGGCCGGCGCCGTGGCTCACTTGGTTAATCCTCCGCCTGCAGCGCTGGCATCACATATGAGCACCGGGTTCTAATCCCGGTTGCTCCTCTTCCAGACCAGCTCTCTGCTGTGGCCTGGGAAGGCAGTGTAGGATGGCCCAGGTGCTTGGGCCCTGCACCCACATGGGAGACCAGGAGGAGGCACCTGGCTCCTGGCTTTGAATCGGTGTAGCTCTGGCCATAGCGGCCATTTGGGGGGTAAAGCAATGGAAGGAAGACCTTTCTCTTTCTCTCTCTCTCTCTCTTTTTTTTTTTTTTCTTTTTTCTTTCTTTCTTTCTTTCTTTTTTTTTTTTTTTTTTTTTTTTTTTTGACAGGCAGAGTGGATAGTGAGAGAGAGAGAGAAAGGTCTTCCTTTTTGCTGTTAGTTCACCCTCCGATGGCCGCTGCGGCCAGTGCATCGTGCTGATCCGAAGCCAGGAGCCAGGTGCTTCTCCTGGTCTCCCATGTGGGTGTAGGGCCCAAGCACTTGGGCCATCCTCCACTGCCTTCCCGGGCCATAGCAGAGAGCTTGCCTGGAAGAGGGGCAACTGGGATAGAATCCGGCGCCCCAACCCAGACTAGAACCTGGTGTGCTGGTGCCGCAAGGTGGAGGATTAGCCTGTTAAGCCACGGCGCTGGCCTCTCTCTCTTTCTCTCTCTCTCTCTCACTGTCTAACTCTATCTGTCAAATAAATTAAAAAAAAAAACAATTCATATATTAAGAGGTTCAGAGAGAAAAAACATGATTATTTTAGTAGGAACAAACATGCATCTCATGTGATACAATATCACTTACTACATCAATATTATATTGGTTTCCAATGACTGTGACAACAAATTACCGTAAATTTGGTGGTTTAAAACCATAGAAATTTCTTTTCTCACAGACCTGAAGGTTAAAGTCCAAAATCAAGGTGTAGGCAGACTCCCCACAGAGGCATTTCCAGCTTCTGCCAGCTTCCTGGACTGGTGGCCACCTACCTCCAGTCTCTGCCTCTCCCTGCACGTGGTCTTCTCCTCTACCTCGATGTGTAAAGTCTCTCCCGGCCTCTCCTACAAGGACCCATGTGATTATATTTAAGGTTCACTCAAGTAAAGCAGAAGTGCTTCCTCTCCAGATCTTTAACCTAATCACACCATTCATCATAGAGATTATGTACTCCCTCTCTTCTGCTATAGAAGGTAATGTTCACTGGATCCACCAATCAGAAAGTAAACATAAATGGGGGTGCATTTTATTTTCAGTTTACTACAAAGAGTCCCCAAACAAATTAAGAAAGACAACTTCTTTGATCTGTATTGTAATCAGGATCTAAAAGCAGTTATAACAAACATCATACTTGATACTGATGCTTAAATAATTCCTTTTGAAACCAGGAATAATGGGGCCAGTGTTGTGGCACAGTTTAAACTGGCATCCCAAATGACTGCTGGTTCAAGTCCTTGCTGCTCCACTTCTTATCCACTCCCTGCAAACGCACCTGGGAAAGCAGCAGAAGATGGCCAAGTGCTTGGACCACTGCACCCATATGAGAGACCCAGATGAAGCTCCTGGATTCAGACTGGCCCAGCCCTGGCTGTTGCAGCCATTTGGGGACTAAACCAACAGATGGAAGATCTCTCTCTCTCCCTCCTTCTCTCTGTAACTCTGCCTTTCAAACAAATAAAATAAATCTTTGAAGACAAAAACACATCAGAATTAAGAAAAGATGCCCATTACTGTGACTTTGTTCTGTAATATCCTGGAAACTCAGGCCCATGTAGCAAGAGAAAGAAATAAAAATTCCAAAAACAGGAAAGATACACAGGATATTACTTTTTATTTTAGGATATTACTTTTGACATAAATATCTATATAGAAAACTTACAAAATGTCTAAAAGTAAATTATAGAATTAATAACACTTCAAGACAGTTACTTTTCCATATGCCTGCAGATAAGTTGTACCAGAAAGTGAAATTAATCTTTAAAATGATGACCCTTCAATGTTTTTCTTGTTTGTTTGTTTTTGTTCTTTTTTTTCTTCATACTAATCAGTGAACTCTCTACTTGGTGTCGGGTTAATCTTATGAGTATAAAAATTAACTGAAAATTAATCTCTGTAAAAAATAAGGATGGGAAAGGAAAATAGAGGAGGAAGAATGGCAGAAGTATGGGGGGGAAGAAGCATCATGTTCCCAAATCTGTATAAATTAAATGCACGAAGTTGTATTCCTTAAACAAAAGAAAATGACAACAGCTTCCAACCATGACAGAATACCCCATACCACACTTTTCCTCTGTCTTAGTCATTTTTCTGTTGCTGTAACTGAATACCAAAAACTGTGTAATTTCTAAAGACTAACGGTTTTCTCATCTCATAGTCCAGAGCCTGGATAGTCCAAGCTCGAGGGGCCATATCTGGTGAGGCTCTTCCTGCTGGTGGGGACTCTGCAGGTTCCCCAGGCAGTGGAGGCATCACATGGCAAGAGGGATGAAGCACAGCCACGCTGGCTTTGGTAATAGGCCCACTCTCAGCATCATTCCTGAGTCCGTTAACTCTAAGTGGGTTAATCCATTCATGAGGGCAGAGCCCTCCTCACTTAACTACCTCTGAGGGCTTTTACCTGGTCTCATCTCTTACTACCCTACCACACAATGCAGATTAAATTTCAACATGGGTTTTGGTGGGGGCATTCAATACATAATGCCCTCCTAAGTTTAAGGAAAAAAAACTGGAATATACACAAAATGGGTGCAACATCTGTTTTCAGACACTGGACAACAGAGAAGGAAAGCAAAGGTGTGGTATCAACAACACCTCTGCTTTCTGCTTGGTGGCTCCTTCTGGACCACTGTGTGGGAAGCAAACCTACACAGAGCGTGGGAGCCTTAGCTGAGTTGAGGAGACGGAGCTCACATTTTGCAAAGGTTGAGTGGCTGGAATCTGCAGGCAGAGTACCAGAGAGGAGTAGGCTATGAAGAGAAAGGACTCTAGAAATCTACAGATTTGACTGCATACAAAGCAGCACACACATAGTTTGAAGCACAACAAGGTCAGGCAAAGAAACTATGTATTTGAGGATTGAACGCTGAGCCATTCCCAGAGCTGAGATCACTGTGGGAGTTCTGATTGGCTTCCATGCAGAAACTTCCTTCAACTCTTAGGATCACACCTAGCTCTCAAGCAACTAGATCCACTCTAATAAAGCAAGGAACTCTACTGTCTGCCAAAACAGAAATCAACACTTTTTAAAAGACTACAGAATCCAGGCACTTATCAGTGCAACATTCAAAATGACCAATATTCAATAAATAAAAAAATTACCAAACATGAAAAATTAGGAATATGTGATTGTTCACAAGTTCCCTCAAACCACCATTAGCTGAACAGACTCAAAGAATTCAAAAAGGCTGCTATTCTCACGATTATGGCTTCTTGCAGGGAAAATACACAGAGTAACAGCATCAAAGGAAAAGGCATGCAGAGAAGAACCCAGGAAAGTCTGGCATAGGCTTCTAGTAGCTCTTTCCCATCAGAGACAAGTGGACAGAGGTCAAGCTTCCCGCAATGAGGTCTCACAACAAGCACAGAGCATTGTGAACCACACAAACCTGCTTGAACCTTAATGTCCAGGGTTTTTGGGGGGAGCTGGCCATGAGAGCATCCAGTGCTTGGTGGTTGAACTTTGCTATTCAGTCTCTGAGCCCTCTGGAAGTCAAACTAATACAGCATGGCCTAACACATACATTATAAATCCCTTTGTTAGCATAAACTATCCGGGATGACCCAAGGGTCTAGGTAAACAAAGCCTCTCTTATCAGGTAGGGTATTCCAAGGGCTTAAAGGTTATCTTCCAAGAGCCTATCAAGAGCCAGGCTTTTACTGCATGCACATAAATATAAATCAATCAAGCTTAGAAAGTGATTGAAATAATTATAACAGTGGTTATAAGACATGCATGGCTTCAAAGAAAAAATGAAAATAATGGACAAAAGTAGAAACTATATATACATAGTATATATACATAAGAAAAGGAAATAGTGTTGTACTATCATATAAATAAACCCACACACAAAAGGAAGAGACTAGAAAATCCAGAAATATCTACATGTACATATCTATATATTTCTATATCTATGTAGCTATCCAGAAATATATAGACATATATTTACATTTCCATGGGTATCTATGCAAATATGGTTAATTCATTCTCCAACAGTGGAAGGACAGTCTTGCTAGTAAATGGCAATAGAAAACAATGCACTTCAGTTCTTACCATGCATGGCAGACCAACATTAACAGAAGCAGCAGCAGCACAGGGAGGGAGGAGGAGGTGCGGAGAGCCAAACCCCATCTCACAGAGACCACAGCCGCAGCTGCTTCTGTGGCTTCTTCTCCAGCCTTCCCGTCCCCTCTCATCCCCTGTTCATTTCATTGACTTTTTGGATGCGATTTTGTTGTTTGATTCTAGACATTGCTGTTTTCATTTTGTTTTTAAGCTCACAGAACTCCAATTCTTGCTCACAACAACATACGGGAAAATAACTCGAACAAGGAATAAATACACAGGCAGCAACCGACAGGAGTTGGGGGAGAAATGACTTCAGAACTGCAGTAGGCACTTACGGTGGGCATCTAATAAATACCCTATCTTGCCCCTCACTGCATCGGCCCTCACAGATGAAGTAATTTTTTTTTTAATAGGATGCATCAAACTGGGAAAGAAATACCAGCTTCAGTGAAAATCTGCAGTTTCCCATTTCGTTTTGCGGTGATTTCTTTTTGAGAGACACACACAGAAAGAGACTGATGGGGAGAGAGACCTCCCATCCACTAGTGTACTCCCTTAACATCTGCAATGGCCAAGACCAGGCCAAAACCCAAGCCTGGAACCAGACATCCAACAACTTGAGCCATTATTGCTGCCTCTCAGAGTCTGCCCTGGCAGGAAACTAGAGTCAGAGCTGGGGCAGGGACTCAACCCAAGAACTCTTATGTGGGACGTGGGTGTCCCAACTGGTGTCTAGGCCAAATGCAACCCCTTAGGTGTGTTTTAATGCCACAACCAGTTCCCAGTTTCTAAGTGGAGAAACATTCAGTAGGTACCACGTACTTGTACTATACAGATGAGAGATCAAAATAAATGTTATCCATCATGGGATACAAAAGTAAGCTACCTAACACATTAATTCATGCTGTAAAGATTAGAGAATGGTGACAACTTTATATGAAGAATGATTTCACGGCTGCTTGAAATATTTGGATTTGGACTTGTGTTCAGTTTTTTTTTTAACATTTATTTAATGAATATAAATTTCCAAAGTACAGCTTATGGATTACAATGGCTCCCCCCCTCCAATAACTTCCCTCCCACCCACAACCCTCCCCTTTCCCACCCCCTCTCCCCTTCCATTCACATCAAGATTCATTTTCAATTCTCTTTATATACAGAAGATCAGTTTAGTATATATATTGAGTAACGATTTCAACAGTTTGCACCACCATAGAAACACAAAGTGAAAAATACTATTTGAGTACTAGTTATAACATTAAATCACAATGTACAGCACATTAAGGACAGAGATCCTACATGAGGAGTAAGTGCACAGTGGCTCCTGTTGTTGACTTAACAAATTGACACTCTTGTTTATGGCATCAGTAATCACCCTAGGCTCTTGTCATGAGTTGCCAAAGCTATGGAAGCCTTTTGAGTTCGCCGACTCTGATCATATTTAGACAAGGTCATAGTCAAAGTGGAAGTTCTCTCCTCCCTTCAGAGAAAGGTACCTCCTTCTTTGATGACTCGTTCCTTCCACTGGGATCTCACCCGCGGAGATCCTTCATTTAGGTCATTTTTTTTTTTGACAGAGTGTCCTGGCTTTCCATGCCTAAAATACTCTCATGGGCTTTTCAGCTGGATCCGATTGCCTTAAGGGCTGATTCTGAGGCCAGAGTGCTGTTTAGGACATCAGCCATTCTATGAGTCTGCTGTGCATCCCGCTTCCCCTGTTGGATCATTTTCTCCCTTTTTGATTCTATCAGTTAGTATTAGCAGACACTAGTCTTGTTTGTGCGATCCCTTTGACTCTTATTCCTATCATTATGATCAATTGTGAACTGAAATTGATCACTTGGACTAGTGGTACATGCCACCTTGATGGGATTGAATTAGAATCCCCTGGTATGTTTCTAACTCTATCGTTTGGGTCAAATCAGCTTGAGCATGTCCCAAATTGTACATCTCTTCCCTCTCTTATTCCCACTCTTATATTTAACAGGGATCACTTTTCAGTTAAGTTTCAACGCTTAAGAATAACTGTGTATTAATTACAGAATTCAACCAATAGTATTAAGTAGAACAAACAAAAAAATACTAAGAGGGATAAAGTATTAAGTTGTTCATCAACAGTCAGGGCAAGGGCTGATCAAGTCACTGTTTCTCATAGTGTCTATTTCACTTCAACAGGGTTCTTTTTTGGTGCTCGGTTAGTTGTCACTGATCAGGGAGAACATATGACATTTGTCCCTTTGGAACTGGCTTATTTCACTTAGCATAATGTTTTCCAGATTCCTCCATTTTGTTGCAAATGACCGGATTTCATTGTTTTTACTGCTGTATAGTATTCTATAAAATACATATCCCATAATTTCTTTATCCAGTCTACTGTTGATGGGCATTTAGGTTTGACTTTTTGTCCTTCCCAAATTTATCTCAGATCTGTCTTTTCATCCATTCATTTCATTTTTAAAAAAGATTTATTTATTTGAAAGTTAGAAAAGGAGAGGGAGCAAGAGAAAGAGAGAGAGAGAGAGAAATCTTCTATCTGCTGGTTAACTCCCCAAGTGGCTGAAACAACTAGGGCTGGGCCAGGTCAGAGCCGGGAGCCAGGAACTCTATCTTTTTTTTTTTTTTTTTTTTTTTTTTTTTTAGGTTCACTTGTTTTTTTTTTTTTTTTTGACTTTTTTTTTTATTTATTTATTTTTTTTTTAATTAAACTTTTATTTAATGAATATAAATTTCCAAAGTATAGCTTATGGGTTACAATGGCTTCCCCCCTCCCATAACTTCCCTCCCGCCCGCTACCCTCCCCTTTCCCGCTCCCTTTCCCCTTCCATTCATGTAAAGATTCATTTTCAATTCTCTTTGTATACAGAAGATCAGTTTAGTATATATTAGGTAAAGATTTCAACTTTTTGCCCATATAGCAACATCAAGTGAAAAAACTACCATTGGATTACTAATTATAGCATTAAATAGCAATGTACAGCACATTAAAGACAGAGATCCTACATAATTTTTTTTTTCAAATTAATTAATTTTCTATGCCATTTCCATTTTAACACCAGGTTGTTTTTTTTTTTTTTTCATTTCCAATTCTCTTTATATACAGAAGATCACTTCAGTATATAATTAGCAAAGACCTCATCAGTCTGCGCCCACACAGAAACGCAAAGTATAAAAATACCGTTTCAGTACCAGTCATAGCATCACTAGGCTTTAGACGACACATTAGGGACAGATCCCACATGGGGTGTAAGTACACAGTGACTCCTGTTGCTGATTTAACAATTTGACACTCCTGTTCATGGCGTCAGTAATCTCCCTAGGCTCTAGTCATGAGTTGCCAGGGCTATGGAAGCCTTTAGAGTTCGCTGACTTTGATCTTATTCCGATAGGGTCATAGTCAAAGTGGAGGTTCTCTCCTCCCTTCGGAGAAGGGTACCTCCTTCTTTGATGGCCCCGTTCTTTCCACTGGGATCTCACTCACAGAGATCATTCATTTAGGTCTTTTTTTTTTTTTTCCATGATATCTTGGCTTTCCATGCCTGCTATACTCTCATGGGCTCTTCAGCCAGATCTGAATGCCTTGAGGGCTGATTCTGAGGCCAGAGTGTTGTTTAGGACATCTGCCATCCTATGAGTCTGCTGTGTATCCCACTTCCCATGTTGGATCTTTCTCTCCCTTTTTGATTCTATCAGTTAGTATTAGCAGATACTTGTCTTGTTTGTGTGATCTCTTTGAGTCTTAGACCTATCAGAGCTATCAATTGTGAGCTGAAATTGGTCACTTGGACTAGTGCGATGGCATTGGTACATGCCATCTTGATGGAATTGTGTTGGAATCCCCTGGCACGTTTCTAACTCCACCATTTGCGGCCAGTCCGATTGAGCATGTTCCAAATTGTTCATCTCCTCCCTCTCTTTTTCCACTCTTAGATTTAACAGGGATCACTTTTCAGTTAAAATTTAAACACCTAAGAATAATTGTGTGTTAATTACTGAGTTCAACCAATAGTACTAGAACAACAACAATAACAACAAATACTAAAATGGATAAAGTATTACATTGTACATCTAAAGTCAGGACAGGAGCTGATCAGTTCATTGTTGCTTATAGTGTCCATTTCACTTAACAGGTTTCCCCTTTGGCACTCAGTTGTCACCGATCAGGGAAAACAAATGATATTTTTCTCTTTGGGTCTGGCTTAATTCACTCAGCATGATGTTTTCCAGATTGCTCCATCTTGTTGCAAATGACTGGGTTTCGTTGTTTCTTACTGCTGTATAGTATTCTATGGAGTACATGTCCCATAATTTCTTTATCCAGTCTACTGTTGATGGGCATTTGGGTTGGTTCCAGGTCTTAGCTATTGTGAATTGAGCTGCAATAAACATTAATGTGCAGATGGCTTTTTTATTAGCCAAATTAATTTCCTTTGGGTAAATTCCAAGGAGTGGGATGGCTGGGTTGTATGGTAGGGTTATGTTCAGGTTTCTGAGGAATCTCCAGACAGACTTCCATAGTGGCTTAACCAGTTTGCATTCCCACCAACAGTGGGTTAGTGTCCCTTTTTCCCCACATCCTCTCCAGCATCTGTTGTTGGTAGATTTCTGAATGTGAGCCATTCTCACCGGGGTGAGGTGGAACCTCATTGTGGTTTTGATTTGCATTTCTCTGATTGCTAGTGATCTTGAACATTTTTTCATGTGTCTGTTGGCCATTTGTATTTCCTCTTTCGAAAAATGTCTATTGAGGTCCTTGGCCCATCTCTTTAGTGGGTTGTTTGTTTTGTTGTTGTGGATTTTCTTGATTTCTTTGTAGATTCTGGTTATCAATCCTTTATCTGTAGTATAGTTTGCGAATATTTTTTCCCATTCTGTTGGTTGCCTCTTCACTTTCCTGACTGTTTCTTTTGAAGTACAGAAACTTCTCAATTTGATGCAATCCCAAATGTTAATTTTGGTTTTGACTGCCTGTGCTGTTGTATTTTCCAGGAAGTCTTTGCCTGTGCCTATATCTTGCAGGGTTTCTCCAATGCTCTCTAATAATTTGATGGTTTCGGGTCGTAGATTTAAGTCTTTAATCCATGTTGAGTGGATTTTTGTGTAAGGTGATAGGTATGGGTCTTGCTTCAAGCTTCTGCACGTGGAAATCCAATTTTCCCAGCACCATTTATTGAATAGACTGTCCTTATTCCAGGGATTAGATTTGGATCTTTGGTCAAATATAAGTTGGCTGTAGATGTTTGGATTGATTTCTGGTGTTTCTATTCTGTTCCATTGGTCTATCCATCTGTTTCTGTACCAGTACCATGCTGTTTTGATAACAACTGCCCTGTAGTATGTCCTGAAATCAGGTATTGTGATGCCTCCGGCTTTGTTTTTGTTGTACAGGATTGCTTTGGCTATTCGAGGTCTTCTGTGTCTCCATATGAATTTCAGCATCGTTTTTTCTAGGTCTGAGAAGAAGGTCTTCGGGATCTTAATGGGTATTGCATTGAATGTATAAATTGCTTTTGGGAGAATAGACATTTTGATGATATTGATTCTTCCAATCCATGAGCATGGAAGATTTCTCCATTTTTTGGTATCCTCTTCTATTTCTTTCTTTAAGGTTTTGTAGTTTTCATCGTAGAGATCTTTAACGTCTTTGGTTAAGTTTATTCCAAGATATTTGATTGTTTTTGTAGCTATTGTGAATGGGATTGATTTTAGAAGTTCTTCCTCAGCCGTGGCATTGCCTGTGTATACAAAGGCTGTTGATTTTTGTGGATTGATTTTATATCCTGCTACTTTGCCAAACTCTTCGATGAGTTCCAGCAGTCTCTTAGTAGAGTTCTTTGGGTCCCCTAAATAAAGAATCATATCATCTGCAAAGAGGGATAGTTTGAGTTCGTCCTTCCCGATTTGTATCCCTTTAATTTCTTTTTCTTGCCTAATAGCTCTGGCCAAAACTTCCAGAACTATATTGAATAGCAGTGGTGAGAGAGGGCATCCCTGTCTGGTACCAGATTTCAGTGGAAATGCTTCCAACTTTTCCCCATTCAATAGGATGTTGGCCGTGGGTTTTTCATATATTGCTTTGATTGTATTGAGGAATGTTCCTTCCATACCCAGTTTGCTTAGAGTTTTCATCATGAAAGGGTGTTGTATTTTATCAAATGCTTTCTCTGCGTCTATTGAGAGAATCATATGGTTTTTCTTCTGCAGTCTGTTAATGTAGTGTATTACGTTGATTGTTTTGCGAATGTTGAACCATCCCTGCATACCGGGGATGAATCCCACTTGGTCTGGGTGGATGATCTTTCTGATGTGTTGTTGCATTCTATTGGCCAGAATTTTATTGAGTATTTTTGCATCTATGTTCATCAGGGATATTGGTCTGTAATTCTCTTTCAATGTTGCGTCTCTTTCTGGCTTAGGAATTAAGGTGATGGTGGCTTCATAGAAAGAATTTGGGAGGATTCCCTCTTTTTCGATTGCTCTGAATAGTTTGAGAAGAATTGGAGTTAGTTCTTCTCTAAATGCCTGGTAGAACTCAGCAGTGAATCCATCTGGCCCTGGGCTTTTCTTTGTTGGGAGGGCCTTTATTACTGTTTCAATTTCTGTGTCAGTTATTGGTCTGTTTAGGTTTTCTATGTCTTCCTGGCTCAATTTAGGGAGGTTGTATGTGTCCAAGAATCTGTCCATTTCTGATAGATTTCCCTGTTTGCTGGCATACAAGTCCTTGTAGTAATTTCTGATGATTCTTTTTATTTCTGTGGCGTCTGTTGTTACGTTTCCCATTTCATCTCTGATCCTATTGATTTGGGTCTTTTCTCTTCTTTTTTTAGTTAGTTGGGCCAATGGGGTGTCAATTTTGTTTATTTTTTCAAAAAACCAGCTCCTCGTTTGGCTGATTTTTTGTAATGTTTTTTTGGATTCAATCCTGTTGATTTCTTCTCTGATTTTAATTATTTCTCTTCTCCTACTGGGTTTGGGTTTGGCTTGCTGCAGATTTTCTAGATCCTTGAGATGACTTGAAAGCTCATCTATTTGGTGCCTTTCCAATTTCTTGATGTAGGCACCTATTGATATAAACTTTCCTCTTAACACTGCTTTTGTTGTATCCCATAGGTTTTGGTATGTTGTGCTGTTATCCTCATTTACTTCCAGAAAATTTTTGATTTCTCTTTTAATTTCTTCTATGACCCATTGTTCATTCAGGAGCATGTTGTTCAATCTCCATGTGTTTGCACGTGCTCTAGGGATTCCTGAGTTGCCAATTTCCAATTTCATTCCTTTGTGGTCTGAGAAGCTGCATGGTATGATTCTAATTCTTTTGAATTTGCTGAGACTTGCTTTATGGCCTAGTATGTGGTCAATCCTAGAGAGGGTTCCATGTACTGCTGAGAAGAATGTAAAGTCCTTAGATGTAGGATGAAATGTTCTGTAGATATCTGTTAGATCCATTTGGGCTATAGTGTCATTTAAATCTACTGTCTCCTTGTTGATCTTCTGTCCTGTTGATCTGTCTATCTCTGAGAGTGGAGTATTGAAGTCCCCCAGTACTATTGTATTGGGGTCTAAGTCTCCCTTTAAGTCCCTTAACAAGTCTTTTAAATAAGCTGGTGCCCTATGATTAGGTGCATATATGTTGATAATCGTTATATCTTCCTGTTGAATGGATCCCTTAATCATTATATAGTGCCCCTCTTTGTCTCTCCTAACAGTTTTTGTGGTAAAGTTTATGTTGTCCGATATTAAGATGGCTACGCCCGCTCTCTTTTCATTTCTGTTGGCGTGGTATATCTTTTTCCAGCCTTTCACTCTCAGCTTGTATGGATCATTGTTGGATAGATGGGTTTCTTGTAAGCAGCAAAAGGATGGGTTTTGTTCCTTAACCCAGTCAGCCAATCGGTGTCTTTTAACTGGACAGTTCAAGCCATTAACATTCAATGTGACTATTGAGAAGGAGTAACTTTGCCCTGCCATTTGCCAAAGATATTTTCTAATATCTGGTTTGAGATTCCTGTGATCTTTTGCTGTGAGGTTTCCTTCCTTTAACTTCTTTCATATTGGTGACCGTGTTTCTGTGTTTCTGTATGTAACACATCTTTAAGCATCTTTTGCAGGGCTGGACGAGTGGCGACAAATTCTTTCAATTTCTGTTTGCTGTGAAAAGTCTTAATTTCACCTTCATTCACAAATGAGAGCTTTGCAGGATATAATATTCTGGGCTGGCAGTTTTTCTCTCTTAGTACCTGGGCTATATCTCGCCATTCTCTCCTGGCTTGTAGGGTTTCTGATGAGAAATCAGCTGTAAGTCTAATTGGAGATCCTCTGAGAGTAATCTGGCGTTTCTCTCTTGCACATTTTAGGATCTTTTCTTTGTGTTTCACTGTGGTGAGTTTGATTACGACGTGTCGTGGTGAGGATCTCTTTTGATCATGTTTATTAGGGGTTCTCTGAGCTTCCTGTACTAGGATGTCTCTGTCCTTCTCCAAACTTGGGAAATTTTCTGCTAGTATCTCACTAAAAAGGCCTTCTAATCCTTTCTCCCTTTCCATGCCTTCAGGAACTCCTAGAACCCGAATGTTAGGTTTTTTAATAGTATCCTGTAGGTTCCTGACAGTATTTTTTAGATTTCTGATTTCTTCTTCTTTTCTTTGATTTGACTGTTTCCTTTCCTGTTCTCTGTCTTCTAATTCCGATATTCTCTCTTCTGCTTCACCCATTCTGTTTTTAAGGCTCTCTAATGTGTTTGCCATTTGATCTGTTGTGTTCTTCATTTCATTGTGGTTTTTTGTCAGTATCGCGAATTCCTGCTCCATTAGTTTTTTCATTTCATTTTGATTCCTCCTTAATATTTCATTTTCACGGGAGAGATTTTCTATCTTGTCCATTAAGGATTTCTGTAGTTCAAGAATTTGTTTTTGAGAACTTCTTAATGTTCTTATCATAAATTTTTTGAAATCTGTATCTTTCATTTCTTCTATCTCATAATCTTCATAATCTTGCATTGGCGTGTCTTGTTCACTTGGGGGCGTCATAGTGCCTTCCCTGTCCTTGGTACCTCCGCTTCTATGTTTCTTGCTTGGCATGTTAGAGATAATTTGTGGTGTTTTTGTTTTTGTTTTTTTCTCTCGTTATACTATGCCTCTAAGTGAGCTGTCTGCTTTGTTGGAGCCTTAGGGGCTGTGATGGGTGTGGCCAGAGAGCTATGCTTGTTTCTTCAGGTTTAAGGCTGTGTAAAGAGCAACTCTCCCAGATTTCTCACTCACTTGCTCCTTGCTGGCTCGCTCTCTCTCTCTCTCTTTTTTTTTTTTTTGACTCAGTTGGGAGTGGGGTTGAGTGTAGTTGAAATCTGGCCTTTGTGAGTATTCGTTTGATCTACCCCTGGGACCATCCACAGAGATTATGCAGCCCTCAATGTGTTCTCCAGTTTCGCTAAAGATACTGAGTTTGGCTGAGCTTTACATATGTAAATTCGCAGTGTTCTTTGTTTTGCTTGGTGAGTGAAGGGAGAGGCCTCTGTTCCCCCTCCCCCCAATGTCTCGGACTTCTCAGGTCTTTGTCTTACCCTCCTCCTCCGTTCCCGCGCTGGCGAGATTCTGAGGCTCTGGCTCCTCTCTCGCCGCTGCCACTCGGCTCCTCTCGGTTGGTTTTCCACGCGGTGGGTTCCCTGTAAGTCCTCTGTGTCTCATCCACGAGATCCAGAAGCGTTTCCTCTGCAGTTTTTTTCTTGAGTCTTTTCCTGAGGCTACAGTAATTCCACTTTTATGAAAGTTTATTTTCCCAAACTAAGGCACACGTCCTCACTATCCGCCATCTTGGCTCCGCCCCCCAGGAACTCTATCTTGATCCCCCACATGGGTGGCAAGGATCCAAGTACTTGGACCATCTTCTGTTGCCTTCCCAAGTGTATTAGCAGAGACCTGGATCAGAAGTGGAGTGGCCAGGACTTCAACCTGCGCTCATATGGAATGCCAGTATTGGGATGCCAGTATTGTAGGCAGCAGCTTAACTCCCTATACCTCAATGTCAGCCCTCATTCATTCATTTCTTTTTTTTTTTTTAAGATTGATTTATTTATTTGAAAGGCAGAGATACAGAGAAAGGGGGAGGGGAGAGGGAGGGAGGGAGAGAGGGAGAGAGAGAGAGAGTCTTCCATCCACTGGTTCACTCCTCAAATGGCCCCAGTGGCCTGGGCTGTGTCAGGCTGAAGCTAAGAGCTTCTTCTGGGCCTCCCACATGGATGGCAGGGGCCCATGGACTTGGGCCACCCTCTGCTGCTTTCCCAAGCACATTAACAGGGAGCTGAATCTGAAGTGGAACAGCCAGGACTTGAATTGGCACCCATACGGGATGCTGGCACTGAAGGTGGCAACCTAACCCTCTAAGCTACACACAGGTCCCATCATCCATTAAGTTCTAAAGCACACTTGTAACACATAGTCCAGTAGAAGGAGAAATAAATTCTATGATTGGTGGTTTTTCATAGCCTGGTCTTGTGATATCTAGGCAGTAAGTAGATCATACATGGAGTCTTTTTTTTTTAAGATTTATTTATTTGAAAGGCAGAATTACTGAGAGGCAGAGGCAGAGAGAGAGAGAGAGAGAGAGAGAGAGAGAGAGAGAGAGGTCTTCCATCCACTGATATACTCCCCGAGATGGCCACAATGGCCGGAGCTGCGCCAATCTGAAGCCAGGAGCCAGGAGCTCCTTCTGGGTCTCTCACACCAGTGCAGGAGCCCAAACACTTGGGACATCTTTCACTGCTTTACCGGGCTATAGCAGAGAGCTGGATCAGAAGTGGAGCAGCCAGGACTCACATCGGCAGCCATATGGAATGCTGGTGTTGCAGGCGGTGGCTATACTTGCCATGCCGCAATGCTGACCCTAGGGGAATTACTAATGGTGGGGCATGCCATATTGCTCATGGTGTAAGCCAAACCACTCAAACTGAAGTCGTTGTTCCTGTGTGCTTCCATGGCATGCCTCTTTGTCCTATAGACAAGGCTAGATTTGTCTTGTGGGTTTTCCTAATTTGTTTCATTTTCAGCATCAGCCTTTCCCCTTTCATCATATTGAAGCCAGCGTTCTCCTGCAAAGACCTTGGAAATACTTCTTGTTGGTGCTACCTCTTCTTTGCTAATTGTGTTAGTACCTGGACCTCCTGAGACTTTTTTCCTCTGCTGCCTCCTGTTTCTTCTGGGGTTCCTCCAGGAACAGATCTTTCTTCTTTAGGGAAGCTAAGTGCAATGGGCTTCTGAGAATGGAGATGGTGCACGACCAGTTCAGAGGCCTGGCCCTGGGTGCACGTTAAGAAGTTAAGCTGTACCAGTTAGGACATTTGCATCTGACATGAGAGTGCTTGGGTTTGATCCCTGGTTCTGGCTCCTGCTTCCAACTTCCTGTTGATGAAGATCCTGGGAGGTAGCGGCAACAGCAGGTTCCCGCCAGCCACATGGGAGATCTGACTGAATCCCAGCTCCTAGCTCAGTTATTGTGGGCATTTGGGGAGTGAGCCTGTGGGTGAGAACACACACACTCTCTCTCTCTTTCTGCCTCTCAACATTTAAATAATAATAAAAAAGTCAGCAGCCTGGGCAGAGGCATGCTGTGGATTTGCTTCATTTCCATACCATCTTAGCATGGAGGCTGAAGCTGTGAGGTTCTGGGTAAAAGCGGAGCAGATCAATGACAGCGTGAACAACACCGTTACCTGGTCCTTGCAGCCTGGGACCTCAGCATACACTCTCTTCCAGTTAAAACTCCTGCTGTGTTTAATGAGGGTTCTACCACTCATGCTGTGTTTTGTCCTTATATCACCCTCTTTCCATTCCTCAAGTCACCACTGTATTAAATGCATGTTTATTCATAGACAGGTCAATTAAACAAGACAAAAAAATAAAAGGTATCCACTTTTTGGGCCTGGCGTTGTGGCACAGATGGTAAAGCCTCAGTTTGAGACACCAGCATCCCGTGTGGGTGCCGGTTTGAGTCCTGGCTTCTCCACTTCCAATCCGGCTCCCTGCTAATGGCCTGGGAAAGCAGCAGAAGATGGCCAAGTGTTTGGGCTCCTGTCATCCACATGGGAGACCTGGATGAAGCTCCTGGTTCCTGTCTTCAGCTTGGCCCAGCCCTGGCTGTTGAGACCATATGGGGAGTAAACCAGTGGGTGAAATCTATCTCTCCCCCACCCCCCATTCTCTCAATCTCTCCTTCTAATTCTGACTTTCAAATAAATGAATCTTTAAAAAAAAAAACATAGTACCCACTTTGGAAAGGAAGAAGCAAAATGATCGCTGTTTGTAGACCATATGATCTTATATATAGAAAAACCTAAAAACTCCACCAAAAAAGTGTTAGAATTGGTCAACAAATTCAGTGAAGTTGCAGGATATAAGCTCAATATACACAGATCAGTAGTATTTCTAGAAGCCAATAAGGAACTAGATGGGAAAAGTCATGAAAATAATCTCATTTGCAAAGTGTTATCTTAAACCATCTTCTGCTTCGAGCCTTAATTATCTAATATGTGTATTTCATTGATGGGATTTGCCAAGAAGAGGAGCCACTCTGTTGGCACCTCAACCTAGGACTTCAAGCCTTCAGGACCGTGAGAAAACAAATTGCTGATGTTTAAGCCACCCAGTTAGTAGCTTGGGGCTGCCATGTAACAAAGCAGGAAGCACTAAACAAGAGCAGGGCCAGGGGCCTGGGGAGGACCTGCTTCAGACCCACAGCACTGGTTGACCACAGATTGATTCTGGGCAAGAAAGTGAGGACAGGAGGGAGTTGCAGATAGAGACCTTCCTTATTAAGTGATTGAAACGAGAGTAACTTTGTAAAACTCGTAATAGAACTAGCAACAAATCTGTGTTTTCTTCCCGCCTGCTCATTTCATTGTCTCAGAGTTGAAAGAATTTAAGCATACTCCAGTGTTTGGATGCTGTAGGAGTTTTGGACAAGTGGTCATTCAGTGCCTGCTTTTATAGTACCAGTGATAAGGAAGTTAGTGCTTTTCCAGGAATCCAATTTATTTTAACTCTGTTTACTATTAAATTCTATGTAAAAATGAGCTACAATCTACTCTCACATACCCTTCTTCTATGTGTCTTAGTTTTGTGTTCTTGAGCCACATAGTGAGTGTTTAATTCTGCCTCTACAGCATAATCTTTCAAGAAAAAACTTTTAAAACTATCATGTTATCTGTTCAGCCTTCTCAGTAAGTCCTTCACATGATCACCCCACTGGCCCAACTACTGTCTTCCAGCTTCATCCAGAATGTCATTTTCCTCAGCTACTTGCATCCAGAACTGAATGTGGTACTACAAATACTGACCAAACTCAGGAAGGAGCAGACCTGTTCTGAAGGGGACTTCAAAAAGTTCATGGAAAAGTAGAATTAAAAGATATGTTTGGGGTCCGGTGCCATGGCTCACTTGGTTAATCCTCCACCTGCAGTGCCGGCATCCCATATGGGCACCGGGTTCTAGTCCCGGTTGCTCCTCTTCCAGTCCAGCTCTCTGCTGTGGCCCGGGAGGGCAATGGAGGATGGCCCAAGTGCTTGGGCCCTGCACCTGCATGGGAGACCAGGAGAAGCACCTAGCTCCTGGCTTCGGACTGGCGCAGAGTGCCGGCCGTAGCGACCATTTGGGGGGTGACCAATGGAAGGAAGACCTTTTTCTCTGTCTCTCTCTCCCACTGCCCAACTCTGCCTGTCAAAAAAATTTTTTTTGAATTGTCTTTGCAATTCTGTGTGGACAATTATCTTGAGCATTTATAGCATATTATATTTGTCTCTCTAATGCTATGCTCCTTTTTGTCTTGTCTTTAGACAAAGTTCCAGTTGCTATACTGTTCTATATTAAACCTTGTTCTTTTAAATTAACCCCATCATTCCAAATTACAATCTTTACAAAATTATTTACTTAGTGTAGGGTTAACTTTATGAGTAAAAATTAAAAGGAAGAATAAGAAAGGAAAGAGGAGAGAGGGTGGTAGCATGGGTGGGAGGGAGAACAGGGTGTGAAGTGTCACTAAGCTCCTGGATCTCTGTGTATGAAATACATGAAGTTTGTTCACCTTGAAATCAATCAATCAATCTGACTCAGGGGCCAGTGCTATGGCGTAGTAGGCTGAGCCTCCATCTGTAATGCCAGCATCCCATATGGATGCTGGTTCATGTCCCAGCTGCTCCTTTTACGATCTAGCTTTCCGCTATGGCCTGGGAAAGCAGTAGATGATCAAAGTGCTTGGGTCTCTGACCCATGTGAGACCTGGAAGAAGCTCCTGGCTCCTGCCTTTGGATTGGTCCAGCCTCCGGCCATTGCGACCATTTGGGGAGTAAATCAGTGGATGGAAGATATTTCTCTCTGTCTCTCCCTCTCTGTCTGTAACTCTACCTCTCAAATAAATAAATAAAATATTTAAAAAAAAATTCTCACTCTGTTAAATCTATTAGCCTTCCAGTTTCACCTCCTCTGAAGATTCCATCAGCACACTTTCTATGCTACTGCCAGAAAAGTCTGGTCATTAAGGACTCTGTTCTTCAACTTCATAGCCTTCTTGCATCCTGACATTAAACAGCACTATTTTATTCTTTTCTGACGATGCCATTTGAATACAAATCCACCCACATTAGATTATCTTGTCTACAAAAGCATCTTGCAATGCAGACACGTTCCTTTTAAATGCTACATGAATTAGCTTTAGGTAGGACTCCATGGTGGATGTCATAGCTTTAACCTTCCAGTTAAGGACCATTCCACGCATGATTTAAATACAGTGCTTCAAAAATGCTCAGAGGCCTCTGCTCAAGGCCAATGGCTGAGCGTGTGGGTCTGCTGCACACATCTCTGAGACTCCACCGAAATGACTCTGTAGAAATCCAAAAAGTTACATAAACACTGCAGGAATGGATTTAATGAGGGGCTTTATCAGCAGACAAGAAAGAGCTTAACATAGAACTAATGAGTCTCAGGAAACTCTTATGCAATGGGATCTTCAAAAATTCATAGAAAATGTACATTATCTTAATTCCAATTTCCACAAACTTTCTGAAGTACCCTTACATACAACCTGTAGTTTGAATGTGTTTCTGCCAAATGCACGCCTTGGAAACTTAATCCCTAATGCAACAGTGATGGAAGGTGCGTCCTAGCGGGAGGTGTTTAGGTCCCGGGGGTGGAACCGTCACAAATAGAGCGATGTCATTGTGAGAGGTTTCAGAGTGGAACGTGTGCTCTCTTGCCCTTCTGCCTGCCACCATATGAAGACACCGCAAGAAGGCCCTCGTTAGATGCTGGGATCTTTTCTGCTGTATCTATCTATCTATCTATCTATCTATCTATCTATCTATCTATCTATTTTCATTTTATGTGAAGATCAGAGACAGCAAGACAGAGGCAGAGAAAAGGTTTCATTTGCTGGTTCACTCTCCAAATGACCACAACAGCTTGGACCAGGCCAGGTCAAAGCCCATGTGGGTGGCAGAGACGAAAGCACTTGAGCCATCACCTGCTGCCTCTAAATGCTTGCATCAAAGGGAGCCGGATTCAGAAGCAGAGCTGACACATGAACTGATGCACTCCAACAAGGGATGCAAGTGTTGGGGTCTTAACTGCTGCAGCAAACACCTGCCCTAATGCCAGCATTTTCACCTTGGATCTTAACCTTTTTTTTTAAAGATTTATTTATTTATTTGAAAGGCACAGTTACATAGAGGCAGAGGCAGAGAGAAAGAGTGATCCTCCATCCATTGATTAACTCCCCAGTTGGCTGCAATGGCAGAGCTGAGCTGATTTGAAGCCAGGAGCATGGAGCTTCTTCCAGGTCTCCCATGCGGGTTCAGGTACCCAACCTTGGGTACCAAACTTGGGCCATCTACTACTGCTTTCCCAGGCCATAGCAGAGAGCTGGATCAGAAGTGGAGCAGCCAGGACTAGAACTGGTGCCCATATGGGATGCCAGCACTGCAGGTGGTGGCTTTGCCAGCTAAGCCACAGCACCAGCCACAGATTTTAACTTTTAACATCACAAGAATGTGATCTTGCTAAACTCAAGGTTCTAATTCAGTGGGTCTGAGGTAAGGCCAGAAGTTCTACATCTAAGGGAGGTGTCAACACTGCTGGTCCATGGAGGCACTTTGAATGGCCATAGACATCAGAGAACAAGAGAGAGTCCAAAACTGTAAAACAGAAAATAGGAGAGAAAGACAATCCAGGGAAGCCTGGATTGGAACTAATGGAAGCCTCAAGAAAACAGGGAACATGGAGAAAATGTTGTCAAAGAAACAGGAGAAATTATCCTAGAGGCTTTTTTTTTTTAAATTTTTTTTGGTGGGGGTGGATTTCAAGATGGCAAACTATGGAGTGACATGCTGCGCTAGGCTAGGGATAAACAGTAAGGAAAGAACTGTAGGAAGTGCACTCTTGGGAGAATTGGAGAGAAAACCATACTGTGGGGCCTTCAAAAGGAAGAGGAATGCTGTGGACCTGTGTGGAGGGTGTGGATGTACGGCAGGACATGAACACAGCTGCAGCAGCTGAGGCCCCAGTGGGCGGCAGTTTGGAGATGGAGATGAGGCCAGATTGTAGCAACCTGGGGTGATACAGCTGGGGGGAGAGCGTGGCACAACTCCCAGCTGGAGCCCTGGGGGCTGGCGATTGCTAGTGGCTGCCTGTAGACCAAGTGGAAGTAGAGGGGGCCTGTTTATCTTGCTCCAACTTCCCAACTACCTGGCTGAGAAAGGGCAGGCACCAATTTTGGCTTGGGCAGCAGCTGTGGAAATCTTTGTGTGTGCACGCAGCCACTAGTTGAGATAGGATGACTTCTTGGCAGTACCAGTGGGAGTGGCTAGCAGAGAGCAGCATACAGCTGGTGGCTCTTATCTACACGTGTGATCCAGAGATTCTAGCAGAGGGCATAATCCACAATCCTCACTGATTGTGAGCCTGGCTGGGAGGTGGCTGGGCAACCACGTGGGACGGTGAGGTGCCTGCATCCTCCCCAGATCAAGGTGCCTAGGCAGAGCTATTTCCGGGAACATTTACCTCTCGGTTGACAGGACAAGCAAGAGGGGCAGAGAAGCCTCTGGCCCCAGCAACCGTGGGACCCTTGTATGCTGAGATTGTGGGGACTTGGTGGTTCTATGAGAAGGTGCAGGGTGTACCTGGGTATTGAGATCTACCATGTCCAACTTGGGTGTTACCTTGGACACTTGCCCCATCCTGGAGCACTGACCAGTGTTCCATGGCCACACGTACCACACACGTCTTGGTATTCACTCAAAGTACAGACATTCCACTAAGCCATAGAGGCATAGCTCAAAGATAAAAGCCATCAGAGGAAAAAAACAAAAATTAACTCCACAAATGCCAAAAACAAATGCAGAAATTCAAGAAACAAGAATGAAAAAGACACCAGATGCCCCCAAAGGAACACAACAACATTTTAATATTAGGATGTGAAGATGAAGAGATTGAGGAAATGCCAGAAGCAGAATTCAAAAAGTTAATCATAGGATTACTCAAAAACAATCAGAAACAAATCCATGGACTAAAGAAAACCCTACATGACATGAATGAAAATCTTTCCCATGAAGTTGAGATTTTAAAGAAAAATCAAAATGAAATATTGGAAATGAAGAATTCAACAGATAAAATAAAAAATGCAGTGGAAAGCCTTAACAGCAGACTTGGTAAGTCAGAAGAAAGACTATTCAAATTAGAAGACAAATCTTTGGAAATCTTACAGTAAGACCAAACACACACACACACACATGCATGCACACAACAAAGAAGAAAATAGAAAACTTTAAAACAGTATTAGAATTATGGGATACTATCAAATGACCCAACATACAGGTCTTAGGAGTTCCTGAAGGTGTAGAATGAGAAAATGGATTAGAAGGCCTTTTTAGTGAAGCAATTACAGAAAAACTTCACTGATTGAGAAAGAAAGGGATATCCAAGTACAGGAAGCACATGGAGCTCCTAATAGACATGACCAGAAATGATATTCTCCACGACACATTGTAGTCAGACTCGCCACAGTAAAACATAAAGAAAAGATTCTAAAATGTGCATGAGAGCAATGCCAGATTACTTTCAGAGAATCTCCAATTAGACTCACAGCTGTCTTCTCATCAGAAATCCAATAGGCTAGATGAGAATGGTGAGATATAGTTCAAGTCTTAAAAGAAAGAAAAAACTGTCAATCCAGAATATTGTATCCTGCAAAGCTTTCATTTATGAGTGAAGGTGAAATAAAGACCTTCCCTAACATACAGAAATTGAATGAATTTGTCACCACTCATCCAGCCTTTAAAAAGATGTGCTACACACAGAAACACAGAAAGATAGCCATCATTATGAAAGAATGAGAAGGCATAAAAATCTACCAGTAGAAGCACAAAAGAAATCCAAAGTAAACAATAGAAATATTTATGGAAAACGGCAGGGCCAAGCTGTTACCTGTGAATAGTCACCTTGAATGTAAATGGCTTCAACTCTCCATTTAAAAGATACAGACTGGATGAATGGATTAAAAGACAAGATCCATCTATTTGCTGCCCACAAGAAATACATCTCACCAACAAAGATATATACAGACTGAAAGTGAAAGGATGGAAAACAATATTCCATACCAACAGAAACAAACAAAAAAAAAGAGCTGATTTTGCCACCCTGCTTTCAGACAAAATAGACTTCAACATAAAAACTGTTAAAAGAGACAAAGAAGGGCATTATGTAATGATTAAGGGATCAATTCATCAGGAAGATGTGACTGTAACAAACATATGCATCTAATTTCAGGACACCTGGCTATTTAAAAGAAATGTTAATGGATCTAAAGGGAAACATAGACTTCAATACAATAGTAATGGGGCACTTCAATATTCAGCTTTCAGCAATAGATGGATCAATCAGAAAATAAGCAAGCAAACAACAAAATTAATTGACACCATAGAGCAAATGGACCTAATGGATATCTGCAAAACTTTTCACCCCATAGTAGCAGAATACACACTCTTCTCATCAGTGCATGGAACTTTCTCTAGGGTAGACAATATGGTAGGCCATAAAGCAAATCTCAGCAAATTTAAAAAGACTGAAATCATACCAAGCATCTTCTCTGACCACAATGGAATAAAGCTGGAATTCAACAACTCAAGAATCTCTAGATCATATGCAGATACATGGTGGCTGAACCACATGGTCCTAAATGAATAGTAGGTCATAGAATAAATCAAAAGAGAAATCAAGTAATTTCTGGACACAAATGAAGATGACAATACAACAAATCAAAAGTTATGGGATAAAAAAGTTATGGGATATAGCAAAAGTGGTATTAAGAGGGAAGTTTACAGTAATGAGTGCCTACAGGAAGAAATTGGAAAGGTAACAAACAAATGAGCCATCAGTGCATCTCAAAGACCTAGAAGAAACAACAACAAGTCAAACCCAAAATTAGAAGGAGGAAAGAAATAATTAAAATTAGAGAAGAAATAAGCAAAAAATATGAAAAATCAGTGAAATAAAGAGCTGGTTTTTGAAAAAATAAACAAAATAGATAAACCATTGGCACAACTAATCAAAAAAAGGGAAGGAGACCCAAATCAATAAAATCAGAGACAAAAAAGGAAACGTAGCAATATATACCACAGAAATAAAAAGAATCATCAGAAATTACTATAAAGAGCTGTATGCTGAAAAATTGGGAAATGTAGATGAAATGGATTGGTTCCTTGACACATACAATTTACCAAAACTGAGTCATGAAGATATAGAAAAATCTGAACAGTCCAATAACCAAGATGGAAATTGAATCAGTAACAAAGGCTCTCTCAACAAAGAAAAGCCCAGGACCAGATGGCTTCTCTGCTGAATTCTACCAGACATTTAAAGAAGAACTAATTCCAATTGTTCTCAAGCTATTCAAAACAATTGAAAGGGAGGAAATTCTCCCAAAACCCTTCTATGAAGCCTGCATCACCTTAATTCCTAAGCCAGAAAAAAATACAACAGAGAAAGAGAACTATAGACCAATATCCCTGATGAACATAGATGCAAAAATCCTCAACAAAATATTGGCTCATTGAATCAAACAATACATGAAAAAGACCTTCACCTGGACCAAGCAGGATTTATTCCTTGTATGCAGTGATGGTTCAACACTTGCAAATCTATAAATTAACAAACTGAAAAAATAAAATCCATATGGTTATCTAAATAGATGCAGAGAAAGTATTTGATAAAATACAACATCCTTTCATGATGAAAACCTTAGACAAATTGGGTGTAAAAAGAATATTCCTCATCACAATAAAGGCAATTTATGACAAACCCATGGCCAGCATCTTATTGAATGGGGAAAAGCTAGAAATATTCCCCCTAAAATAACAAATGAGACAAGGATGTCCACTCTCACCATTGCTATTTAATATAGCCCTGGAAGTTTTAGCCGGAGCCATTAGGCAAGAAAAAGAAATCAAACGGATACAAATTCGAAAGGAGGAAATCAAACTAACCTTATTTGCAGATGACATGGTCCTATATATAGGGATCCAAAAGACTCCACTGGGAGACTATTGGAACTCATAAAAGAGTTTGGTAAAGTGGCAAGATGTAAAATCAACATAGAAAAATCAATAGCCTTTGTATACACAGACAATGCTATATCTGAAAAAGAACTTTTAAGATTAGTCCTATTCACTAAAGTGCCAAAAAGAATTAAATACTTTGGAATAAATTTAACCAAGTATGTCAAAGATTTATATGAGGAAAATTATAAAACACTAAAGAAAGAAATATGAAATTTAATAAAATGGGAAAATCTTCCATGTTCATGGATTGAAAGAATCAACATCATCAAAATGTCCATGATACCAAAAGCAAATTATAGTTTCAGTGTGATTATAATCAAATACCAATGAGATTCTTTGCAGATCAAAAAAAAATGCTAAAATTCATATGGAAATTCAAGAGACCCCAAATAGCTAAAACAATCTTATACAACAAAAAAAATCCAGAGGCATAAAAATACGTGATTTCAAGACATACTATAGGGCAATTATAACCAAAACAGACTTGTAGACCAATAGAATAGAATAGAAACTCCAGAAATCAATCCATACATTGACAACAAACTTGTCTTTGACAAAGGAGCTAAAATCAATCCCTGGAGCAAGGACAGTCTCTTCAACAACTGGTGCTGGGAAAACTGGATCTCCACATGCAGAAGTATGAAACTGAACCCCTACCTTACATCTTACACAAAAATCCACTCCAAATGAATTAAAGGCCTAAATCTATGACCTGATACCACCAAATAACTAGAGAACATTGGAGAAACTCTGTAAAACATTGTGACAGGCAAAATTTCTTGGAAAAGATCCCAGATGTGCAGACAATCAAAGCCAAAATTGACAAATGGGATTATATCAAGCTGAGAAGCTTCCGCGCAGCAAAAGAAACACTCAGTAAAGTGAGGAGACTATTGACAGAATAGGAGACAATATTTGCAAACTACACAATTGATAAAGAGTTAACATCCAGAATCTATAAAGAGCTCAAGAAGTTAAACAACAGCAAAACAAACTATGGGCAAAGGACTTCAACAGGCATTTTTCAAGAGAGGAAATTCAAATGGCCAAGAGACACTTAAGAAAATGCTCAGGATCACTAGCTATCAGGGAAATGCAAATCAAAGCCTCAATGAGGTTTCACCTCACTCTAGTTAGAATGGCTCTCATACAGTAATCAACAAACTACAAATGCTGGCGAGGATATGGGAAAAAGGTAAACTGGTCCACTGTTGATGGGAATGTAAGCTGGTGCAGCCACTGTGGAAGACAGTGTAGAGATATTTCAGAATCTGAATATAGACCTATCATATGACCCAGCCATCCACTCCTGGGAATTTCCCCAAACCAAAAGAAATCAGCACATGAAAGAGTTATTTGTACCCCCATGTTCACTGCAGCACAATTTTATCAACATAGATGTCCTTCAACTGTTGACTAGACAAAGAAATTATGGTATATATACTCTATAAAGTACTACTCAGCTGTAAAAAAAATGAAATCCTGTATTTTGCAACTAGATAGACACAGCTGGAAACCATTATATTTAGTGAAATAAACCAGTCCCAAAAACACAGATATCGTATGTTTTCCCTGATCTGAGGTAACTAACAGAGTACCTGAAATATAATTTATTGGACTAAAATAGATATTTTGAGATGTGATGATTGTTTATAGCCCTGTCTCTTCCATTGAGGAACTGTGCTTTTTTCTTTTTTTCTTCATACTATTTGTTGAACTCTTTTACTTAGAGTAGGGTTAACTATAGGATAATTAAGTATACTGAAAATTGATCTTTGTAAAAATAAAGAGTGGTAATGTGAAAGGGGGGAGTGTTGGAGTGTGGGTGGGAGGGAGGTTGGGGGGTAGTTCCTAAATCTGTATATTTGAAATATATTAAACTTGTATAACAAATAATTTTTTTAAAAAAAAATTTAAAACAGAAAACATCCTAGAAATAGAAAGGGATTTTCAAGTGCTTAGAATAAAAGGGTCATTGAGTGCCACGTAGGATGGATGTGAAAAAGAACCAGCTCTAAAATCACTCTTATGCAACTTCAGAACATGAGTTAACACAAAGTCTAAAAAGCTTCCAGAGAAAAAAATGCTAGGAGAGCTATAAGGAAATTTATTAGAGATCAGTATAAAACTTCTCTCAGAATAAATGAAGGCATTGCCTTCCACATTCCAAATTTTTTACTGTTGTAATTATTTTTATATTTGAAAGGAAGAGACAGAGAGAGAGAGAGAGAGAATTTCCTATCTGTTGGCTCACTCTCCAAATGTCTGCATTAGCCAGACTGGGCCAAGCTAAAGCTAGGAGCCTGGAAGTTAATCTGGGTTTACAACATGGGTGGCAAGAAACTCATGTACTTGGGCCATCATCTGCTGCCTCCCAGGGCTCACAATCCCAGAAAGCTGGAATTGGAAGTGCAGCTGATACTCAAATCCAGGAAATCAGATAAGGAATGTGGGTGTTTCAAATGATGTCTTTTTTTTTTTAAGATTTACTTATTTATTTGAAAGGCAGAGTTACAGAGAAGCAGAGGCAGAGGCAGAGAGACAGGGAGGGAGGGGTAGAGGGAGTGAGGGAGTGAGGGAGAGAGGGAGAGAGGGAGAGAGGGAGAGAGGGAGAGAGGGAGAGAGGGAGAGAGGGAGAGAGGGAGAGTTCCATTTGCTGGTTCATTTCCCAGGTGGCCACAACAGTCGGAGCTATGCCTATCTGAAGCCAGAAGCCAGGAGCTTTCTCCAGGTCTCCCACAAGAGTGCAGGGGCCCAAGGACTTGGGCCATCTTCTACTGCTTTCCCAGGCCATAGCAAAAAGCTGGATTGGAAGTGGAGCATCTGGGACCTGAACCAGTGCCCATATGAGATGCCCGCGCTGCAGGTGGTGACACTATCCACTACACCACAGCACTGGCCCCTCAAATGATGTCTTAACCACTGCACCAAATGCCCAACCCCAGGAACTTAAATTTTTAGATTCAGTTACTCTTAATTGTTCAAATAAGGGCACGCTAATGACACAGCCAAGATGTAGCAGACACTGAAGACTGACTAATACAAAACCATTCCGAATACCTTTCTCTCTTGTCTGTCTCTCAGATAGAGACTGGAAATCTAAATATTTACTTAAAAGGATTTTGCAACTAGGAGTGTCCATTAGATACAATACTGTCCAGTGAGATGTAAGCAAAAATCAGATGTAGGCATTTCTGGGAAATTTCTGTTCAAGTCCAAGTATCTTTTAAAAGAATATGGTCTATGACCATACCACCCTGAACGTGCCCAATCGCATCTGAAAGATTATATATTTCTGTTTGTTGGTAATACAGTATTTATTTGAGTTAATGAATCATGTTGCTTGAACTATCTGTATGTTAGTTTAATTTTAGTAGGCTGTATCCATACATTTCTGAGAAGGTCTATAATGATCCCTAGCTACATTTGTCAGTTTCTCTCCCCTTAGGGTTTTACCAGTTAATTGCTTTCTATCTCCTAAGGCATTCCATGGCACACATCTCCTAAGCCATTCCATGGCTGTTCCTGTTAACGCTCTCCTTTCTTTAAGCAGGTGAAAAAGAATAGATTTTGTTACATAAAGTCACTCTCCTGGCTTTATCCTATGTCTTTAATATCTAATGTGTATCTATTTCCATCCTTTCAGGAGTCTTTTCAACTTTCTACATTTTTTTAAAAAGATTTATTGACTTGAAAGGCAGAGTGACAGAGAGAGGGAGAGAGAGAGATAGGCAGATCCTTCCCCTGACTGCTTTGTACTCTAAATAGCAGCAACAGTTGGCCAGGGCTGATCTAGGCTAAAGCCAGGAGCCAGGAACTCCTTTCTTGCCTCCCATATCAAGGGCAGGAGCACAAGTACTTGGGAAATCTTCAGCTGCTTTTCCACGTGCATTAGTGGGGAGCTGGATGGGAAGCAGAACAGCTAGGACTTGAACCTCTGTTCTAACATAGGATGCCAATATTGCAAATCACGGCTTATCCCTCAGTGCTATGACACTGGCCCCTGCACACTTTTTCCTTTTTTTTTTTTTAAGATTATTTTATTTGAAAGGCAGAGTTACAAAGAGACAGGCAGAGAGAGAGAGAGAGAGAGAGAGAGAGAGGTCTTCCATCTGCTGGTTCACTCCCCAGTTGGCCGCTATGGATGGAGCTGTGTTGATCTAAAGCCTGGAGCCAGGAGCTTCTTCTGGGTCTCCCACATGGGTGTAGGGGCCTAAGCACTTGGACCATCTCCCACTGCTTTCCCAGGCCACAGCAGAGAGCTGGATCAGAAGTGGAGCAGCCAGGACTCCAACCGGTGCCTGTATGGGATGCTAGCACTGCAGGCAGTGGCTTTACCCGCTATACCACCGTGCCAGCCCCTCCAAATGCTTTTAATAGCCATTTCTTGGCCATCCAAAGCCAAGGACTAGGAACTACATCTGGGTCTCCTACATGGGTGTCTGGGACCCAGGTACTTGGGCCATCATCTGCTACCTTCTCAGGTACATTAATAGGGAGTTGGCTCAAAAGTAAAGGAGCCATGGGGCCGACACCGTGGCTCACTTGGTTAATCCTCTGCTTGCACCATATGGGTGCCAGTTCTAGTCCTGGTTGCTCCTCTTCCAGTCCAGCTCTCTGCTGTGGCCCGGGAAGGCAGTGGAGGATGGCCCAGGTTTTTGGGCCCCTGCACCCGCATGGAAGACCAGGAAGAAGTACCTGGCTCCTGGCTTGGAATCGGCACAGCGCTGGCCGTAGTGGCCATTTGGGGAGTGAACCAATGGAAGGAAGACTTTCTTTCTGTCTCTCTGTCTATATAACTCTACCTGTCAAATAAAAAAAAAAAAGGTAAGGGAGCCAGGACTCAAACTGGCACTTTGATGTGAGATGCCCGAGTCACAACTGGTGGCTTAACCCACTATGCTACAATCCCAGCCCCTGCCTCTCTCTAGACTGCAGAATCTATTACTATTTTTCTACTTGGACTTCCATGCACGCGGCTGTTATCCTCCTGTATTTATCTTTCTTCTTACAGAAGCACCTGCTCCAAGAGTGTGCCCAGGGAGACCTTTGTGTGGCAAACCTTCTGAGACCTTCTGTACTCAAGTGGATCTTCACCGTGTATTTATATACCTATGACAGTTTTGCTGCATGCTAAAATATATTTCTATATTTGGAGTTTGTTTCTTTGTAATGCGTAGAAAATATGTGTCCACCATCTTTTTTGTATCCGATGATATCTTTGAGAAGCCTAATACTAATTTTGTACTTGTTCACTTGTAGATGTTTTCTGCTTTTCTGGATTCTTTTATATTTTTCTGTGACGGAGATTAAAATAAAATGTCACCTTCAGCAGTTTAGAATTCTGATCTGAGATCTTTCAGCTGTCTTTAATTCTAGAAAATTACTTAGCTATTATTTCTTAAACTATTTCCTCCTCCTGGGTTTCTTATTATACAAGTGTTGACAGTAGTTAGTTTTTTTCTTCTTGACATCTTCTCAGATTTTTTTATTTCCCTAACAGAGTGATCAAGTCTGAGTTTTCCCAAAATTTCCTGGTTTAAGCACAGTAAGTCCTATATTCCAGGAAATTCCTCATTGTAGGAAAACCGGAGTGGCCAATCACCTTTCTCCCAGATAAGATGGGCTGAATGCATTCTGTGACTTTTGTCACCTACAGAGTTCCTGATTTCAAAGCTTAGATTTCATAGCCTACCTCTCCATTTGTTCTGCTTTATGACTGGCCTTGCTTCATGTTGCAAAAATTCTTCATTCTCTCTTTGAGAGTTTATTTTGAAATAGTGATCCACCATCCATCAATTCTGATTCATGATAGTGTTGCCTGCCCTTAATTGCTGTGGTGCCTCTGCCCCATATGTTTAGTTATGGGGATAAAGACCTCAGCTACTTTCCCTGGGAATGCACTCCAGGGCAATGAGCATAAACCCAATCTTGACTTGCTGCCTCTCTGGGTGAGTTTAACAAATCTGTGTGTACATGTATCTGTGTGCGTGTGTGCGTGCATGTATGTGGATCTGGGTTTGTGTGTGTGGATCTGTGTGTGTGCATTTGTCTGTGTGTATGTGTATATGTGTAGATCTGTGTGTGCATGTACCTCTCTGTGTGTGTGTGTGCTTGCATGTGTGTAGATCTGTGTGGTGCAGTGCATGTGTGTGGATCTGGGTTTATGTGTGTGTGGGTCTGTGTTTGTGTGTACGTGTATCCATGTGTGACTGTATCTCAGGTTGGAGAGCTCCTGGTGCCAAAGCCGATGCTGGACCACCTCACCTCCCCTTTACTTGCTCAGAAACTATCTATTGCGATCAAAGGCATTGCCCCGTCTAGTTTATTTCACCCTGATCATCACCCTGTGGAGCACACATGCGTGAGAGCCCTGGACATGTAGGGAGGAGGGAGGACAGCTGCCCACGGATGTCCATTTTTCACCCATCAGATATAGGGGAGGGGTCTGTTTCTCCCACCACTATTGTACATGCCAGTCTTTTCTACTTTCTAACCATTTAAGTGTTGTGTTCAATCCACTTAGTAAATGTCCATGAAAATCAGAATTTATTATGAAATATATCTTCATTTGTAAGAAGAGTTCTTGTTTATTTTTTTCTTGAAATCCCCATTTCATAGTATTACTCAATATATCAATTTAGAAAAAAATTTGTGACGCTCCTGCTTTGGGAATATGTTGTCTGACAATGTAATGGTAACAATTTTACCTTTGTACTTGACTAATGTTTTCTTAGTCTTTTAGTCATTTTGTGCCATTTCTTTTCTTTTTTTCTTTTTCTTTTTTTAACTTAATACATTGCATATGGTTTGAGTCTGTTTTATTTTTATTTTTTAATTAAGCTGTAGCATTTAATTTAATTTTTTTATTTTTTTTAATTAATTTATTTTTTTTTTTACAGGCAGAGTGGACAGTGAGAGAGAGAGAGACAGAGAGAAAGGTCTTCCTTTGCCGTTGGTTCACCCTCCAATGGCCACCGCAGCTGGCACGTTGCAGCCAGCGCACCGCGCTGATCCGATGGCAGGAGCCAGGTGCTTCTCCTGGTCTCCCATGGGGTGCAGGGCCCAAGTACTTGGGCCATCCTCCACTGCACTCCCTGGCCACAGCAGAGAGCTGGCCTGGAAGAGGGGCAACCGGGACAGAATCCGGAGCCCTGACCGGGACTAGAACCCGGTGTGCCGGCGCCGCAAGACGGAGGATTAGCCTGTTGAGCCACGGCGCCGGCCATTGAGTCTGTTTTAGAACTTAGTATGAGGGGCCGGCACCGTGGATCACTTGGTTAATCCTCCGCCTGCAGCACCAGCATCCCATATGGGCGCTGGGTTCTAGTCCCGGTTGCTCCTCTTCCAGTCCAGCTCTCTGCTGCGGCCCGGGAGTGCAGTGGAGGATGGCCCAAGTGCTTGGGCCCCTGCACCCACATGGGAGACCAGGAAGAAGCACCTGGCTTCTGGCTTTGGATCGGCTCAGCGCTGGCCATGGCTTTTGGGGAGTGAACCGACGGAAGGAAAACCTTTCTCTCTGTCTCTCTCTCACTGTCTATAACTCTACCTGTTAAATAAAAATAAATTTAAAAAATAAAAAAATAAAGAACTTAGTATGAGACTTCCTTAACTTGGGAATTTTACCCAAATCTATGAGTTGTCTTCAAAAAACTCATGGAAATTGAATAGTATGAAACACTATTTGTGAATTTCAATTTTTTGCATCAAAATGACCTCACCTTTTATTTTTTTAAAGATTTTTCTTATTTGAGAGGTAGGGTTATAGACAGTGAGAGGGAGAGATGGTGAGAAAGGTCTTTCTTCTGTTGGTTCACTCCCCAAATGGCCACAATGGCCGGAGCTGTGCTGATCTGAAGCCAGGAGCCAGGTGCTTCCTCCCAGTCTCCCACATGGGTGCAGGAGCCCAAGCCACCCGGGCCATCCTCCACTGCCTTCCCAGGCCACAGCAGAGAGTTGGACTGGAAGAAGAGCAACCAGGACTAGAACTGGCGCCCATATGGGATGCAGGCACCGCAGGCAGAAGATTAACCTACTACGCCATAGCGCCTGCTGACCTCACCTTTTAATTCTATTCTTCCATGATCTTTTTGGAGTGCCCTCATACTCATTAAAAGAAATGGCATATTATCTGGTTATTTTTGCCATTGTCCTCTGTTGCCTATAATTCTGCATAAGGAATATATTTTCTTAGCCCCATCTTCTCTAATGTGTTGGGAAGAAGGAGGATTGTAACTATTTATAGCTTCTGCTCTGGAATCAGGAAGATCTGGCTTTTAATTCCTGTCTACAAATGACTTGCCGTACTGACTTGTGTATGTGTCATATGCTGCTGAAGTTTTAGTTTCCTCATCTGTAAAAATGGCATAGTAATAGCTCCTACTTCAAACAGTTAGGGGCACTAAAAATAGATAATGCATGTAACGCAGACCTTCAAACAATGCTTGGGTAGCGGGTCATGATAACTTCTTGAGCAGTTATTATTGGAATGTGTGACTGTCTCGTTTTGGAATTTAGTAGTGTTGACCATTAATTTTTTTTCAAAAGCAGTCTTTAACCTTTAATGGTCAACATCACCAGTGAGAATCTTCTTAACCCCTCTCATCCTTGACAAGCAGTGAGAGTGTACACTGCTTAATCATTTTGCCCTCCCTCCCTTCCTCATTCTTTTCCTGTCCTAATATCTGAAACTAATTTGGATAATTCTTAAATAACTCTTCACATTATGTAATCTCAATTTGAGAAGGATCTTTCATACACTTGCTTTGTTTCATAATAAATTTCAAAGTCATGGTTTTGGTTATTGTTTCTTGTTGCCATTCTCACAATTTCTTACTGAGCCCTTACGTCTGTCTTGTCTGGGCATGAAGCAAAAAACAAAACAAAATAAAACAACAACTTAATTCCTTACTAAAGTATGAGGAAAGTAGTGACTCCAGCCTGGGTCAAAGGGAACTGGCATGGTTTTGGGTGTTTCATATGCATTCCAAATAAACTTTCATTTGGCCTCATTAATGAGGAAGGAAGTGAGGAGCTTCTCTTTATGTATGTATGTATTTTTACACCCTTACCACAGGAGCTGCTTCACTGGCTACAGTACTGATTTTACTCATGATCTCTGACCAAGGACTCCAAGCAATGTCCACTCCTGATGTAACAACTTCTGATACTTCACATAACTGAAAATCAGAGGCAGGAAATTGTTCTTGAATCTCAACTTAGGGTCCCTGTAATTATCTTTATAGTCTCTACCACTAAAAAACTAGGTATATGCCAAATGTACCATCTTCCTCATTTAATTAAAAAATTAAAGCATGTAAACTGTAAAACAGATGTTAGAAAATCCAGTACAGGGGCCAGTGTTCCGGCACAGCAGATTAACTTGCCGCTTGCAAGGCTGGCATCCTGTTTCGGAGCACCAGTTTGAGTCCTGGCTGCTCAACTTCTGATCTAGCTTCTGGCTAATGCACCCAAGAAGGCAGTGGAAGATGGCCCAAGTGCTTGAATCCTTGCTACCTATGTGTCAGACCCTCATGGAGCTCCAGGCTCCTGGCTTTGGCCTGGCCCAGCCACAGCCATTGTGACCATTTGGGGAGTGAATCAGCAGACGAAAGATCTCTTTCTCTCCCTGTCACTTTGCCTTTCAAATAAATAAAATAATTCTTAAAATAAAAAGAAATAAAATCCAATACAGTTCTGACATTTCTCATTACTTCAAAGTTTTGACAAACTATGAGGATATTTTCAAAAGTTCATGGGAAATGTAAGATAGCTTCATGTGAGTATAAAAACTCTGAAATCCATTCATGAATACTTTTTATAAACACATTTCCATGAACTTCTTAAAGACCCCTTGTATGCATGGATTTCATTTTTTCCACCAAAATAAACTTGTAATTCTGTTTTCTATAAACTTTTTTTTTTAAAGATTTACTTATTTACTTGAAAGTCAGAGTTACAGAGTTGGGGGAAAGACAGGTAGAAAAAGAGAGAGAGGGAAGAGGGGAGTGAGGGAGAGGGGAGAGGGAAGAGGGGAGAGGGGAGAGGGGACAGAGAGGCCGAGAAATATATCTTCCTTTCTCTGGTTCACTCCCCAGATGGCCACAAAATCTGCAGCTGAGCCAGGCCAAAGCCAGAAGCTTCAGCTGGTTCTCCCACATGTGTGGCAGGGGCCCGAGCACTTGGGCCATCTTCTGCTGCTTTCTCTGGCAGATCAGCAGGGAGCTGGATCAGAAGTGGAACAGTCAGGACTTGAACCAGTGCTCAAATGGGGTGTTTACTAGCTATGACACAGCACTGGTCCCCTTCCACAGATTTTTGAAGTTCCCTCACAATAGATTTGAAAACAGTCCTCATGATATGGTGACCCTGTTTTCGGAGCCCTTTGAAGACTTTTAGTTGGGGGCAGTGGCAAGCTACCCTTTAAAAAGAGTAGGGACCATACAGTTTTAGTTCATGGCTGCCAGGTATTAATGTTAACCAAGTATTACCAGATTGTTTTTGTAATAGAAGCCTCAAATACAAATCTCACATGAAAGCTCCTCACATTCATTCAGGCAACTCCTTAGAAACCTTTTAATAGTTAATAAATTCTACTTATTTATAGCATACACTTAAAGGGCCAATAAAACACTGAGAAACTGGTTTGTGACTATAGACATCCATGATTCCCGGCTCCAGCACTGATGGCCATCATACTGGGGAGCGGTGTGGATCCCAGTGAGAGATATAAGGACAATGATGAATGCACTTGTTCTAACCAGCTGGCATGTGTGGCTCTCACAATCGGCCACAACATAACTAATGACTTGATATCTGGCTGTGCCTCCTCTTAGTAAAAGTTCAAAAATTCTGTAGTGAACTCTGACACGCACCAAGCACCACCCCGGGACCAAGCCTAACAGGATGTGATGAACATCCTACTACTCAACTGAAATCTCTTGTGGTATTTTGCATTCTGATTGATTCCTCTCAAATGCATTAACATCAAGCCAATATCACTAACTATAGAATATCAGGATCTGGCTATCCAACAACATGGCTTTAATCTCCCCACCCTGAGACTTTTGAGTATATTTTGGATAGAATAAAACTATTTTTCATCTCACAGAAGAGATTTATAACAATAAGAGATCAAGAGAACATTTTGATTGCAAATGCAGTGACTCCAAATAGCTAGGAAAACTAGCATCAATACCAAACCGAAAGCTGTTAGGATAGTCCTAAATTAAGTCTGGCTACAAGAAGGAACGTTAGTTAACAAAACAGGCTCAACACAGACAACTCACAGAATTGGCGGACGTTCTTCCGGTTGCTAGAGCTTACAGCTCTGTGTTCTAGCACACGGCATTTCAGAAAATCTGAGCGCTCAACGCGTAGTAGCACCTGCCGAGGGAATGAGTCATTTTGGTCACCTGGCTTCCCCCAGGCCCTTATCCTGAATGCCTGTGCTGGTTCACTGAGGATCCAGAGTTGTTCCTCAGCTCCAATAACTTTGCTTTGTCTACAAAGAAAAATTGCTGCAGGCCTGAGTAAGACCTTGGTACATTTTCCTTTCACTTTTAAGGCTGCTGCTGCTGCTGCTGCAATGAAATTATCCTCCTGCCCCAGCCAAAGGCAGTTTAGCTCACTTCTTAAAAACTTCTGTCTCTTGGCCGGCGCCGCAGCTCACTAGGCTAATCCTCCGCCTTGCAGCGCCAGCAGACCGGGTTCTAGTCCCGGTCGGGGCACCGATCCTGTCCCGGTTGCCCCTCTTCCAGGCCAGCTCTCTGCTGTGGCCCGGGAGTGCAGTGGAGGATGGCCCAAGTGCTTGGGCTCTGCACCCCATGGGAGACCAGGATAAGCACCTGGCTCCCGGCTTCAGATCAATGCGGTGCGCCGGCCGCAGCAGCCATTGGAGGGTGAACCAACAGCAAAGGAAGACCTTTCTCTCTGTCTCTCTCTCTCACTGCCCACTCTGCCTGTCAAACAACAACAACAACAAAACAACTTCTGCCTCTTGACCCTCAGGAAGGCCTCTCGGTTCTATTCAGTTCAGCTGGCTGCTCATTTCGTTAATGGAACCTTCCTGGGGCCCCTCCAGCTCACCGGCCTTTGCCTTTATCTTAATGGTCATCAGTGCAGGGCTCTTGTAGATGCGCCTCCCCGGCTCCTCCCAGACATAATCAATAGCTCTCCAGAGAAGACTGGGGGTTTCTTTTAGGAATGGGGAAGTGAAGGACGCTGATTCACCAGGCTCTCCCCTGTCACTGACTTCTGCCATTTCTCTGCACTCAGGTAAAGTCCCCGGATGTGCACCGTGTACTGTTGTATTCATATTTATTTTCTTTTCTACTCCACACCTGACATTATGCTGATAGTAGATGCTCTTCAAATTTCCACTATATTTAAGGGTCCTTCTAAAAGCTCATGAAAAAGTGCACCTAAAAGATAAGTATTTGGTGTAAAAGATATTTAAAATTATCTATACGGGCTGTCTTCAAAAAGATCATGGAAAATGCATATTATGAAAAAATGGTGTGTGGATTTTAAGTTTTTCTACACAAAAATAATCTGATCTTTTAATTGTTTTTCCCCAAACTTTTTGAAGTCCTTTCGTATATGGATCAGATGGTAAAAATTTTGATTGGGCAAAGCCTTTTTAAAAACCTGATTGGTTGGCCGGCGCCGTTCACTAGGCTAATCCTCTGCCTGTGGCACCAGCACACCGGGTTCTAGTCCCGGTCGGATTCTGTCCCGGTTGCTCCTCTCTGCTGTGGCCCAGGAGTGCAGTGGAGGATGGCCCAAGTGCTTGGGCCCTGCACCCCATGGGAGACCAGGAGAAGCACCTGGCTCCTGGCTCCAAATTGGCGCAGTGCACCGGCTGCAGCGGCCATTTGGGGGGTGAACCAATGGCAAAGGAAGACCTTTCTCTCTCTCTCTCTCTCTCTCTCGCTCTCTCTCTCTCACTGTCTACTCTGTCAAAAAAAAAAAAAAAGTGATTGGCAGCATTAGTCCCTGATAGAAGTATTTATGATGCACAAGGTCCTCTAATTGAGAATGTTTTGCTTTATTTGGTCAGAAAAAAAAAAAAAACCAATACATTACACAACTTTAACGTTAGAAGTGAAAAGGGGCATGTGGAGTTGTTTAGGAGCAAACTTTAGTTGAGTTCTTAGTCATTCAAGAATCTATTTAAGCACTGATGTTGGAATAAATTCAAGAAAAAAATCCTTTGTGAATGTTTAAGTAAGGTAAGAGTGTGAAATAAAAGTGAGGCCTTTGAGAGAGGAGCACCAAAATCTTAAATTCCATGATCAACTTTTCTTTTTTTTTTTTTTTCTTTATAAAGTTGTGGAAGAGACCTTGATTTGATACTGAAGTGTTTTCCTCAATTTGAGAAGTACCAGTGATTCATTTTATCTTGGAGGTGTTTACTACTGGGTATTGTAGTGAATTTGTTAATCTTGTGATGCCTTACGTGCCTTGTATAGTATACTGGGAAACTGGAAGTCCTTCCAGCTCCTCGCAGTGTGAAATAGTAACTGTTGCTTTCAAACTTGAAGTTTTCTGCTCCACTGCTCTGTAGTCCATTGTCTGACTGAAATGATAAAATAAATGGCTGTTACAGTTTCATAAAGATAGGCTCATAACTGGCAAAGGAAGCATTTGTGAAAAGTTAGTTTTAACTTCCACTTACTTCCTTAGGAAGAAAACCTGATTAAAGTAACTTGTTAGAAGGAACCCAGATAATCTAACCAGAGTTCAAAGGAGCTGAAGTGTGAATTTGGCTTAGCAGGGAACAACAAGGTTTCTGTACTATTTTCAGAGTGTTTTGCATGTTGACAACAACCTACTTTATAAATACTTGTGCGACAGCAATGGCCCGTGTCACACCAGTTTGCATTTGCTGTACGTGGTGCCAATTTAGGATTATTCTGTCTTATCAGTGCCCACATGTGCTGTGCTCGCTGAACACTTCGCGTTTTTCAAATGCTGATTGGAATGATTGTATACATCCCAAACTCCTACTCTTCTAACTTTAGGCTTAAACATCATCGTTTCCACAATTATTCCTGTGTCTCAAAATAAACTGGAGAGCTCCCTCCTCCGTGGTACCGTGGTGTCTCACATGGCACTTCTAGCTCCCTGATTCGCCGTGAGACTGAATGATTTCAGGTCAAGAATATGAGAATGTGTATTTTATCCCACTCTCCTGTGCCTAGAGCTGCTGCACTTGCCGTCTAACAAGACATGGTCGCTAAGTATACGGTGGATAAGTGGAGATTAGAAAATCAACAGTGGCTAAAAGTCCTCTATAACATCTTCCCTACTTAGAAAGAAACTTCTCAAATTTTATAAAACCGTATTTCCTAGGTATGACCTCATTATAAAATTGAAAACAAATGAGGCCAAATCTAAGGAAAGTGATTTTTTTCCCTCTCCAACTCTGATTTTCTGGGCAATTCCTAAATATCTTTGTTGTTCTCCTTCTTAAGGCCCTACTCTCCTTTTCTTCTACATATTGGATTCTAGTTCATTAAATTTCAATGTTACCTTAAATATGTTACAAATAATATAATTTATTAACTTGGTGTATCAATGTCCTTTTCAAATTTTGAGATTTCTGGTTCAAACTGGTGAACAGAACCCATGTTGGTTTATTTTTTGAATTGAGAGAGAGACATACAAATGCACACATACATACATGGCAGGGGAAAGCAAGCCCAACGAACAGCAAAAACTAACTTAAATACACCACTGTGAAATTTAAGAACCTTGAAGATTGAGATTATTTTCACTCCTATCATTCAGCTAGCTTAGTTGGCCTCCCAAATTAAATATCTGAAGATGTCAGGTGAGCATGTGAGGAATGGGAACTCTCACCCACTGTTGGTGAGACTATAAATGGGAACAATTCCATTGGAGAGGACATTGCCAAAGTCTAGTAAGGTGGGAGTATCGCACAGACAAGTACTCAGTGAGTCCATTGAAAGATATGTTCCCTAGAGAAACTGCTGCCTTTGCTTAAGGAAACAGGAGCAAGGATATTCTTGGTAACACTGTTAACTATCATACAATCGTTTGTCTATTGTGAAAACTACTGCGTGTCAACACAGGTAACTCTCAAAAGCATTGTTGGAGGTCTGTGAAAAGACTGGCTGAGTAAGACGCTCCAGCGATCCTCTCCCTGGAGACATCACTTTGAACAGCTATTCACACACTAAGCCACCTTCACGAGAGTTAAAGAAGCCAGTAAAGCAGCTCCTACCTCACCTGTTCCTGATCAGAAACACCATTGTCCTGGGGCAGGGGAGGTCAAAAGCCAGCAGCCCTGGCTGCACAATTTCACAATCCTTGCTGGCTTTAAGTCCAGCATCAAAGGGCTTTCGTGCATCCTAGCAGGGCAGACTGAGCCCCACGGTTGCAGCTGCGTCTAACAGGACAGCAGTGGCCTCGAGTCAGGCTCACATAGCATTCTCCACTGTGCAGCAGACAGTGGGGCAGGGCAACTGGCAGAGACAGCCCCTAGGACTCCGGAAAGAAGGCACTGGGGACCCTACTCTTCCCCACTGCCTCTCCTCTTCCAGTCGCTGGAAAAACTACAGGTTGTGACTGGGTTCCATGCACCTGCCCAGGCTTGCCAAAGAGGCTCAGAGCTTCCTGCACACTGAGAATGGCTCTTGTGTGTGGTTGGCGGACATGATACTGATTGAGGTGGATGAAGGGACTCCAAACACACAAGGTGGCTCCGACATCCCTAACCCCAACAGACAAAGCCAGAGTTGCTCCACCATGCCCCTCGTGGTATCACTCTGGACTCTTGCTCTACCTGTGAACTGCGACAGAGCAACCTGATTTCACCTAGCACACACGCCCCGGAGTCCAGGTGTAAGCCTTAGGTTCTCTACCAAGCCCAGCGGCACCTTTCTCACCAGGCTCTTTGTGCTGGTCCCGATACAGTGCGATACTACGGCTTGCTGAGACCCCTAAGGCCCATCACCAGGCTCAGGGTTCTGGACTCCAGCCCCTCTCGTGGAAGCTGCCAGAGTTGGGGTACTGCTTCTTACTCAGTGCTCAGCCCTGAGGCAGTTGCTTACACCCCAACACAAGTAACAGCACACAGAGAGTAGCCCAAGGCCGCTAGTCCTGCTCTTACAGAGCCAAAGTCACTCTCACCCTCACATATCTAGTTATACTCTCAGACAGCTGTGGGTCCTCTAGCCAGCATTAGTGCAAATCTTGGAGCTCCAAATCTGGGCAGTGGCTAGGAATCTCTAAGTCTACCCAGCTCCTAGAGCCAGCACTGACCTTGCAACTGCAGGTCCTGACTTGGATACTGGCTGGGAATCTATGCGACAGGCACACCCACAACACCAGCAAGGCCTGCTCCCAACACCCAAGAAGCTCATCACACCAGTCGCTCCCTCAAGAGAGGGATGGAGGCCCGAGTTTCAGGACTCTCGGGGGCCACCCTGAGCGACAGGAGGAACCCAGATCCCTGCTGCGACTAGCATCAACAACAGCAAATCAAGGCAGATGAGACTATACTAAAAATCTAACTGGAACTGGAGGTGAAGCGCTCTATCAAGCCAATACCCAGAGGTACATTTCCAGGAATAAAGTCTTCAATCAATAAACATCATCCTCCAGAAGTGATAGATTTAAGAGATTCCCCGGATGCACAAAAGTCAACATTGAAACACAAGAAATATTAACAAGGAAGGTAAAACAATTGTCCAGAAAGAACACAATAATACATTAATGTTAGAATGTGAAGGAGGCTGATTAAATGCTTGAAAAAGAACTTAAAAGAATTATTGTAAAGTTACACAAAAATAGAGAAATGGTTAAACAAAATTAGGAAATCAGCACAAGTCATGGATGAGAAATTCAGCAAAGAGGTAGAGATACTGAAAAAGAATCAATCAGAAATATTAGAAATGAAGGACTTAATGAGTCAAATAAGAAAGTGGAAAGCCTTGACAATAGACTTGGTGAGGCAGAAGAATACCCTGCCTAGAAGACAGGTCTATTTAAACAACTGTTAGACAAAAAAAAAAAAAAAAAAAAAAAAAAAAAAGCTTTTTAGGAACTATGGGATACCATAAAACCACCAAATATATGAGTATTAGGAATATTTGAGAGATGGGGGGGAAATGACTTAGAAAACCCATTCAGTGAAATAGAAAATGTCCCCTATTTAGAGAAAGATATGGGTATCCAAATACAGGAAACTCGTAGAACCCCAAATAGGATCATCTGCGATATTCTCACCAAGATACACAAAGTTTCAAAAGTAAAACATAAAGAGAGCATCCTGAACCTTATAGGAGAGAAATGTGTGGTCACTTTCACAGGAGCTCTTATCAGATTGACAGGAGATTTCTCAGCAGAAGCTTTATAGGCCAGGGGAGAATGGAGAGACAGAGTCGAAGTTCTTAAAGAAAAAGCCTGCCAACTCAGAGTACTTTATCCAGGAAAGGTGCAATAAAGACTTTCCAAGATAAGGAAAATTTGAAAGAATTTGTGATCACCCAACCAACCTTAAAAATGATACTTAAGGGGGCTGGTACTTGTGGCATAGTGCACTAAGCCACTGCCTGCGAGGCTGGCATCTGATATGGGGGCTAGTTTGTGTCCCAGCTGCTCCACTCCCAAACCAGGTGTCTGCTAATGCACCTGAGAAAGCCATGAAAGATGATCCAAGCGCTTGGGCCCCTGCCACCCACGTGGGAGACCCAGAAGAAGCTCCTGGCTTCAGCCTGGCTCAGCCCTGCCATTGTAGCTATTTGGGCAGTGAACCAGTGGATGGAAGATACCTCTCTTTCTCTTACTCTCTTTCTCTCTCTCTCTCCCCTCCCCCCATAACTCTACCTTTCAGCTAAAAAAACAAACCTTTTAAGAAAAGATGCTTAAGGATGTACTACATACAGAAGCAGTGAAAGGCAACGAGCATGACGAAAGACTGTGAACACCTCCTAGAAAAAGAACAAAGATTCAATACAGTAGTGATCTTTTTTTTTTTTTTTTAAGATTTATTTATTTGAAAAACAGAGTTACAGAGAAGGAGAGAAACAGATCTTCCATCTTCAAATTCACTATTGAAATGGCCTCAAAAGCCAGGGCTGGGTGAGGCTCAAGCCAGAACGCTATCTGGGTCTTCCACCTGGGTGGTAGGGACCTAGGCATTTGGCTTTCCCAGGCACATTAGTGGGGAGCTATATTGGAAGTGGAGTAGCTAGGACTTGAACTGATGCCCACTAGTGCCCTACAAAAAAGGAAGGATATCAAATAAATGATTGACAGTGAATCTCAAGGACCTAGAAAAATAAAAACCAACCAAACCCCAGATTAGTGGAAGTAAAAAAATAATAAAAATTGGAGAAGAAAAAAACAAAAATATATATTAAAAACACACAAAAGATCAATTAAATGAAGAGCTGTTTGTTTCAAAAAATAAATTTGATAAACTGTTGCCCAACTAACCAAGACAAAAGGGAGAAGACTCAGATTATTAAAATCAGAGGTGAAAAAGGAGACATTACAACTGATACCTCAGAAATACAAAGAATCATTAAGAATTATTATGAAGAGTTAAATACCAACAAATTGGAATACATTTCCAGACATATATAATTTACTTGAATAGACCAATAACCAAGGCTGAGATTAAATCAGTAAATGAAGAACCTCCCAACAAAGAAAATCCCAGAACCAGATGGTTTCCTTGCTGAATTCCACTACACCTTTAAGGAAAAACTAACACTAATTCTATTCAAATTATTCAAAATAATTGAAAGCGAGAGGAACCTTTCAAACTCAATCTATGAGGCCAGCATTACCTTAACTCCAAAACCAGAGAAAGAGACAGCATAAAGAACTATAGAACAATATCTCTAGTGAACATAGATGCAAAAATCCTGAACAAAATCCTAGCAAATGAAATCTAACAACACATTAAAAAGATCATCCACCCTAACCAGGTCAGATTTATCCCAGGGATGCAGGGATGGTTCACCATACGTAAATCAATTAACGTGATACATCACATTTAACAGTGAAGGCTAAAAACCATATGCTTACCTCAACAGATGCAGAGAAAGCATTGCATAAAATGCACCATCCTTTCATGAGAAAAACCTTTGAAAGATTGGATTTAGAAGGAACATGCCTCAGCACAATACAGGCGATATATAACAAACCACAGCCAGCATCATACTGATCAGGGGAAAACAAAGTTTTTCACTAGGATCCACAATCAGACAAGGATGTTCACTCTCATCATGGGTATACCACATAGTTTTGGAAATTTTTAAATTAATTTATTTGAAAGGCAGATTAGAGAGAGGTCTTCTTCTTCTTTTTTTAACTTTTATTTAATGAATATAAATTTCCAGTGTACAGCTTGTGGATTACAATGGCTTCCCCCCCATAACTTCCCTCCCACCCGCAACCCTCCCCCTTCCCGCTCCCTCTCCCCTTCCATTCATATCAAGATTCATTTTCAATTCTCTTTATATACAGAAGATCAGTTCAGTATATATTAAGCAAAGGTTTCAACAGTTTGCCCCCACATAGCAACACAAAGTGAAAAATACTGTTGGAGTACTAGTTATAGCATTAAATAACAGTGTACAGCACATTAAAGACAGAGATCCTACATGATATTTTTAAAAAATTAATTTTCTAAGCAATTTCCAATTTAACACCAGGTTTTTTTTTTTTCATTTTCAATTATCTGTATATACAGAAGATCAATTCAGATTTCATTGGTTCACTCCCCCAAATGGCTGTAATGGCCAGAGCTGGGCCAATCCGAAGCCAGGAGCCAGGAGCTTCTTCTAGATCTCCCACACAGGTGCAGGGGCCCAAGGACTTGGGCCACTTTCTGCTTTTCCAAGCCATAGCAGAGCTGGATGGGAAGTAGAGTAACCAGGACTTGAACTGGCGTGCATATGGGATGCTGGCACTGCAGGCTGTGGCTTTATCTGCTATGCCACAGCGCCAGGCCCTAGTTTTGGAAGTTTTAGCCAGAGCAGTTAGGCAAGAAAAAAATTCAAAGGGATACAAATTGCAAAAGAGGAAGTAAGATTATCCCTGTTTCCAAATGACATAAACCTTTATATAGGAAAACTAAAAGACTCTGCTAAGAGGCTCTTTAAAAAAATTATTTTATTTATTTGAAAGAGTTACAGAGAGAGGTAGAGACGCACACACAGAGATCTTCTATCTGCTGGTGCATTCCCCAAATGGCTGCAATGGCCAGAGTTGAACTGATCCAAAGCCAGGGGTCAGAGCTGAGCCAATCCAGAGAAAGGAGCCAGGAGTTTCTTCCAGGTCTCCCACAGGTGTGCAGGGGCCCAAGGACTTGACATGTCCTCTGCTACTTTCACAGGGGCACTGGCAGGGAGCTGCATCAGAAGTGGAGCAACCAGGACTCAAACTGGTACCCATACGGGATGCTGGAGCTGAAGGCCAGGGGTTGCTCCACAGCTCCAGTTCCTCTACTAAGAGACTTTTAGAACTTGTAAGAGAATTCAGTAAAGTTGTAGGTTATAAAATCAACACATAAAAATCAATGGTGGGGCCAGTGCTGTGGCATAGAAGGTAGGGCTACTGCCTGTAGTGCCAGAATCCTATATGGGCACTGGTTCAAGTCCTAGCTATTCCACTTACCATCCAGCTCTCTGCTATGGCCTGAGAAATCAGTGGAAGATGGCCCAAATCCTTGGGCCCCTGCACTCACATGGGAGACCTGGATGAAGCTCTTGGCTCCTGGCTTTGGATCAGCTCAGCTCTGGCCATTGCGGCCATTTGGGGAGTGAACCAGTAGGTGGAATATCTCTCTTTCTCTGCCTCTGCCTCTGTTTAACTCTGCCTTTCAATAGATAAATAAATCTTCTTAAAAAATCAATGGCATTCTTATATAACAACAATGTTGTGTCTCAGAAAGGATTTGTTAGATCAGTACCATTCACAATAGCTACAAAAATTTAAATACCTTGGGATACATTTAACCAAGGATGTGAAAGATTTCTACAGTGAAAATTATAAAACATTAAAGAAAGAAGTAGAAAAAGATACAAAAAGGAAAATTTTCCCAAAGTAATGGATAATAATAATTAATATAATCAAAATGTCTATAATGACCTCCAAAATTTACAGATTCATTGCAATCCCAATTAAAATTGTAAGGACATTCTTCATAGAAATGAAAAAAAAAATCCTAAAATTCATATGGCAACAAAAAATACCCATAATAGCCAAAGCAATCTTAAACAGTAAAAACAAAAGTTGGAGGCAACACAATACCAGATTTCAAGACATACTACAGGGCTGTTATAATCAAAACAGCATGGTACTGGCATAAAAACAGACATGTAGACAAATGTACCAGAACAGAAACCCCAGAAATCAACCACACATCTACAATCAACTAACCTTTGACAAAGGAGCTAAATTCATTCCTGGAAAGAACACAGTTTCTTTAGCAAATGGTGTTGCCAAAATTGGATTTCCACATGCAGAAGTTTGAAACAACACCCTACATTATATGCAATACAACAATCAACTCACAATTGATCAAGGATTTAAACTTAAGATCTGAAACCATGAAACTACTAGAGGAAACATAAGGGAAACTCTGCAAGACATTGGCATAGGCAAAGACTTCTTGGATAAGACCCCAGAAGCTCAGGCAATAGAAGCAAAAATGGACAAATGGGATTACACTGAGCTAAGAAGCTTCTGTACTGCGAAGGAAACAATTAACAAAGTGAAGAGCAACCAATAGAATGGGAGAAAATATTTACGAACTCTGCAACTGATAAAGGATTGATATCCAGGACATATAAGGAGCTCAAGAAACTCAGCAGGAACAAAATGAAGAATCCAGTAAAGAAATGGGGGAAGGACACAAATCGGCATTTTTTTATAGGATGAAATACAAATGGTCAACAGATGCGTGAAAAAATGTTCCAGATCACTAGCCTTCAGGGAGGTGCAAATGAAGACCACGGTGAGGTTTCATCTCACCCCAGTTAGAATTATTATCATCCAAAAATAAAAAAAAATAACAACTGTGGCAAGGTGTTAGAGAAAAGGACTCCGTAATACACTATTGTGGGGAATGAAACCTGGCACAACCATTACAGAAAACAGTATGGAGATTCTTCAGAAAACTGAAACCAGATCAACCACAAATACCACATTTTCTTTTTTTATTGTAGAAGTTAAACATAGTATAAAAATTGTAGGGGTGTCATATCATTTGGTGTAACATTGTCAATATTGCTTTACTGAATCATACTATGTACATGACAATTAACCTTCTTCCCCCAAGTTGTGATCATTGTCATGAATCCCTCACTTTGTGATATTAATATCTTTGTTTTCAAGAAAAAGTAGTATAGTATATGTATATACTGTCTACATATTAACTGAATGTGGAAAAATGTTAAAAATTGTTGAATTTTAAAGCTAAAAATAATAAACTTATTTAAAAAGCCAATATTGCACAAAAAATCAAAGAGTAAGGTGATATATTTGGATGATATCATTTATATATTTTAAAACACAAAGAATGTACTGTAATTTTTAAAATAGGAAACCACTTTAATAGCATAAGCTGTTCAAGATCTGTAAGAGTGAGGGTAAAAGTATCCATGGCAATAAATTTTTTAAATTATTTCTTTTTTGGGGGCTGGCATCGTGGCTCACTAGGCTAATCCTCCACCTGCGGTGCTGGCCTCCCATATGGGTGCCGGGTTCTAGTCATGGTTGCTCCTCTTCCACCCCAGCTCTCTGCTGTGGCCCAGGAGGGCAGTGGAGGATGGCCCAGGAGCTTGGGCCCCTGCACCCACATGGGAAACCAGGATAAGCACCTGGCTCCTGGCTTTGGATCTGCTTCAGATCGCCCCCTAAATGGCTGCTGTGGCTGGTGCTGTGCTGATCCAAAGCCAGGAGCCAGGTGACTCTTCCTGGTCTCCCATACAGGTGCAGGGGTCCAAGTACTACTTCACATGACTATCGACACAAAGACACAATAACAAATGTTGGTGAAGATGTGGAAAAGGTGAAAACCTTGTATATTGCTGATAAGACTGCAAAATAGTACAGCCATGCTTAAGAACAGCTTGGCAGCTTCTTAAAAGAATAAACCTAAGCTTACTGTACAACTCAGTAATTCTCTGCTTGCTAACTGCCTGAGAGAAATGAAAACATGTGTCCATACAAATACTGGTACATGGGGGCAGGCAGTTAAGATGCTGCATGGGGGGACTGGCGCTGTGGCATAGTGACTAAAGTCACCACCCGCAGCGCCAGCATCCCATATGGGCCCCAGTTCTAGTCCTGGCTACTCCACTTCCGATCCAGCTCTCTGCTATGGCCTGGGAAAGCAGTAGAAGCTGTCCCAAGTCCTTGGGCCCCTGCACCCACGTGGGAGACCCAGAAGAAGCTCCTGGCTCCTGGCTTTGGATTGGCACAGCTCCAGACATTTCGGCGATCTGGGGAGTGAACCAGCAGATTTAAGACCTCTCTCTCAGCCTATGAGAGTATTTTAGGCATGGAAAGCCAAGACACTCTGGGAAAAAAAAAGATGAAGAAGAAGAATAAGACCTAAATGAAGGATCTCAGCGAGTGTGATCCCAGTGGAAAGAACGGGGCCATCAAAGTAGGAGGTACCTTTCTCTGAAGGGAGGAGAGAACTTCCACTTTGACTATGGCCCTGTAGGAATAGGATCGAAGTCGGCGAACCCTAAAGGCTTCCATAGCCTTGGCAACTCATGGCTAGAGCCTAGGGAGATTACTGACACCATAAACAAGGGTGTTAAATTGTTAAATCAACATCAGGAGTCACTGTGTACTTACGTCCCATGTGGGATCTGTCCTTAATAGGTTGTCCAAGGTGAAGTAATGATATAGCTAGTACTGAAACAGTATTTTTACACTTTGTGGTTATGTGTGGGTGCAAACTGATGAAATCTTTACTTAGTATATACGGAAGCAATCTTCTGTATATAAAGATAATTGAAAATGAAAAAAAAAAAAAACCCTTGGTGTTAAATTGGAAATTACATAGAAAAGTAATCAATCTTTTTTAAAAAATATCATGCAGGATCTCTGTCATTAATGTGATGTACACTGTTATTTAATGCTATAACTAGTAATCCAACAGTATTTTTTCACTTTGTGTTGCTATGTGAGGGCAAATTGTTGAAATCTTTATATATACTAAACTGATTTTCTGTATATAAAGAGAAATGAAAATGGATCTTGATGTGAATGGAAGGAGAGAGCCAGTGGGAAAGGGGAGGGTGGCGGGTGGGGGGGAAGTTGTGGGGGGGGGAAGCCTTTGTAATTCATAAGCTGTACTTTGGAAATTTATATTCATTAAATATAAATTTAAAAAAAGACCTCTCTCTCTGTCTCTGCCTCTCTGGAATTCTGACTTTCAAATAAATAAATAAATAAATAAGTCTTTTGTTTTTATTTGACAGATAGAGTTACAGTGAGAGAGAGAGACAGAGAGAAATTTCTTCCTTTTGCCATTGGTTCACCCTCCAGTGGCCACCGCAGCTGGCGCGCTGCAGCCGGTGCACCACACTGACCCACCGCACTGACCCGAAGCCAGGAGCCAGGTGCTTCTCCTGGTCTACCATACGGGTGCAGGGCCCAAGCACTTGGGCCATCCTCCACTGCACTCCCAGACCATAGCAGAGAGCTGGCCTGGAAAAGGGGCAACCGGGACAGAATCCAGCGCCCCGACTGGGACTAGAACCCGGTGTGCCAGCGCTGCAGGTGGAGGATTAGCCTATTGCGCCACGGTGCCAGCCTCATTCATTTTTATGGCTGAAAACTCCTCTGTTTTTTGTATGTTTTTGTGTGGTGTGTGTGTTGTTGTATCAGTGGAGGGACTTACAATATTTCCATTTCCTGGCTATTGAGGATAGTACTGCAAAAATATGGAAGTACAGATGTCTCTTAGAAAGAAGGATTTCATTTCCCTTGGATTCACACCTAGGGTGGGATTGGTGGATTATGCAGCAGGTTTAATTTTAGTTTCTTGGGCAAACCTCCATACTGTCTTCCACAATAGCTGTACTAACAGTGTGCAAGGGTTCCCTTTTCTCCACATCCTTGCCGGAATTTGTTACTTTCTGATAACAGTGATTCTAACGGGAGGCATGTGATATCTCATTGCTGTTTAATAATCTGGTGATGTTGAGCATCTTTTTCTGTACCTATTGGGCATTTGTATGTCTTCCTCTGAGAAATGTCTGTTTAAATCTGCTGTGTAACAAACAACATTTTGTTTTGTTTTGTGTGAGTTCCACATAGACTCTGGCCATTAGCTCCTGAATAGATGTGTAACTTGCAAATGTTTCTCCCATTCTGTCGGTTGTCTCTTCACTCTGCTGAGTGCTTCCTCTGCTGTGGAAGCTCTTTGGTTTGATGGCATTCCATTTGTCTATTTTTGCTTTTGTTTCCTGGGCTTTGGGGGCCTGATCTAAATACCCCTGGTCCATTCCCATGTCCTAAAGAGTCTCTCCTATGTTGTCTTCTAGTAGTTTCAAAGTTTCAGATCTTATCTTTATGTCTTTAAACAATTTTGAGTTGATTTTTGTACACAGTGACAGATAAGGGTTTCGTTACGTTCTTCTGTATAACATTTTTTCTTGCACCATTTATTGGAAAAACTGTCCCTCCCCAGCGAGTGTTCTCAGCACCACTGTACATTTTTTGATAGTGAAAGCAGATAAAAATATTCTAGAGATAAAAGAGAAAGCAAAGAAACAGTTTGTATCAACCAGAAAGCACATGAATCAGACTGGCATAGCATACATTTCTCATAGCAATACTACTTAAAAATATGAGCTGATACATTAAAAATGCTAATGCGATATGATTTTACAAGCGGCTTTATGGAGATACGATTTACTTACCGTAAAGCTCACTCACCTTAAATGATATGATAGATTTTCAGTAAATTTACTGAAAGTGTACAGAGCCGTGAAACTATCACCGACAATTCAGTTTTGGAACATTTTTAATACTCCACAAGATTGCTGATCGCTAGAAAGCTCTCAGTCCCAGCCTCAGTTCTAGGTAACTACCGATCGGTTTCTGTCTCTATAAATTTTCCTTTTCTGTACACTGATGGAAGCATACTGTTTGCAGCCTTTTGCATTTCATTCTTTGACCTAACTTGGTGTACTTGAGGTTAATCCATGCCGTAGCATGTATCAGAGAGTTGTATTATAATGAGAATAGTAGTAAGTCTTTTATTTACTTGAAATCGCAGAGAGACAGATAGATATAGAAATTCCTATGTAGATCCTTTTTTTTTTTTTTTTTTTGACAGGCAGAGTTAGACAATGAGAGAGAGAGGCAGAGAGAAAGGTCTTCCTTCTATTTGTTCACCCTCCAAACAGCTGCTATGGCCGGCGTGCTGTGCCGATCCGAAGCCAGAAGCCAGGTGCTTCCTCCTGGTCTCCCATGTGGGTACAAGGCCCGAGTGCTTGGGCCATCCTCCACTGCCTTCCCGGGCCACAACAGAGAGCTGGCCTGGAAGAGGAGCAACTGGGACAGAATCTGGCACCCCAACCGGGACTAGAACCTGGGGTGCTGGCGCAGCAGGTGGAGGATTAGCCTAGTGAGCCGTGGCGCCGGCCTCCTATGTAGATCTATATCTATCTACCTACCTACCTCTATCAAGGAGAGAGCAAGAGTGTGAGAGAGAGAGAGAGAGAGAGAGAGACAGACTGCTCAGCTGCTGGTTCACTCCCTCAATGCTCAAAACTACTGGGTCTGGACCAGGCTAATGCCAGGAGCTAGAACATTTGGTTGTCATATAGCTAGCGAGAACCCACTACTTGAACCATCACCTCTGCCTCCCAAATGTGTAAAAGGCACTCCTCTATTGGATGAAGGCATCCCATGCAACATTTTTTTTAAGACTTATTTATTTATTTATTTATTTATTTGAAAGTCAGAGTTCCAGAGAGGCAGAGACAGAGAGACAGAGAGAGAGGTCTTAAATCTGCTGGTTCACTCCCCAGATCACTGAAATGTCTGGAGCTGTGCCGATCCAAAGCCAGGAGCCAGGAGCTTCTTCTGGGTCTCCCACGTGGGTGCAGGGGCCCAAGGACTTGGGACAGCTTATACTGCTTTCCCAGGCCACAGCAGAGAGCTGGATCGGAAGTGGAGTAGCCAGGACTAGAACTGGGGCCCATATGGGATGCTGGCGCTGCGGGTGGTGACTTTAGACACTATGCCACAGTGCCGGTCCCCCCATGCAGCATCTTCACTGCCTGCCCCCATGTACCAGTATTTGTATGGACACATGTTTTCATTTCTCTCAGGCAGTTAGCAAGCAGAGAATTACTGAGTTGTACAGTAAGCTTAGGTTTATTCTTTTTTTTTTTTTTTTTTTTTTTGACAGGCAGAGTGGATAGTGAGGGAGAGAGAGAGAGAGAGAGACAGAGAGAAAGGTCTTCCTTTTTGCCGTTGGTTCACCCTCCAATGGCCACTGTGGCCGGCTCATCTCGCTGATCCGAAGCCAGGAGCCAGGTGCTTCTCCTGGTCTCCCATGGGGTGCAGGGCCCAAGGACTTGGGCCATCCTCCACTGCCTTCCCGGGCCATAGCAGAGAGCTGGCCTGGAAGAGGGGCAACCGGGATAGAATCCGGCACCCCAACTGGGACTAGAACCCGGTGTGTTGGCGCCGCAAGGCGGAGGATTAGCCTGTTAAGCCATGGCGCCGGCCAGGTTTATTCTTTTAAGAAGCTGCCAAGCTGTTCTTAAGCATGGCTGTACTATTTTGCAGTCTTATCAGCAATATATAAGGTTTTCACCTTTTCCACATCTCCACCACCATTTGTTATTGTGTCTTTGTGTCGATAGTCATGTGAAGTAGTATTTCAGTGACTTTAATTGCATTTTCCTAATGACTAATGATATGGAGCATCTTTTCAGTTGCTTACTAGCCATTTATATATCTTCTTTGATAAAATATCTACTCACAGAGTTTTCCCAGTTTTAAAAAAGTTTTATTTATTTATTTGAAAGGCAGAATTACAGAGAGAGGGAGGGAAAGAAAGAGGTCGATCTTCTATCTGCTGGTTTCTTCCCCAAACGTCTTCAACAGCTAGGGCTGGGCCAGGCTGCAGCCAAGGGCCAGGAGCTTCTTTCTGAGATGTATGTGGTGGCAGGGGCCCAAACACTTGGGCCATTTTCTGTTGCTTTCCTAGGTGCATTAGCAGGGAGCTGGATAGGAAGTGGAGCAGCCAGACATGAACAGGCACCCATATAGGAAGTGCTTCACCCACTGTGTGACGGTGCTGGCCCCAATTTTCCCATTTTACTTTGCTTGTATGAAAGGATCAGGTAAAATAGAATTCTATCTAATTTTAAGATAAAACATCAAATTATAGCATTGAAAGTATTTTCAGTAAGCCATGATCCTTAATACCTTTAGTTAACTTCTTTGGAATGTTGTTAAACTCTCACGGGCCACATTAGGTTCTGGAGTGATTTAGACCCTCTGGTTTCTATAGCCTGCATCTTGCCACAGCTGTGACTATCTGATCCTTGTCACAGCTCGTGTCACTACTGTTAGGACCCATCCTGTCCTTGAGTCATGCATGTTAAAGCACGTCCAGACTTCAGCAGATCTGCCTTTCCTTGCCAATGACCCAGTTCTCGCCTTATTCCCTGCTCTAATATTTAGACATTTATCTTTTCTCTGGGACATAGCTTTATTTCCTATAACATCCCTATGATGACACACTTAAAGTACACCATGACAAGTGTTCAACGAAGTGTCTCAGAGTGAACCCACTCAACCACTACCTCTAGTTAAGAAATAGAACAAGAGTAGCACCCCAAAGCCTTCTTTGTGCTCCCCACTGATAACTTCCTGCTCTCTTCCTCCCAAAGATTGCACTATTTTGTCTTCTGATGCCTATCTTTGAATTTTATATAAAGAAAATCATAGGGGTCGTGCTATCCCATGGCTAGTCTCTGATGTTGCACAATGGGTTTGTGATGTCTAAGCAAGCTGTTGCATATAGCAGTGCAGTGGTTCATTGCTGTGTGGTACTCGTGTGAATGCACTTGTTCCTGGGTATCTGTGGGGGAAGTGGTTTCAGCACTCTGACAGACACAGATGTTCAAGTCCCTTATATACAATGGTGTAGTCTATATCACCTGCACATCTTCTTCTATACTTTACACCGTACCTAGATTACTTATAGTAAGACAATGTAAATGCTACATAAATATACTTATCCATCTTCTGATTTTATCCTTTGTGCATGTCATACCTCATTATCATTGTAATTTGTGTTATCCTGATGACTAATGAAATTGGGCATCTCTTCACTTGTATATTGGTTACTAACTTATGATCTAATAAAGTATCTGCTTAAATCTCTTGTCCACTCTTTTGGGGGCCCATTTTTATTTTATTTTATTTTTTACTTATTTGACAGGTAGAGTTAGAGAGAGACAGAGAGAAAGGTCTTCCTTCTGTTGGTTCACTCCCAAAATGGACGCTACGGCCGGAGCCACACCAATTCAAAGCCAAGAGCCAGGTACTTCTTCCTGGTCTCCCACGTGGGTGCAGGCGCCCAAGCACTTGGGCCATCCTCCACTGCCTTCCTGGGCCACAGCAGTGAGCTGGACCGGAAGAGGAGCAGCCGGAACTAGAACCCTGTGCCCATATGGGATGCTGGCGCCACAAGCGGAGGATTAGCGAAGTGAGCCACAGCGCCGGCCCCTGGGGCCCATTTTTCTGTTAGGTTGTTAATACTACGTTTTTAGGGGTTCTTTATACACTACAGATCCCTCTTTTCAGTTAATTACATCAATTGCACCTATCCTGCCTTACTTACTTTGACTTGCCTTTTTGAGGCTTTAGTGATGTTGTTGAAAAGCGGAAGTTAATGGAATACAATGTTTCAGTTGCTTTCTTTATCGAGAGTGCTTTCTGTGAGATACATTTTTGTATCCCTAAGTCATGAGTGTTTTTCTATACTATCTTCCATTTGCTTTATTGCCTATTGTTTCATACTTACAATATAGTTCACCTGGAATTAATTTTTGTGAATGGTGAAAAGTGTGGGAAAAGTTTGACCTAGATTTTCTCTCTCCACTGATTGTGTGTGTGTGTGCTGAAAGTGTAAATGAAAATGTTTTCTTATAAAACAGATTGTGGGTCGATCATTATAGCGCTCATGTATGTTGAAAGACTACTAGTATAATGGAAATTTTTCTCATAAAATAATCTGTGAATTAATCACAAGTGGTCATAAGTACATGCAAATACACTTCAACTTATTTATTAAATTATAATTGAATATATCATAAAAAATTAGAGGAAAGGGGTCGGTGCTGTGGTGTAGCAGGTAAAACTGCCGTTTGCAGCACTGGCATCCCATATGGGTGCTGGTTCAAGTCCTGGTGCTCCACTTTCAATCCAGCTCTCTGCTGTGGCCTGGGAAAGCAGTAGAAGATGACTGAAGTTCTTGGGTCCCTGCACCAGGTCCAGGAGACCTGGAAGAAGCTCCTGGCTCCTGGCTTTGGGTCAACACAGCTCCTGCCATTGCAGCCAGCCACCTGAGGAGTGAACCAGTAGATGGAAGACCTTTCTCTCTCTCTCTGTAACTCTGCCTTTCAAATAAATAAATAAATTTTTAAAAAAATTAGAGGTAGAAAAGAAGTGGCAGGCAAGGACAAGAAACTTAGAAATGGGGGAGAAGGAAAATGGGTCAGAACCCCCTAGATGTGTGCCTAGAAAAATGAAGAGGCTACAGAACTGTTGTCTGCACTAAAGCTGAGGTTGTGGCCACAGACAGGATTTGCTGCGTTTGAACACACAGATCTCCAGGTGTCCGGTCGTTATTTCAGCATGGTTTGAAGCTGAGGCTGATAGAAAGAGGAACCACAGGTTGCTGGAGGAGATGAGACGGGGCTTCCCCGCGCTGCAGGTATTAAAGCAAGTCAGAGCGATGACGCCTGGTGAGTTTGGCTTAGGTTTGAAAGAATGACTCAGTGCTGTGTGGGTGCATTGTGGGCCCTCTGTCCTGCCTCTGAAATCCATATCCGTGACAAGTGAGGGAATCCTGCTCATCTAAGACCCGCAGAGCCTAGGAGCTGTCACCTAGCAGAAGGCAGAGAGACACCGGACCGAAAGTAGCAGTAGTTTCACTTCATACTTCTCACTTTCAAAAAAGTGAGTGTGAGCTTCCGACTCTGGTTGGGGATTTTGGAAAGTGGGTGGAGAAGCCTGCAATAAGACACCCGGAGGAGTGGGAAGGGCAGGTGGCGGAAGGCTTAGGATGGAGGATCACAGAGCTGGGGCCTTGATTTTATTGCCGACATTTGCCATAATCCTGTGTCAGTTCTACTCCAACTTATTAGAAATAAATCTTTATAGACATCTGATGTACTCACTAGCAGCACTTGGTAGCCTTAGGGATACTTCAAAAAATTCACAGAAAAAGGAATTAAGAGGCAATGTGTGTCTGGTGGGCACTGTGGCACGAAGGGTTAAACTACTGCCTGTGACACTGGCATCCCATATTGGAGCTCTGGTTTGGGTCCCAGCTGCTCTGCTTCTGATCCAGGTTCCTGCTAAGGCATCTGAGAAGACAGTGGAAGATGGCCCAGGTACTTGGTCCATACAAGCCCTCAGTGGTTCATAATTCCAATAATTGTGCTTCAAAATGGTTCAGCTATTATCTCAGAACCTGAGAAAGCAGAGATAACATACTTACTATTTAGCACTTAGCAATTTCTCTGGCTTAGCCACAAGGGTATTTCAGAATGTCTCAAATCAAGCATCATTGATTATGGGATTGGAAACATTTTCTGCAGAAACACTGAATGCAATATTTTTCCTCTTTCCTTAAAGTTCTACTAATAGAATTTGTTAATATATACATGAGGGAACCTCAAAAATTTCATGGAAAATGCAATTATCTCCTTTTAAAAGCATGGATTATTTATTTGTAGTAGAAAGGGGGAGATGGTCAGTGCCACGGCTCACTAGGCTAATCCTCCGCCTTGCGGCTCTGGCACGCTGGGTTCTAGTCCTGGTCGGGGCGCCGGATTCTGTCCCGGTTGCCCCTCTTCCAGTCCAGCTCTCTGCTGTGGCCCGGGAGTGCAGTGGAGGATGGCCCAAGTGCTTGGGCCCTGCACCCGCATGGGAGACCAGGATAAGCACCTGGCTCCTGGCTTCAGATCAGCGCGGTGCGCCGGCCGCAGTAGCCATTGGGGAGTGAACCAATGGAAAAGACCTTTCTCTCTGTTTCTCTCTCCCACGGTCCACTCTGCCTTTAAAAAAAAAAAAAAAGAGAGAGAAAGAGAAAGAGGGAGAGAGATCTGCCATCTGCTGTTCATTCCCCGATGGCTACAATGACTGAGGCTGGGCCAGGCCAGAGCCAGGAGCCAGGAGCTTTCTCCAGGTCTCCCAGGTGGGCGCAGGAGTCCGAGCACTTGGGCCGCCTCCACTGCCCTTCCCAGACCATCAGCAGGGAGCTGGATCAGAAGTGAAGCAGCCAGGACTTGAACTGGTGCCCATGTAGCACGTAGGCACTAGCCTCACCAATTATGCCACAACGTCCACTCGGCCCCTCCTCCCACCCTACCCCAAGTTGTTGATTCTAAACAGTTGAGAACATTGGAGAATATTTTACAGTGGGGGAAATTTGTGAACTTAGGATTTATGCACAGAACAAGGAGGCACAGTTCAGAGAAGAGTTGTTCTCCACAAAGACACCCAGAAGGTGTTGAGGGAATGTTCTGGAATCATGCTCTCTCTTTCGGGCTGAGTTCTCTCTATCTATGAATAGTCTGTTCCCGTATCAGTACCCGTTTGCTCAGTGCTTTCAACTTTCCCACTCTATATCCAAAGATACTTTTTTCATACACCTGAGTGAGTCAGAGGGAAGAGGTACTTGTTGATTGTCTCACTTGTGCCATCAAGCACTTGGCTGCCGTCTTTTAAGGAAGGGCCGTGTCTCAGCCTCTGCAGCGCTGGTGAAGTGCAGTAGGTTTTATTTCAGGTACAATGGAATCCTCACAACTAGAACCACAGGGTTTAATTATTTTTGCTCACACGTCATGATAAGAAAGATGTTAGTGTTTATCTCTATGCCCATCCTAACTGGGTCGACTTTTGCTCCTGGAATATCCCATTTTTTTAGAGATTTATTTGAAAGGCAGAGTTACAGAGAGGCAGAAGCAGAGAGAAAGAGAGAGAGGTTTTCCACCTGCTGGTTCATTTCCCAGATGGCTGCAATGGCCGGAGCTGGGCCAATCCGGAGCTTCTTCCAGGTCCCCCATGTGGGTGCAGGGGCCCAAGGACTTGGACCATCTTCTACTGCTTTCCCAGGCCACAGCAGAGAGCTGGATCGGAAGGGGAACAGCTGGGACTGGAATCGGCACCCATTTGGCCAGCACTGCAGGTGGCGGCTTTACCCACTGCGCCACAGTGCCAGCCCCAAAAGATTCTATTTTTGAAATGAACAACAAGTAGAATGGCACCACACACTACAGGCTCACATAGGGGTGTAGTCTCGTGTGACGTGATGAATCAAGCAAAGTCCTGGAGGGATGGTGTGGGCAAGGCACAAGGACTAATGGCGTAGATACTAGTGCTCTGTAACGTGCAGTCGGTGCTGCCATAGGGTGGGCCCTTGATGAAATAGCATGAGCCTGTGCTCTGGGTTCCTTGCACATAGACAAGTCCTCACGCCACCAGGGCTGCACTGATCACTAAGTGTATGGGACACCTTGACAGCTGTGTGGCACACGCTCCTGATCTTAGATGTAGCTTCAGTTTTTGGCAGAAACCATGGACAAAATATCCTCTAAATGTAGTCTGAGTTGTCATTCTTATCAACAAATTCTCTTTATTTTAAGCCACATATCTTATTCTGCGTTGTTTTCTCAGACGATAATTGAATTCTGTGTGAGTTTTGGGTAGACTATCTTGACAACCAAACAGTGCTATATTTAAACATTAATGTAATCAACTTAGCATAGGCTGCCTTGACAGATGTGAGACGCTTGTCAGTGAGAGTTGGCCAAGGACTCAGGATTTGCGGGGTTCTACTGCCACCTGCCGGTCACGTTGATGACTGCTGCCGTCACTTAGCTAACCCTGTAACCAAAGGCAAACGGGGATGCCACAGTTAGGAGAGCGACCTCTAGCGAACAAGCCTCGGAATTTTTATTTTTAAATGCACTTATAATGGCTCCAAATGCCATTTGGATCATTCCTGCGGGCAGTGGGAGGGATCTGAGTGTTAGCATAGAACTGTTCAAGTTTGTCAATGATGTTCATCTCTTCACTTACAGAGACAGGCGTAATAGGATAGGATTTTGGCCATTTAGCCCGTTATATGGATGTTATCATTTGGCATCCATGTGTTCTTTTATGTTGAAATACTATGGGATTTAGTAGTAGGTTCTGGAGACAGAGCTGGGTTAAAACACAAACTGTCATTGACTTGAGCAGATTCCTTGACTCTCTATGCCTTGGTTTCCTTGCCTTAAAATAATCTCTATGTGGTAGAGATTAAAATAATGCTTGCTTCAACGCCTAACTCCAAACAGCTGATTTTTATTAAAGCAAAAATAAGTAAAATTCCTATGATTCATGTTGCTCTGGGGTCACATCAGTCTCTGGGCCATGTTTTTGTTAGCAGAAAACTGAAGACAAATAACTTGCTCCAAGGATGGGGGCCAGATGCTGCCAGGGAGGGTACGATCCGGTGCCCAGCCTTCGTATAATCTGGACGAAGCACCCACGGAGCCAGAGATGCCCCAGCCGTGAGAACGGGCGAGTGGTGGCTGTCTGACAGTGGCATTTGTGAGCACATGCGCAGACATGAGGACAGTGGTAGGGGAAGGAGACGGGGCGGTGGGAGGAGGTAGAAAGCTCAGAGTAAAATGTTGTGTAGTTGCTGGCTGTTGTCTGGCACTGGAGGAGAGCTTCAGGTGCCCACGATGCCCTTGCTTTGGACACAAACCCTCCAAGTCCCTGATAATGTCACTGCCGCCCCGAGCAGCCAGCAGGAGGGACATTGTGCGGGGTATTTGCAAAGAACTGGATTTGGAGCAGATCCGGGAGGGAGAGGCGAGGACAGACATGGATGCTGGCTCGGAGCTCCTGCTCACCCTGTGCAGTTGACATTTTTGCAAAGCGAGAGGAGCCGCTGCGGGGCCGTGGAGCAGCAGGGAGTCAGCTACACCTGTTCTCCCCAGAAACCGCATGCTCCAGCTCGGGACGTCCAATCCGGGTTGGGTTGCTGTGGAGGCATTTCTGATTGTTCTTTTTAATTTTTTTCTCCAAGCAATACAGGCAAAATGTAAAAAAAATAAATAAATAAATAGCATTGACTAATAAAAACTGTAGTCTGTCTTACACTGTCCCTGAAGACCAGTTTTGATCCTTTTAGCTCTTCATTCTCTCAGTTATCTTGGTAAATCTATGCACTCTGCTAAAACGCAGTTTGTAAATGTATCATTTTAAGGCTGTTTACCGGCTCTCCGCTTTGATATGGGAGGCTTCAGTTCACTATGGCAAAGTCGCTTGTAGTGAGAACAGACTAGCAGTGCTGTTCACCCTTACAGCTGCTGGGAAAGAACTCCGAGGGCCAGGCGTCGTGGCACAGCAGGCCAAGCCGCAGCCTGCAACACCAGCATCGCTTATGAGCTACAGTTCGAGTCTTGGTTGTTCTGCTTCCGATCCAGCTCCCCGCTAATGCGCTTGGGAAAGCAGTGGATGATGGATGGCGCAAGTGCTTGGGCCCCTGCTCACCACGTGGGAAGCCCAGAAGGAGTCCCTGGCCCAGCCCCAGCTGTTGTGGCCATTTGTGGGTGAACCAGCAGGTGTAAGATCTCTTTCTTTCTCTGTCTTTGTCACTCTGCCTTTCAAATAAATAAAATGAATGTATAAAAGAATTTTGAGGCGGGGTGTAAAGGATTGCGTATAAACATAAAATGATAGATTTTGCCGCATCTCTTGGGGCATTTGCGTTTGCCCGTCTATGACAGTAGCTGACCAGCGCTGAATAATGGCTGTCAGTCATTGAGATTTCCAGTTTTCCCAGAGTCCACTACGCCTCATTGCTCTTTACCATGGAGGCTAAGTATACATTACCGCGTGTCATCCTCTTTTTTGCTTGTTGTGGACAAAGTATTATTCCATCACCGTGTGGGAAAATTGAAAGCCGATGAAGCAGATCAAATGATCTTTCTTGCCTCGGGCCTGATTTCCTCGTTTGCCCTGGTTGCGCGCCCCGCATATGTGAACATCAGTAGCTGCTCTGTGCTCTCCTAACTCGGAGCCACGTGCATGGTGTCACATCTGGATGAACTCCGGGAAGTGGCAAACATCAGCAGTGGCACATGCACGTACCTAGCCTGACCTCCTGGGCACCGTAGTCTAGCATCACGGGGTGCTGTGAGCCTCTGTGTTTTCCCCTGTGAGTGAGCACAGGGCTGACTGGGGCTTCGCTCATTGTCACAGCTCAGCACTGCCAGACAGGATCAGCTGCACAGCCAGCTGCAGGACGAGGGTTTCTGCTGAGTGTGTATCGCCTTACCACTGCTGGGAAGTAGACAATCAGAAGCCAAATCGTTGTAAGGCAGGGACCATCTGACCATCTGTAGTAGTGACCCCATGCATGATGTTTCCTGTCTTCCCTTTGTCTAGGGACCAGGAAGGTAGTTACTGAAGTGAACCGGAAGCAAACTCCCACATGTAGATTTGCGGTGGAGGTGGTAAGCCAGTGTTCAGTACCTCTTGTACTCGTCTCTATCCACTGTTGCATGGAGAAGATGCAAATGTTGGAGTGGACAGGAAGAGAGCGCTTTGTGAGCAGGATTCTAGGGAGAAGGTTCTGCTGGAGCCTTTGCATTCTTCAAAGGGCGAGGGTTTGAGATTGCCTGCCACATCTCAGACACGTGAGAGGACTTTACCAGCGCCCACTGGGGAGTCCTGTGTGTATCCCTTGGGCTTTGGGGCAGCGTGGGCTGGTGCCTAATGCCCATGCTAGGAAGTCAGGAGGGCAACAAAGGTCCATGGATTTGCCAGTGAACGGTTTAGGTGTTGCAGTCGGGGAGCCGTCGTTATGACCAGGGAATAGCCACACTTCCTCCATGGCAGGTCCAAAAGGGGCCTGCATGACCAGAGGAAGACCACGCCACAGAGTGAACTCTGGAGCCATTTCAAGTCCTGCAGAGACAGAGGACAAACTGGGAGGGGTGCAAGAAGCCAGATAGGCAGCATCCTCTGAAGTGGGTTGCTAGAGAACCAAGGATTAAGTGGGGAGAAAGAAGTCAACCCAGAGAGATGCCATCGCCTAGGTCACAGCTAATTAAGCCTGAGGGACCCAGTGGGTAAGTCCTTGCAGGAGGGTGTGAGAATTATTAGCAGTCCCGGTAAGCCACCTCCCTGCTTCAGCTCCAGTCCGGGGGGGAGGGGAGCAGTCAGGGGAAGACAAGTGCTCTTTCCTCCCGCAGGGGAAAGTGAAAGTCTGAGCCAATTTGCAACAAGTCTGGACAACTACAATGAAGATGCATTTCGATCATTTCCCGTGAATCGTGCTGGCTTTGCACGTTGGGACATTGCTTATATCTTTATCTCAAGAACCATCATATACCATTTTAGTTTAAAATAAGGTTATTGATGTCTTTATCCTTCCCTTAACTACTTCTCTCTTCCTCCCAATTGCTGCTATTTGCCTTTAACTCCTGAGGAGTCAAGGTTGAAACACAACTTATTTTCTTAAAAAAAATCTTTATTAAAAAAAGATTTATTTATTTGAAAGGCAGAGTCACAGAGAGAGAGGAAGAGACAGATCTTCCATCTACTGGTTCATTCCCCAAAGGCTGCAATGGCTGGGGCTAAGCCAGCATGAAGGCAGGAGCCTGGAACTCTATCTGAATCTACCACATGGGTGCAGGGGCTCAAGTACGTGGGGCATCATCTGCTGCCTTCCCAGGCACATTAGCAGGAAGCTGGACTGGAAATGGAGAAGCCAGGACTTGAACCAGCACCCATATGGGATGTTGCCATTGCAGGCCGCAGCTTAACCCACGGTGCCAAAATGCCGGCCCCTAAAAACTTAACTTCTAAAACCATTACTATGTCTTTAATGCTGATTTCTGATTCCAACAAGAAGGGTAGACTTTCTTCTTGTGGTAGACAGATGCTCTCATGAAGAAAATATAAAAAAGTCAGATACAATGCCAACAACATCTGTTGGAAGGCGCCTGATACGGTGGAGCTATGAGGGCACACTGCTGGACACGGCGACAGCCAACGAGATGAGCTCCACATTCTACATGTGCGTCTCCTGCTTCTTGGCGTTGGATGGAGGCTTTGAAGTCGGTTGGAAGGTGAATGCTAAGAGGTAACAAAACCAGTGAACCTTTGAGCCATCACACGAGGCTGAGCAGCTGAGCGTTAGAGTTTGGGGACCGTCAGGGCAGCTGAGATTTCAGCGTCCAAAATCCGGGAATAGAGTGTGGATCCCGGAATAGAGTGTAGAGAGGTAAGCCCAGTACTTGGCACTAGGTTCCTCTTGGTGACATCCGCCCATTCTCAAGCTGAACAAGGCGAGAGGTCGAGAAACAGAGCGACAATGGTTGAGGAGCCGAGTGGGAGCATTGGTGGCCTCACAGTACAGAAGCAAAGGGACAAAAATTGGAGCCAGGGAGGAGGAATTTCAGTAAACGCTTTTCTCAGGCCTTAAATTTAGGTCTTTGATCCATTTTGAGTTGATTTTTGTATATGATGAGAGGTCTGGATCTAATTTCATTCTACATACACATATGTATTCATATACAATAAATTATATATACAATATATATGATATACAATATCTATATATATACAGTTTTTGCCAGCACCAGTTGTTGAAGCAACTATCCTTTTCTTTTTCTCTCTCCAAAGCTGGTGCGGAGACTCTGGGCTGCTGGGGTCCTGATTTGTGCGTGTCCACACCTCCACATAGGTCCACTGTGTCCCTCTAATTTGCGCGGAGCTTCCTCTGCCATTTTCTCCCTAGCTCTTCCCTGAGACTGCACTCCCTCCATTTTTTAAAACTACCTTCTCCTAGAGTGGTAAGCTCCCTCCCTACTCTGCCATCTTTTGATGACTTGTTACTATAGAGCTGAAAATATTTTCTTTATGTATTTTTAAAGATTTATTTATTTTCTTTCTAAAATTTTTTTTAAAGATTTATTTTATTTATTTGAAAGAGTTGCACAGAGAGGCAGAGACAGAGAGAGGGGTCTTCCATCCGCTGGTTCACTCCCCAGTGGGCTGCAATGACCAGAGCTGTGCCGATCTGAAGCCAGGAACCAAGAGCTTCTTCTGGGTCTCCACATGGGTGCAGGAGCCCAAGGACTTGGGCCATCTTCTGCTGCTTTCTCAGACCATAGCAGAGAGCTGGATCTGAAGAGGGGCAGCCGGAACTAGAACCGGCACCCACATGGGATGCTGGTGCTTCAGACCAGGGCTTTAACCCACTGCGCCACAGCGCTGGCCCCTATTTATTTATTTTAGAGGTAGAGTTATAGACAGAGGGAGAGACAGAGAGAGAGGTCTTCCAGTAGCTTGTTCACTCCCCTTGGCTGCAGTGGCCAGGGCTGGGCCAGGCCGAAGCTAGGAGCCAGGAGCTTCCTCTGGGTCTCCCCATGGGTGCAGGGGCCCAAGGACTTGACCATCCTTCCTGCTTTCCCAGGTGCATTAGCAGAGAGCTGGATTGGAAGTGGGGCAGCCAGAAATGGAACCAGCACCTGTATAGAATGCCAGCATCCTAGGTGGCTCCCCCCTCCCCTTGATTCGTAAATGATGATGGTCTACATATTGTTAGCAATTTCCACCTTAATTTTATTGTAGTCAGAATAAAATTTGTATAACTTCAGTCTCTTGAAATACACTGGGGCTTGGTTTAGGGCTAAGTGTATGATCCTTCTTTTTTTGATCGTGTTTGTGTATCCTGGATGAGGTGTTGATTACAGCACTGTCATTCGCAGTGGGCCCCACTGATGCCATGAGCTGCCCTGTTAGGCTTTGCTGTGGAGAAGGTGTCTTTTTCTTTTCTTTATTTTTTTAAAGATTTGTTTATTTATTTGAGAGACAGAGTTACAGACACAGGGAGGGAGAGACAGAGAAAGGTCTTCTATCTGCTGCTTCACTCCCCAAATGAATGCAATAGTTGGAGCTGAACTAATCTGTAACCAGGAGCCAGGAGTTTCTTACAGGTCTCCCACGCAGGTGCAGGGGCCCAAGGACTTGGGCCATCTTCTACTGCTTTCCCAGGCCATAGCAGAGAGCTGGATTGGAAGAGGAGCAGCCGGGACTCGAACGGGCGCCCTTGTGGGATGCTGGCACTGCAGGCGGTGGCTTTACCCACTATGCTACAGCGCTAGGCTCCAGAAAGTGTAAATCTCAAAATTGTTGTACAGTGCCTTCTGTGAGCTAGTTTCCTGGTGAGTGTCACGTGGCAGCCTGACTCCATCTTCTCCACCACCTTTTCAGGCTGTGCAATGCATGGCTGACAGTATTGTGATTCCTCATAAGTCCGTATGTGCCAAGAAGGCAGATAAGACAGAAACTGATTGACTCGTGTTCACAGTAACACCATGTACAAAGGCTGGAAGATGGGAGCAACTCAGCTGTCCGTCAGTAGATGAACAGATAGACAAAATGTGAAACAGCCATATAATGGAACAGCGTTTTGCCTTGAAAAGGAGCTGACACACAGCACAGCACATGTGAGACCTGCGGACATGGTGCCTCGCACAGTAAGCCAGCCACATAAGAGCAAGTGCTGTATGCTTCTCCCTGCGTGAGATACCCAGAAGTGTCAGGGTCACGGAGACATAAAGTGGTACGCTGTTGCCAAGGACTGGAAGGAGCAGGAACTAAGGAGTTAACATTTACTGGGTGTGGCTTTTCAGTGTGGAAAGAAAAAAAGTTCTGGATTTCTGGATTTGGATGGTGGTGATGGGCTTATTGTCACTGTACTGCATGCTGGAAATGGTTGAAATGATAAATTCTGTATGATTCGCTACAGTGTAAATAAAGAGGGAATGGAATAATTGAGTGAAGGATTTGATGAGAACTAGGAGTGGAAAAATTGTTAGTAGCCTCATAGAGATTACATGAATATACTGTAATCAGACTGTACTTCATTATAATATATCATTTTCAAGATGATGTTGGTTTTTTCATATCCAACAGTCTAAATCCATCATGAAATATGTGAGCATGAAGGACGATGGTCATGGAGAAGGTTGAGGGCCCAGTAAAGCTTCCTCCAAGCTTGACCCATCAGGCACCCATCAGGCAAATCTCCTGTCTCTCCAAGGGACTCTCCCAGGAGCTCTCTCCCTGAGGGGAGTTTATTAACTGTGCCCATTTTACAGATGAGGCCAACAGAGATTTGGTAAACTCATGCTCTACTTTTTTTATGTTTAGTGGGAGGTGCTGAATGAGTAATTATTAGACAAATGAAGAAGACAGGATGAGAACCCAAATTTATCTGACCTTCAATCTATATTCCTTTCAGAACCTACACTCCTCTGAGGTCCATAGCATTGCATTTCAGAGCTGGACAGGCTGGATACAGAGTCTTGGTCGTTTACCCTGAGTTTTGGTTACAGCTTCACACAGAGGCACAGACAGACACCACAGATTCTGCTTTCTGAGAGAACCGGAAATACCGTGACACCAGGACTTTTGATTTGCTGTCTCCCTCGCCATCTGCTCTTCCTTTCATTCACCTCTGCTTTTCTTTGACGAGACTGTCTTTTCTAAATTTAAACTTTTGGAAGCATAAGCCACCTAATCTGAAATGTCAAATCTATAGGAAATAACAGGTGGGTTCAAGCTGTACCTCACTCCTCCTCTTGCATGCAGTAACTGAAGGTGTAGGAGCCTGGAGCAAGTTTAGGCTGTGACTATGCTGTTTTAGAAATTCACCTGTGCTGTGTCTCTTGTTTTGGATTTTTTTTTTTTATAGCCGTAGTGAAAAGCACACTGTTTCTTTAAGTCGTAGATGCTTTGGTAGTATAATAATATGATCACTTTAACATTCCTGTGAACAATGCTCTCATTTCCAAAAGTTGTGGGTATTGTACTACATACAGCACATTTCCAAAATCTCATTTCATTTTTTGGCAGGTTTATTAGCAGGTTCTTTCTCTTTCTTTTTTTTCCTGTCGACTTTGCCAAGTCTCAGTGCTACCCTTACACATGTAAAGGTTTGTTTCCCTCTGGTGTGAATGAACTAAAATATGGGCACACAAAGGAGAAAAATGACCTATAAGAACAATTTGTGGCATAACACAATGCCATTTTATTGAAAAATCGAATCCAAATGTGCCTTATATATGTGCGCACTTATGTGTGTGTGTACAAACACATACCCCATAAAGAATCATCGATATCTGACTGACACAAGCTAAACCGTTTTTCATATTTTCTGAGAAAGGTCATCCTTGGTTGCCCTCAGGGTTAGCTCATGCTGCTGTACAGGTTGTGCATTGGACGACCCTGGGAGACACCTTTTCACCGGAGTAGGGTAGCCCGAATCCAGCGGGACCTCATCTGAACTTGATTCCATCTGCAAAGACTCTAAGTAAGGCTGTATTTACAGGTACTGGGAATTAGAGCTTCAACACATCCTTTGGGGACCACATTGCCACTCATAACAATAGCCATGACATTCTGAGTCCTCCTGGGGACTCCAAACAGAGGGCAAAATTCCCTCCAAAATGCAGAGCAGCCAGCATTTACTCTCACGGCGACCCTGACAGGCTTGTCCCTGGCTTTACACTCTCTGTTCACACTATCATACATGAGTAGTTTATTAACCTTCCCTCTGCTAATGTTTTGGATCTCTTCCGTCTCCCTGCCTTGTGATTGCACGGTCAGCACCTACTGCTCTGTCTCCAAATCATCGTTCAGTTTTCACAGCACCATCTCTCCTATCTCTTGCAGCACCATTGCTAATCTGGCTCTCCACACGAGGTTATCTGTATAGCAATACACCTCACACGTACCGTTCCCCTTGTGGAGATAATTTTAGGTGAGTGGAGTAAGTTTTGCAATAGTGGGAAGACATCTCTACCCGTGTCGCTGCCTCTTCTTTTCTCATCTGTTTCCTTGATATCTGAAATTGATATGCAATAAGTTGTGTTTTGCAATTTGGGATAAGGCTTGTACACTCGAGAAGTGTAGTCCACTGATCTGTTTCCTTTGAGTATAGGTGATGGGTGTGAGACAATTGCTCAGGAGCAGGGTTGATGGGGTGGGGAGGGAATCCCACAGAACTGGGGTTGCAAAGGGGGAGACAGAGGTCGCGAAGGCATAGAATTGTTCTGTGAAGTACAAGATTTCCCTCTTGAAAAATCTGCCCTGCCTCCTCATTAATGCACTTAAAATTCTCCCCATGTTGAAAACATTTCAAGTCTGCTTCTACGAGACCCACAGACTGTAAGAGTCAAACCTAAGAGGATGGAGGTGAGTGGAGACAGTAGGAAGGAGGGTCAGGTGGACCACAGAGTGGAGCTGCATGGACGTGTGATGGAGGGGCCCTCGCCCGCAGTGTTCAGATGGCCACGGTGAAGTAGACGCAGGGAGTGGAGAAGTAGACCTCCGGGGAGGGGCTCCAGAGGTGTGCTGTGAAACAGAGCATTCCAATGTGTGTTCTTCACAAAGCCTGGAGTTCCTAGAACTTTCCCTTGCTCCGTTCTCGCCTCTCTCACCATTGTCTTGCCTGTCCGAGGTCCCATAGTGGTGTTGAGGCACCATCATGACATTATGTTCAAAGGGACAGGAAAGCTTTTTCCTGTAGAAAAAGCCTTTAGAGGAAATTGCTTCCCTTGCTAGTAATCAAGTGTTCAAAGTGAAACAAAAAAGGAAAAAAAAAAAGTCTTTTGGGAATCAGGATGGAATAATATTATTTCCCCTATTTCTCAGAGCTAAATAGTTTAGGATTAAAATACTTCTCATATATACATGTGCGTATACCTAACAGATCCATGAATTTTAATAAAGCAATGAGATAATTATTTAATGTTGGAAAATCGTCAAGTCTTAAGGAAAAACGTGTTTGACTTATTAATGACTTAGGACAAATCTTGGTGAAGTCATTCCAACTTGGATGATTAAGGAATTCTAATTTGGGGACTCACGTTTTATAACTGCCTAATGGAGTCGTCTTTTTCCTCCTTAATTACACGTATTTGCTAGTATTCTCGATGTAATATTTTATAAAGCAAATGAGGTGATGAGGGCATCTGTTTCTTATTTGTCTGTGCCTGTGAATGGCATTTCTGAATGTATCTTTACATACATTGATTTACATCCACGGGAAAACATTTGCATTTATAGCAATGGCTTTTGGTCATCGTCTCTGATGGTACTGTAGCTGAAGGAGCTCCAAAGCACAAAAGGTCATGGCAGACATTTGTGTCAAATTTACTAGCTCTATGTATAACAGCACCTTGTGTTTCATTACTTTGTCCCTATGCCTTACAGGAAATCCAGTCATGCCGTGATTTCCCTCCACATTTCAATGGTTCCTCATTTCGGGTAAAAGCATTCATTGCTAATCACCCCAATGAGCCCCGTTGGACCGGTGAGGAGGGGTGATGGTGGCACTGATGGGGTGACATGGGCCTCTGTTAAGTTTCATATATTCTGTGGAGGGATAGTGTCACTCAGTTGTGAGTATATTTTATGTGGCAAGTACAGACTGAATTTCACATTTGTTGTTTTGCCATTCCCAAAGTGTAAGGTGTCATCAATAGAAAACTTAGGGGAAAAAAAAAGGATTTGATGCCAAGTTATAAGTGGATTCACTCTGTTGTTATTCTACCTCCTGTTTCTTACCAAACCCAACTTTAACCTTTATGTGAGAGTGTCTGTTTACTCAGATTTTTAATATAGAACTTTAATGAAGAGCTGATTTATAACACAAAGATAAAACAGTTGCTTCCCATTTGCCATTAGAATTATTATTTATTTTTTTTCCAAATAAACCTTTTATTTATGGATACAAACTTCATGCATTTTGTAAGTACAACTTTAAGAATATAGTGATTCTTCCCACCATAACCTCCCGCCCATCCACACTCCCACCCCTCCTCCTCCTTCTCTCCCATTCCTAGTCCCATTCTCCACTATGATCCATTTTTGATTAACTTTATACACAGAAGACCAACTCTGTACTAAGAATTCAACAGTTTGCATGGAAAAAAAATGGTTCCTCAACAGTTCAAAATCATTGCATCTTGAAGTTAATGTCACTTCTTTTCTTTCTTCTTTTTTCTTTTTGAAACTTAATTAACTTTAAAGAAGCACCCAAGAATGATACATCCTTTGGGAGTACTTAGACATAGTTATAATACATTTTACAACCTGTTCTGCATTTTCAGGAGGCCATAGGAGAGGAACAGGGAGGAAGCTGATATCCCTGGGTCACTGAAACCATGGCTGGAGTCTGTTGAAACAGTGGGGGTGGTTTGCTCCATAGGAGGTCTATTTCCTGAAGAGCCTTAAAAAGCAAACAAACCGGAGGAATAAGTTAATATTTATTTTATTCAGCTCACACTCAGAGCCATGTTGTTCATGATAGACAATGAAACTTGAACGACATGTGAACTGCACCTTGATGGAAGATAAACTCAGCGGTAGTAAATGACTCAAAGCACCGTCACATTCTGGCTTAGCCTGGCAGTGTTACACAGGTGAAAGCTGGTATTTCATGACCGAGTCAGGTGTAGGCCGGCATGGCCTGCAGCTTGGACAGGAAGCGCTGTGGTGACAACAAGGAAACACAGGATCTGCCGCTTCCATGGAAGCCAACCCCTGCACGGCCGTGTGTTCTGGGATGCTGGAACGTTAGGGGGGTTTCCAGGATTGTTTTCATTTCTCTTCCCTGAATCTCCCTCCTACTGACACTGTCCTTCCTGCAAATGGCACGTCTCCACATAATTAACAAAATGACAACGCATCACATGACCAGCAAGTCCTAAGGAGTCTAGTAAAAATCATTTACAACCACACACACAGGCACCCTCACTCCACGTAACTTCCCTTCAAATCCTCTGTGAGTTTGATACTTTAGCTCGGCCATGTGAATCCTGCTTTCTTTGGCAAGCAGACATCAAACATGTCTTTCTTGGTTTGATCCAAAGCCAGGAGCCAGGAGCTTCTGGGTCTCCCACGCAGGTACAGGGGCCCAAGGACTTGGGTCTTCTTCCACTGCTTTCCCAGGCCATATCAGAGATCTGGATCGGAAGAGGAGCTGCTGGGACTAGAACCTGCGCCCATATGGAATACTGGTGCCTCAGTGGAGGCTTAGCCCACTACACCACAGCACCGGCCCCCTTCTTCCTTTCTTAAAGATTTATTAATTTATTTGAAAGACAGAGTTACAGGAAGAGAGAGGGAGAGAGAGAGAGAGAGAGAGAGAGAGAGAGAGAGAGAGAGAGAGAGAACTTCCACAACTCCCCCAAATGGCCAGAATAGCCAGGGCTGGGCCAGGCTGATATCAGGAGCCAGGAGCTTCTTCCAGGTCTCCCACATGGGTGCAGGGGCCCAAGGACTTGGGCCATCCTCTGCTGCTTCCCCAGGAGCATTAGCAGAGAGCTGGATCAGAAGTGGAGCAGCTGGGACTTGAACTGGAGCCCATGAGGGATGCCAGCATCTCAGGTGGTAGTTTTGCCTGCTACACCACAACACCAGCCCCCCAAACATTTATTTTCTATTCCTGAGAAAAAAAAAGAAGTCATATTTTTCTTTTCCTTGTTCACTGTTGAGGGTCTATTTTAAAAAAAATTATTTATTTAAAAGGCAGAGTAGCAGAGAGGAAGAGAAAAACAAAGAGACTCTTCCACCTGCTGGTTCACTAACCAAAAGGCCACAATGGCCAGGGCTGGACCAGGCTGAAGTCTGGAACTCCATCCGGGTCTCCCATGTGGGTGGCAGGGGCTCAAGGACTTGGGCCATCTTCTGCCGCTTTCCCAGGTGCATTAGCAGGGAGCTGGGTTGGAAGTGGAGCAGCTGGGGCTTGAACTGGCGCCCATGAGGGATGCCAGTGTTGCAGGAGGCAGCTTAACCCACCGTGCCTCAGTGCTGGTTTGGGATTATTCTTTTTGAAGACCTTTGCCTTTGCTCTGCTTCCTGGTTCAGGGTCAGGTTTCCACTTCCTGTCTCTCACTGGCTGCTAGTACAATGTCCCCTGTTTTGGGCCTATAAAAGTAGCGGTTTGCAGAACATAACCCAAGCTCTACTTTCCCAAATACTATTTGCCTTCCTGTCTGTTCCCACACCTGAGATATTTGATTTCGTGATGATGCAGGTAGGGACAGAAGACCACCAAGGGAGGCAGGTCAGGCCTTGCGTGTGTTATCTTTCCAGGCCATTTGACTAAGCTGGTGAACACAGAGAGCCACGTCCTGAAGTGTGAAGGTACAACGGACAGTAGAGGAAGCAACAAAAATCGTCAAGTGGCCGGCATTGTGGCGTAGCAGGGTAAGCCTCCGCCTGTGGCACCAACATCCCCGATGGGTGCTGATTCATGTCCCAGCTGCTCCTCTTCCAATCCAGCTCTCTGTTAATGGCCTGGGAAAACAGCAGAAGATGGCCCAAGTGCTTGGGCCCCTGAACCCGCATGGGAGACCTGGATGAAAATCCTGGCTTCTGGCTTTGTCTTGGTCCAGCCCTGGCTGTTGTGGCCATTTGGGGAGTGAACCAGCAGATGGAAGATTCTCTCTCCTCTATTTCTCTCTCTCTCTTTCTTCCTCTCTTTGTGACTCTGCCCTTCAAATAAACAAATCTTTTAAAAAGTTGTCAGGTGACTTTGGCACCTCAAGTGGAATCAAAGAAGAGACAAGCACTGGAGGAAGCTGGAGATTCCAAGGTGAGAAGAAGCCTATAGTCATGTCATGGCCTGGCCCTTTCTATGTTGTGGTGCCAACCAGAGTTTCTGGTTTTTTAACAGATGAGAAAAATAACATAGGGGAAAAAACAAATTAGAAATGAATTTCAGGGCCGCTGTTGTAGCATAATGGGTAAAGCTGCCACCTGCAACACCAGCGTCCCGTGTGGGCCCTGGTTCAAATCCCGGCTGCTCCCACTTCCAATCCAGCTCTCTGCTAGTGCACCTGGGAAAGGAGTGGAAGATGGCCCAGGTGCTTGGTGCCTTGCACCCGCATGGGAGACCCGACTCCTGGCTCCTGACTTTGGCCTGGTAGAGCCCTGGCTATTGTGGCCATTTCAGGAGTGAACCAGAGGATGGAAGACCTCTCTATCTTTCCTTCTCCCTCTCTGTAATTCTCCCCTTCAAATAAATTTTTATTAAGATTTTATTTATTTATTTGACAGGTAGAGTTACAATCAGTGAGAAAGAGAGAGGCAGAGAGAAGTCTTCCTTCCTCTGGTTCACTCCCCAAGTGGCTGCAACGGCCGGAACTGCACCAATCCGAAGCCAGGAGCCAGGCACTTCTCCTGGTCTCCCATGCGGGTGCAGGGCCCAAGCACTTGGGCCATCCTCCACTGCCCTCCCGGGCCACAGCAGAGAGCTGGACTGGAAGAGGAGCAACCAGGACTAGAACTGGTGCCCATATGGGATGCCGGCACTGCAGGTGGAGGATTAACCTAGTGTGCCATGGTGCCGGCCCCTCAAATATTTTTAAAATAGGAAACTGTAGTTCAAAAACAGGTTGACTAAAACAATGTGAGACAGGGCCATCTGTGCTGACTCATGACAAATATCCACTTATGATCCCTCCAATATTGATGAATTGTGTCTCTTTGGAAACTGACAAGCATCAGAGTCAGGCAAAGTAACTAGTATGAACATTTTCCAATCCACACATTGATGGTCAATTAATTTCTGATGGAGGTACACACAATGGGAATGAAGAGTTGCTCCAAAAAAATGGTCTTGGGACAACTGGATGGCCCTGTGCAGAAGAATGAATTAGACCCTTCCTTCTCACCACGTACAGCAATTGACTCAAAATGAATTGAAGACCCAAGTGTGGCCGGCACCGTGGCTTAACAGGCTAATCCTCCACCTTGCGGCGCCGGCACACTGGGTTCTAGTCCCGGTTGGGGCGCCAGATTCTATCCTGGTTGTCCCTCTTCCAGGCCAGCTCTCTGCGATGGCCTGGGAAAGCAGTGGAGGATGGCCCAAGTGCTTGGGCCCTGCACCTGCATGGGAGACAGGGAGAAGCGCCTGGCTCCTGGCTTCGGATCAGCACAATGCGCCGGCCGCAGCGGCCATTGGAGGGTGAACCAATGGCAAAAAGGAAGACCTTTCTCTCTGTCTCTCTCTATCCACTCTGCCTGTAAAAAAAAAAAACAAAACAAACAAACAAACAAAAAAAAAACAAAAAAAAACACCCCAAGTTTAGCCCTGAAATTCTGAAATACTAGAAGAAAACATAGGAAAAGGTGTATGACATTGGTCTTGGCAACAATATTTTTTGGATATGTACTCAAAGCCAGGCAATGAAAGCAAAAACTGACACATTGGATTCCATCAGACTGAAAAGCTCTGAACAGCCCAGGACACAGTCAACACAGTGAAGAGACAACCTACAGAATAGAAGAAAATATTTCCAAACTGTGTCTACTAAGGAGCTAATATCTGAAAAATATAAGGAACTCAAGCATCTCAGTAGTAAGAAATTCTGTAACCTGATTAAGACTGGGCCAAGGAACTGAACAGGCATTTTTCAAATGAAGACATACAAATGGCTAACATGTATATGAAAATTCTCAATATTACTAATGGCCAGGGAAATGCAAATTGAAGTCACTTGAGATATCACCTTACACTTGTTATAACGAGTATTATCAAAAAGACAAAAGATGACAAGTGTTGGAGAGAATATGGAAAAAGGGGAAACCTTGCACAGTTATTGGGAATGTAAATTAGTTCAGTCATTATAGAAAACAGTTAAAAGATTCTTAAAAAACTGACAGTAGATCTACCATATGACCCAGCTATCCCACTACTGGATACATACCCAACAGAAATAAAGTCAGCATATTGAGGAGATACCTCTACTCCCATGTTCATTGTAGCACTATTCACAATAATCAATATATGTAATCAATCTGGGTGTCCATCAATGGATAAAGTCATATAGATATACACAGTGGAATTTTATGCAACTACAAAAAGAGCAGATTGGGCTGAGTGTTGTGGTACAGGAGTTAAGCCACTACTTGGGATTTCCACATCATATCGGAGTACTGGTTGGAGTTTCAGCTACTCTACTTCCCATCCAGCTCTTTGCTAATGCACTTGGGAAGCAGCTGATGGATTCAGCCTGGCCCAGCCCCACTGTTGCTGGAGCTGCGCCAATCCAAAGCCAGGAGCCAGAAGCCTCTTCCAGGTCTCCCACAGAGGTGCAGGGGACCAAGAACATGGGCTCTCTTCTTCTGCTTTCCCAGGCCATAGCAGAGAGATGGATGGGAAGTAGAGCAGCCAGGACTAGAACCAGTGCCCACATGGGATGCCAGCACTGCAGGTGGCGAATCTACCTGCTAAACCATAGCATCGGCCCCTAAAATTTTTTTTAAAATAAAAAAGAAGGAACTGATCCTACTGAAACCTTGATCTTGGACTTCTGCCCTCCAGAACTGTCAAACAGCAAGTTCCCATTGTCTGAGCCACCCAGACTGAGGCACTTTGTTTCAGCAGCCCTAGCAGAACAAGGCAGCAGCTCCCACTTACACTGGAGGTACAAGGTGCAGTGGGAGGAGACCTCAACTCAGAACACCCATGTCCCAGTCACAGCTGTCACTGATCAGCTGTGTGACTTTATGCTTCACTTACCCATCAACCTCCATCATCTCATCTATAAATTGGCTTCTTGGACTTTTTAAAAATTCACTGTTTTAATTGATGAACAAAAAATGTATGTAATTATCACGCACAACAACCGTTGCCGCCATGTGAGGAGTGAACCAGCAGATGGAAGATCAATCTCTCTCTCTCTTTCTCTTTCTGTCATTTTGCTTTTCCAATAACTAAGTAAGTAAATAAATAAATAGTACAAAAAAGTCTTGATGGCAACATAGATGGAACCCGAGGACATTGTGTTAAGTGAAATAATCCAGGTCAACATAAACAAGTATTGCATGATCTCATTTATGTGTGGAATCCAAAAAAGCTGATTTCATTTGCTAGTATTTCGTTGTGTGTTTTTGCATCTACGTTCATGAAGGATATTGGCCTGTGGCTTTTTGTTGGTGGTGGTGTAGTGTCTTTTTCTGCTCTGGGTATGGTTGGCTCCTTCTTAGACTGAGGGAAGGAGACTGCATTCCTAGCCTCTCTCCTTTGACTTGCCACTGGTTGTCTCATGCCGGGTCTTCACATCACCTGCCCTCTGTGGGTGTCTGTGTGCACATTTCCTCTTCCTATAAGGACATCCATCACCGTGGGTTAGGACTCATCCCAGTGACCTCACTGTAATGTAATCACCTCTATAAAGACCGTGTTTCCAAATATACTCACATTCCAAGGCACTGGGGGTTAGGACCTCAACATATGGGTTGGGGGAGGCACACTTCCTTTTCTAGGAATAGCTTAGAGCAGATCTCTTCTTTCATAGTCTAGTGGGGTGAAAGCATAGAAGATAAATCAGCATGAGAATACATTTGGACACAAATCCCTTGCCCAAGTTAAGATTCAGTTTAGTTTCTTTTACACCTGTTTAAGTCTCTCTTCACTTTAAAGGAGATAAGGAAAAGTTGAAAGAATAGTTGGTTTTGGTCCTGCAAATTTTACCAGCTTTCATCTTAAGAGGCATGATCTCAAGATTAGATAATTCCAAGGAAGGGCCCTGCAGGAAGGCTCTGCCTTCTGAGCAGGTCAAGTTAGTGCCCGACACCAAAGACTTCTCTTTGGAATTTTGAAGGGAGAAATTTCCCTTTCAGATCTGTAGGGATTTATAAGGTCAATCTGTCTCTGGAGAATTTAGTGAAAAGAACTTCCTGTGGTTTTTATAATATGGTTGATTTCTTGCAAAATGTAGTAACTTATTAACCAAAACTTTGTGTAGAGAGTTATGACTTGTTGGGTTTTGAATGAAATTTCAGACTTCCCTTAAGGTATCATTTGGACAGAACGGACTGGCTCTGCTACCAACCAACCCTTCCGGTCTAATCACAGTGGCTTAAAACCACAGGTTTATTTCTTACTCAGGCTTATCTGTCCTAGCAGGTGGGCCTTGGAGCAGCTTTGCTCAAAGGAGTTATTTAACTATTCAGGCTGATAGAGAATCTGGTCACCAAGCCAGAGAACAAAAAAGGGAGAACCCTGCAAGATCTTGCACTGACAATGAAAACCTCCAGAGTAGTTGCTCCCAACCCACTGGCCAGATCTTGTTTCCTGTAACAGGAAGTACAGTCCTATCTTGTGCTTAGAAGCTGGAGAACTGGAAATATTCTGTGACCAGAGCTAATGGCTATCAGAATCCATGCTAAGGGAAATCCTGCCAATTAGATCTCTTTTCCTGGTGACATTGGTCATATGATCATCCAAAAAAAAAAAAAAAAGTTCAAAGATGCCTGTTTATAGCTATAGTCACAAAATCAGAAGTGTAATTTAAGCTTGGCAGAAAACCAGAATTTTAACATATATTGCTCTTGAGCCCAGGAGGAGGAATTGAGTATCACTGTAAGCCCCATGCTTGAAGTTTATGCGTCCTAAATTTATATTTGGCTTTGAAAGAAAATTCTCTAGAATAGTAAAAGTACAAAAATTACAAAAAGGTTTAGTTATCTATTTTTTAAAAAGATTATTTATTTATTTGACAGGTAGAGTTAGACAGTGAGAGAGAGAGACAGAGAGAAAGGTCTTCCTTCCATTGGTTCACTCCCCAAATGGCTGCAACGGCCGGAGCTGCGCTGATCCGAAGCCAGGAGCCAGGAGCTTCTTCCTGGTCTCCCGCGTGGGTGCAGGGGCCCAAGCACTTAGGCCATCTTCTACTGCTATCCCAGGGCATAGCAGAGAGCTAGACTGGAAGAGGAGCAACCAGGACTAGAACCGGTGCCCATATGGAATGCCAATACCACAGGCGGAGGATTAACCCAGTGCGCCATGGTGCTGGCCCTTAGTTATCTTTAATATTAAAGAAATAGACCATACGAAATCTCCACTCCCCCCACCCCCATGCTATATACAGTATCTGGATCCAACTTGCTAACTTTCTGGTCAGAAATAAAGTAGTGGATCAATTTCTTTTCTTTCTTTTTTGTTTTTTAGTGAAAGATGCTGTTTTATATTAGTGCTGGTATCAATTAAATTTATTGGTTATATCTTAAGACAAGATTATAACTTCCTTGATTTCTTACATCTATTGGCAAAACATGATTTATTTATTTTCACCTCTCTCTCTCTCTCTCTCTCTATATATATATATATATATATATATACATAATTTATTTATTTGAAAGGCAGTTACAGAGAGGCAGAGGCAGAGAGAGAGAGAGAGAGGAGAGAAGATATAGGTTTTCCATCTGCTGGTTCACTCCCCAAATGGCCGCAGTGGCCAGAGCTGGGCCAATCTGAAGCCAGGAGCCAGGAATTTTTTCCAGGTTTCCCTTGCAGGTGCAGGGGCCCAAGGACTTGGGCCATCTTCTATTGCTTTTTCAGGCCATAGCAGAGAGCTTGATGGGAAGTGGAGCAGCCAATAATAGAATTGGCGCCCATGTGGGATGCGGGCACTGCAGGTGGCAGCTTTATCTGTTACCCCACAGCACTGGCCCCCATTCATGTTTCTATATATGTAGCCATTTAGTGATAAATAACTATATGGGGATTAGAAAACACTTGTAAAAATAGACAAAAACTACATACTCTGATCCCAGCCTACAAAAAATTGTCTCATCTCCCCACTTTGCAGATGATTTTTTTTTTTTTTTGGGACAGGCAGAGTGGACAGTGAGAGACAGAGACAGAGAGAAAGGTCTTCCTTTTCCGTTGATTCACCCTCCAATGGCCGCTGCAGCAGGCGTACTGCGCTGATCCGAAGCCAGGAGCCAGGTGCTTCTCCTGGTCTCCCATGCGGGTGCAGGGCCCAAGGACTTGGGCCATCCTCCACTGCCTTCCCGGGCCGCAGCAGAGAGCTGGACTGGAAGAGGAGCAACTGGGACAGAATCCGGTGCCCCGACTGGGACTAGAACCCGGTGTGCCGGCGCCGCAGGCAGAGGATTAGCTTAGTGAGCCGCAGCGCGCTGGCCGCAGATGATTTTGCATGAGCATCTGTTGAACTGGATTTTGAGGTCAGATCAAAGTCGGTTCTTGCTGAAAAGCAGTGACTGCCAAGAGAAAGGAGAAGAATGCCCTATGGTCCAGATGTTTGCCAACTCTGGAGTTAGTTAGGAGTTAGGATTTTCTCACAAGAGTTGCTATTCTACATCCGTTTTTGCTTCGTTCCTATTGTCATAAAACATTCCGCCTCAGATCTCCAGTTTTATATGATGGGAAGTTACACTCCCTAATATCTTTTCCATCGACTCTTCCCAATGGGTTCTTCCTGAGTCGGACTGAGTGGCTAGTGGGACAGAGAGGCCAGCAATGCCTCTGAAGGCTCACAGATGTGAGCAGTTAGACAAAATGGTTAGCAAGCTGGGTCCAGAGATCCCAGATAGAATTTGGGGAGGATTTCACATGGACTACTTCCTTAATGTTAGATAGGCCTGCAGTGCTTTTGTAGTATATTTACTTTGACTGTTACAGAAAGTTTTTCAAAACTAAGACTGTAGGGCTCGACATTAGAAGGTCAAACATTACCAGTTTTAAAGGCTGCATGTTAGACAGATTTGAAAAATGCCTGTTTTGGGTAATAGCTGATACCTTCTAGAAAAGGACTGGAGACTGGGTTTGTGGTCGGAACTGCCAATATTTTGTCTATTTTTAGCTTGGAACATGATTTTTAGAAGCACTGAGATTTAGGTACTTGAAAGGTTAAGGAAAGGAATTTGGATATCAAAATCTGACCTCTGGATCCTTGTGAGTAATGACCAAGCCTTTTCTCACCTCTGAAACTTGTAGACCCAGGAGGCCCAGGAGTTCTGGTATTTAGATGCTGCGGTAGGCTAGGAATTTTATTCAAAATACAAAACAAACATGCCTCTTTCCAGGGATTGATATTACCATGGGAATGTCTATTTGTGTGTTCATATATTTGTTTTTGAAAGGGAATTTTTATATACTATGCAAAGTTGAGTGGCAGTCCCATCCGATCTGGAGCAGTTTCCAGCAGTGTAATAACTGTCAAGACTGGAAACTTCTGTGGAGTGGAAAGAACAGATTCTGTGCAGCTTTGAGTAGCTGTTTCAGAGTTTTAAGTAGTGGAAGGAAGCAAAGTTTGGGACACTGTGAACATTGTGGGGTGTGTGTGTGCATGTGTGTGTGTGTGTGTGTAGCAGTTCAGCCTATTTAAGCGGATTATTTTCATGGGTGATGTGATGCATAAGCATAGTTTGGTACTGTTCCATTAGGCTTGTGGTTTCTATAAATTCCTTTAGAAAGATTTAAAATCTTTTCCCAAGTACCAGCCTGGTGACTGACATTTCTTCTAACAGATGGTGCTATCTTGCTGCCGCCGACTCCATGGCAAACCCTCCAGAGAAGGCCTTGCCTCCAGTTATCAACTACAGGTGTACAGGTACACCTGGCCCATGAGCCAGCTGGGTATCTTGTATCCTAAACCAAGTCTTAAAAAAATAAAACTATAACATGTATTTAATTCCTCAAAAACTTTTCTTCATTAGCTCCTTCTGTTTATTGAAAGCCAGACGTAGAGGGGATGCATAACTTGCTTCTGGCTTTTAATATACTTTGTTTGACTTGGGTTTCAGCAGATTAAAGGAAGGCATTCATTAATACAGTCAGATTGTGTTGACCTAAAATACCAAAGGGATTTTAAATAACTCTCTCATGTTTGGCTTTAAATATTTAAAAAAGGAAAAGGCAGCTTTATTGTAAGAGGCCCTTTCAGAAGCAGAGGTCATCTGGTAACCTCTCCAAGCCTCTTTTAGCTTTAGATTTCTTGACGTCATGCATGTTTCGGTTGTATTAGGCCTGTGAAAGTTTTCAGACAAAACATATAAAGGGTTTTCAAAACCTTCATGGAAAATATGCATCTTTAATTCCATTTTTCCATGAATAATTTAAAATCCCCTGCAAATACAGATCTAGAGAATATGTAAGTCATTCACATCTCTTTGGCCAATTTTCTGTTGAAAACTGCCACATTTAGTAGAATGACCTGAAAATTAAATGTGGTTTAACGATTGCACTAAATTATATTGAATATTTAACAGAGTGTGTCTTTATAATGTGATTTTAATTCCATTTCTCATTTTTTTTAGCTTTTTATTATGAAAAATTTCAAATAATAAAAGTAGAAGAGATACTATGATGAAACTCTATTACCCACCATCTGGCTTTAATAATTACCAATCTACCATCAACTTGTTTTATCTCTATCTCCCTACCTCTGATCCCATCCTGGTTGTTTTTTACAGCCTTGTTGAAATATAATTTTACACTCCATAAAATTTCCCATTGTAACTATACAATTCAATTGCTTTAAGTTAACTTACAGAGTTGTGAAATGACCCTGCCTTCCAGTTTTATGAGATTTCCATCGTTTCAGTAACTTTCCCCCATGCCTCTCTTCAGTGCCCACTCCCACTCCTAGAACAAGTTATCATTAATCAGCAAATCTACAGATTTCCTTTTCTGTAAATGTAATCATCTGATATTTAGCCTTTTGCGCCTGACTTCCTTTACTTAGCATAATGTTTTGGATGTTATGTTGATCTGTGCAACCACACGTAACAGTAGTTCATTCCGTTTCGATGCTCACTTGTGTTTCGTTATATGGGTGTATCACATTTCCATTGTCTGCTCATCACTTGACTGATATTAGGATTGTCTCCAGCTTTGGAGTGTTGTGCTAGATATATTGCTGCTATGAGCATTCATGTATGCTTCTGAGTGAGCATGTATTAGGGAACTTCAGAAAGTTTGAAGAAAATGGAATCAAAGGATAAGATTATTTTTGTAAAAACTGTCTGGAAATCCATGCATCGTTTTTTCATACTACACATTTTCATGATACTTTGAAGGCTCCTCTTATGTATGGATATCATATTTTTATTTATTTTTAAAATATGACACTAGATGTTTACATTACACTTTCTGTACTTCTGTGACTGAAATTTATTATTTACTATCATGTGAATAGAATCTTGTCTTTTTTTTTTTTTTAATTTGGAAAACAGTGACAGTTGGGAAGGAGAGACAGAAAGAGATCTTCCATCTACTGGTTCATTCCCCAAATGGCTGCAATGGCTGCAGCTGCTCCAGTTTGAAGCTAGGAGACTGGAACTCTATTCAGGTGGCAGGGGCCCAAGTACCTGGGCCATCTTCCACTGCTTTTCCAGGCACATCAGCAGGGAGCTGGATTGGAAGTAGAACAGCTGGGACTTGAACCAGCACTCATATGGAACACTGGCATTGCAAGCAGTGGCTTAAACCACTGTGCCACCATGCTTGCCCATAAGCTTACCTTTTAATGCAACTTTCCCATGGACTTTAAAATACACTCTCATATTTTCATCGTTCTGTGTAGGTACCTTGTTGTGGAATTACTCAGTTGCCTGGTAAAGGAATATTCACCTTTTTAAGAAACTGCCAAACTGTTTTCCAAATGTTTGTTCCATTTTACATTACTACCAGTGATGTATTAATATTCCTGTTTCTCTACATCCTTACCAGCATTTGATATGATCTCTCTTTATGATAGGGTTCATTCAAAAATTATTTATTTGAAAAGCAGATGGGGAGAGAGAGAGAGAGAGAGAGAGAGAGAGAGAGAGAGAGAAGCACTGGCTACCCACCAGGATGTGCATTAGCGGAAATTGGAATTAGGAGCAGAGTTGGGACTCAAACCCAGGCACTCTGAAATGGGACGCAGGCAATCCGGGTGGTGGCTCCACCACTGCACCAAATGTCCACCCCTATGACAGAGGTTCTGATGTGTATGTAGTGGTGTTATAGTGTCTAATTATCTTTTAAACATCTATTAAATGTACTGAGTGAAGTTAGTTTCCTTTTGCCCCAGATGAATTTTCTAATCGTTCTTTAGTGTTTCAATGAATCTTGGTTTACTAATTAACGTTATTAGTGTATTATCCTAAATTTCCCAGCTGAGTTAAAGTTGAGGGATCTCTGTTCCCCCTTTTATCTCTGCGTGCACACACGCAGCTGAGGCCTGAGGCCTGGGGAAGCCTCTGGTTGGCTGAGCGTGTGTTTGGTTTTCCTCCTCACTTTCTGCTATGCTTTGGAGAGGATATGACTCCTGAACTTACGCAGATGTTAAGGCCCAGAGTTGTCGGCTGATGGTACTAAGAAGGTAGAAACTCATTCCAATTATGGGGCCTAGGAGGTGAGCCTGGTGGGAGGTCCTCAGGTCATCAGGGGTATGACTTGGAAGGTAGTTCCTGAGAGAGGATTGTTAACAAAGCCTGAGTTGGGGCCCAGCCATTCTCTCTGCTTCCTCACGTACCTTGGGATCCTTCCTTTGCACACACTCTGCTAATGTCTTCACTGGCCTCGGCAGAAGCCTCACCAATAGAACTGCCTACTCTTGACCTTGAACCTCCCAAACTGTAACCTCCTTCCTTCATAAGTAGTTTCACTTAGGTATTTATTTGCAGAAATAAAAAGCTGACTAATACACTATTTTACTTTTTAAAGATTATTTATTTGAGAGGCAGTGTTACAGAGAGAGAGAAAGAGAGAAAGAGAGGGACAGAGACAGAGAGAGGTCTTCCATCTACTGGTTCACTCCCCAGATGGCCACAACAGCTGGAGTTGGGCCGATCCAAAGCCAGGAGGCAAGAGCCAGGTGCTTCCTCTGGGTCTGGCATATGAGCACAGGGTCCCAAGCAATTGGGCCGTCCTCCACTGCATTTCCAGGGAGCTGGATCAGAAGTGTAGCAGCAGGGACTCCAACAGTGCCCTTATGGGATGCCAGTGCCACAAGTGGAGACTTAACTTACTATACCACAGCATCGACGCCCAAATCACTATTTAAAAAGTACCCCCCACCACCTTAATTTGTTTTTATGGAGCAAGCATGAGGAAGGCAAGAGAGATCAGGAAAGTCCTTTGTTTTCTGGTACCAACGTGAGATGAAACAGCAATTCCTGGGCCTGGCGGGTTTTCTGGCTGCCTACAATACCCCCTCGTCTCCCCAACATGTAGGGAATGCAGCTTTAGTGTAGCTGCTCGAACTCTGATGATCACTTCTACTTCTCTTTCCTAAGGGCTTTTTTTTTTAAAGATTAATTAATTTATTTGAAAGGCACAGTAATAAAGGTGTAGAGGGTTGGGGTGGGTATCTTCCATCTGCTGGTTCACTTCCCACATGCCCACAACAGCTGGGGCTTGGCCACACTGAAGCCAGGACCCAGGAACACCCTCTGGTTTTCAACCTTGGGTAGCAGGAATGCAAGTACTTGGGCTGTTGTCTGCTGCCTCCCATGTGTGTTGGCAGGAAGCTGGATTAGAGGCATGGAGTGGTTGGGACTCAGGCACTTCAATATGAAATGCAGGAGGCTCAACCAGTAGCTTAACCTGCTGTGCCCACAGCATCTCCCCCTCTTGGCTGAGCTCATTTTACACCTGTAGTTTGCCCTTATGGATGGGGCCTAAAATATCCCCCTCGATGAGGCCAATGTCCAAGCCTTAGGGAACAATAGTTCACCTTGGCCCCTCACATTCTGCAAGTGCTGGTGACCCAGCATTCTCATCACTCCTACGCCTGTCCACTGTTAGTTGAGTTTTTGTTCTCTCTCCCATCCAACTAACCAGGCCCGACTCTGCTTAGCTTCTGAGATCAGACAAGATTGGGCACCTTCAGCGTGGTATGGCTGTAGACTATCTCTCTCACTTTAGATTTCTCAACTGAGAATCAGCGAGCAGAATAATCCACTGTCACCCCAAACAGAGATCTCACTGGGGTCCCTAGTAGTTGTCTTGGTGAGCAGCACTGGCATCACCAGGGCTTCCACTTGGCAGAGCCTGGGGAAAGACATGTGAAATACCCACGTCAAAGGCCTCTCATTCCGCTCTCACCCATTAAAACTCAGGGAGGGGAGAGGTTCTAGAGTTAAATGCCTGATTTTTTTGGTGAAACCTTTCAGAAATGTGCATCTTGTTTGATACTTTACTCTGGGATAGCTTATATATCTTTTTTTTTTATTTTAAGCTTTTATTTATTTATTTATTTATTTGCAAGACAGAGTTGCAGAGAGAGAAAGGGAGAGACAGAGAGAGAGGTCTTCCATCTGCTACTGGTTCATTTCCAAACTGGCTGCAATGGCCAGAGGTGCGCTGATCGGGAGCTTCTTCTAGGTCTCCTACATGGGGACAGAGTCCTGGCTGCTCCACTTCCAGTCCAGCTCTCTGCTATGGCCTGGGAAAGCAGTAGAAGATGGGCCAAGTCCTTGGGCTCCTGCACCCATGTGGCAGACCCAGAGGAAGCTCCTGGCTTCTGGCCATTGCATCCCTTTGGGGAGTGAACCAGTGGATGGAAGACCTTTCTTTCTGTCTCTCCCTCTCACTGTCTATAATTCTACCTCTCAAATAAATAAATAACAGCAACAAAAAAGTCTGGTCCAGAGATAGGTCTGTGTAATGAGTGTTTTTGGGGGGGAAGGGGGAGAGCGTGTGCTATACTTGTATGCTGATCTTACATCCAGCCACTTAATAAATTCACTTATTATTTCTAGTAGATTAATCCTGCAGCCGTTTGAGCTGCCATTAAACAATCATATAGTCCAAGAATAATTGCAGATTTTTCTTTTTAAATCAATATAGTAGGCTGAATTGTATCCCCCCCCCCAGCCCCGTTCATGTGTTGAAGTCCTAACCCCCTCAGGATGTGTATGGTGTTGGAAACCAAGATAGCAGCCCCTTTTGAGGGTGGTAATGAGTAGGAGGGAGCGATGGAAGGTTTTGACAATGCTGGTAATGTTTTCTACCTTGTTTTGGGACCGGTCACACAGGTGTGTTCATTCTAAAATATTCAGCTGCCTGTTCACTCGTGATCTCTCTGCGCTTCTCCACATACATGGCATACTTCGGGAAAAGGAAATTTACTTGAAAAAATACAAAATAAGCTCATAAATATGCACGAGGTCTCTTTGGGAAAAATCTGAAAGGAAAGTAAGTCATTATCATGTTCGCTTGGTCTCTTCCCACCGCTCCCTGAAGATTTTATGGAAGAAAAAGTTTGCTTCCTGTTCAGGGTCCTCCTGCTCTCCTGTGAGAGTCTGAGTCTGATTTTCAGTGTGCAGAGAGCTGGGGAGTCGAGAATATCCTTTCAGGAAATGGGTCCTGAATTGTTTGAATGCAGGTCACAAAAACAGGCTTGGTGGGAATTTCCATTTCATCATTTAATCTACAGTCTACTCCTCTTGACTGGCTCATCCTCTCAGGTCGTGACAATGAGACTAGCGGAGTCTGGAAGTCCAAGCACAAAAGGGATCAGTTACTAGTGAGCCGGTTTCTAATTGTTGTGGCTTTTCAATAATGCAGAGAGTCCCAGTGGGGCTCCACTCCGTGCAGGACCAAAGACATTCTCTGATGGCAAGCTTCCATAGCCTGCAGCAAAGCTTCTTTTACTCTCTCTGCACGTGTTTGCTTGCCTGTTTGTTTATAAATCTGCTTCCAGAGACTCTGTGGCGAAGCCTAGAAAAGAGAAGGAAAGTCAAGTTCCTTCCCTTTGACAGCACAGACACTGGCCTTGTGCAGACCCCGAGGGCCATGTAGCTGAGCAGGTATCCAGAGTGTTGGGGGAGGGGGAGGGTCTTTCCGCATCTTCATGTTTGTGTGAAGAAAAGCTCCACTTCGGCTCCTTGAAGGGAATCTTAGGAACCCGAGGTGGGTAGCGTCTACTCTTCATCCACCCACCTTCTCTTGGTGACTTCTCTGCCTGCAGAAATTAGCGGAAAGCCCTGAGCCCCGAGGGTTCCCTCGCTCTTGGAGCACTGGTCCTGAAGCTATGGGCGGTGGAGCACCTCCTGCAGGGGGCGCTGTCTACAGTGAGGGGGGCCTCATGGGGGTTTGGTTGAACGCAGGGTCAGGGGAAACAGACCTAAGAGGCCTTTGTCAGTAATAAGCCTTATGTTTTGGTCTCTTCTCTCCTACGTGTGTGTGTCTTTCTCTCTCTTTTAAAAATATTTACTTATTTATTTGAAGAGTTACAGAGAGAGAAAGAGGGAGGGACAGACTGATCTTCCATATGCTGGTTCACTCCCCAGATGGCTGGGACTGGATCAGAAGCACAGCAGCTGGGAATCATACCAGCGCTCATAGGGGATGCCAGTGTCGCAGGCAGAGGCTCCACCTCTGTGCCACAACATGGGCCTCTGTGGCTGTTTCTGGATCAGGCTCATCCCACTCTGTTTTCGGATCACAGTGCCCAGTCCCGGAAGGCCCAGGAAGCAGGGACCTATTGCCTTGTGCAATTGAAAGGAGAAGAACTTAGCTAAGTATTAGGAGGAGGAGGATGGAGGGAGGAAAGCAAGAAATACACAAAGAAAAAAATAGGAATTATAAAGGAATTTGTCTTAGTTCCAGCTCCTTAACAAAGCCAACAGACTGGGCGCTTTATAAACAATAGGAGTTATTTTCTCAATGTTCTAAGGGCTGGGAGGTCTGGGGTGAGGATGTCAGTGTTACCGGTTCTGGGAGGTCCTCCTCTGGGTTACAGACTAACTTCTCATTATGTCATCTTTTATAAGGAACTAATGCCATTCATGAGGACTTCACCCTCATGACCAAAGTCTCCACCTCCTAATAGCAACACATTGGCATTTAGGATTTCAACATCTGAATGTTGCGGGGACACAAACATTGAGACCATAGTAGAGTTAGTTGAACTCCCAAATGCTGGGCTCATGTATTTAGATGCCTCCAACCCTTTTCCCTGAGATGGGTTCATTAGCAGTTTTGCTGTTCAAAAAGTCTACAAGGGAGATGACTGTGATTTCCCTGATTATGCAGGTAATGCTAATGTAGAAAACTCAAGCAACAGAATAGTAGAGAGAAGAAAGTTAAAAATCACCCAGTCTTCCCTGTGGTATACTTTCCAAATGGTTCAGGAACCATTCATCATGGAAGTTTACAGAACTGGAATCCATGCTGCTTTGCTGAGTGCTTCTAAAGGAAACCGTACGTTAGAGACTTTTTCCTTAGCAGTGCATTTACGTCTTGGGGGCATTTGGTGGCAAGCTTTGGAACCTTATGGAATCCATGCTATGGTCTGAGTATTTGCATCATCCCCAAACTGATGTCGAAATCATAAGCTCCAAGGGCTTCGGTGATGGTCCTGCGTGGTAAACACTGTGGGAGGTGATTAATCTTGGGCCCAGAGCCCTCCTGAACGGGATTAATCCTTTTAAAAAAGAGGCTGAGGGAGGTTGTTTGCCATTTTCGTCATGGGAGGCCTCAGAGAGAGGCACCAAGCAAGAGAAAGTGGGTCCTCGCCAGACACCACATGTGCTGTTTCCTTCACCTTGGATGTTCCACCCTCTGGAGTGGCAAGAAACACATTTCTGTTGTTTGTGTTCCGTCTGTGGCATTGTGTTATAACAGCCTGAATAGACTATTGGAAGCTAGGCTAAGAAAACAAGGGTGTTAAGTGTAACAGGCATTCTTACAGCATCCCAGTCCAATTATAGTTCTTATTTTTAACTCTTTAATTTTTAAGGTATTTATTTATTTGAAAGGCAGAGTTACAGAGAGGCAGAGGCAGACAGAGAGAGAGGTCTTCCATCTGCTGGTTCATTCCCCAAATAGACACAATAGCTGGCCCTGGGCCTATCTGAATCCAGGAGTCAGAAGCTTCTTCTGGGTCTCCCACATGGGTACAGGGGCCCAAGAACGTGGGCCATCTCCTACTGCTTTCCCAGGCCATAGCAGAGAGCTGGATCAGAAGTGGAGCAGCAGGGACTTGAACCAGTGGCCGTATGGGATGCCCGCATTGCAGGTGGCAGCTTTATCCCTTACACCACAGCACTGGCCCCTTTTAATTTTTTAAAAAAGGTTTATTTATTTATTTGAAAGAGTTATACAGGTGGACACACACACATACACACAGAGAGAGAGAGAGAGAGAGAGAGAGAGAGAGAGAGAGCGCTACCCTATGTTGGTTCACTCCCCAGTTGGCCACAACAGCCAGGGCTGGGCCGGCCCAAAATCAGGAGCCAGGAGCTTATTCTAGGTCTCCCACTTGTGCAGCAAGGCCCAAGCCCCTGGGCCATCTTCTGCAGTTTTGCAGGAGCATTGGTAGTGAGCTGGATCAGAAGTGGACCAGTCAGGACATGAACCAGCAGCCATATGGGATGCCAGCCTCACAGGCATTGGTTTTATCCACTACACCACAATGCCAGCCCCTTCTCTTTAATTATTTTTAAGGGAACTTCTGGGCCTTCTGTAATTTAGCTGACTCGCTACTAATTTGGGAAACTTAGAATTTCACAATAATCTCAGAGGGTAGTTTCACAGTTTCCATCAGATTGTTTTCTAACTGAAAGGGCCATTTAATGAGGTCTGGATAAATCCATGGAGCTCATTGTGTGCATATTCTGTTCTGCACAATGTAGCTACTCATATGCTTACAAAGCACAAAACAGGAAAATAAAGATCAGAGAAGATAACTGGAGTCTTGTCAACCAATCAAAACTGTTGGTCTAATTATGCGGGTATTTAATTCTGTGGGCAAATGGCAGAAGCAGATTTGCTAGAAATGCATTCATGGATACTTGTTGGTGGTGAATCTAGTACGTGATCCAGCCGTAGGTTTGACATCCACACCGGGTTCTGGTGAGCACAGTCCACTAGAGGTGCTCCCTTTGGAACAACTTCCCAAGACAATTTCTTGTTTTCCCAAGGGTGAGGGCTGTCCCGTGGAAATCTCATTGAGAATGTCCAGAAGGAAGGACATGGGAAGAGAGAGAGAGAGGACAGGACAGCAAACGTCCTCACACCTGCAGACATTTGGAGGTTGGAACAAGGTGAAGGAAGCTGGCAGCCAAGCTTTGAAACCAGAAACTTGGGTCCTGGGCACCAAACAGAAGAGCCTCTGGAGCATAGCGTGATGGGGAGTTAATATCATGCAAGAGCAGAGAGGACAGAAGGTGTGTGGGTGAAGCAGAGGTAACCGCTGGCTCCTGAAGTTTGACACTCAGAGTGAGGATGTTAGGCTGAGTGGCTGGGGATGAAAACAGAGTAGACACCCAAGATGAACAGTATGCACGAGAGATGGGACTATACCTCTGGAACCGACAGGGACCCACTGAGGCCCAACTGTGTCATAACAGCAGACCCAGAGAAACTACACTTGGTTCTGTTTGAAGTACCAGAGCTACTAACAATAGGATGGAATGTTTAGTGACTGAGTAGTGGACACGCAAGAAGGTTGGTCATTCCTTCAAAGAAATGCTGCATCTTCTGGTATTTTCCTAGGTCCTACCTCTGTCCACTCAGGTTTTCGGGTTCTAAATTAAAAGGAAACAAGTTGAAACTCGAGTCTTTTCATGAACAGGATATATGTGCTACTGAAGATAGATTAAAAACACAACATAAAATACAGCAAAATATTACCCTAAGACTTAATTAACAGCAGTTGGTGGGTGGTCTGGTTTGTTACTGTCAGACTGGAACAATGTGAAAACCAAACAAAAATTGTGGTCCAAGATAAGATGCTTACTACTGATCCTTAAGAATCAGAAAGGCATTTGAAGAAGTAAAACACAAGTTCATTACTCTTTGGTGAACATTCATGTTTAATACAACAGTTAATGGGTTCTCGTTTCCTAACCCTAACCTGACATCTAAGCCAAATACTTAGCATGAAAGAAATGCTAATCAGCTCTGTTGAATTTGATCCCAGTGGAAATTTCATTTCTATTGTTTCTTAGAATAAGTGAATTTATCTTGGCTTCCATTGTGTAAGGGAATGCTTTGAGTCCTGCATTCTTTCCAGCCAGAGGCACAGGAATGACTTCCAGGGTAGGAAGCAAAGCTGTGTGTCTGTTGCAGACTTGGACGTTTATTAGGAATTTTCAACTCAGAGCTGTGTGGGCAGATGGGAGAACTCTTAGGATGAACAAAGCAAGTAAAACACGGAAGTGTGCAGTTCCAGCCTACTAAGTCCGGCCCAGTGATACCGAAGTTTTCACTCTGTTGCTTTCAGTGTTGCATATGAAACACACACGTTTTAATTAAATGTGTTGCTCACAACAGCTTATCAGAAGGGGGGGGAGAGGAATATAAAGACCTCTATTGTTGTGGAAGTAATTTTGATATTATTAAATATGGACACTTGCTAGTATTTGCTTTCTAATCTCTTGGTTCTCACCAGAATGCAGCAGGTGGGCATACCCAGTGTTTTAGGTGCGTAAGAAAGCTACCATGCCTACCGGGTAAATACTTGACGAAAACACAGGAAAAAGGAAGACCTCTTTCTCTGCCCAGGAATATGCTGGCACGGTCACTCAGGGTGGAGTGTTGTCACCTGTCGGTAACGTGCTGGAGAGACCCCTGGTCATGACAGGTGTTAAGAACTACATTTGTGAAGAAGAAAAAGAAGGAGGAAGTGGAAGGGAAGAGGAAGAGAAAGAAGGGAAAATTCACAGAAAAAAAAAGAAAAGAGGAGGATGGGAGGAAGAAAGAGGAAAAAAGATGAAATAAAACATCTCTTAATCGGAACTCCTGGAGCATGGTGTCTGACCCCCAGTCCCCTTTATCCTATTCAAAGCTAGCTCAGGTGTCGCCTTCTTTACAAACATTTTTATTCTGCCTGTAGCTGCTCTGTGTATCTGTCGCACTTACAGTCAGGGCCAAGCATATTAGTACATAAATGTTTTCTATTACATCTGTTAGCTTTCCCTTTCTCATCAACTGTGCTCCCTAAGGCCAAGGAATTCTTCCTGTTTATCACAGAGCCTGGCAATACAAATGTAAGCAACGAGGACGTGACTGATCTGTGGCCTGAATGTGGTTTGTCCCCTCTGAAGCTCATGTTGAACTTGGTTCTTCAATGTAACAGTGCTGAGAGGAGGTTGGAGCTTCAAGAGGTGGCTTTGTTAGGGGGTCTTCATGAGCTCTGGCAGGCCTGCACTAGTGACCGTGACAGTGGGCTGCTGAACGGTGAGTCTCTCCTATGCGCCCACTTGCCTTTGCATGTCTTCCCCTGTGATGATGCCACACCAGGCCTTCACGTGAAGCTGGTGCCATGCCCATGAACTTCCCAGCTCAGGATCAACCTCTCTTCTTTACAAATCATCCAGCCTCTGATAGCAACAGAAAATGGGCTAAAACACTGATTCATGACTTTTGAAAAGCTACATTTTGTTTTTTCCCCGGGCACTCTGTGCTGTTCTTCTGAGGCCACTGTGACCAATTTCCTATGAATCTGCATGGAGAGAGAGGCTCTGCCTAGTGAAGTCATTACGCATGAGTGTATAATTTCCCCCTTTTCCAATGTTATTCAGATAGCATTTCACATTCTCTGTTTTTTTCCTCTTCTGAAAATATCTTTTTCTTTTTGAGATTAATTCACTTACTTGAAAGTTACAGAAAGAGGAAGAGCCACAGAGAAAAAGAGAGAGAAAGAGAGAATCTTCTATTAGCTCACTCCCCAGATGGCCTCAATAGCTTGGCAACCCAAAGCCAGGAGCCAGGGGCTTCATCTGGGTCTCCCACATGGGTGGCAGGGGCCCAGACACTCAGGGCATCCTCCGCTGCTTTTCCCAGGCCAACGAGGAGCTGGATCAGAAGTGGAGCAGCCAGGAAGTGAACCAGCACCCATATGGGATGCCAGCATCACAAGTGATGGCTTCACTCACTATGCCGCCACACTGGCTCTTGCAAATGTAACTTGTCTTTTGTTGCACATTAAAATATAAGGAGATTCCTCATTTTTTAATTTTTTAAACATTTCTTCTCCATTCCATTCTATTGTATGGAGTGCCCTAATTTATGTAACCAGCCCACTCTTGATTGATGTTTAAGGTATTCCTGCTGTTTTGTTACTTTATTTTATACTGCAATGAGTGAATAGCCTTAAAAAGATATCATTTTTAAAAGATTTATTTATTTACTTGAAAGTCTGAGTTACACAGAGAGAGGAGAGGCAGAGAGAGAGAGAGAGAGAGAGAGAGATATCTTCCATCTGATGGTTCACTCCTCAATTGGCCACAACAGCCTGAGTTGCGCCGATCTGAAACCAGGAGCCAGGAGCTTCTTCCAGGTCTCCCATATGGGTGTAGGGGCCCAAGGATCTGGGCCATCTTCTGCTTCCCCAGCCCATAGCAGAGAGCTGGATCGAAAGTGGAGCAGTTGGGTCCAAACTGGTGCCCATATGAGATGCTGGCACTTCAGGCCAGGATGTTCTCCCTGATTGGTGACAACAAACTGAGCACCAAAAAGGAAACCTGTTGAAGTGAAATGGACACTATGAGAAAGAGTGACTTGATTGGCCCTTGTCCTGACTGTTGATGTACAACTTAATACTTTATCCCTTTTAGTATTTTTTTTTTTGTTCTACTTAATACTATTGGTTGAACTCTGTAATTAACACACAATTATTCTTAGGTGTTTAAATTTAACTGAAAAGTGATCCCTGTTAAATATAAGAGTGGGAATAAGAGAGGGAGGAGATGTACAATTTGGGACATGCTCAAGCTGACTGGCCCCAAATGGTAGAGTTAGAAATGTGCCAGGGGATTCCAATACAATCCCATCAAGGTGGCATGTACCAATGCCATCTCACTAGACAAAGTGATCAATTTCAGTTCACAACTGATCGTAATGATAGGATTAAGAGTCAAAGGGATCACACAAACAAGACTAGTGTCTGCTAATACTAACTGATAGAATAAAAAAGGGAGAGAATGATCCAACACGGGAAGCGGGATACACAGCAGACTCATAGAATGGCAGATGTCCTAAACAGCACTCTGGCCTCAGAATCAGCCCTTAAGGCATTTGGATCTGGCTGAAGAGCCCATGAGAGTAATTTAGGCATGGAAAGCCAAGACACTCTGGCAAAAAAAACAAAACAACAAAAACAAACAAACAAACAAAAACACCTAAATGAAAGATCTCTGTGAGTAAGATCCCAGTGGAAAGAACAGGCCATCAAAGAAGGAGGTACCTTTCTCTGAAGGGAGGAGTGAACCTCCACTTTGACTATGACCTTGTCTAAATAAGATGAAAGTTGGCTAACTCAAAAGGCTTCCATAGCCTTGGCAACTCATGACAAGAGCCTAAGGAGATTACTGACACCATAAACAAGAGTGTCAATTTGTTAAGTCAACAACAGGAGTCACTGTGCACTTACTCTCCATGTAGGATCTCTGTCCTTAATGTGTTGTTCAATGTGAATTAATGCTATAACTAGTACTCAAACAGTATTTTATACTTTATGTTCTGTGTGGGTGCAAACTGTTGAAATCTTTACTTAGTATATACTAAATTGATCTTCTGTATATAAAGATAATTGAAAGTGAATCTTGATGTGAATGGAAGGGGAGAGGGAGTGGGAGTTGGGAGGGTTGCGTGCAGGAGAGAAGTTATGGGGGAGGGGAAGCCATCGTAATCCATAAGCTGTACTTTGGAAATTTATATTTGCTAAATAAAAGTTTAAAAAATGATTCTACAGGGGCAGTGATTATATTTTCATTATTGATATGTAAAGATGTGCTGATACAAGGCATTTTTTTAAACTTTTATTTAATGAATATAAATTTCCAAAGTACAGCTTATGGATTACAGTGGCTTCCCTCCCCCCATAACTTCCCTCCCACCCGCAACCCTCCCCTTTCCCGCTCCCTCTCCCCTTCCATTCACATCAAGATTCATTTTCAATTCTCTTTATATACAGAAGATCAGTTTAGTATATATTAAGTAAAGATTTCAACAGTTTGCCCTCACATAGCAACACCAAGTGAAAAATACTGATGGAGTACTAGTTATAGCATTAAATCACAATGTACAGCACATTAAGGACAGAGATCCTACATGATATTTTTTTAAGAATTGATTAATTTTCTATGCAATTTCCAATTTAACACGAAGTTTTCTTTTTTTCATTTTCAATTATCTTTAAATACAGAAGATCGATTCAGTATATACTAAGTAAAGATTTCATCAGTTTGCACCCACACAGAAACACAAAGTGTAAAAATACTGTTTTAGTACTAGTTATAGCATTACTTCGCATTGGACAACACGTTAAGGACAGATCCCACATGGGACGTAAGTACACAGTGACTCCTGTTGTTGATTTAACAAATTGACACTCTTGTTTATGGCGTCAGTAATCTCCCTAGGCTCTAGTCATGGGTTGCCGAGGCTATGGAAGCCTTTAGGGTTCGCCGACTTCGATCTTATTCCGACAGGGTCATAGTCAAAGTGGAAGTTCTCTCCTCCCTTCAGAGAAAGGTACCTGATACAAGGCATTATTAAACCGACCTGGAATGCATGCTGCAAGGCCGGCAGAAGCTGGTTTGGACTCCAGTACCTGACCCTTGCTGCCTCCCGGCCAGCCCACTGATCCTAACAGAGTATATCTTGGGGAGATCTCACCACACATACACAAAATGTAAAGATAATAACTATGTGAGATTATGGATACATAAATTTATTTTTCACAGTGTGTAAGCATATGACAATCATGTGTACCTTAAATAAAAACAATAAACATTTTTGAGCATCAAAGGACCCCTTTCACTTATGAATCTTTTAAAAAATTGTCTCGCATTTGAGAGTCTCTCTCTCTCTCTCTCTCACACACACACACACAATATTAAATGAATATCTTGCCACTGTGCCCATAGCGTGAAGTTAGCAGTCATAGATATAAGTGTCCTGTATAGAACCAGCAGTGGCTCTTAGGATAAAAAGGAAATTGAGCCTATTAACCTAAAAACAAATCACTGTGCACAAGATCACGAAACATTGGAAGTAATCCCTAGCAGACTGTTAATTGTATAAACATTGCTTTACAAAGTACACAATCTCCATAATATCATTAGAAGAAATCTTAATGTCACCGCTTGAAGCATTTATTTTGCATAATTTGAAGCTGAAATTAATTGAACCTCCCAAAAGTAAACCCTTTTGCAAAGGACCCAGTGTTTAACATAGTGGCTGGAGTGATTCTTCCTGATGGGTTTTGGGATGCTTTTCCATGTGTAAAAGGTCATTTTATGAGTTCAGACCACACAGAAGCTCTTTGTAACTTTTAACCCCACCAGCATGGGAACATTGAAAGAATGCTGCAGAGGGAAGATAGAAAAGCTCAATATGTAGATTTCAGGATGCAAGTCAGAGGAAAAATTGTTACTTTTCTCTGTCATTTTGATAACTTTCATTCAGCCTAATTATGGAACTTGAAGTTAATTAATAATTCAACTGCACATGACATTTTGGATTTGTGCCCACTGAAGAGTGATCTTGATATTTACTGTGTTGTTTGCTAAAGTGCAGTGTGGGACTTAAAGGGGACACACATGGCAACCAAGTGGAAGTTTTCCTAAATAGCATTGTCACTGGAAGTTCAGTTGAACTATAGAACATGACTTAGAGCTCATCTTGAGCCAGACTTCTTGTCTTGTTGATTAAAAAAATCAAGGATGAAAACATCAAGTGACATAACTGCAGACTTAATAATAATATCAAGTCTCTTTAAAATGGAGTACTTTGCACTTAGAGAAATGCATAGAAACAGATAGCAAAGAGAAAATAAAAATTATTTAATCAATTCTTCTTCCTGTGGGAGGGTGAACTGTATTACCTTTATAAAGTACTCCCTGTTAAATGACAAGAAGATTAAACTTATGGACGATTATTATTACTGGGAAAAACCAGAGGTTTTCTGAGTACGTTTGGACAGGTTGAGTCTGACTTTGTGGAAGTCAGCCATGGCTTTCCAGAACACATTCCGGTCAGGGTAGCACAAAAGGCGGGCTCAACTCGGCAGGAAGCTTTTTCCTAATGAAAAGTCAGCTTCATTTGTTAGGTTCCTGTCAGTCCCCAGACACTTCCTTTCAGAAGTTGGCCCATAAAATGAAAGGCAAGAACTAGGAACACTCAGAAATGAATTAGATCGTTTTGCCCTAACTGCCCACATAATTAGGAAATCCATAAAACCAATTGCCCATTTTGCCTACTGGAAAGCCATTGAGGAGTTAATTCAGGGAAATTCGTATTTGTGGAATTATAATCAATTTTGAGAGCCAGGACCCCCAGGTGAGAGCTAAAACTGCTGAAAATATTTAAATGCAAAGGAATTTGTTTAGAATATTTCACAAAGTCATGTTACTTCTTAAAAAAGGCAGGAAACTTCCCTGCAAGTCATCGGCCTTAACTTCACACAGACTCTGCAGTGAACGATGAGATTAAAAAAAAGGCAAGGGAAGCTTATTAAAGCACTGTTTTCATAACTTAAGATTTCTTTATCATTTGTTTATTAAAGGGAGAGTGATGACACTTCAGGAAATTGAGAATAGATTCTGTGCCAAACGGGAGAAAGGAAGCGTGAGAACAGAAAGCGTCCATGATGTGTTCCCACTTTTCCTTCCTGATCTCTGACTTAGTGGAGCTGGCTCCTGTGGCATAGGTTGCTCAAATGGAAATGCTGGATTTTACCACACCAGGCTTTTCTTCTTGAGGATGCCTCTTTAAAGACCTTATATACGTATTTATTTCCATTTATCAAAGAAGATAGTAGAGATTTCTTCAAAATTTCATTCTGATGGTTTGAAGTCCAGAGTAAACGGAATGTGTCTCCATTTCTAAGGAGTTTAAAACTTTCCTTTCTCCTCGTTAGCGTTCCCAGCCCTGCTCTCAGAATACATCAATATTGTGTATATGGTATTGGATGTTGAATATTGGATATTGGCTGCATAAATCTAAGAAGTAATTTGAGAATAATGTGATTTTGCTTTCTCTATATCTGGGACCAGTCACTGTTGCTTAGGGTTGGTCAATGTGGGCTTTGGATGTTTGGTCTCTCCTTACTGGCGAGCGCCACTGTTGGAGTACAGACTAAAATGACTACAGATTCAGGGCAAAGTCTGTGGGGAGACAAGGACAGTGGTCCTCTGAGTGCGCATCCGTGTCTCTTAGAAGGAAAAGACAACCCCAACCTGGCTGGTTTAACCTTGTACCTATAACATGGTCATTCTTTCCACACCACAGTAAAAGATACATGGGAGAATAAAAATGCAAAACTTTTAACAATGTTTTTTAGTGTTTGATAAAACCCTTTGAGTTCATTTTTGAATGTATTATTTCTTGAAAATCTTCGGTTATTTGAGATGTAAGGTAGAGTAAGGACATTTTTCTCTTCATTGACTTAAGGACTAAAGCCAGACAACTTTAAATTGTGTTGTTTTAATTTGTTTTTTTATTTAATTATTTTAAAGATTTATTTATTTATTCAAAAGCCAGAATTACAGAGAGAGAGGAAGAGACAGAGAAAGAGAAAAAGATTTTACATCTGCTGGTTCACTGCCCAGCTGACAGCAATGGCCAGGTCTGGGCCAGGCTGAAGTCAGGAGCTTCTTTTGGGTCTCCCTGATGGGTGCAGGAGCCCAAGCATTTGAACCATCTTCTGCTTTGCCAGGCCATTAGCAGGGCAGTGGACCAGAAATGTAGCAACTGGCAGCGCCCATACCAGTTGCCAGCATTGTAGGCCATGGCTTTACCCACTATACCACAATGCTGGCCCCTTGTGTTGGCACAATTTAAAGAGACTGAAGAGAGGAAATATAATACTGGATTTTAATTTGTCTTCCTGTAAATTTGAAAAAAATATTGAGAAATTCACAGGCTAAAACAAATATTCATAACTCAGCTGTAATGGGAAATTATAATATACTCTGAAAATAATTAAACTATTTCTTCTCAAGTTTAAGTCTTTTTTTTTTTTATTTTTTTGACAGGCAGAGTGGACAGTGAGAGAGAGAGAGAGACAGAGAGAAAGGTCTTTCTTTGCCATTGGTTCACCCTCCAATGGCTGCCGCGGCTAGCGCGCTGCGGCCAGCGCACCGCGCTGATCCGATGGCAGGAGCCAGGTGCTTCTCCTGGTCTCCCATACGGGTGCAGGGCCCAAGCACTTGAGCCATCCTCCACTGCACTCCCTGGCCACAGCAGAGAGCTGGCCTGGAAGAGGGGCAACCGGGACAGAATCCGGCGCCCCGGCCGGGACTAGAACCCGGTATGCCGGCGCCGCAAGGTGGAGGATTAGTCTAGTGAGCCGCGGCCCCGGCCAAGTTTAAGTCTTTTAAAAAACTTATCAATATACTGGGGCCCACACTATGGCACAGTGGATTATAGCCCCACCTGCAGCGCTGGCATCTCATATGGTTGAGTCCAAGCTGCTCCTCTTCTGATCCAGCTCCCTGCTGTGGCCTGGGAAAGCAGTGGAGGATGGCCCAAGTCCTTGGGCCCCTGCACCCACATGGAGACCTGGAAGAAGCTTCTGGCTCCTGGCTGTGGATTGGCTCAGTTCTGGGCCATTGCGGCCATTTGGGGAGTGAACCAGGGGATGGAAAACCTCTGTCTCTGTCTCTGCTTCTCTCTGTGACTCTGTCTTTCCAAGAAATAAAACAAATCTTTAAAAAAATTATTAATATAAGATCAGATTTCATGTATTTCATAGATACAATTCTAAGAAGATAACCATGCTTCCTCCTTCCTTCCTTCCTTTTTCTCCCCCTTTAGTTTTTTGCAGTAACATACTTTGTTTCTGTGTATGTGTGTTTTAGAAGGAGTTTTAATTACAATGGTCATATTGTCAAAAATCACAAATTGGAAAATATAGTCTAAGAGAAGAGTTTCCCTAAATTTGTTTATCTTTTTGCACAAAAACTTAGAAAACAGCTAAATATATATATTTCTTGAGCTGAATTTACTGAAATAAGAAATTATAACTCTCTCAGTAAATACTGTGGCCACATTTAACAAATAAAAATACAGACCGCTTAGATAAATTTAAATTTCAAACAATTTGAGTATCTCCCATGAAATTTTTGGGACATACTTTTGCTAAAATGTATTCATTACTTATTTGAAATTTAAATTCAGCAGAGTGGGTTGCATTTTATTCTGCAACCCTACCAGTAAACTCAGGATGTAGGGGTCACAGAATACAAAAACAGCAAGAATATACTATGGGAGCAACACAGAAAAGAATAGCAGAAGCACAGAGATTTGCTCATTTTTGTTCACTATAAAAGAGGATGCATACAGATTTAAGTCAATGCAGTTAAAGGACAGTTGTCTCATCAGCAAAATTATTTTTATACTGAATTAGCGAGAAAGCAACAAATGTACAGAAAAATCAATCTTTACAGCTTTTCTTAGTCCATGATTATCCTCCAAGGTCTGTCTTGACTCCTCTCTAGCTCCAAACAGATCACTTGGATCATCAGACTAAGCTTCTCCATATGAAAAAAAAATAATTTTAACCTTATTTTCCTGACTCATATAGTTGGGTCAATACACTAAGTGACAAAATGGAAAAAAAAAAAAAGGTTAAAAATGTGGCAGGGTAGAGTTGGCCTCAAACATATCCAGATTCCCTCTCTTGTAATCATAAATATTCCAGACTCGGGAGATTGTCTTACATCTCTGCATACACTGAAGCTGGGAAACATTTCAGCAAATAGTAATTTTCTGCATGTGTGACATGACAGAAACCTCAGGTGCTTGCTAAGTAATGCAAGACCCAGAAAGTGAATGAAAGCCTCCTTGTAGGACCTGCTCATCACAGAAATTAGAGGGTCTGACACCCAACCCAATTTCTTTAAGTCTGTCCAGCTGGGCAAACCCAAAACTTTATCAGGGTCATCAACACCCTGCCAACTATCAGAGATGCAGGGAGTCATAGTAACATACTTTCTTTTCTTCTTCTTTTTTATTTGACAGGTAAAGTTATAGACAGTGAGAGAGAGAGAGAGAAAGGTCTTCCTTCCGCTGGTTCACTCCCCAAATGGCTGCTATGGCTGGCGCTGTGCCGATCAGAAGCCAGGAGCCAGGTGCTTCCTCCTGGTCTCCCACGCAGGTGCAGGGCCCAAGCAATTGGGCCATCCTCCACTGCCTTCCCAGACCACAGCAGGGAGCTGGACTGGAAGAAGAGCAACCGGGACTAGAACTCAGTGCCCATAAGGGATGCCGGCACCACAGGCGGAGGATTAACCAAGTGAGCCACAGCACCGGCCCTATAACATACTTTCAATTTACTTCATAATCGCAGGCTTAAGACATCACTAACCATATTGTTCAACAAATGAAAGGTGGAAAGACCGCTGTGCACAAGAATATAGATAAGGGCTATGAACAACCAAATCATAAGATGTCAGCTTCACTCTTATACTTTTTAAATTCTACATTATCTACTACATATGAAAGAAAACATATATTTGTCTTTCTTGGACTGGCTTATTTCACTAAGCATATGGTTTATAATTGCATCCATTTTGTTGCAAAAGATAGGATTTCATTCTTTTTTGTGACTCAGTAGTGTTCCTTCATGTATATATACCACATTTTCTTTAGTCATCAGTTGATGGACATGTGAGTTGATTCCATATCTTAGCTATTGTGAGTTGAGCTGCTATATGCATGGGGGTACAGATAACTCTTTCATATGCTGATTTCATTTCCTTTGGATAAATTCCCAAGAGTGGGATGGGATGGATCACATGATCTATTTTCAGATTTCTGAGGAATCTCCATACTGTTTTTTTTTTTTAAGATTCATTTATTTATTTGAAAGACAGAGTTACAGAGAGACAGAGGGAGAGAGACACAAAGAGAAAGAGAGAGACAGACAGACAGACATGTCTTCCATCCGTTGGTTCACTCCCCATGTGACTACAAAGGGTATAGCTGGGCCAATTCAAAGCCAGGAGTCAGGAGCTTCTTCCAGGTCTCCCATGTGGGTGCAGGGGCCCAAGCACTTGGGCCATCTCCACTGCTTGCCCAGGCCATAGCTGGATGGGAAGCAGAGCAGCTGGATCTCGCACTGGCGCCCATATGGGATGCTGGCACTGAAGGCCCCAGCTTTTCCCCACTAAGACACAGCGCCGACCCCCATACTGTTTTCCATAATAGTTGTACTAGTTTACATTTCCACCAACAGTGTATTAGGATATCTTTTTCTCTACATCCCTGGCAGCATTTATTATTTTTTGGTTTTTAGATAATAGCCATTCTAACTAGGGTGAGCTGAAACCTCACTGTGGTTTTTATTTGCATTTCCCTGAAGGCTGGTGATCCTGAGCCTTTTTCACGTGCCTGTTGGCCATTTGCATTTCATCCCTTGCAAAGTGCCTGTTCATGTCCTTCGCCTTTTCTTACTGTACTGCTCGTTTCATTGTCTCAAGTTCGGGTCTTCTGCTGATTTTACTTCTTACCTGGTTCTTTTTCTTTTTCTTTTTTTTAAAGATTTATTTATTTATTTGAAAGTCAGAGAGAGATTGAGAGAGGTCTTCCATCCTCTGGTTCACTCTCCAATTGGCTGCAATGGCCAGAGCTGTGCCAGTGTGCTGGGCCAGCCACGCGGCGAAACAAGCACACTTCAGGATGCACCGGCCCTGACAGCACCTCGTAACTGGTGTCTGTTCGTGGCCCGGCAAGCCAGCAGTTCCTTTTCTGTGGCCCTGATAGTGGATCCTGGGAGTTTTGCCGTCCAGTCAGTTTTGGGAGCTCCTCGGTCACTTTCCAGAAAATTCCTTCTCCGCCTTGCGTTTGCCAGAGTTCACACCCACAGGGGTACAGCCTGTGACAAACGCCTTGCTATTGTGACTTGTTCTTTCAATTTGGTTTCAATGATATGAGCCTTTTCCTGGTGACAAGAGAATTAACTTTTTAACAACAAAGACCCTACTTTAGTTTGTTTCAGCCACAGAAGCTTGGATTGCATTGGGATCTCCAAACAGCACTCTGTCGCTCTTCCTTGAAGGCCCAAAGGAATAGTTAAAGGCACACTGGGTAAGGAATCATTGAGTGAAATAGTCAGTGGATACTATCTGATATTCTTGAGCTATGTTATCCACACTATGACGGCCTACCTTTGTAGCTATTTTAGTGAGGTATAAATTTCTGTGTTATTAACTATTTTTTTAAAAGGTTTATTTTATTTGTTTTGAAAGGCAGAGAGAGAGAGAAAGAGAGAGAGAGAGAGAGAGATCTTCTATCTGGTGGTTCACTTCCCAAATGGTTTCAATGGCCAGGGCTTGGCCAGGCCAAAGTCAGCAGCCAGGAGCCTCTTCCAGGTCTCCCACATGGGTGCAGGGACCCAAGGACTTAGGCCATCTTCCACTGCTATTCCAGGCCATAGCAGAGAGCTGGATCAGAAGTGGAGCAGCCAGGACTAGAACCAGCATCTATTTGGGATGCCAGTGTTGCAGATGGAGGCTTAACCTGCTACACTACAATGGCAGCCCCTATTAACTATTTGTAACTGAATATCCCTTGTAGCCAAATACAGACAAATGTTTAACATTAACATGGAACATTTTCCCCTAGACTCTGACTTCTTTCTGGTTAGGCATCCACTGCCAAAGAAGTAGTTTTTGCCTTTTTTGGAGAAGTGCTAAGTGTTCTACTAAAAATTCTCTTGGAAACAAATATTAATCTTCAAAGATTTTTCATCGAAACCAGCACCATTTTCTCTAATTCAGTAGACTCTTTTGTGTCATGGTTGGACATCAGAACACAAAGAGTAAGTCTACAAGTTATCAAGATGGAAGCAAATACTTTTGTTCTAACTGGAACTTTTAAAAACGTTTTGTATTCAATTTCACATTGGTCAATTATCACATTAGTTGAGGGATAATAAGGTAATTTGGATTATACACATTCAGAAAATAGAAAACAGGAGCTGGTACTGTGGTGCAGCAGGTTAAGTCACTGCCTACCTGAGACACAGGCATTCCCAATCACGGTGCCGATTTGAGTCCTGGCTGCACTGCTTCCAATCCTGCTCCCTGCTAATGCACCAGGGAAAACAGTAATAGATGGCCCAAGTGCTTGGGCCTGCCCCGGCTACCCACATGGGAGACCAGGATGGAATTCCTAGCTCCTGGCTTTTGCCTGGCTCATCCTGGCTTTTGTGGCCTCTGGGGGAGTGAACCAGCAGATGGAAGATCTCTCTTTATGTCACTCTGCCTTTCAAATAAATAAAATAAACCATAAAAAAAGAAAATAAAAAAACAAATGAAACAGATTTTTATTATTCGATTTTGAGTTGCCTCAATGGCCTATTTTTCCAAAAGTATTTTATAATAAGCAGCGTGAGTGAATACAGAACGAGGAGTTTGTGTACAACAAATCCTTGGAAAGAGTTCAGTCAGAGCTTTGATCTGATCACCAACCTGAAATGCTGCTCACAAGCCAGAACATCTCTCCACATTGTCTCTCTTCAAGGGGTGTTAAATTGCAGTCCAGCCAGGATGAAAAAAAGTAGGATTTTAATAACATCCAGTCTTAGATGCCATCGACAGATGATATTTCCTGGAAAGAACTATGTTATTGCAGTACTATTATTGTTTGTCATGATTTGCTTGATACGATCAACAAAGACAAAGTAAATTATCCAAATGGGATTTCTGGCAGGGGAGCTCCATTCTCATTAGAAGAAGTGTTAGTGGGCCAAGCACATTCGAGTAAACACTGAACGGGAACTTGGCGCTAGCACGGGGGGGGGGGGGGGGGGGGGAGGGGGGGGTGGGCTGTTCATGGAGACCACAGAATGTCCAAATGTCCAAGGCCAAGGAATTTTGGTTTCACCTACTTAGAAGAAATCCAGCCTGACCTTTGCCCAACTTCTTGGCAGCCTTCACTGAGGTTTATATTTAAGGAAAATTTAAAAACCAAAATAACATACCTAACGTGATGTCATGGGCTTTATCGTTGCCATCTTTTAGATACTCAGACATAATGGCGGCAACTCTGGAATTTCAGAAAAATGCTAGAAGGGTGGGGGAGGGGCAGAAGATTTCAAATTCATTGCTAGGTCATCAGGCTTTAACGACCGTGAGTTAGAGCTGACAGGCTTTGACTAAGTTACCGACCCCGAGTTTGCTAAGGAACATAATAGGATACAGAAACTGATAATGACAATGATAGGTTGGTTATAAAAGAGGCTATAGATAATTTAATAAAATCTAGTCATTTTTTATAGCTTTGTAGTTGCCTTTTTTTTTTTTTAAGATGTATTTATTTACTCGAATGGCAGAGATATAGAGAGGGGGGAGAGAGAGAGAGAGAGAGAAAGTCTTCTAACCACCGGCTCACTCCCCAAATGGCCACAGTGGCTGGAGCTGGGCTGATCTGCAACCAGGAGCCAGGAGTTTCTTCTGGGTCGTCCATATAATGCAGAGGCCCAAGGACTCAGGCCATCTTCTACTGCTTTCTCAGGCCATAGCCTGAGTTGGAAGTGGAGCAGCAGGGACTCAAACCTGTGCCCATATGGGATGCTGGCACTGCACGTGGTGGCTTTACCTGCTCTGCCACAGTGCCAGCCCCAGGGCAGTTGCCTTTTGATAATATATATAATATCAGGGGTGGATATTTAGCTTAGCAGTTAAGACACCCACGTTGCCTATCAGAGTACCTGGGTTCAAGTCCTGGCTCCAGCTCCTGACTCCAGCTTCTGGCCGCCCAGAACCTAGGAGGCAGCAAGGATACCTCAAGTAATTGGGCTTCTACCACTCACACGGAAGACCTGCATTGAATGCCTGGCTCCTTGCTTCAGTCCCCTGGCGGTTGCAGGCATTTGGGGAATGACTAGTGTATAGAAACTCTCTCTTTCTAGTTCTATCTCTGTATATATTTATGTGTGTGTATGTGTGTGTGTATGCTAAAAATGCACAGGAAAATTTAAGCTAGGTTAGTGATCTAATACATCTTGTATAGAATTTGGCCAATTCCTGCTGTAATAAATGCCTATACTATTTTCTAAAAATCCTTGTATAAATATAAATCTTTTTATTTTTATCTTACCTGAAAGGCGGGGTGGGGGGGGGGAGAGAGAGAGAGAGAGAGAGAGAGAGAGAGAATCTTCTATCCTCTGGTTCACTCCCTAAATGCCTGCAGCAGCCAGGACTGGGCCATGCCAAAGCCAGGACCTGGAACTCCATGTGGGTGGCAGTGGGGCCCAACACTTGAGCCATCATCTGCCACCTGCTAGGATGTATTAGCAGGAAGCTGGGTCAGAAGGAGAGTAGCTTGGACTTGAACCTTCCCTTATCCCTCTGATAGGGGATGCAGGCATCCCAGGATACAGCTTAACCTATTGCATGACAATGTCCACTTAAACAGGAGATTTCTAAATCCCAGATGTTCAGTGATCTAATTTAAGTAACATTTGATCCAAGTCATAGATGGAAGACATTAGACAATCTAGAATTACTTGTAATAGGGTCTAAGCATTATTATTAAATAATTTTGAAAGTACTGAGACAATATTATTTTTTCTAAACATGTTATTTTTGTTGAATAAAAATAAAATACATATACTATAAGTTGATATACTATTTAATGATAAATTGTGCTGTTGCTCATCTTAAAGACTTTATCCTAAGAAAAGGATTGGTCTTGAAACTATGCTATTAGCTATAAAGTAGCAAACTCACTCAGCGGCTTGCTCAAAATACTAAACTTAATGCAAACATGTCCCCAAATCTAGCTGAGCACATGGATCCCTGAGCCACATTTTAATATGGGCAATGTTTTACGAGTGTGTAAGTTAGACATTGGCTGCTGCTGGTGGAGGTGGGGCATGCCAGAGTGCAGGGATCCTGAGGACCACTTTCTTTCAAATGTAGGGATGGTGGATTTCAATGGACGGCCAGAAAGCAGGCTTCCCTACCCTTCTGTGCAAAGTTCTTCTTAGGGTAGTCCAAGACACTGTGCCCATTAGCCTATTTGCAGCCCGTCTCGATTCTAGTACAGGTAGAAGATGGCTAGTGGCGCAGGTTACCGTGGCTGCTGTAGCAGTCCAGACCTGGAGCTACCAGACACACAAACAGTAACATGGAAAGAAAAGGGCTGAGGGTTCTTCCCTGTTGCCTGGTTGTTTAGCTTTGGACTGGAACAATATTCTTGTCCCACAGATGGAAAAACAGTTCTGGATTTTAGAATTCACTTGGGTAATTTTTTAGCACTTGCGCTAGGAAACATTTACATTCGCTCAAAATTGTCCACTTTCTTCTATATTTCTTCCCTTCGTGTATAAGACGGCTCTCCCCTGGGGCTTTCCCTTTCTTGGTGGACTAATCTTAAAGCTGAGTTGTCTTCCTTGTAACTGAATCTGGGGACGGTTTCCCTTTTCCGGATGGAGGTTCCACATGGAAAGTAGAAGAATGTTCCGGAGTCAGCCAGCCAGGTGTTCTCTCAGGAGCTTCCACGCGGGGCTTCATGGATTGCCAGGCACACCTTCCTTCACGTTATTATTTCTGAAGCAAGGAACTTTGTTTCAATCTGCAGAATCTTATATTCAAGACAACACAGCATAACAACCAGTGCTTCTTGAATCGGCAGCACTGCCCTCTCTCAAGGTTCCGACAATCCCACTGGGATCTAGTCACACCATCCTCCATAGCAATAGGTGCCGTTTACTTTCAGAATCCTGTGATCGCTATACAGCTTTCAGTCCTCTTAAAGTCCTTTTAAGATTAGGACAAGGGCCAGAGCTGTGGCATGGCTGCTAAACTGCCTGCAGTGCTGGCAGACCCTATGGGCGCCGGTTCTCGTCCCGGCTGCTCCTCTTCCGATCCAGCTCTCTGCTATGGTCTGGGAAAGCAGTGGAAGATGGCCCACGTCCTTGGCCCCTGCATCGCCACGAGAGATCTGGAAGAGGCGCCTGGCTGCTGACTCCAGATTGGCCCAGCTCTGGACATTGCTGCCATTTTTAGGGAGTTAATAAATGGGTGGAAGACCTTTCTTTCTGTCTCTGCTCTCTGTCTGCAACTCTAGCACTGAAATAAATAAAAAAATCTTTTAAGGAAGGTTAGACAGTGTGTCGTTTGAATCAATAGAGGTTGTTTGTTGGTTTGTTGTTTGTTTTAAGGCTGGCTTGCTGCTCTTTGCCTGTTGCAGCTACCACACAAAGCAATGGTAGTTAATATTTGTATTAAGTGTTGACTGTGCAGCAGGCACTGTTCTCAGCATTTAAAATATATCAGCTCTTTGTCTGCACAACATCTTAAGGAAGGTACTCTTATTGTCATTTAATAGATGATTAAATTGAAATCTAGGGGAGTTAAGAATTGGGCTTAATAATAAGTTTTGGAGCAGGGATTAGTAACCAAGCATCGTACCTTCAGGGCCCCTGGTCTTGTCCCATATCATCGTCATATAAAGATTTACAATAATGAAACTGATAAGCCCATAGGCTGCAGGGAGTCAAACCTCAAGCTAATATCACAAAGCGAGATGACTGTTATATTTTTATCACATTATCTATGATTCAATTTAGGTTCTGAGGTCTGACCTTCAGAGCTACAAGACAAGCTCAATGGATTCTAGTGTTCAGCTGAAAAAAACTCCTGTGGAGATATCCAGAGACAGACAATGGGCCACAGCATAAGAGGCCAGGATATAGCGACCACTTTTGCTTTAGCTTCCCTGTGCTTCTGTGTTTCTGGAAGCTACCACACATGTGTCATTGCCTTAACAACCGAACTCTGCTATTCAGTAGTCCTCTGAAACATAGGTGTCGGCTGTTTTTCAAAGTTGAATCCAACCTCAAAAGGCAAAGATTTTTCACCACTGGAAAATTGTAGAGAATATGCTGTGGTCTGTGAGTATTCTAAAAGAATCTTTCCTAAATTGTTGAAACAATGGAAAGCTCACTGGAAAAAGTCCATGTTCTCCTGGACTGATTTCTATAAATGTAGGCCTGCTCTTCAGATGGTGAAATCACAGATATTTACTTTTAAATATGGTTTATTTTATGGCTACGGTTCATAGGTTACTTGGAATTGGATTAGTCTTCTTATGCTTTACAGAGACGATTACACTGCGTTCCTGACCTCTGCTTGTGTTCTTCATGGAAAGTGATGTCATGTATTTTCCCTTTGGTTTTTAGCACTATGTGCCTGACTCTACAATTGGTAGGCACATCAGTTGCTTTTTTAAGTTTTATAATGTATATAAAATTATTCTGAATCAAGATCGTGCTGTAAAACAGATTTTCCTGAAAAAAGGAGAGTTCCCACTTATTCTATGAATGAAAAATAGATCTGAATACTTGAGCAACATGCCATCACTTTCCCTTTACTTCCTGTTTCACTTTATTGGCCTATTGATCTAGCAACTAGATTTCAAGAATGTTAATAGGCTTTTGTGGATTGTTGTCATTATTTTGCAGAGCTGCTAACACTGGGCTCCGGGTGCATTCATAGACTCACTGTACCCTTATGGTACTCAGTGGGGGATACATCTTCCCTCTGGGATCCAAGACAGCATAATGGAGATGGGGCCACACCAGAATTTATAACGGACACCTGAGGAGCGTCCAAGCTCCCTTCCTTCTGTTCGCCAAATCTTAGAGTTACATCTACATATCAAGTGGCCATTCTGGGATTCAAATAATTACATAAAATCTCAAAAACATTTTAAGCACTTGATGATCACTTTCAAGTACGTTTTTGGCAAAAAAAAAAAAAAAAAAAAAAAAAAAACAAAACAAAACAAAAAAAAAAAAACTACTTTAGTTGCTAAGGACAGGCACGTGCTGTGTAACATTTCAGCCAGTGATGGACATCAATGGTTTCAGAAGATCACCTGGTGATACTGTAGCCCTGTAGTCTACGTGCACTCTGCTGTGTTTGTACAATGATGAAATCACCGAGTGACGCAGTTCTCAGAGCACACCCCCATCGATAGGTGCCACATGGCTATGATACTGCGCTGGGCGTAAGAAATGCACTGTGACCTGATTTCTTGCCTTGGAGCATTGGATCGTGCAGTTAATCTGGAAAACATTTCAGATATCCTCATATCTGAATGGGGATGGCGTGGGAAGGACCTTGTTTTGTTTGGGTATTAATTTGAAAGTTTTGTTGTTTTAAACTTTAAGTTCAATCTACTCTGGTTATATGAAGGTGACTCTTGTTAGGGTAACCAAAGGCACTGCTTTGGGCCTGAAAAGATTGATCTACTTATCTTCTGCAAGCGATTTATTGGGAAAGAAACCTAAAAGCAAGTGAGGAAATGATAAGGAAGTGAGCAAGGACTTGGTTTGAGATGAAGCCCACAGGAAGCTCTGGAGGGACTGTAGGGCTCACGTCTGTAGTCTAGGACTCATGTCACCTTTGAGCTTTTTGGATGCCCCAATGACATGCAGGAGCTACGTGGCCTCTCGGGCAGTTGCTGGCTAGACAACTCCTGTGAGTGGAGAATGGTACCTGAGAGAGGGGCAGCTGGGAGCCTCTAGCAGCCCGTCTCCACTGCAGCCAGGGGAAGGTGCAGCAGTGTCCATGGCGGGCCCCAAGGAAACTGGGGAGAGAGACAGAGAAATCAACTGTAATATCAAGAAGTGAGAAACTTCGATTTTGCTGCCTGCTGAGTTTTGGAATTATCCTATTTTCTTACTCTCTGTCTATTCATCAGTGAAGGTGATTCTCACATACCTGTGCTTATATCTGAAGGAAAGGGGAAACAGTAGTTTTACAATCAGCCTTTAGAGAAGGTAAAAATTTTTTTTGCTAATTTTATAAACGTGAGAGCAAACTATCCATTATCTTCTATACTGCTTTTGGTGATTTTAGGAGGAAATATAGGCTAGTTGGCAATAAAATTAACAGCTAACACCTGTTTTATTAGAACCTGAAAGGAATGCCTTTTTTAAAAATGATTTTAATTATAAAATTCAAAACCAAATACATGCTCATTGGTACCATCAGAGTAATGAGAGGCATTTAAAGAAAGAGACAATCGTTTCAATTCCAGCCATCTGCTTAAGGGTGTCATCAATTCACTATGTGAATATAAACATGCAAGGCATGTAGCATTTGTAGGCTTCCTCCCCTAATTTTCTAATAAAAGGGAGTACCTTTTTTTAAAGTTTTTTTTTTAAAGGTAGTAGGATTCAGTGAGCAGGCTTTGTGATTATTCCACTTGCCAAGGATATAAGGTCTAATTCCTCTCACAGGGACACAGAGGGAAGGGTAACAGGATGTCCTATCTGGGCGAGAAGGAAACATTGTCTGTGGTTGGGGTAATAGAACCAAAACAGAGGCATGGTGAGGTTGATGCCCTGTACATAAGGTCGGGCTTTAGGGTCTGAACTACTCGAGTTCCTCTGTGCTAAGTTACTTTGGCAGAAGGTTGATGTTTTTTATGTTTATGTTTTGGATTGTGTCTTTGGAAGGCTATCTGATGTTTTCCCTTATGAGTCTATGCAGAGGCAGCATAAACACTTCCCTTCTTGAAAACAAGCTGGTGTTTTATTTTAGTGGACTTTTCTCTGAATCCCAGAGTTAAGACTGCTACGGTTTAGAATTGAAAGGCCCATAAACAGGTAAGGTCATCCTCGTAGGCTATCGCAGATGAGGGACTGCAGTGGGTGTCCATATGTATGTATGACTGTGATGCATGTGCTGAGTTAGTAGATCTTCTGATGTCTTGTTCAGCCTCCTAGCACTTCCCTAAGTCCCACTCAAAGTTGTCCTATTCTACTGATGAGGAGATGGAGGCTCAGAGACTTATACAGTTCGCCCAAGGTCGCACAATTAGGATGTGGGAGAGCCTGCTCTTGAATCTAGGTTTGTTTAATTTCAAATGCTGCATATCTCACATTGCTACACAGATGCCAGAATTTTCCCAGCTGGTGGGAATGACAAGTTTATCTCATATGAAACAACCCTGACCAGATATTATGGTGAGAGAACAAGGTGAATAAAGATTGAGGATTGATTATCAAGACAGTGATAGTCACTTGATCTCTGTCCTTAGTCCTTCGTAAGAGAATTAAGGATGTGGATGTAGAAGTTTCAGTGCTAACATTTCTGGTTCTGGTCAAGACTGGAAGAAAGACATATGAACTTGGTCTTGAAGGGGAAAGTGAAGGAATGGTTAAAAGATACTTTAGATTGGGAAATAACTTAATTGGGGGCTCACAGATGAGACAAGCTGTAATCCTAGGGCAGTAAAGGACTTCCCGACATCATTCACAAAGCAAGATACTGTGCTTGGCAAAGGGCTAGAGATCTGCCAGTGGAGGCAGGATTTAGAGATGCCTGCTTGACCTACTATTCATTGCTCTGGGTTGCATCTAATGCATTTCCACCCAACGAGAATTTCCTTATTGTCCACTCTGAGACGCCTAATTGGAAACACAATAGTTCTCAAGATACTATGACAAGTTTGGTATGTGCGCTAAGTGATATAGAGAAGCCTTTTCTTATTGAAAAGGAAAAAGAACAACTATGGATGAGGAATTTGGGACACTCCTGCCCATGTGCTGAGGTAGGAGGTTGGAAATTATCTCTCTGATTCTCCTTATTGGGTGTCAGCTCCACTCCCGCAACAATTTCCAAGGCCGAAGATGCATATGACATTATGGCTGGAAGCAGACAACAGCCTGATGATTCTTGGGGTAAGCACTGTGAAGTTGCAAGAGAAGTTGTGATCATGGGACTATGGGAAGGGAGTGGTTGGAAAAGACCAGAGGGACTTGGGAAGGCTTCCCATAGGCAGATGTGGGAACTGTGTCTTGAAGAAAAGGAAGAGGAAAGAGGGAAAAACAGACCAGATGAAGGAAACGGCATGAGGCAGGGCACAGAGGTGTGATGTGCACAAGCTGGGCATGCAATGACCACACCTGGCTGATGCAGTAGAGCTTGATGCTCAGAGAGTTGGGGAAGCAGCAAAGTTGCATGTGAACTAGGACCTTATCATGGCTCTGCGCGCCCTGAGCAAGAAGTTTCTGGATTTTTGAGACATGTGAATGACTACATCATGTCCTGAGACGCAGAGTGGTATTCTGGGGGTGTACCTGGGCTTGTCAGAACATGGCAGTTACAGGACAGAGACGGTGGAAGGAAGTGGCTGATTGAAGTCAAATGGCAAATTGAACGTGAAAAGCCTAATGTGAAACAAAATGGGGGAAGTGGAATTGAAACGTGAGCTTCGTTATGACTTTGGGCGTTGTGGCACAGTGGTTAAGCCTCCACTTGGGACACTGGCAGCTCCTAGAGGAGTGCCTGGGCTTGAGTCCTGCTTCTGCTTCCATTTCAGCTTCCTAGTAATGCACACCCTGGGAGGCCACAGATGATTGTTCAAATCCTTGGGTCCCTGCCACCCACGTGGGAGAGTGGACTGAGTTCATGCCCCTGGTTTTGGACTGGCCCAACCCCAGCTGTTGCAGCCATTTGGAGACTGAATCAGCAAATGGAACGTTTCTGTCTCTTTGTGCCACTCTGCCTTTCAAACACATACACATAATAAATAAAACTTTTAAAAGTAAAATTATGCTATAAAAATAAATTCAAATTCAATTAGAATCATCACAGAGGGCTCAGCAGTTCAGGAAATAAAAAATCAACGCTTATTATACCGTTGTATGCTGAAATCATGTTAATTACCTTTTAAATAACAAGTAATTAAATGAACACATGCTACTTCAAGGCTCTGTTAAGTGACGTGAGTTTCTTAAAAGGAAATTGAATTTAATACTATATTGTTTTTGGACTTGTGGTAGGTCGGCTGCACTCTACTGAAAATAATTTCAATATGTAGTTAAAAGATTTGTTGTTTAAAAGTGGAAGATCACACTTACATGTATTTAATCTGAGGATTCAGAAAATTATTTTTCAGACTCTGCAAGGTTAGTCAACATTCATTCATTAGTGTTTACACTGACTCAGTACTATCCTTGGTGCTTTGTTGGCAGAGGCCATGAGCAGGGCTTGTTTAAGAATCTTTTCTTTTTTATTTTATAGAAAGCTTTTATTTAATAAATATAAAAATAAATTTCATAGGTACAACTTCTCGATTATAGCGGTTCTTCCCCCCATACCTGCCCTCCTACTGCCAAACCATCCCACCTCCTACTCCTTCTCCCATCCCATTCTTCATTAAGATTCATTTTTAGTTATATTTATACACAGAAGATCAACTCTATACTAAAAAGATTTCAACAGTTTGCACCCACACAGACACACAAAGTATAAAGTACTGTTTGAAGACAAGTTTTGCTGTTAATTCTCATAGTACCATTCATTAAGGACAGAGGTTCTACGTGGGGAGCAAGTGCACAGTGACTCCTGTTGTTAATTTAACAATCGACATTTTTACTTATGATGTCATTGATCACCTGAGGCTCTTGTCATGAGCTGCCGAGGCTATGGAAGCCATTTGAGTCCACAAACTCCAACATTATTTAGACAGAGCCATAATGAAAATGGAAGTTATCTCCTCCCTTCAGAGAAAGGTACCTCCTTCTTTGATGGCCCCTTCTTTTTAAAAATTTTTTAACTTTTATTTAATGAATATAAATTTCCAATGTACAGCTTATGGATTACAATGGCTTCCCCCTCCCAAAACTTCCCTCCCACCCACAACCCTCCCCTCTCCTGCTCCCTCTTCCCTTCCATTCACATCAAGATTCATTTTAAATTCTCTTTATATACAGAAGATCAATTTAATATATATTAAATAAAGATTTCAACAGTTTGCACCCACATAGAAACACAAAGTGAAACATACTGTTTGAGTATTAGTTATAGCATTAAATCACAATGTACAGCACATTAAGGACAGAGATCCCACATGAGGAGCAAGTGCACAGTGACTCCTGTTGTTGACCCAACAAATTGACACTCTAGTTTATGGTGCCAGTAACCACCCTAGGCTCTCGTCATGAGTTGCCAAGGCTATGGAAGCCTTCCAAGTTTGCTGACTCTGATCATATTTAGACAAGGTCATAAAGCACAGGGTGAGGATAGTAACCAATGATCCTAAGAGTGGCATTAACCAGGTCTGAACAATTATACAGCATTAAGTGGGGAAGAGGACCATCAGTACACACAGGTTGGGAGTAGAGCCATTGGAGGTAGAGTAGAAGTTATGATTACGAAGGAATGAGGCCCAAGTGTGCTAGACAGGGTCTAGAGCAAAGGACAGAGTCATTATTAGAGAAGCTAAGAAAGGTGCTGTCTAAGCTACAATTAAGTTTTCTGATTTAGAGGCAAATAGAACCTGACAGAAGGGGCTTGATAATAATCTGGTGGGTGTTAGGCCTTGTAAGTTAAGAGGCCCAGACCTATCTATATCTTTGCATGGGGTACATCCTAAGGGAGGTGTGAACCTCCTAGGGGAAGGCACTCTGTTGACTTTCATTACTTGGCTGGCCTGGGAGGAGAGCTGGCCAGGTAAAGGCAGGTGGCATCTCTAACAAGAAATTTACAGTTCTGCCTGCAATGTTGCTGACCCTACTTGGCTGTCCCCTCAGCTGCAGTGGTCACTTTGGAAGTTGGGCTGAGTGAAGGGCTTTTCAGCTTAGAGCCAATAAGATCTGTGGCTCTGACCTGGGCATCCTTCGACTCCAGGGCAGGTCCATTTCCAGTGATCCAACTCTTGGCAGAGCTGCCAGGGCTCTTCACAAGCTGACTTCTGCTGAAGCCCAGGCTTACCACATTGAAAGCTACTGCAGTGGACTGGCCTGTTGGGTCTCCTTGAGGGCAGATCACTGTACAGAACAGCCATTAATAGACCTGCCACCCATTGCTTCTGATGCCTAGCTTTCTTTTCCTCCTGGTTTGTGTTAAAGCAGACCAGAGGATGCAAGTCAAGGGAGTGCCCAAGTCCCATCTCTAATCTTCGGTGGCCTGAACTACAAGTCTATAGTCACAGGCATGTTCTGTAGTAGTTTTTCTAAGGTAGACAATGCCCATGAGGAAATTTATATTCTCACTTAAACACTTTCTTTCCCTTTGGTCTGAAAGGGAGGTTTTTTCTGCTTAGCTATGAGATTATTATTTAAGTTCTTATTTTGGCTATGCTATTACAGAAAAATGTTAGCCATCTCTTTTGTAAGGTCTAAAGATTAAATTGTGCATCCTACAGATTCCTTCATAATAGAATTAGTTACCTACCTTGAGGAGAATAGAGAAATGAAAGAACAAGTTGGGCTTAGAATAGAGAAATGAGGGAGCAAGTCCTAGATTGCTTGCTGACAATAGCAATATTACATGAATACTTAGCAAACAGTTTCAACCATTATATAACAACTTAAGAAAACATTTACCAGAAGGTCCAATGCCTTCTATAAATTTTAAGAATCATGTATTTGAAAAGACCTCTTAAATATCAAACATGGTGTAGTTTGTTTAACCAGTAAACTTAAGCACAACCATATAAAATGTTTTTAGTTTCTTTCTACCAACAAGTATAAAACATATGATGCAGAGATTCAGGTCACACGAATTAAAATGTATCTTTGATTAATTTTAGCAGCTTAAATTTATGGACAATCTTATCTATAAGCCATTTAAAATAAAACTCTTAATAAAATTTTCCCATGTGGACATACAATATGTACACACATATAACATAGCATAATAGACCAATATAGCAATTTTAATAATAGCTTTTAAAATCTTTAACTCTTTTTGTAGATTGCCAATTGATTTGAATTGCTTTTTGTTTTTAGTAACCTCAGTTAACCATACTTTCTCTCAGTTGGTACTGTTAATACATTATTGGCTTCATCTGTTTACAGAGCCATCCCAAAGTGCTGAATACAATAGAAGTGGCTGGAAAAAGTTGATGGCCCCTTCTTTCCACTGGGATCTCACTCACAGAGATCTTTCATGTAGGTCATTTTTTGCCACAGTGTCTTGGCTTTCCTTGCCTGAAATGCTCTCATGAGCTTCTTAGCAGATCTGACTGCCTTAAAGGCTAATTTTGAGGCCAGAGTGCTGTTTAGGGCGTTTGCCATTCTATGAGTCTGCTGTATATCCTGCTTCCCATGTTGGATCGTTCTCTCCTTTTTAATTCTATCTATTATTTCTAGCAGACACTTGGTCTTATTTATGTGATCCCTTTGACACTTATTCCTATCTTTATGATCAGTTATGAACTTAAACTGATCACTTTAACTAGTAAGATGGCATTGGTACCTGCCAACTGAATGGGATTTGGAGTCCCATGGCAAGTTTTTAGCTTTATCCTTAGAGGTAAGTCTGAGGGAATGTGTGCCGAACTGTACATCTCCTCCCTTTCTTATTCCCACTCTTATTTTTAACAGGGGTCAATTTTCAATTGGATTTAAACACATAGGAATAATTCTGTGTTAAGTAAAGAGTTCAACCAATGGTATTAAGTAGAAAAAGAAAATACTAAAAAGAATAAAATAGTAAGCTGTTCCTTGACAGCCAGGACAAGGGCTGATCAAGTCATTGCTTCTCATAGTGTTAGTTTCACTTCTACAGGTTTTAGGTGCTCAGTTGTCACAGAACAGGGAGACCATATGATATTTGTCCCTTTGGGACTGGCTTGTTTCACTCAGCATGATGTTTTCCAGATTCCTCCATTTTGTTGCAAATGACTGGATTTCCTTTTTTCTGCTGTGTAGTATTCCACAGAGTACATACCCCATAATTTCTTTATCCAGTCTTCTGTTGATGGGCGTTTAGGTTGATACCATGTCTTAGCTATAGTGAATTGAGCTGCAATAAACATGGAGGTGCAGATAGCTCTTTTATTTGTCAATTTAATTTCCTTTGGGTAAATTCCGAAGAGTGGGATGGCTGGGTCATATGGTAGGGCTATATTCAGTTTCTGAGGTATCTCCAAACTGTCTTCCATAGGGGCTTTACCAGTTTGCATTTCCACCAACAATAGATTAGTGTAGCTTTTCCCCCACATCCTTGCCAGCATTTGTTGTTTGCTGATTTCTGTATAAAAGCCATTCTAATGGGGGTGAGGTGAAACCTCATTGTGGTTTTGATTTGCATTTCCCTGACAGCTAGTAATCCTGGATATTTTTTTTTCATGTGTCTGTTGGCCATTTGGATTTTCTCTTTTGAAAAATGTCTGTTTAAGTTTTTAGCCCATCTCTTAAGTGGGTTGTTTGTTTTGTTGTTGTGGAGTTTCTTGATCTCTTTGTAGATTCTGGTTATTAATCCTTTATCTAAGAATCTTAATGGAAAGATGAAACTAAAGACCAAACAATCAAAACAAAACAAAACAAAAAAATGAAAACTTAAGCAGCCGTTTGAAATTTTTAGGTGAAAAATTTATTTTTATTAACCATGAACATAAATGTTGGAAGGGATAGGAAAAAAGTCAGAGTTTGTCAAAATAAAGATCTCAGAGTCATTTTAGATTTTTGTTTTCCTTCATCTGCTCCTATACCACTGCACCCAAACCTATCACTAACTCAGCCTGTGTCCAAGTGCTGCTCAGACCACCTCTGAAGCGGAGGTGGTACTTTTCCTAGACCAGTGGTTCTCACAGTATGTACCCGGGGTGGCGGAGATTCCCAAACCCCTTCACAGGCTCTGGGAGGTGAAAGCACTCTCGTGGTAATAGTAAAATACTAGTTTCCTTTTACTCTTTTTATTTTTTGGGGGGTGTGTATGCATGTGAGTAAAATAACTTTCATTTTCTCAAAGTGAATAAGTGCATTACAGGACACTGAAAAACACAAACAAAGAACAAAGTCATCCACAATCATTAGAAGTTGAGTTCAATATGTCCTTCTGGGTCCCACACACGACATCTGCCTTTATGTGACTGAGATCTTAGGGAATCCATGGGGCATGCTTTTTCACACTTCATGAATGTTTACCAGTTCAAAATCCTAAAGCTGTATGAATATAGTGATAACCAAGAATGTACCACAGCAACTCAATCTGTTAGGAAAATATGTAATTCTGATTTTCCTGAGAACAAAAATTTCATAAAAGACAAAAATAGCAACAGGTCTTTAACTACAAATTTTGGCCAAGTTACAATTAAGAAACATTCCCTTGGGCCAATGCCGCGGCTCACTAGGTTAATCCTCCGCCTGCGGTGCCAGCACCCCGGGTTCTAGTCCTGGTTGGGGCGATGGTTCTGTCCTGGTTGCTCCTCTTCCAGGCCAGCTCTCTGCTGTGGCCCAGGAAGACAGTGGAGGATGGCCCAAGTGCTAGGGCCCTGCACCTGCATGGGAGACCAGGAGGAGGAACCTGGCTCCTGGCTTTGGATCCGTGCAGCATGCCGGTCCGTAGTGGCCATTTTGGGGGGTGAACCAATGGAAGGAAGACCTTTCTCTCTGTCTCTCTCTCTCACTGTCTAACTTTGCCTGTAAAAAAAAAAAAGAAAAAAAAAGATACATTCCCTTACTGCCTGATTTAAAGTGATGTGCACAACAATGCTGCATACTAAGTGTATTGCTTCTAAGAGAATTCATAGTCAGATTGGTATTACTGAAAAATTAGCATGAAGGTAGTTTCCATTCATTTATTTAATGTACTCCTATAGCCCAGCCAAAAGAAATGCACAAATACCAATGGCTACCCTCAGAATGTAGATATGACACGTCTGTACACACCTCTGCTTTTATGCTTTCGCCCCTCTGCTGCCAGCCAGCTGAGGACGTTCTTATATATACTGCCCAGAGGTGGTTTAACAATTCCAGGTGAAAGATACATCTTTTCTATCAATAATGGCAAAAAGATACATATAAATTGTCTAATTCACCGACTCTACTTTTTATCATAACATTGCCACTCTAGGATATCTATAAAATGTAGATGTTGTAAAGCATGAACTTTGTCTAAAATAAACAGTTACTTTACCAAAAAACACATACACCTGCTGGTCTGATCTAAAGCCGTCTTCCAGATATGAAGATACTAGTAATGAGCCTTTCTCTCGCTCTCCCCCCCCACCACTCCAGTGACCAAGCCCAGGACTGTGACGTCTCCCTCCCAGAGGAGGATTAGCAAGGGTCACTCCCAGAATAGTCCTTCCTAAAAACTACCAAAAGAGGCACTTATATGGGGATTATTTTACTACCTCTACTTTTTTTTTTATTTGACAGGTGGAATTATAGACAGCGAGAGAGAGACAGAGAGAAAGGTCTTCCTTCCGTTGGCTCACTCCCCTAATGGCCGCCACGGCTGGCGCTGCGCTGATCCGAAGCCAGGAGCCAGGTGCTTCTCCTGGTCTCCCATGAGGATGCAGGGCCCAAGCACTTGGGCCATCCTCCACTGCCCTCCCGGGCCACAGCAGAGAGCTGGACTGGAAGAGGAGCAACTGGGACTAGTACCCGGCACCCCAACCAGGACTAGAACCTGGGGTGTCCGGCGCCGCAGGTGGAGGATTAGCCTACTGAGCCACGGCGCCAGCCTACTACCTCTACTTTTAACATACTTTGGGCATTAGAACTTATTTATCTTCAGTACACAGCAATATTGGCTAAAATGAAGATTTGGAACAATGTGCAGACAATCTGAACAATCTCACAGGAAGGTAACCCTTCTATGCTTACTTCCTCCTCTCCCCCGCCCACCACCCAGTGACATCAGTGTTCTCCCCAAAGCGTCAAGGTTAATGCCATTCCCCAAATACAGCCACTCCTATGAAATAGCAAAAATCACACAGGTGTTGTTTTCAACATCTAGAGACCAGATGCTGGCCTTAAGGACTTCAGTTGCCCACTGTCTACACAGTAGCCCCTAAAAAGCTCACATAGGTTACACAGGTTCTAGTGTGAAAGTATCTTCTCACTAAGAACGTGCTGGCTCAGGGACCTTTCTCTTCCCATCTCTACCAACCCAGTGGACAGATATAAGCACCCATAATGCTTAAGGAGAAATTTTAACCATTTTACTTCCATACGTGGTTTTAAGAGCAGTCTTCACTTTGAATTTTAATACAAAGCATACTCAATGTGTTCGCTATCTCTACTTTTGTCATACACTGGCAACCTTTTAATATCTAGAGACTAGGTATATAAAATTAGGACTTTTTCCCAATATATACACATTTTATATAATTTATAATAATATACTTTTTCCAGTATATACACAATATAAAACATTACAGCATGTAACATATAAGGCAATGGGTAAACTCAAATTTTCTAGCACATATCTTTTGTGATTTCTTTCCTTCCTTCCTTCCTTCCTTCCTTCCTTCCTTCCTTCCTTCCTTCCTTCCTTTCTTTCTTTCTTTCTTTCTTTCTTTCTTTCTTTCTTTCTTTCTTTCTTTCTTTCTTTCTTTCTTTCTTTCTTTCTTTCTTTCTTTCTTTCTTTCTTTCTTTTCTTTTGATAGGCAGAGTTAGAAAGTGAGAGAGAGAGGCCAGCACCACGGCTCACTAGGCTAATCCTCTGCCTTGCGGCGCCGGCACACTGGGTTCTAGGTCGGGGCACCGATTCTGTCTCGGTTGCCCCTCTTCCAGGCCAGCTCTCTGCTCTGGCCCGGGAGTGCAGTGGAGGATGGCCCAAGTCCTTGGCCCCTGCACCCCATGGGAGACCAGGAGAAGCACCTGGCTCCTGCCATCAGATCACCTACCGCGGCGGCCATTGGAGGGTGAACCAACGGCAAAAAGGAAGACCTTTCTCTCTGTCTCTCTCTCTCACTGTCCACTCTGCCTGTCAAAAAAAAAAAAAAAAAAAAAAAAAGAAAGTGAGAGAGAGAGACAGAGAGAAAGGTCTTCCTTTTTCCGTTGGTTCATCCCCCAAATGGCTGCTACGGATGCTACGCTGCGCTGATCCGAAGCCAGGAGCCAGGCACTTCCTCCTGGTCCCCCATGCGGGTGCAGGGCCCAAGCACTTGGGCCATCCTCCACTGCCTTCCCAGCCGCACTGCCGGCCTCTTTTTTTTTTTTTTTTTTAAAGATTTATTTATTTATTTGAAAGGCAGAGTTGCAGAGAGGCAGAGGCAGAGACAGAGGCAGAGAGATCTGCTAGTTCACTCCCTAGATGGCTGCAATGGCTGGAGCTGTGCCAATCTGAAGCCAGGAGCTTCTTCTGGGTCCCTATGTGGGTGCAGGGGCCCAAGGACTTGGGCCATCTTCCACGGATTTTCCAGGCCATAGCGGAGAACTTAATTAGAAGAGGAGCAGCCGGGACTCAAACTGGCGCACGTATGGGATGCCGGCACTGCAGGCAGCAGCTTTACCCACTAGGCCACGGTGCCGGCCCCAACAATACAGTCTTAAGGTAAGATGTTTAAGGTCTGTATTGTATGAACAAATCTTTGTGAAATCATGAGGAAAAATAAATTCATGCTAGCTTTGCTGTCACACCTTAAACT